>NC_136065.1:1024614780-1025243114 GCF_964261635.1 Lissotriton helveticus
TAACACAATTGGAGTAGAAAAAGTGGAAGAGGAACCTCTGGTTATCTTAGTTAATGGGGTTCCGACAAAGAATAAGAAAATATGGCAAGATTTAGTAGATGTTAGGAAAGTTAAAAAGGCAACATTGTATTTGAAAAAAAATAATAAATACTATAAGAATGTATATGTTGCAGAAGAGGAAGTAAGTGAGGAAGAGGATAGCGATTTGTGTGCTGGTCAAATTGAGAAAGTAGAACCCTCTACTAGTGAAGAAATATATGAACATTATATTGTTCATCCTTTGCATTCCAAGGAAGTCATGGGGAATGCTATTGAGTTGTTTCAAATGAAACAAGCCAAAGGGAGTCCCATTAGTGTTTGGGAGGAAAGTTTGGAAGCTCGGTGTTTCCCACAGCTTTTTCCAACAGGTCAGGGAGGAAGATATGATGAGCGACCTCATCAAATTCCTGCTTCTGAATACCGGACTTTGCGATTGTATGCAGGAGATGCTAGGTTTCGACAATGCATTCCTTATTTGTTTCATCTCCTGTTTGAAAGCGATCTGTCTGGACTGTCATATGCAGTGAACCACATCTTGAAAAGTGGTATACACATGCAAAACATCTCGGCAAGTGACTTTATGGATAAAGTCAATGTCCAAGATAGTATTTTGGATTCTCACCTGATTAATCTCATGGCGTGTCAGCGTGGTACTAATGAGTACTGGTACCGTCGTCATGGTGATTTAAAATGTATGCTGAGGAACTTAGGTACTCCCACATGGTTCCTCACTCTGAGCTGTGCCGAGTATGGCTGCGAAGACTTACTTGAATTTCTACGAGAGGCAAATGCTAACGTAGATAACATCGAATTCAAGACACCCGGAGAACTGTGCTCTTTGGATCCAGTCAATGTATGTAGGTACTTCAATCATAGATTTGAAGCTATGATGTCTTTCATCATGAATAAGAAGAATCCACCTCTTGGAGAGGTGTTGGATTTCTTCTGGAGAAAAGAGTACCAAGCAAGAGGTGCTCCTCATATACATATGTTGCTGTGGATCAAGGATGCACCTAAATTTGGAACGGATCCAGAAGACTCAGTGATGAGTTTCATCCAACAGTATTCTACGTGTGCTGTTCCAAACGCAAAGGAGAAGAAAAGCCTAAGAGAAAAAGTTCTGCGTTTCCAAAGCCATCGATGTGGAAAGTACTGCCGTCGTAAATTCCGAAACAAAGACAAGTTTCGGCTTTCCACGACCGGTGATTTCTAAAGGAAGAGTAAACAGTTTGATGTCTTCGCTGCGACACAATGTCATGAAGAAATCACCTAAAAACACTTACAATTTGAAGAGGAACGAAGAGTCCAAGTACATCAACGACTACAACCCGGTGATTTTGTCCATGTGGAATGCTAACATGGATATACAGTTTGTGGCTGATAACTGTATGGCTGTGGCTCGGTATGTGACGTCTTACATCACCAAAAAAGAGAAGACAGAATTGAAGGATATGTGGGAGGACATTTCCCATGAAAAGAGCCTCAGCAAGAAGTTGTACAGTTTCAGTCTGAAGATGTTGTCGCATCGAGAAATCGGAGCGTACGAATGTTCTGACCGGTTGTCTTCAGCAAGTCTCTATGCCAAGTCCAGGAGTATCGTTTGGGCGAGTCTTGGTCTTGCAGCAACGCGTAATCGAGTTCTCAAACCTGTGCGGGAAATTGAGTATTTGGCGGAAAAGGAGCCAAACAGTACCGACATTTTGAAGACAAACATGTTGGATACATATTATCCAAATCGAAGCAGTCACCTCGAGAATGTTTGTCTGTATGAGGTTCTGCAAAATTACATATTCAAGAGGAACATCAAAGAAGATACTGAGAAAGGAGTGTATGCTGTAATAGGAAGTGAGGGATGTCTGGTCAAGCAAAGAAAATGCCACTTGGTAAACCATCGAAAATTGAGTGGTGAATCTCCTGAAAAAAAGGAGTTTTTCTATTTAGCACTTTTGCAACTTTTCAAGCCTTGGCGTGCAGAAGAGGAACTGCTTGGAGATTTCCTCTGTTACGAAGACTCTTTCAATGCCGCCAAGGAGACCATAGAATGTCCTGCTTTTCCCAAATATGTAGAAATGTTGAATGCGGAAATTGAGCAGGAAGCAACGATTGCAGCCGAGATTGCCAGAGACAGTTCTCAGGACAGTCAGAGTTCTGCTTCATTGAGTCAGGATCCACTAGGAGGACCTGTTATTGAAAATGAAGCTGCCACTGCTATGAATGAAGTGGAAAGAGCCATGGCACATGCTCAAGAGGATGCGGTTAACTTAGAAGAGTTGGAAAGACAACTCAACGTTGAGCAGAGGAAAATATATGACGAAGTTACCATGCAAATTGATCATGGATTAAGTCATGATAAGAAAGAGTGCTCATGTACGTCGTTGAAGCCTGTCCGACTGTACGTGAGTGGAGAAGCGGGAACTGGAAAAAGTTTCCTCATTAAAGCAATTTCATGCTATTTGCAGGAAAGGACAGAGTCATCGCTGTCTTGTGTTGTCACTGCTCCAACTGTACTGGCAGCACATAATATTAAAGGGATTACTTTACATCGTTTACTGATGCTGCCAGTGGAGCATGACAACAAATTACAATATCACAAGCTATCTGGAGATGCTTGTTTTGAAGTTTCAAGAATCTTGAGGAAAATGAAACTTCTTATCATTGACGAAGTAAGCATGGTTTCCAATGTCATGCTTGCCTTTGTGCATTTGAGGATGCAAGAAGTTCTCAAAACAGAGTATGATGTGTTATTTGGTGGCAAACACATCATTGTTTTCGGAGATCTTCTGCAGCTGACACCAGTGAAAGGGCAACCTGTGTTCAAAATGCTCACGCATGAAGATACCAGGAAGTGCCTAGGCAGCATTGGCAACGTCAATATATGGTTAAACTTCAATTATGCTGAACTGCATGAAAATATGCGTCAGGCAAAGGATGAAGTTTACAAGACTATTCTACAAGATGTTAGAATTGGAAAAGTGACCGAGCATGGGAAAGAAGCTTTACATGCACGATTACTGTCAAATTTATATCCAGAACAAGATGTTGTGCCTGAGAATATTTTTCAGAAAATTACTGAGAAGAAATCTGGAATATGTTTGATGCCAACTCTTGCAGAATGTGCCAAATTTAACAACAAAATGTTGCATTTAGAAAAGCAAGAGATTGTGAAACTGGAAGCTATTGATAGAGTAGAGCATATGGGATCAACAATTATTTTGTCTGAGAATCTGAAAACAAAATTGGATTCATTAGAGAAGAGTATATCTAAAACTGCAGGTTTTGAAAAGACTCTGAATGTGTGCTTGAACTGCCGTATAATTTTAAGAAGGAATTTACATGTTGAAAGAGGTCTGGTAAATGGATCAATGGGTAATGTTGTTGATTTTGTGAAATACAGAAATAGAGATGGAATTGAATTTTTAAAAATTAAATTTGATGGCATTGAGGAAGTACAGCTAATTGCTTGTTGTTCTGCTAGATTTTTGCTTGTAAAAGACTTATATGTTCGCCGTAAGCAGTTTCCTGTTTGCTTGGCATATGCGGTGACAATTCATAAATCGCAAGGTTTAAGTGTAGACAGTGCATTGGTGAATATTGGCAGTTCTGTGTTCAAGGAGGGTATGGCATATGTGGCATTGTCACGAGTTAGAACTTTATCGGGATTGTACTTGATTGAGTGTGATGTCACAAACATTTGTGCGGATCTAGATTGTGTTAAGGAATACAATAGGTTAAGAAGAGAGTATGCGCCACATTTGCCTCAGTATCCTTTGTTTGAGAAACGTGTGGTAGGCCGGAAACGAAGAAATGAGAACAATACTGGGGAGGTTGTAGCAAAAAGACAAAAAGTCAATGAACCTAAAATTACAAGCAGAAACAAAAAGGATTCTGTTGAAGATGTTGTAGGTTTTCAGTTTGAAAACAGTTCTGGTGTCAACTGCTATGCTAATGTAGTGGTTAATGTTTTGTTTTCTCTAAAAAATGTAAAAGAAGAGATTGTGGTCAATTCTGATCAAAGATTTTGCAGTTTGTTAAATTCTGTGTTAGAGAAATGTACCACTGATAGAAGAAACATAGAAAGTGTGTCTGAAATTCGAAATCTGTTAGACAGATGTTCAGGCCAAACACAATTCTCTCAAAATATTCAGCAAGATTGTCAGGAGTTTTTAATGTACATGCTTGATGTATTACATGCTGAAGGTGTAGATGTAGATCAGCTGTTTGGGCTTTCTTATCAATGGCAGCATGACTGCGAGAATTGTATGGTATCAAGTACTACTAGTGTAGACTCAGAAAGATTTATATATTTAACTTTGCCAGACAGTAAATCAGTCTCCTTTAATAAGCTAGTAAAAGCAGCTGATCACAACATGGAGTGTAGCCAATGTAAATCTGAAATGATGTCCACATTATTTATACGAACATATGGCCAGTACGTCATTTTAATGTTCCAACGATGTAGGCCTGATGGAACAAAATTGACAACTTTAATTAAAAATTTTGTAGCTTCGCAGTTGTCAATATCAGGAAGGACTTTTGTAACTGCAGCAATTATATATCATGACGGCCCTTCAATAACATCAGGACATTACACAGCTTATTTAAAGTCTAGAAATGGCTGGTCATTCTGCAATGATTCTGTTTTAATTTTCAAAAAAAATTTGCCGTATGACCTTAAAAACTCTTACCTGGTGTTTTTAAAACCAAAATTTTAGGGAAATAATCTCGGGATGTGCTCTGTGGAATTTCAAGAAGTTCTAATGGCTCCTACACAATTTGGCCTTGAGGATAAGTGTAGTTCAGAGACATAACTTCTAACCATAGGACTGGACGTCATGGAGATATATGTGCACTTTGAATGAGTTCAGAAAAACTGTTTCTTTTTATAAGCTAATTGAAGCAGCCAATCAAAACATGGAGTAGAGGGAATGTAAGTCTGCAATGCTGTCTACTGTTTTACATTGCTTTGTGATTAAAAGTGATGTAGAGAATTAAATAATTGTAGTAGTCATAGAGGTAGTGTAAGTCTGCTTCATAGTAAGCAGTATCAGTGTCATAGGAAATGTAGAACATGACTGAGCAAGAAGGGGAAGATATTACTATTCCAGGATTGTGAAAATGATCTTCAACATTTTAATTCTGAAAGTTGCGGAAATTCCAAATGACGGGATTGGCTTACAAGAAATCCAAGAGTTATAAATGGCTCTGACCAGATTTGGCCTTGAGGAAACTTGTGGTAGAGAGCAAGAAGTCATTTATTCGATGTAACGTGTTTTTAAAAACGATGGAGATTTTCTTTCAGAAAGTGGCGGGCTGAAAGTAATAACAGCACAAAAGAGTGTAAGCTGTTCATAGGACATCCTTGGACGTCATGGAAAGTAAGTTAACTTTAAGGAGTTCTGAATTCTGATTTCTGATGTTGTATGGGTTTTTTAAACACAATCATTTTGATTGTGTTTTTTTTCCCCGCTGTTATATGATGAATACCTTTAAGTCACTGTTTTTAGTGAATTTTGATACATTCTGAGAACAGCAAAAATAAACCATTTAACATGTATAATTAATTCTGTACTGTTTGCATTTATGATGTACATGTAGAACTGTGTAGGAGGCATGGAGAAGGTGAGGCTTCTGTAAGTGTCAAAGGTGTTGCATACAGTGCTGCACTTCTGCGTATTCTTTCATATGCTAGACTACATCTGCACAATGAGATACCTAAGCAAAGGAAACGCAAGTGATGTGATTGAGAAATGAGCAAAATAAATTGCACGTATTTCAATTACATCACCTGTGTTTCCTATCATTACGAATCACATTGTGCAGATCAAGTTTAGGTCTGTCCAGGGAAACATAGGAGGTTTGTACTTTGTTGAAGAGTGCAGTGGACATGACTCACTTCATTGGTAGACTTTCACAGATATTATCTCCTCTGTACACTTCAACAAGTGTAAATCTCATCTTGAACTCTGAGTAGGCCTCACCTCAAACAAACCTCTGGATAGGAGACATGTTATTGGCATCCTGAAGCGACACTTTTCTGAAACAAGAGCAATGCAAAAGATGCACCATGTTTTAAGATAGGCCTCACTTCATCTGTATCAAGATACTGTTAGTTTAAAATGTATATCTTTAGGACTGTGTAGGGGGCCTGGAGAAGCAGAAGCTTCTGTCAGTGTCAAAGTTGTTGAAAAACTATTTGTCCTTCAATCTTTTCCCTTGTCTTTTGTAATTTTTAAATACATGTTTTAATATTTTTCAAATGTTAGTTCTCTCTTTCACAGATTGAAAGTATAAAAATAAAAAGTGAGTAATTTAACGGCAATTATAAGGTAAATAGTTGTACTCTTTTCGTTACATTTCTATCACATTCAACTACTATTAGTTCCACTGCTTCACTTCTTTAACCCTCAGTTTCCTGCCTTTGGTACTTTCCTCATTCCTTTCTCTATTACCTACTTACTCAACTCCTTCCACTCTTTTTCTCAGTCCCTCTCTTCTCATAGTTCCTCAGTCTTGTTCACTCACTCCGTCTCTATTACTCTTAGTGTCTGTGAATTACTTTCCCAACTTTTTTTTTGGACCGCTTCCCGGGAAGTGGCCCGGTTCGCAAACCAGCAGCGTTACGGGAGTCCACCATTTTGTGTTTCGGTCGAATCAAGATACAAGATGGAGGGCAAATAATGTTCAGAATGGGTAGAAGGGGGCACGGTAGATGTATCTTGACCCCCTTGGTTTTCTGAGGGTGGCTGAGGAGGACCATAGTTCTTCACTCTTGTTCACTCTCTCTGTTTCTATTAATGTCACTGTTTCTGACTGATCAAAAAAAAATTTTAAAAAAAAGAACAGTAACTATAAGGGAAGGAAACAGACAGTTATGTTAAAAGAAAGACAGCTATAGGGAGTAAACTAAGGATACTGTTACCCGCAATCCACTGCTGATGATGTTACTGACCATGTCATGAATGATGTAATATGTGACATCATCAGCAGTGGATTGTGGGTAACAGTATCTCTTGTTTACTCCCTAGAGCTGTCTTTCTTTTCACATAACTGTCTGTTTCCTTCCCTTATACTTACTGTTCTTTTTTTTAAAAAATAATTTTTTTGGTTAGCTTCCGGTTCGCGTACCGGGTAGCGCTCCGGGGAGCGAACTAAGAGAAATAGAGGTTGGCAGAGTTCCAAATATTCTACCAATTTTTTATAACGGGGAGGTAGTTCTGAAAAGAACTTTTTTTTTATGTTTTTGTTGTTTTATATTTTTTTTAGTATTTTTTGAACATTTTTTTACTTTTTTTGTATTTTCTGAACGTTTTTATATTTTTTTTGGTTTTTTTGGGGGGGGGAAACAAAAACGATCCATTGGAAAGGGCTCAACAGGAGCAACAAAAAAAAATGAATTAATTTTTTGGGGCATTTCGGACAAACATTAACATGATTCTGAATAGCTCTCATAATCAAAATGATGCTACTTTCCCTGTAGCAAATGAAATCGCCGCAGTGCACGCACACTTGCTTCACGTGCCCAAACAACATTTGAATGTTTGGGATCATCTCCCTCGCCTCTGGTCCCGACACCTCTGGAACAACCGATCTTCTTGCCATCGGAAGGGGATTTTGTTGCTCATCGCGTAGCTGGGCAGCACTATAATTATTAGGATGCCACCTACTCATATGCCGATGCATAGTGTAATTGCCGTAACTGTACTTTTTTTCAGTTCCCCTTGACAGTCTATCACCGCATATACGGCAAAACACGTAGCGTGCATTTACTTTTTTTTGCCCCTCAGGAAATTTATAGAATTGCCAAATGTAGTTCTCTTTTCGATTATACCTCCTGGGCTCCTCTGGCAAAAACCTTGGCTCTTCCTCCTCTTCCTCCTCTTCCTGTTCTTCCTCTTCTTGTTGTAAAATTACTTCAGCAGGTGGTCCTCTCTTCTTTGGATTTGGTGGAGGTGGTGGGTTAGAACCAGCTGAAGCCACTAATGAAGCCATGTCACAATGTAAATAAAGGGTCTTTCTCTCACCAAGATGAAAGTCAGAGTGAGGAAAGAAGGAGGGGTTTTCATCATTTGGGAAAAGCAAAAGTTCTAAACCAATGAAAAGTGTTCATTTTAGATCACATGACCTAGTATTACATCATTAGGAAACCAAAAGTGAAATGAACCAATGAAAAGTGTTATTACCGAGTCACATGACCTGCTGTGTTTACGTTACGCGGTCGGCGCCGCGCCGCGGATCGCTTCCGGTTCGCGTACCGCTGCGCTTCCGGGTACGCTAACGTAGCACGTCATATGACGTATCACGCGAGAACGCGAAACGTCATGCTGACGCGACGCGTCACGATGTTGTTTTCTAACGCGACAGTTGCGCAAACGGAACGTTTACCGGTTCGCGGACCGGGTCGCGGCTCCGAATTGAGCTAACGGGAAGCTAACCGGTTCGCGTACCGGGAGCGAAACAATAAAAATAATTTAAAAAAAATTGTATTAAAAACATGTAAAAAATATTTTTCGATTTAAAGAAGAATACATTGTAAAGGTTTTGATATATGCTATTAAAAAACCATTGAAATTCACTGAAAAAACCATAGGTTATAGACCATATATAGTTAGGAATTAGCATTTACAAAACCTTGAAAATTCACTGAAAAAACCATAGGTTATAGACCATATATAGTTAGGGATTAGCATTTACAAAACCTTATTTTACTCACACAAAACCATTGAAATTCCATATATAGTTAGTTGTACTAACTATATATCGCGCACCCGCAATCCACTGCTGATCATGTCACATATTACATCATTCATGACATGGTCAGTGACATCACTGATGACATCACTGATGACATCTCAAATGACATCACTGATGACATCACTGATGACATCTCAAATGACATCACTGATGACATCACTGATGACATCTCATTTGACATTACTGATCACATCACTGATGACATCATTCATGTGATAATACGATGAAGCTCTTCAGACTCTAATATAACCTTAGATACACTCAGTGTAAACAGACACTCACAGACTGTCACTCATCCATGGAGTTACTCACACACCTAGTCAGTCATGCAAAGAATCAATCACACCTCCATTTCCTCAACTATACAGTTATACACACCTTACTTATTCAAACATATACTAACACATATTTACTCTCTTATACAATCCCTGATACAAGTTCACAATGATCCATACAGCCACTCACACATTCACTGGCTCTTTTGCACAGTTATTTATATATGTCAACTCTCACATGTACTGTGTTTTACATATGTACTTACTTTGACATGTAGCACTGAGATATCCATTCACTCACCAATACACTCATGCACACAGTCAACCGCCCATACAGCTGTTTCCACATGCACTTTTGAACCCATACATCTAGTGAATCAACTGCTCACACATCTATGCACAGAGTCATACACCTCCCAGCCACCCATACACACTCTCAGTCTCCCATACAAATACTTGGGCAACCAATCAGTAACCCATATAGTTAATCATATAGCTAATGATCAACACATGCAGCAGTTTATAGAACAACAGACGTAATGATGCACAAATTGAGACAGTTTAGTCACTAACCCATGCACTCAGTGAGACACATTTAATCACTCACTCATACAGTCAGTCATGCACCTACTAAATCCTTCATCCAGACATTTATACATCCACTCATTCTTAAATATGTAAGACATATTTTAACTTTACAGAAAAATACAGTCACTGGATGTTGTCATCAGTGATGTCATTTGAGATGTCATCAGTGATGTCATCAGTGATGTCATTTGAGATGTCATCAGTGATGTCATCAGTGATGTCACTGACCATGTCATGAATGATGTAATATGTGACATGATCAGCAGTGGATTGCGGGTGCGCGATATATAGTTAGTACAACTAACTATATATGGAATTTCAATGGTTTTGTGTGAGTAAAATAAGGTTTTGTAAATGCTAATCCCTAACTATATATGGTCTATAACCTATGGTTTTTTCAGTGAATATATATATATATATATATGTTTAAGAATATCACAACTTAAGGTTAACTGAGACATAATCCTAACTTTACGAGTTTCAGTATTCACAAAGGGCATTTAGGGGTACTAATTTAGGATTCCTAACTTTAGTACTCCTAAATGCATTTTGTGAATACCAAAAGTCGTAAAGTTAGGATTTTGTCTTAGATTACTTTTGTGAATCATGCTCGTTGTTAGCAAACCAGAAAGCTGAGCTGTATGGTAAGATTCAACCAAAAAAATGACCCCCTATACAATAGGAGAAAATTCCCATGGTGTTGGGGCCATTAGTTTTTACTTTTCCGGAAACAAACTCCTGCTTTAGGTTTTTATTTTTGTAAAAGCAAACACTTTTAAAATGTTGATGTACACATCTGTTACCAACGACAGATGGATATCAAACGTTTAAATGGCTTTGTTTGATCTGCCAAGTTGGTGGATCATACAAGCCCATAGCATCAATTGCTGAGCCAGCACTGAACTCTCAATTCGGCAGACACAATAAAGGCAGGATAATGGATGTAAAGTCCTCCACCGCCGTGACTGCCTTTAGTTCATCCACCAAACTCTCAATCGGACCCTTAAACTGCACGCACTGAAACGAGAGACAGAAACTACCTTTGAGGTGGATCCATTCATCTGTGGTGCATTACTCTCCCCTGTCGTAGTCTAGAGAGAGCTGGCTTCCTGGACAAAGGCGATGTGCAGCAGGCCTCCTGAACAGAGCCACTACCAGTGTTGATCTATGGCCTGAGACAAGGGTGAAATAAATACGTCAGCACGTGGCTTCTTAGATGTCCCGCTAGAGGATTTTCGCTTCATTTGGAGTAGGTGGTCCAAGCCAGCGTGTTGCTGAGTTGTGGGAGTGGCTTTGCACATCACACAGAAGGAAGAGTGTAGCACTTAAAAAGAGATTAAGGCCCGAGAGCTAAAATAAGGAAAGATTCTGAGTGGAGAGAGGGATACATTTAGATAACACGTGAGGCCTGAGAAGAAGGCATTAGCTTCACTAAATCTAAAGACTGCTGCAGATAGTGTCAATCAGACTTCTATTTTCAGATCCCAGGAGATAGGCCAAGAATGCCACGAGAGAAGTGAGCGCAAAACACCAACAGAGGAAGAGAGATAAACAGCGCGCCTCTAACGCCTATCCACACTCATGGGATGCAAAGTAACCGAAGAAAACACACAAATCATACACGCACACCTATAAAGCACAAACACATCCAGAAGAAACAAAACAGAAAAAGTAAAACACCTCTCCCTGCAACATTCATCTAAAGACTCATATTCAAAGACATACAAAGCACACAATTCATACAGAAGCACATTGAAATCACAAAAAAACAAAAAAACAAAACACATGTACAAACAAAACACCAACAGGGAAAGAGCTACTAACAACACAACCTCCTCTCAACCAACCCTACACACACACATACAAAGCACACAGACCTCCAAAACAAATATGCAAGCGTGCAAAACACACACGTGGAAAATATAGAAATCGCTCAGATATAAAAATCATAACCTGACTCTACGTCGCACACATGCACATAAAACAGCAAGCACACACTTGCATATAAAACATGAACAGAGGAAGAGAAAGAGAAAGGAGTAAATACCACAACCTACATACACATATGCACATATACACAGACACACACACAAAGTATGCACACACATAAACACCACACACCTCCAAAATAAAAGAAATGTACATGATACAAAGCTCACACAAATATATTGAAAACACTCATGCGACACACATGAGGGCACATGCTCTTTTTATCAAACTGTACGCACAAATTCCCTTAGGTACACATTCACACACAGGCCCTCACACGTTCATTTGCATATGTCACTTCACCACATGCGCACACACTTATTTGCACAATCTAAAGTACATACACGCAAACACAAAAAACACACATATGCCCTATCTTATCTTTTTCTCTCAGTCTTCCTCTCATTTTAATGGCTTATTAGCATGGCCCCTGAAATTATGCGGCAATGCCGGAGGACCTGTTTATGTGGCTGGATTGAGTAAATTATGCACAACAAAAAACTAAATATGCATAGTAATAAAGACCAGGCGAGGCAGCAATGCTTTGCTATTTCGTCACTTTTTTGACATGTGAACAGCAAGCGCAAAAGTTTCACCACCTTAGTTCATTTTTAACATGAACTCAAACAACCAGCAACACGGTACTCTGTTGAGCTTCTCTTCAGTAAGATTGGACCTAGAAACACATTTTTGATGTAAATTGTGCACGAGATGAGATTGTGGATAGCGTGAACAGTGCGTAAATTCCCTAATATGCAGGAAATGCTGTTGATGCAGAATTGCAAAATTGTAGGGGCCTTGACAATTGGAGATTCTTGTTGTAGTGTGGCTGTGAGACTGCTGCAAACGAGGTGCCTGCATTCAGTGCATGCCAACAAAGCACAGTCCAGCAGTGGGAAGGCTGGGGGCTGTGACTACACTCAGGGTGGCCCATGGGAGCACAGTGATGCTTTGCATGATGCGAGAGCTGTCACTGCACTTCAGTGCAGGTAGCCCCCGGAGAGTGCAGTGCGGCTGTGAGGGTTATGCAAGCGCTGTGGTGGCAGTCCGAACTGTCCAAGAGGCAACAGTGTGGCTGTGAGTCAGAGTGTGAGTGACCCCAGAAAAGAGACGGCACAGTGACTGTCCCAAGAGAGCACAGCATGGCTGTCAGAAGAGGGCTATGGCTTGTGACTGTACTCAGGTAAACACGTATGAGCACAGTGAAGCTGTGAGAGTGGTGCAAAAACTTAGACAGCAGACAGGCAACAGTAGAAAAGCACAGTGAGGCTTTGAGAGCGGTGTTAGAGCTGCCTGATGTCCGGTGCCATTTTTTCCAGAGAGCGCTATTGTACAGATTATGTGGCAGGTACCTAGAGGCAGACTTACAAGCCCCTTGCGCGACTTTTGCGTCATTTTTAACATGGGAAAAATGACGCAAAAGTGGCACAAGGGGCTTGTAAATCTGCCCCCTAATGCTTCTGTGTTGTGTGTGGGGGCGGTGGAGGGGGGGGAGATTACTAACATTTGGAAAGGATGGAACCTTCAGGAAGAACTTTGTTGTTATTTCATCAATAACAATATAGTTTAGAAAAATCATGTGTTTGTGTCAAACACTGGAAGAGTGAAGATGTTTAGACCACACCAAGATTGTGTTGTAGAAAGTATTACAGAGCTTTATATAATTTAGAATAAAGTAGCCTGCTGGCATTGACCGGGCAGCCAAAATAGAAAAGAGGTTCTGAGGGTAGGTACAATGCTATAGAACCAGCGGTGGATCCTCCGCTATGGTGGAAGAACGTGCCCCCCGCCCCCCCCTCCCCCCCCCAGCTGCTTCAAAACAGCAGGAAAGGGAAATAAAATGATGATAAACACGTTGTATTATCGTTTTATTTTTCCTTTCCTTGCCGCGTCTATGGGGTTGAGGCCACGGGAATGACAGTCACTAGAGGGGTAGTGGTATACACTGTTGTCAGTGCGCATTTAGGTTTGGCCGGCAGTCCCAGGTCGGCCAAACTGACATGTGCACTGAAGCTACTCAACCTGAGCTGCATTGCCGGGTTGGAGACAGCAGGCACTGGCTCCCAGTCTCACAGGGAGTGCAAATTCAGGGCCCTCAGGTCAATCCTGATGCTGCTGTCATGCATGAGAGCAGCATCAGGATTGGCCGTAGGGGAGTCTGGGAGTCTATGTCTGCAGGAAAGCTATTTTTTTACATTTATTTTTGTATTTTATTTGTTGTCCGTGGTCCATCATCCCCCCGACCCCTTCCCCCCCGCCCCGCCCCGCCACTTTTCAACCACACCAGATGATATTGTACAGAGCCCATTGTTGTGAAGGGCCCTTAGGCTGAAATGGCTGTCTTTTGTAATGTGTGAGTGAGGTACACTGGATCACATGGCTTGCACTCCATCGAAGAGCCAGGTGTATTCGCTACAACTGCTTACTGTATGGTACTTATTGTGCTGAGAGGCATGACAGATCACACATGGCATTCACGCACCTTCAGAGTATGCTAGCACTTGAAGGTCCATGTAGCTGTTCCTTGGAGAGGAGAATGTCCCTATCTCAGAGCCTGAAAGGGGCATCACTGGTAAATGGCACAATTCTCTGAAGCCTTGTTTTTTTGTTACAGGTAATTTAATATTGAAATGGCATGTGGGCAGCATGCACTCCCTCCCTACATTAGACTGATAGGAAAGTCAAAGTATTTCTCGGCTGGTTTTTGAGTGACTAATGTCCTCTGATTGGACTTAGGGGCACTGCTGATGTTGACAGCACTGGATTATATTGGAAGGGAAAGACCCTTTTTGTCTGCCACCTTTAGAGAGAGAGAAAGAGATGCTTACTGACATCTGCTGTCAAAAGATCTACATAGTCATCCACAACTGGGACATTTACTCCGCCCAGGTGGGCCTTGGGTAGAGAGTAAGGGCCATATGTAGGAAGCCTAATTGCGCTCGCAAATGCTGAAATTCGCAGAATTTCAGCATTTGCGATCGAATTTAGGGCAGTGTGCTATGTAGCACCCAAAAACCCACATGCAAAATAAGGAATCGCAAAATTTGTGATTACTTACTTTGCTATTGCATTTAAGGAATCGCAAATTGAGATTCCTTAAATGCAATGTAGGAAGCGCCCAAGTTGTGAGACTTTTGGCTTAAGGAATCACAAAATACCACCAACTTCAGGTTGGTGGTATTTTGTGATTTCTTTGAAAAATGCACTTTTTGGCATTTTTCAAAGTGCCATGTGGGTCACATACATGCCCTTAGGGCATGTATGTGGGCAACATGTGCACACATGTCAATTTCTGGAGTGCAACAGGGTGTCCTATTGACACCCTTACAATCCTGAAATTGCATTCTCAATTTGCGATTCTCTAATTGAGAATCGCAAATTGAGAATGTCTTCCCATTCATTCCTATCGGCCTTCTAGCCCATAGGAATGAATGAGAAGGTATTCCTTATTTGCGAATCACAATTTGTAATTCGCAAATAAGAAATAAGTGGGATTCGCAATAAAATTTGCTAATCCTACCTGCATTTTGGTTTGCGATTCTCTAATTGCGATTCCCTAAAAATCACAATTTGAGAATCGCAAAATGAAAATTACCTACATATGCCCCTAAATGTTTACTCTGCATGAATGAGATAAGACGAGTGTAAAGTGCATACTGTGTTTTCTGTATGGGGCTAGGGATCCAGTTTGGAACGTCTGTGTGTAGATGGTTGGCAAAATGGGAACCAGAGGTGGGCCTGCTCAGGTTCTGTGTTGAATGAGTGATAGCACTGGAATATTCTGCCTCCCATTTAAATTGAAGCAGGGCCCAGTAACTGAAGGGTGGGGGTGAACTCCTTCTAGCTGCAAAGACATCTCTTGCTTACCCTTTCTCAGAAGTGCCACTGCAGACAGTTGTTTGTAGTGATTGGGTGGGAGTAGTGCTCCCCATTCAGTGTCATGTTTTCATGTCACCTGTCATGGAACAACCAACTCCACCAACTTTTCCTGGCGATACTGTAGATGAAAAGACTACGGCAGTGACACCTTGTGTGAAACTCAACAACACCCAAAAAACAGACTTAACCCAAAACAGAGAACAGCTCTACAATTCACATTGGCATCTGCCACCTACGAATGAATGCTAGGTGTAAACTGCAGGTCAGGATGCCGGGATACTCACAGCCATGTGCCTGAATTATATACTGTGCTTTAGGGCTGGATTGTTGGACTGGCAGTACTTTCGCTGTGTCTGGGTGCTATCTGGCTCTATAATGGGGGTGGGGGCTGGTGTGGAAAAGGGTGCTTGTGATCGCACCTGCGGGATGTAAAGCTGTAAATAAAAGGAGATCATAGCCCAGTGCCTTGCTGTCTTAAGAAGCGCCACAGAGGTATTTTAATCATCTCTACTGCAACATTTAGAGGCTTCTGAGGAGGGAGGATCAGCTCTACAAGGGACAGTGGTGATCCTTCGCTATTCTTGAAACTTTTAGTGTGTGTGTCCCTGGTTGCCCCTAACAGGACCTTAAGGCTGCTTGGTCTTTTTCCAGCTTGGCGGTGTTGCCAGCAAGATTTTAGCTCCAAAACCTCAAAAAACACACACAAAACTGTCCGGCGGTTGCAGAGATAGTCTTTCGTGAAGCCACATTTCGTGGATCTTTTTTATGAACCTGTTGCTTGGGTGACCCTCGCACAGTGCAAGGCTTCAGAAAAATGAAGCCCAATCACAATGTTAAACATTATAAGCCTTTTAAGTGATAGCCTACTTCATACTCACATGGCATTCATCAGTGCCATATATATTCTGTGCTACCTTCGTTTTTGGCCTTCTCCACTGTAAGATCCTGGTGTGCTGCCACCAGAAACATCTTTAGGCCTTCCACCCTGTGGTCATCATAACCCCTCCTATGGAGGAAGGCCGTTGTATGCCCAGGTGGGCTCTCCAGTTTTTGTAGGGGTGCTGGCTCAGAGGAAGTTGGACTGAACTTTGTGAGAGTGGTGCAAACCTTCGAATGGTTGTGATGAATGCGGCTCGCCCGCCTGCAGACGATGTGGTGCACACATGCACACTTAACCAGGCAGAGATATGGCTGATTAAATCAGAAATAGAGGTTCACAATGGTTGAGCTGTTCACAAGCCTCAGACTCAGAATGCATTGCAGTGATACCGTAGCAGAAGCAGGCAGAAAGTGATTCCTCCTGGCCCCTATGTCCAACCCTTCCTTGGAACTCTTGAGAAAGGTCCTTTTTGTTGAGAATCAAAGCCCTTGGTCACAATCTCTAGGTAGACAAGTTTTTATGGTGCCAACCCCCTTTGCTAAAACAAGAAGGCGTAAATTGTTCTTTGAAAAGACTTTCACATTTTGGTACATTGTTGGTATTTCTCCACGTGTATTTATAGTTCTTATTATAAAATGTTGCCTGTGTAGAATAAATTGTTTTCTTTTTAAAATACACAGAATGGCTAGATTGTTAATTCTCTGCACACAAAAAAGTTCTGAATCTTTAGTCCATGCCACATTTCTAAGTAGGCCTTCAAACGTTCCGCCTGCCTTTCTGATGGCCAAGTGTTGGAGTAATATACTTCAAACAATCAATCATATCATTTGTAAAGCGCACTACTCACCCATGAGGGCCTCAAGGCACTGGGGTAGGGAATGCTGCTACTGCTCGAAAAGCCAGGTCTTGAGGAGTTTGCTGAAGGTCAGCAGGTCTAAGGTCTGCTCTAGGTTGGTGCTCTGGTTTGAGTCCAGAAGTAAGATGTCCCCAGGACAACAAGGTAAAATGTCCTATGGTTGCCCTAAACCCGTCCTCACTCCATCCCCAATCTCTCCCCACACAAATGTAAACATGTATTATGTCCCAATAATGTTATTTCAGTATTGGTATGCAATTTACTAATCACTATAATAGCATATTAGCAGTTCTATAAATACTGGATTTAAAACAAACTGGAATCCCAAATGCCTATAAAAGGGTGTTCCATGTTAAAAAGCATATTTATGTAAACACATGAATTGGGGTCCAATAATGCCCGCCCAGGGTTCTGGTGACACCACTTTCTAAACGCTAGGGCGTGCTTGACCTGCGGCCCTATTACATCATCGGTAACCCTATACTGCCACCTGTGCACAAGTGTGCCAAACCCATGTAAGGCATAATTCTCGGATGAGAGCATTGCAAATGCTCGCTAATCGAATCGTACGATTTCTACCGGGATATACGCAGGAACATGACCACTGAATTATGGAACATTTTTTTTTTATCCTAAAATCTTCCCTGAAAAATATAGCAAGGCTGGGCGCTTCCTTAGTTCAAATGGTTATTTTATTTTCTGCCTCTGTAGTATTTGGAAAAGTCACTGTTTTTCTTTTAACAGTCGAAATTGTGATTTGTGAGAAAATGCCTTTCTCCTCATAATGGGATGTTGAGTTTAAATTTAAACGCCAGTTCGCTGGATTATTTTGCTGCAGATCGTTTATGAAACAGCTTTGGTTTTTTACGTCACACAGACTGTACGTGTGCTACAGCAAAATGATTATATTGTTGATTGTAACAATAATTGCCAATGCTTATTACTGACTACTCATAAACTACAGGACGTGCCAAGGCTCAGGGAGTGCAGCGTCAAGTGCGGACTCGAAATGTGGGAATGCTAAAGATGAGTGCGTGTGAAGCGCACTGATAGGGGCTTATTTACAGGCACCCTGCGCTGCTAGTGAGTCATTTTTAATATGGGAAAAATTGACTTACCGGCATCGCAAAGGGCTTGTAAATAAATCCCATAGTGGTTTACTCATGTCACTATTAAACGCATATGAAAGGGTTGGACTGCGCGATCCGTCGCTATGGTCTTTTCTGCTCTCATCTGACGCCTCCTGTGACCTTGGGCACATGCATCAGTGCAATTCGGCCTCACTGGGAACTGTTGGTGTGCAGCTTCGTCTTTGATTGACAGGTAGGTTGTGGCGAGCCGTGCGAGTTTACATGTCTACGGCTGTGCAGTCAGGCGATTGCTTCTTTAATGTATGCTAATTCGATGGGTTCATGAGTGAAAGATGCGGTTTGTATCGCTATGTGGTCGCTAACCACTGGGATCTGTTCCTTTGAGCACCGCCTCCTTTAACACCACAATCTCACCGGCACTCAGAGGACCAGAAAGTCAAGAAGGGGAGAGAGACCCTTTGGCGGTGTGTGGGGCAGGGACCATGTCGCTGCACACTTCTTACGGGATGTACGTATCTCACAAACAGTAATTGTTCACTGGCAAGTGTTGCTTATCACGGGGTGGGTGGGCGTAAGATCCCGACACAGGTGTGTTGGGTCTGGGTATGGGGAGATCACTGGACCGGATGAAGGAGTAAAGACTTCCGACGGAGAATGGTTCCACCACGCATTCCCCTCAGAAAGGTTTTGAGGCAGAGACACAGACAGTTGTGCTGCGAGAGGCAGATGCCGTATGAGGGCAGAGGTAAGTATGTTACTGTATGGGGGTTGTGGGGCAGTACAGGTAGCTGGAGAAAGGGTATTCTGGATTCATGCCTGTGTCCTTATATTTACTCGCATAGCCCGCCTTGTCGGAGGAGCCGAGACGGTTTGAAAAACGAGCCTCTCCGCCACCTGACCCCGTCACACGATCCGGAATGAGAGAGCCGCGGGAGACACCAAAGCGACACCCCGGGCCTTTTTTTATCATCTCTGTAAATCACTTGTCCTGGCGCCGGAGCCCCGCCCCGGGTCCCGAACCATGAATGGCGGAGAGGTAATCTCGCCGAATCCATCATTTGGACGGGCAGAGAGAGCAGCGCGCCCCAGACTCACAACACACGATTCAGACTGTCACCAGTTAAGGAGAGGAATGATCCCTGGGCGAGGCCTGGTTTCGGGGAGGGGGGCCACGCGCCGATGGAGCTAAAGGTACCTTTTGTAACTTACCTGGTTCTTTTGTAAAGCGACCTGACACATTTGGGTAAAGTTTTCCCTATATAAAACTGCACTAAAAATATTAATAAAGGAGGAGGAGGGAGTCATATGTCTGTTACAGAATTGAGGGGAGTCGCCCTATTTAAATGGGGCATCTCGGGGACAACTGTTACCTATCATCACCACTTTAAAGTTATTCAACATAGGGCTCCCCCGTCCTGAGTGGATGCGATAAAGGGCTGCCACCCCAGAAGACGCCTACAAATGCAGCCTAAACGTGGCAACTTCAGGAAGGAAGGGCGGTATATATGTTGACTGTGGAGAGGGAGACTGGATCAATGGAAAACACAGGTAAGTAACTGAATCATCCTCGGTCTCTCTTACTCCTTCCACTCGTTACTTGATTGAGGAACACCGAGACATTCCCTCTCCAATACCCCCTTGTCCCAGCCCTTACAAAACGAGGCGTGCCACAACTCTCCAGACACCAAGTGATCTAGCTTGAAAACTATGACCCTACTCCTTGCCCACCCAGGGAGTTTCTTGGCCAGGTTCCATTCAGGGGCATTCAACCCGTGGGATGGCAGCCTTGTAGGCAGTGGCAGGAAGAGCCTCTTTATCATTTAATTCACACAATTGAGTGGACTTGGGGGATTTAAAAGTTTGGGAACTTGAAACCAGGGTCAGTGCTGGAGTGACGGTTTAGGCAGTCCAGCAGTCTGCCAATGCCAGGCAGGCCAGCTTGAAAGGGCCAGTGTGTGGGCTGTTCTTGGGTCTTGTCAGGGCCCATGGGACCAAATGAACCACACACTGGCCATTTCAAGCAGGGTTATCTGCCAGACCGTCCGAAATGCCAGCCCAACACTGACAAGTGTTTTGGCTACTTTTGGATCAGTTTAGATACATTTTATTGTACTATGCTGATAAGATTAAATACATAGATGTGCTGTAGTACAACTAGTGTGCTGCTTTCATTGCCTGTGATGAAAAAGGAATACAGGAACACAAACTGAGATGTATGACAGTGCACCAAGTGGAGCCAACAGAACCAGAGTAAAGTCAATGTTTTGTGTTTCCCCAGCGCGTGTGATGTGTGTTTAGCCAGTTCTGCTTAATCAATTCAATTCAATTTTCAAGCTTTATTCGACAGCAGTCATAAAAGCGTTTTCACCCTAACACTATACAATAAATACTAAATCTAAAATACTTACATTAAAAACAAGTATTAAACAATTGATGCTGACGAAGTTGATATGTAAATATAAAAACATTCCTTTACAACCATAACATTTTTTGGTAAAAAAGAGAACATGGTTACCATAGATCATTAAGTTACTTTACCCAATAACATACGTGTGCGAATTGACCATGCCCAACCCAAAAATTTTGCAACTGCAATTGCAAAATCAGGTGTGCAATCAGTTTCTAATATTCTCAGTGCAACTATTTGCCTACGAGTCCCAAGATTCAGACACACTGGTTTTAGCCATTTGCGGCGTGGACCAGCATATATAGGGCAGACAAACAACAAATGAGAAACATTCTCAATTTGCTCTTTACAATGATAGCAATATTCATCCCTTGTTGATGACCAGTGTTTTGTGAATGCAATAACTGGAAGGGTTCCGAATCTGAATTGGAAATACAGTTTTCTGTCATGTGGCTTTTCAATAATGTCCCAATAGGTTTCACGGAGTGGAGCCGTTTTAATATCTAAAAAGCGGCCAGTTAGGTTGGATCTGCATCCAGAGCAGAAAGCTGTGGAGTAGACCATCTCCCAATATATTTTCTTCAATTTTGCTTTTGTAGGAAAGCAAGACATGTCCAAGTTTCCCCAAAGATGATCTAGCTTCAGCTTGACCAGCAACCCCCGTAGTTCTTTTAACCACAAGATTGTGTGAAATCGTTCCGTAGTGATGACATCAGCCAATGCTGCAGCGTAATGGGCTAGTTCCGGAGTCACCATTAAACGTCTCCAATATAACAGAGGGCGCAAACGAGCTAGGTCCTCTACACTTTTCCTTCCCAGGCCAAACAATAAAGGGACGATAGGAGTACTTTGGGGTGCCATTACTAGCCGCCGTAGAAACCTATTCTCCGCTAGTGACAGATCCTTTAGATTTGAAAATCCCCATAATTCTGAACCATAAAGGGATGCGCTGATTACCTTCATGTTGTAAATCTCAAGGGCACAATTTACTGGTTTAGTCAGTGAGGCTCGGTGTTTAAGTGCTACTACGCCTGCTAGCTGGTTAAACTTTAGAACTGCCGTATCGATATGGGTATTCCATCTCATGTTGCCCTGCAGGGTTATACCTAGGTAGGTAAAAGCCTCTACCTGTTCTAAGGGAGTACCATTATAAGTAATTACACCTTTGAATGTAGACCTTTGGTTCATGCACATGAACTTTGTCTTGGAAGCGTTCAGTTCTAGTCCACAAATTTCACAAAACTCACCAAATGCATTAACTGCCTTTTGTAGACCACTCGGGGTGCGTGAAAGTATTAGCGTGTCGTCCGCAAACATGAGGACGGGCACGTGGGAGCCAGCTAATATTGGAACATCAGTCGGAGTTCTTTTTAAATAGTCCACTATGCCATTAATGTATATTGAAAACAATGTTGGGGCCAGGACGCACCCTTGCCTGACCCCACGCTCCACAGGGAAGGGCTCAGTTACTTCGCCCTGAGCACCCCACCTGATTTTAGCATAGTTATTTTCATGCAGGCGAACAAGGAGTGTAAGGAGTTCTGGACTTATACCAGCTTCAGCAAGAACCCTCCATAGCTTTGGTCTTGGTACTAAATCAAAAGCTGACTTGAGGTCAACAAAGACAGCATAAAGAGGGCCATTTATCAAGGTCACATTCCTCGAGGAGGGCAATAAAAATGAAAACCTGGTCGATGGAGCTAGTTAAGGGGCGAAAACCCGCTTGGTATGGCGACAAGATGTTGTTTTCCGCTATCCAAGTTTGCAGCTTATTCTGTACTAATCGACCCATCAGTTTTTGAGCTGAATCAATGAGGCTGATGGGTCTGTAGTTATTTGGGAGTGATTTATCGCCTTTTTTAAATACTGGGATTATTTCTGCACCCTTCCAGGAACGAGGTACTTCTGCACCCAGGGCCACTGAATTAGCTAGCCATACGAAATACTGGCACCATGACTCTCGGTCACTTAAAAAGACATCAGCGGGGATGCCATCCATGCCTGGCGCTCTCCCCCCTGTTACACAATCCAAAGCAGTACTAACATCTTTTACATTGAATACTTGATGTTTATAATAGGCAGTGGGTGGCAGAGTATAGCAGTCTGGAGCCAGATTACAAGCATATTGAGGTTTAAAAAACTCTATCCACTTATTTTTTGGAACATGATTTTGTGGGGGGGGCAACAGTCCCTCCCCTGTCCCATTTTACAGTAGCCCAAAATTGCTTTGAATCTTTGGCTGCACATGCAAGCTTCAACTCACACCAATATTCCTCGTCCCACTGCCTCTTGGCTAGTTTTTGTGCATTTCTATATGCGTCCCTAGCCTTCCTTACTAATTCGATGTTCCCCGACCTGAGTTCACTGCTCAGGTTCTGGCGAGCTGTTCTACAGTTTTTGTCATACCACCCCTGCTTTGGTTGGTTTTTGGTAGCCTTACTTAGCTTTATTGTTTTTAGGAAAAATCCCTGCAGTCTATTGAAAAACTTGGTATGAGCCTCCATCAGGATTTCCGGGAAATTTGGTTTGTTAGTAAGAGGTTTTAGGTTGTTTATTTCCTCTACCACTACTCTCTTGAGAACATCAACCCACTCATGGTCTTCTACTAACTTTCCCCATTTTAGGTGACGCTGATTGTTTGAACAGACAACGTCTAGGGTCACCCTGACATCCTCGGTACTTTTTTCTATAGCCTCTTGGTAAGATTGGAGATCCAAACAGAGGGGGTTATGGTACTTTCAACCCTTTTTTCCACAATCATGTCTAGCAATTTGTCCCAAACCCTGATGTCCACCAAGAAGTAGTCTATTCTACTAGATGCCCTGCCATTGTCAAATGTATTACTCCCTTGGCGATCAGAGGGTGTGCGCCCGTTTGCAGCTCTCAGACCCCTTGCCAAACATAGGCTCTTGGTTTGGATAGCCACGGCACTCCATCTCTTGACCACAGCCACCTCGAGCTGGGGAATTCCCCATTTGCTGTCCTCCTCCTGGGCGAGATACTTATCCTCTTCACCCAAAGGTTCAAAGGTGGTGTTAAAGTCCCCCCCCCACAATAATGGACATCTCCAAGGGCAACAATTCCAGCTCTTGATCAAGGATGGATATAACTTCAGAGATCTCCCCCCCTACTCCCCTAGCATATGTATTAAAAACAGCCAGCCCTTGACCATTGTCCCATTTTATGTTAACTGCCAGTATATCATTTGTTGCAATAGACCTTTGCTCTATTGTGCAGTGTAACGATTGACGTATCCAAATCACCAAACCTCCTGATGGACGTCCTTTTGGATTTTTTGTAGCCGGGATAGAAAAATTAAGATATCCCTGGTGATAGACTGGCGTCAATGACCAAGATTCCTGTAGTAATATAATATCATAATGGTCGATGAAATCACACTATTCCGGCGATACCAATTTATTTGCTATGCCAGCAAGGTTCCAGGAGATAAAGGTGAGTTTAGGTAAGTCAATATTTGGGCCTGCTTGCCCTGGTCTAATAGATTTTCCTAGGTTCTCAAAGAGTGGAGGTGTTTTAGGGGCCACAATTACAGAGGGGGTGCCTGAAGGATTAAATGGTTGGGACCCAGGGGCCAAGCCAATTTCCTGCTCAGAGCCATTTACTTTATGCCATTCAATGACATCCATCCCCCCCGCCCCTTGTGTGGGTATCAGGGATTCCCCTCCTTCTTACTACCGGTGTCGTGGCCAATAAACACTTCTTTTTAGCAGGACCTAGGCTATTGGTCACCTTAAGGTTGTTTTCTTCCAAAAGTATGCTCCCTTCGAGTCAATCACACTCATTTAAATTGGACAGTGCTGCAAATCTGTTTTCAAGGCACAAACCCCAGTCACTACTTTGGCCACCCCTTGCCGTTCTGTTAGGTACAACAGACCACTTGGTCCTCAACACACTTGGATTTGTGACGATTCCTCTTCTACTATAGAAAAAGTCAAGGGTAAGTGGAATTATTTCTGCGGTTCTACGTTGTGGAGGAAACAAATTTGGCAAGATATTAGGCAGTACTTCAGGCCCTATGAAGTTCAATACCACACAATCGCCAGCAAATCTTTTATGACTGTTCCCTATCCACTCGACTCTTCTTGCTGAAACTAGTTCCTCTGAAAGCAGTTGCTTGCCCCACGAGGACATGGACATATTGTTAGACAACCAGTGTAATGCTTTACTTAGTAAGAATTGGGGGGATTCTATCTGTCCAGATTTCAAGGGTGGCACATTAGCCAGAACCAGCATCAGGGGGGAGGCCTCTACTATTAACTCCACCGGGCCTGGTTCTAGACTAGATACAGTTCGCCCCACTGGTCTTAATAGGGGACCCTCTGCTGGTGGGACATTTGCTCCTAGAGTTTGGTGGGGGATAAGGGTCGGATTCGTAGCTGGCATCTCTATTCCCCCCTCCACTGCCCCCTCCATTTTTTTACATTGTTCAATTTTGCTTACCACCTGGTTTGGTAGATCTCCCAAATTATCACAAGTGTTCTTCAAAGACCCTCTAATCTATTGACCTTATCGGTTAGGTGGTCAATCTTAGCAATCAATGGCTTGATGATCCCCCTCATTTTTAAATCCAGCATACCCACTAGTTTCTTGAGTTGAGCATCATCCCTAAACAAACTACCCTCGTCCTCACCCTCAGAATCATCTATGTCACATTTCCTAGGTGGGGAAGCTGGTCTTTTCCTGCTAGAACGCAGCCCACCGCGTTTGGGTTGGTTCTTGGTATTCCCTTTAGTCACTCTAGGTGCTGGCACAGGCGCTGGAGGTGGGGATTTATCCTCAACTATTTCAAGATCTATAGCATCTAAATCAGATTCGCCGATTTTATCCACATTTACATTTGCTGATACATTCTGTATGGAACTATCAGTAATATGCTGGGAAAATACAGGAGCTTCATTGGTATGGTCCTGCTCCAATGAATTATCTGGGATATGTTCAGCCAAGTTGGTGATAGGAGAGAGACCCAGACCCAGGGAGGACCTTCTGTCGTTATTTATTTTGGCAACAACCAGGACCAGATAATTATCCATAGTATTATTAGGTGCAAGTGATGTTTTTTGTTTAGACATTACGATCTCGCTTTCCAGTAACAATATTTTCACAAATGGGATCAGTAACTCAATAGCTCAGTAAACCCTCATCCACAGTACCTGGTGCTAATCGACTGCAAATGAAGTGGCTCACAGTGGAACTCTGGCAGAGTTCCTGGCCCAGTCCAGTCACGGTCAGTCTCGGACTGTCTAAGACTGTCTGCCCTTTGTCCGGGCTTCGTCTGGGCGTCCCGCTCGCGTTCCGCGTTGCGGGAGGACCCGGGCTTTCAAGCGCCTCCTGGCGCAGGGTGATGACGCGCACTGCGTGCGTCGAGGCAAGGCCCCCCTGGGAAACCGAGTCCGCACAGCGGCCGCTGATGGTCAAAGGTGCGGCGGCGACGGCAACTCGGCGTGTGGCCCAGATGTCCGTCGGTGATTCAGGTAGAGAGGCTTTGACCACCAGCAGGAGTTTTCAATATGCACGGCCTGGTCGGGAGGACCCGGGCTTTCAAGCGCCTCCTGGCGCAGGGTGATGACGCGCACTGCGTGCGTCGAGGCAAGGCCCCCCTGGGAAACAGAGTCCGCACAGCGGCCGCTGATGGTCAAAGGTGCGGCGGCGGTGGCAACTCGGCGTGTGGCCCAGATGTCCGTCGGTGATTCAGGTAGAGAGGCTTTGAGCGCCAGAAGGAGTTTTCAATATGCACGGCCTGGTCGGGAGGACCCGGGCTTTCAAGCACCTCCTGGCGCAGGGTGATGACGCGCACTGCGTGCGTCGAGGCAAGGCCCCCCTGGGAAACTGAGTCCGCAGAGCGGCTGCTGAAGGTCAAAGGTGCGGCGGCGGCGGCAACTCGGCGTGTGGCCCAGATGTCCGTCGGTGATTCAGGTAGAGAGGCTTTGAGCACCAGCAGGAGTTTTCAATATGCACGGCCTGGTCGGGAGGACCCGGGCTTTCAAGCGCCTCCTGGCGCAGGGTGATGATGCGCACTGTGTGCGTCGAGGCAAGGCCCCCCTGGGAAACCGAGTCCGCACAGCGGCCGCTGATGGTCAAAAGTGCGGCGGCGGCGGCAACTCGGCGTATGGCCCAGATGTCCGTTGGTGATTCAGGTAGAGAGGCTTTGAGCACCAGCAGGAGTTTTCAATATGCACGGCCTGGTCGGGAGGACCCGGCTTTCAAGTGCCTCCTGGCGCAGGGTGATGACGCGCACTGCGTGCGTCGAGGCAAGGCCCCCCTGGGAAACCGAGTCCGCACAGCGGCGGCTGATGGTCAAAGGTACGGCGGCGGCGGCAACTCGGCGTGTGGCCCAGATGTCCGTCGGTGATTCAGGTAGAGAGGCGTTGAGCACCAGCAGGAGTTTTCAATATGCACGGCCTGGTCGGGAGGACCCGGGCTTTCAAGCGCCTCCTGGCGCAGGGTGATGACGCGCACTGCGTGCGTCGAGGCAAGGCCCCCCTGGGAAACCGAGTCCGCACAGCGGCCGCTGATGGTCAAAGGTGCGGCGGCGGCGGCAACTAGGCGTGTGGCCCAGATGTCCGTCGGTGATTCAGGTAGAGAGGCTTTGAGCACCAGCAGGAGTTTTCAATATGCACGGCCTGGTCGGGAGGACCCGGGCTTTCAAGCGCCTCCTGGCGCAGGGTGATGACGCGCACTGCGTGCGTCGAGGCAAGGCCCCCCTGGGAAACCGAGTGCGCACAGCGGCCGCTGATGGTCAAAGGTGCGGCGGCGGCGGCAACTCGGCGTGTGGCCCAGATGTCCGTCGGTGATTCAGGTAGAGAGGCTTTGAGCACCAGCAGGAGTTTTCAATATGCGCGTGTGATGTGTGTTTAGCCAGTTCTGCTTAATCATGTCTGATGCCAGAGTCACAGTGAAGTGTAAATAAACTTCACTGTGCACCCTCCAGCCTGCTGCATGCCAGGTGGATTCAAATCAGGGCGAGATCTACTTTTAGGTTTTCCTCGACCCTTCTAAATCGGATGATGGTGAAAATGAAAATCATCAGGAACTAAGTCATGGAAATTGATGTCTCTGCGCTTGCTCTTATTGCAGTATAAGCAGTATAAGCAAGTGAAGCGGTGATTAGCCACTCAAGCCTTTTGGCTTGGAACTGGGCATTTGGCTCACTCGTTCAATGAAGGAGATCACGCACATTACTGCACCACATTTTCCTAACATTGTTAACAATGCGTTAAGGGTTATCCCAAAAGATTTCACAGAAAATATTGGCCACAAACTGATGAAGGGTCAGGACTAAGGTAATTTTAGACCCCTCTCTCTTTTACCATATTTAACAAAGCTCTTAAAAGAAGTTGTCATGGCTCTATATCAAGAGTATCTTTAATACAACAATATCCTGGTGAGGCTCAGCTTGGTATCTGCCCCAGACTCAGTCTAGAAGCAGTGGTGTCGTCTGCAGTGATGTTTTAAGGGTCATGATAGATGAAGAAGACTAAGGGGCGTTTGATACAGTGGACCATCTAATGTTGGTTCACGGGTTATCATAGATCGGAGTATGTGGTTTGGATTAAAAACTGGCTCCTTTCTTTCCTAATTATGTTGTGGTTACCCAATTAAAAAACGTTAACTTAGACCCAAAGAAGTGGAGGTGGGAAACTTCCTTCTTGCTCCTTCTATTCAACCTTTACCTCGGACCCCTAGCAGTGTTGTTGTGATTTTCATATAAATAACTATATATATATATATATATGTGAAGAACTAGTGGCCAACCTCACATGAAACTGGACTGATGCATAATACAAGCTGCCCGGTCCTCTTGAGACAGGAAAGAGTTGGACGGGCAGAAAGATTTTAAAATTAATATGTATCTAAAACAGATATTCTACCAGTATATGCTATCTATAGCCTGGGACACAGTGCCTGGACAAATATTTTGGTTTTATTTTTCCACAGAAGATGTTTCATTATGAAATGTCCTTTAGGTTGCCTCAAAAAACATCTTTAGAGTGCTTGTTGCACTTTACAAATAACCATAAACATTCACTTCTATGTTACGACACAAGTCCATATGGTGCCAACTGGATGTATGTGTACTCTTAGAGACTATGATCATAAAAAATGCTCGAATGCAGTTTTGATGAAAATGATAGTTCGCAACTGTACCTGTGCAACACGTAATATGTGCGTTAGAAACGATATCACCACAACACAGTGCATTGAGGTGGTAGCAATAACTAATGGTGATTAAGATGAAGCAAATGATTATTAATTTGTTACAATGATTCATGAATAACGGAAAAATATTTTTGCATAGGCTTTCCTTCTATGTTCTGTTTTATATGTTATTGTTTTTTTAGCGTTGAAAAGTGAGATGCTCTTGAAACACATGTCTTTAAGGAATATATGGTAATACAACGCTTACCTGTACCAGGCATGGCTTTACCACGCGTATTTTACTACGCATGTGTCTTTACCACGCAGCATTTGAGCACGCACGACTGTACTCCACCATATTTACGTTACGATAACCAGCGTCAAAAAACGTATTTCAAAATAGAGATAGGACTTCTATGTTGATGTACACGCCACGTCGTTGTTGAGGCTCTTTCCTTTCTCTCCTTTGGCACTAAATAGGGGTTTTTTTTCTAAAGTTTTTTTTTTTTAATTCCGCATGTTTTTTAGGGGGGGGGAGACCCCCCTAACCCCCCCTTTTTATTGTCCCTTCCTCCTAATGTTATACACGCAGGACGAAGGAACGAAGACTGGAAGCAATGAAGCTTGCGTTGTAAAAACGTTCTTGGAATGCACCCGCGGTGAAAAGACGTTTGCGTGGTAAGTGACTCGTTGTAAACGTAACGCGTGGTAATGCGTTCGTGGTAAATGATGTTTCCCTCTTTAAGCTCTCCAGCTATCATGAATGTTGATACAATAACAAATGTAAATTGAAATATATATATACACCAGAGAAGAAGAATACAATAAATCAAGAACATTACTAATAATAGTTGGATTTGTAAATAGGCTTCCTTTACTGTGATGGTGAATTGCAACACTGACTCTTGCTTCATAGCTGCTGAGATCAATGAAATGTATGCATTAATCAAATAAAACAAAACAAGCCACATCTTCCGGAACTATAGAAAAAGGCATAAAGCAATTGAACTATCTATTGACCCTGTGCCTCTTGGGAGCAGTGCAGGCTGAACTGCCAAGCCAGGTCTTCCCTAAACCGGAAACAAGCATCTTGGGACTGGTTTCTGGTCACAGGGTCAAGACTGATTGGCATATAGCTAGGTCTGAACTGAGGTGGCAAAGTGAGTTAAAGAATGATGATGGATTTAACCCTGATCTGTGATTGGGGGTGAGTGTCTGAAAAGTTTCAGTACTCCGTCCATCATCTCCTTGTGTTTGCTTTGTTCTCCCTAAGTTGGCAGGGTATACCCAGACGTGGGTCCCTTGCTCACTTTGCCAGTAGATTGAAGCTAGCCTGGCTGATGAAGGTTGTTACCCAGAAAGTGGCCCTAGGATGCTTGTTTTCAGTTCAGGGAAGACCTGGCTTGGCAGTTCGGGCTGGACTGTTCCCATAAGGCACAGGGTCAAGACTGATTTGCATATAGCTGAGTCTTAATTCAGGTGGCGAAGTGAGCTAAAGAATAACAATGGATTAAATCCCGATCTGTGACTCGGGGTGAGGGTCTGAAAAGTTTCAGCGCTCCATCCATCATCTCCTTGTGTTTGCTTTCTTTGCCCTAAATTAGCAGGGTATGCCCAGACGCGGGTCCCTTGCTCACTTTGCCACTGGGTCCCTCGCTTACTTTGCCACTGGATTAAAGCTAGCCTGGCTGATGAAGGGTGTTACCCAGAAATCGGCCCCAGGATGCTTGTTTCCGGTTCAGGGAAGACCTGGTTTGGCAGTTGGGGCTGAACTGTTCCCATGAGGCACATGGTCAAGTCTGATTTGCATATAGCTGGGTCTGAACTGAGGTGGCGAAGTGAGCTAAAGAATGATGATGGATTCAACCAGATCTGTGACTGGGGGTGAGTGTCTGAAAAGTTTCAGCGCTTCTCCATCATCTCCTTGTGTTTGCTTTGTTCGCCCTAAGTTAGCAGGGTATGCCCAGACGTGGGTCCCTTGCTCACTTTGCCAGTTGATTCAAGCTAGCCTGTCTGATGAAGGGTGTTACCAAGAAACCGGTCCCAGGATGCTTACTTTCAGTTCAGGGAAGACCTGGCTTGGCAGTTCGGGCTGGACTGTTCCCATGAGGCACAGGGTCAACACTGATTTGCATATAGCTGGGTCTGAACTGAGGTGGCGAAGTGAGCTAAAGAATGATGATGGAATCAACCCAGGTCTGTGACTGGGGGTGAGTGTCTAAAAAGTTTCAGCGCTCAGTCTATCATTTCCTTGTGTTTGCTTCATTTGATTTAGTACTAATAATAACAAAATTGTAAAATAATACAAACAGAATTAAACCAGGAAATAGAATATTTAAATTCACCATTCACAATTTCCAAGGCTAATGACGCCTTGGAACACCAAGGAATGCCCCCTTTGAGCAGGGTTTATAGGCCTGGAGCTCTCAACACTTGTAAATCAGCGCCGGGACACCCACGGGTAACAGTGCATTTTATAAATAGAAATAACATAACATAACATAAATAGGCTTACCCTATCAGAAATATCTGTGTGAATTCCTGGCAAGCATAACAAAGGTGAATTCAGTCATAAACTTACATAAATTTACTTTTGTGAATAGACCTCATAGTAAGTCAAAAATAATGCAAACATATGTAGTTCCACAAAACCAATAATACATGTAAGAAATATAATTTACATTAATTACACTTAATATAAAGTAATACACACACACACACACATATATATATGTATATAAACAATTAAAAGTACTTTTCAATGCAAAGAGAAAATGGCACAATTTAAAAAATACATTTACAAATGCATTTTTCAAAATCTTATACTATAAATAACATTAGTTCTCAAAATAATATATACAATTATAATATTAAAAGAACAACATTAAATCAGAAGTGACAGCAATATTTCAAAGTAACATAATTCAGAACATTAATACATTTTTCAATTAAATATACCCGCTCAGTGGTTGATGTGGTGTACAGGGACCACACCCTAGTACTTTATCTATTTGAGTTCCCTTCTATTAGGAAAATAACACAATCAGAACAAGGCATAGTGTATTAAAGTTCTATTGCTTAGTGGCGCACACGATAACAGGAAACTCAATGTTTTTCAACCTTATGACCTTAATCACATTTATATGTATTGCATGGATACACATTTTTATTTAATATTTGGCAGTGCTTTCAAAGCTTGCATTTGAAGAAAAGAGACCCTCACTGTGAATTAATTTCCATAATTCACAGGTCTGGCTTTACTTGCAGGAAATGTAGCCTCCGTAAACAAATAAAAAAGTGAAACAAATGGCTAAAACAGAATTTTGTTTTCTTTTTAGGGGGAAAAACACTTTTATAATGTCAGGACTCCTCTCAAAACATTAATCGGCATAGCTCGTAAAATCAACCTAACAGTCCGAGCCTTGAAGCAAGCGTCTATCAATCTATCCTCCCCAGTATGTGGATTGCAGACCTTATCAGCAAAAACTTACAAATACTGTGCTACACTGCACTTTGTTTTCCCATTTTCAGTCTTGTTAAACCTACTCTACAGTGTCAATGTGCTGAAAAAATAAACATTTAAGAATAAATGGTGTTAATTTCCTTACAATTTTACTTATAATAATACACACTTTTGGATAGAAACACACATTAAATATTAGATCATTATCTATTCCCCAAAACGACACACATTTCTCAAAATATTGACATACATATCTGCAGTAAAAGGCAACAACTAAATAGTAAAAATGTCACAGGAAGGCTCTCAAATGCTCCAGATCTTTCTGAAGAGTATTCAAATCAATTCATAAATCATGTGATATAAAAAAAAATGTAATGTGTAACTTGTATTGTTTTATATTGCCATCTTAGGGTTCAAATGACATTTATACCATTTATAAACCACTCGGCCTCAAAGATTATGTATATGTATATATATATGTGTGTGTATTACCTACTGGCATTCACAGTAGGTAGTTATAGTTAGGACCTAGTTTCCGTAGGAAATCCACAACATTCTATTTGGAATAACTTTGGCGCTGGTGGACGAATCTTCGTGAATTTCTCAAAGAAAATGGCCTGCTCGGTTCCGCTCCTTCCCTAAAAGTTTGGGGGTGATTCGTCAAGGGGAGTCGAGAAAAAAGGGGGTCCCAAAACGTGTTTTCCCCATGCAATTTTCCATAGGAACCTTTAGCCGGGGCTACAGCCCGAACGGCTGAACGAAATTATTAGCAAATTTGGCAGAGAGGTAGAGTTCAGTTCGCAGATTGTGCTTTTTGTTAAATGGTGTAAATTCGTTCAGTAGTTTCTGAGAAAATTACAAGAAAATCATAGCGATATCTAGAGACGGAGTCCGACACGCGTACAGAAAACCGTACAATTACAAGCACGAGCTGCATGCTGATTGGATGTCAACTGTATGTGAACACTGCAAACCAGGAAGTGTTGGCAGCCATTTTGTTCGTCGCTAGAAGCGAGTCACAAGAAAACAGTAAAACAAAGTTGAGAAATAAGGAAAGGGGGCAGGGTAGAAATATTCTGACTCTCTAGGCTTGCTCAGGGGGTCGTACGTGGATTTTTAGGCCCAATTTTTATTTTTTTAAAAATAAAAAATCACGGTGTACGCGTATGGTACTCGTACGCGGTGGAAAAAGGAAAAAAAAATAGAAGTCCGTTTTATTCATTAGGTCTTGGGGGGGGAAATTCCGGGGGCAATTTTTAGAGCTATATTTCTATGACAGTATGTAAAACTTTCAGTTTTTTTTCCTGCATCAGTTGTACTCTCTACGCATGCACAGCCTTGTTTGCAAGTGCACTTTTTTTTCTTTTTCTTCAAGTTCGCAAAGCAAACCTCTCCTGATTTTAGGTATTAAATTTGCCCTCTTTCTTTTCCCGGGTCGTGTGTGTCATCCGGTGGTATACTTTTGTAATATATTAATAAACATATTGTATGTATATTTATTTGAAATGTAGTGTCGAGGCACTAAACGTTGATTACATACTCCGTCCAACCGCCATTTTAGTAGTTTTCCTCTGTTATTTTTATTATACCTGTTACTTTCATTTTACCCTGCGCATATTTTCTCTGTGATCGATGAGATTTCCTGCCACAGACACCACGGTGTTTGTCCTTGGCCTCCGATCTTATCAGACTTGGTCACATGTATACCTAGAAACTAATTTGAAGGACGTAAGCCACAGCCATTACACCGCGTGTTCGTCAACAAAAAACATTATTAAGATTATGTGTTTATCATGCGTGGTAAATGCATACTAGTTGTAAAAGCATGTGTGGTAAAGCGATATGCGTGCTAATGGTTTTGTGGTGACGATCACGCGTGCCTATGAACTGGGTCTGGGCGTGGTGGAGTCTAGGGCACCAGGCAGAGGGCCACGCAGCTCTACTCATACAATATAGAAGTAATATAGGATTTTTAAAAGTAAAAAAAAAATGATTTCATAATTATCCTAGATTAAGTCTTCTGTTAGTATGTTCATTAAATACATGAATATATGGTTTTAAACAATTAAAAACATTTGCGTCTTTCGCGTACGGGGCGCCCTACATGACGTCACATGGAAGCTTTGATGCGACGCGTAACGTCAAAGCGTAATCGAAGCGTATGCTGAGAATGATTAGCAGTACAAACTATGGTACGATCACTCTCTCACTGTCAAACCAGAGCACAGGGCCTGCTATGAGAATGGTTAGAAGTGGTCACTCATTGGAGATCCAATTCAGGTGTGTGGCTTATCCACGGTATCATAACATTATTTTTTAACCTGTTTAAGTTTGAGGTTTGCATGAAATACTATGCTATAGGCAGATATGGATGTTTAGGCAGCGCTTATCTCCATGAAGCTTGGTTATTACCATTTACATATAGGTGCCTGAGGGAGGTAAAAGAAGTCTATCTGAATGACGAGGATTGCACAATAGCACCAGATCACTCTTTAATTTGTAGACACATACAATTGTATGGCTCTTGTAAACAAGATGCGCCTAATTTGGACTGAGTTTTGAAAGGTAGTCCGACACCTGCTATCCTAACAACGTTCAGTTTACTGGAAACGGGAGTTATTTACTTCGAAATAATGGAGATTGTTGTGCAATGTTAGCAGGCATCGCTAACGTGATTACGGTAACTGAGTGTGTGGTTTGATTAAAAAAAAGTTGTGTTAACTCCTCTGCATGGGAAGCTGGATGTTTCCATCTGGCTGATGATTTCGACCTTGAAAGCAGAGTCAACCAAATTAGTCCTATAAGAGTGATATTGTCTCAAAAAGAGGTCGCTCTTATATCTCCTACAGAAACATTTGTCCTTCATGTAACAAACACCCGCACAGAAGTGCATGATTTATTAAATACAGACGTGCTCTTGAGTTTTTGGGAATTAATTTAGAGTATCTTTAATGTGTCCTTGACTACGGGGTTACCTTACTTTTTTAAAGTTAGAAGCAGTGGCCTTGTGAATTCTTTAGAAAGTATATTGGGTGTCTTTTAGGGATGTTTTTATTCGATTTCTTCCAGCATCTTGGGTGGATTGCGCTTAATACTCACATTAGTTGCCGGTGTGCTTTTTATTAATTTGTTTACATAAATATGGATGCACATCCTGCAGCAGACGACAATATGTCCCGGCTGTTGATGGTTCGCAACCGAATGATTAGTTATTACAGAGCGCTGCCTCTGGCTACAATGAGTGGAGTTTATGGATTATCGTTTCGATTTTCCTTTTTCTCATGCGTTCAACCTGTGTTCCATTGCCTGAGCTGCGATTTCGACTAGGCCCTGGATTTGTGTCTCTGCAGTACGGTGTCTCCCAACGGTTCATGACTTGCTCTGTTCTGGCGGCGGGATTATGGCCTAAGCAGGGATACATGGAATAATGGGACGTTCGAATGTTTTTGCAGCGGCGCTTGAGTTCTTGGCACGCAGTTACATTGAAGATGACCCGAGTTTTCCTGCGATGGTGATAGAGGCTCCGGTCGTTGAGGAACATGTATGTTCATTCCCACTATTGAATTGGATGGCTGAAATGTTTTCAGATGAGAACAATGACTTCCTGTTGGAGGCTGTTGCTACATACTGTGCTTACACGCTGTTGGATTAAGACTCTTTGATTTTTCTACGTATTCTTTATTATTAAGCTACTGCTTTCTATCAAAGAGCGAATAACTTTTTTTTGAAATGTGAACTTGACTCTGCTTTTTAGGCTTTGGCTCTGCGTTCCTAATTCGCCCACGTTTATATCACGTGCTTCGAAGGGTGCCGTGGGGCTGAGCCTTGCACTCACACCCTGTTAAGTTAGCATGGGTTTATTAGAAGCTTACATGCTATTTTTGCTTTCCTGCTCTGCTTTGCACACGACACATACTTGTGATATTATTTAGAGAACGCTGAGTATTTTGCTTTATATGAGAATAATTTGGTATGCTAGATTTGTAAACTGCCTCGCTAGTTTTGTGTGTATAGTGAGAGCATGGAACATCAAGGTTATCTTGAATACTGTGTCTGTTATTCAGAATGATCCTTGCACGTTCGACACATAACACATATGCAGCTGTGCCCACCTCTGATACTTGTGCGTTTCGTAATGCATTGTGGAGGCAAAGTTACACACAGTTGGAGAACATTCGTATCTTGACAGTTTGTGGAGCACTGAATGTGATCCACTACTGCTGAGTATCAGAGGTATGGGTCTGCCCATTTAATCCTATGAGACTTTCTGTAGTTATAAACTAATCTGCTAGGTAGGGAGGGTGAAATGTAGGTATATTTTAAATTTGTTTACCTTTAACATTATAGGATGCTTTTTCCGTTTGTATTTCATAGAATAGTAACAATGCTGACAACCTTGTTTCTGATAATATGTTTGGTTATATTATCTAAGGTACTGTGCATGAGATTATGGCATTAGAAATAAACATTTCAAAGGTGCACGTGTCTTTATTTACATCGTGTTTTGGACTGGTGTAAGACTATAATGAAAGAGTGCTCTTGCTATCCACTTTACTTCATGTAATATAAGTTGCATGTTCTGGGTTGACTAGTTATTGGTGTTTTTGCTCTAGGGCGAAGAACCAATGAGTCACTGATTGTTAGTCTGGTAGGGGGTTTGTGTAGTAAGGTGGGTTTTGGTACACCGTAATTCACTGAGGTCCTAAGTCTTTATGCACAGTTCTGTGTATGAGCAGAATTCCTGGAACAGTAGTTACAACAAAAAGGCTCGATAAAGGGCTTGCACTTTGAATATGAATATAAAATAGAAGAATGGTTGATAATCACAGCTAAGGAATGCAGCAATTAGATGTGTGTATGTGTGGATGATGTGTAGATTGAGTGGAAGATGAAAAACGTGAAAAATAAGAAAGGCTGGAGAGACGCAAACTACCCAGTGCATTATCAGTGAAGTGGATCTTTGAATTTCCCGGTCATTACACAGATAGGGTGTTGGATTCCGCAGTGGGAGCAAGAGAAACTAGTACCACATCTAAGGAAGACAGCTAGTGCATAAAGTACACACAGTTGGGCAGATTTACAAGCTTGTGGGAAAAATTATGCAAAAGTGGCGCAAGGGGCTTGTAAACCTGCCCCAGTGTGTGGTAGAAAAGACGCAAGGAAGGACGGAAGTGTGCAAATTACCCACTGCTATTCACGGGTAGTAGTTACCAAGAAGGCTGAATAAAGGGCCTGCACTTTGAATTTGAATTAAAGAATAATAATTGATAAGCTCAGCCAAGAATGGTAGCAAGGAGGTGTGTGTATTTGTGGTTGTTGTGTTGATTGAGCGGAAGATGACTAAGGTGAAAAATTAGAGAGGTTGCAGAGATGCAAACTTACCATTTCTTGGTAAAGGAAGTGGGTGCTTAGTTTTCTAGTGCATATATATATTCACTGGAAAAAACCATAGGTTTCAGCCACGTTATAGTTAGGATTTAGCATTTAAAAAACCTTGCAAATTCACTCAGGGAAGATTATTTGCACGAACAAACTGCACCCGTGCTGACTCCAGCCCTGAAATGGAGCAAGCACACCTTCCTCCTGATGTTTTACTTCTTTTTGCTGCCACTGATGAAAGGACTGTTTGTCCTGAAACGCGTCTGGCTGAATGAAGAGATGGCGGTTCTTATGGGGTGACTGCTGGCAAGATTACTAAACAAAATAAAAGATTGCACCTTCTCAAGAGGCTTCCGGTGGCTTCCTCGCTTTTGTGCTTCCTGAAATCGACTGAATTTTAAACGGCTGGCACGGCCGTTGAGGAGAGGTCCACTGCTGGATTGCGGGCCCGTCCCGGCTTTACAACAAGCTGGGAACATCAGGAGAAAGGTATGCTTGCTCCATTTCAGGGCTGGAGTCAGCACGGGTGCAGCTTGTTATCTACAAAGCAGGGCAGCCACATCATGAGAAGCAGGCACCAACCCACATGGGGAAGATTATTTGCACGAACTTAAAGAATGTAATAGCTCACCAATTTGGTATTACTAAGCACACGGACTACGAACACCAGAAGGCTGCAGTAGCGCCACGCCCACTGGGGGAGGTGTTTGGAACTTAAATTGTGCGTGTGCAGCGCAGACTTTTTACTTCTTTTTGCTGCCACTGATGAAAGGACTGTTTGTCCTGAAATGCATCTGGCTGAATGAAGAGATGCCGGTTCTTATGGGGTGACTGCTGGCAAGATTACTAAACAAAATAAAAGATTGCACCTTCTCAAGAGGCTTCTGGTGGCTTCATAGCTTTTGTGCTTCCTGAAATCGACTGAATTTTAAACGGCTGGCACGGCCGTTGAGGAGAGGTCCACTGCTGGATTGCGGGCCCGTCCCGGCTTTACAACAAGCTGGGAACATCGGGAGGAAGGTGTGCTTGCTCCATTTCAGGGTTGGAGTCAGCACGGGTGCATTTTGTTATCTACAGAGCAGGGCAGCCACATCATGAGACGCAGGCACCAACCCACATGGGGAAGATTATTTGCACGAACTTAAAGAATGTAATAGTGCACCAATTTGATATTACTAAGCACACGGACTACGAACACCAGAAGGCTGCAGTAGCGCCACGCCCACTGGGGGAGGTGTTTCAAACTTAAATTGTGCGTGTGCAGCGCAGACTTTTTACTTCTTTTTGCTGCCACTGATGAAAGGACTGTTTGTCCTGAAACGCGTCTGGCTGAATGAAGAGATGCCGGTTCTTATGGGGTGACTGCTGGCAAGATTACTAAACAAAATAAAAGATTGCACCTTCTCAAGAGGCTTCCGGTGGCTTCCTCGCTTTTGTGCTTCCTGAAATCGACTGTATATATATATATATATATATATATATATATATATATATATATATATATATATATATATATATATATATATATATATATATTCACTGAAAAAAGAATAGGTTTCAGGCCTTATATAGTTAGGAATTAGCATTTAAAAAACCTTTGAAATTCACTCAATAAACCAAAAGGTTTATGGGTGTTATAGTTAGCTGGACATTTCACTCATACAAAACCATTGAAATTGCTCCTATATAGTTAGTTGTACTAACTATATTTCGCGCACCTGCAATCCACTGCTGATGATGTCACATATTACATCATTCATGACATGGTCAGTGACATCACTGATGACATCTCAAATGACATCACTGATGACATCATCCAGTGAATGTGGTTTGCTTCGTTATTTAAATATGCATTATATATATAGTGTTAGAATTGGGGGTCTCTGGTTGGCGCGGTGCAGCACTGGCGACAAGCAGGGACCCTCTCCTCTAAGTCAGGGCAAAGGATTACTCACAGAAATAACCCCTGCTCACCCTCTAGGTAGTACATAGGATTAAACATTTGCAGTATCACACACAATAACCATCAACCCACCACAAAATGACACTAGATTGTATTCTTGCAAAAATATATCTCTTTATATAGATTCAAAGCAGGCTTGTAAATACAGTCTTATGCACACAAATGGTTCCAGTTACTCTTTAAATCTGCCACAGTTCTTAATCAGCTTCTTATAGTTTCAAAAGGTATTCTTTGGGTCCTTCTGCCCAGTTTCCGCAAAGTACAGTGTTCCCTAGCGCTTCGGCGCGGTTCCCAGCGCCTCCGTGCGCCTCTGGCGAGTAAATCGGGCCCGGCCTGCCAAAGCTCACGATTCTTGCGTGAGCGGCGAAAGGCACGGCCGGGTCTGGCTCCTGGTACGAGTCGCACTGCTGTGCGCGACTTGATGCGGAGGGGGCGCCGGCCACAGAGAGTGTTAGGGGGGGCCTCGGGGGGCCAGGAGCGGTGCGAGCCTCACTGGAGGGGGCGGCTCGTACCGCGGTGCAGACTGCAGCTGCGAGGCTCCCGGGGCACAGAAGGTCACACAGGGCGGTGCGAGCCTCGCTGGAGTGGCGGCTCGTACCGCGGCTCGGGGTTAAACGCTGCGGGGCTCCCGGGGACACAGAGGGAAACAGAGCGGTGCGAGCTTGAAAGGCAGGACAGCTCGCACCGCGTACGCACACAGTACCTGGGAGATCTTTAAAGGGATCGAGGCAGCAATGCAGGGTCGGCTGGCAATCCCGCGTCGCGGTGTCTTCCTTCCTGGGCTGATGAGAGCGACGGCTCGGCTCGGGTCAGGAGGTCGACGTTGCGGCGCGGGTCAGCAGTGCACAGCACCTTGGGTCCTGGAAAGAGGGGGAGGCGCCCCGGGCAGCGGAGTGAGGCACAAACAAGCCTTGGCAAGCACAGGGAGTGCTCCTTCTCTCCCCACGCCGCTGCTGCACACAAACGGCGGCGGCTGGGGCTTCAAGGCACTCTCTCTTTCCAGGGGGGGGGGGGTAGCACCCACTGTTCCTGGGGCGCAGTTCAGGGGGCAAGTTCCACAGCAAGCCCTTGGAGATCTTGGTAAAAGTTTGGCACAAGTTGAAATAAAGCAAAGTCTTTCAGTCTTTCTTCTCCTGCTCTCCTTCAGCAGCAAGGCACCCACCACAGCCCAGTCTCTTGGGGTCAGAGTCAGTACTTCTCCATGCAGCTTCCAGGGTCCTCCTCTTCAGGCAGAGCTTCTTCTTTGCGCAAACAGGATCTAATTTACAAGGAGCAGGGCTCCTACTTTTATACAACATTTTCTTTGTCTTTTCAGGCCAGGGGGGCCTCTGCATAATTCCTTTCAGCCTCTGAGCACTTGTTGGGTGTACTCTAGCTGTTGCTTTCAGTGTGAGGGCAGGCACATCAGACGCTCCACAGGGAGGCGGAGCCAGCATTGTGGGGACAGGGGCAGCCAGGTGTACCTTGATGACAGTGCTTCGCCCTTCCTGGGCCAGGTGCAGGCTGAGTCATCAGTCGCCCCCAAGGGGGGCAGAGCCAGCATTGTGGTGGCAGAGCACAGCCTGATTAAGAGTCCAGGGGCACTCCTACCTCCCACTAAGGTGTAATCCTTGCATTCACCACCTGTCATCCTCCAGCCCTGTCACTCACACAACCCAGACAGTCAGACACACATCCAAGCAGAGGCGGGCTGAAATGGTTAGGCAAGCAAATGGTAACTTTCTAAAAGTAGCATTTGCAAACACAGGATATTAAAATAAACTTTACTAAAAGAAGTATTTTATTATTCTGAGTTCAGGCATACTAAACATTATTTTCTACCATGTTCCCTGAGCCTGCTCGGATTATAGAGTGTAATAATTCCAGCAGCCCATCTGGCCTAAAGGGAACAGGTAGCCTTACAATAGTGAAAAACTAATTTGGCTGTAATTCACTATTAGGACATGCCACACACATCAGAGCATGTCCTACCTTACACTTACAATGCACCCTGCCCTTGGGCCTACCATAGGGGTGACTAATATGAAGTTAAGGGAAGGTTTAGGGGTTGGCAAGTGTGTGCACTTGCCCAGCCAGCATGACAGTACCAGACTGCACGCAGGTTCTGCAATGGCAGACCCTAGACACATTTTAAGGCTTCTTCTGTGGGTGGCACAACCAGCGCTGCAGGCCCACTAGCAGTATTGGCATTCACAAGCCCTGACGCTCCTGGTGCACTTTACTGGGGACTGACAGTAAATCCAATGAGCCAATCAGGTTTACCAATCACAGTTATACTTTTCATAGGGAGCACTTGCACTGCGGCACGGGTTGGCCGTGGCGCAGTGCCCGGAGCGACGGACACCAGCAAAAACATCTGAGGCACATCCGCAAAAAGTGGAAGGGAAACTCACGCCAAGGTGCCAGGTCTAACATATAGCAATTTGCATTTAAGAATGAGTGGATATATAAAAATTTATATTTGGATAGAGGATTTAGTAGCAGTGTAATTGACTGTTTACTTGACCAATTTATAGTGTCTCACTAAATATAGTGGATAGTGACTAAACTGTTTGAATATCTGTATCACTTTGTCAGTTGTTGTGTAAACTGGTTCTCCAGTTGGTTACTAGCTATGTGAAAGTCTATATTAGTTATTGATTAGTTAACTGAGTATTTGTATGGGAGAGTGAATGTGTGTGTGGTTCGGTGGGGGGTGTGTGACTGCCCAAAGATGTGTGAATAGTTGATTCAGTAGATATATGAAGTTAAAACTACATGTTATAATAGTTGTTTGGGTGAGTGAATATCTTTATGGGTGTGGTGATGAGCAAATATATTTCTCTTTGGTACATGTCCAACAAAGTAGAAAAATAAAAGGCAGTGTATGTGTCAGTTGTTGTATATAAATAAGTATTCATAAGACTCAATGATTGTGTAAGTGACTATATGGATGACTGTATACTTGTAATAATGATGTTATAATACACTAAGTATGACTTACTATGTAAATGAATAGTTGAAGTGGTGTTTGTATAAGTGTGTAGCTAAGTAAGTATGTAAGAATGATCCATTGTTTGCATAAGTGAGTAGGATAACTTCATATGTGAATAGGTTGTGTGCTGGTGTGTAATGTCGATATAGGTGTATAAGTATTTTTGATAGTGTTCTATTGTTCATTGACAGCATGTATGATTGAATCTACAGGTAAGTGATTAGATGTGTGTATACATCTAGGAATTACTGAGTGGGTTTTTAGATACTTGTATTGCTGTGTCAAACTGTCAATGGATTCAAATATGATACTCTGTATTTTACAAAGAGTGATGAAAGATTTTACTAGTGTATGAAAAGGTGTATGTGATTGTCACGTGGATGATGTCATCAGTGATGTCATTTGATATGTCATCAGTGATGTCACTGACCATGTCATGAATGATGTAATATGTGACATCATCAGCAGTGGATTGCGGGTGCGCGAAATATAGTTAGTACAACTAACTATATAGGAGAAATTTCATTGGTTTTGTATGAGTGAAATGTCCAGCTAACTATAACACCCCTAAAACTTAAAGTTTATTGAGTGAATTTCAAAGGTTTTTTTAAATACTAATTCCTAACTATATAAGGCCTGAAACCTATGTTTTTTTCAGTGAATTTCAAAGGTTTTTTATATGCTAATTCCTAACTATATAAGGCCTGAAACCTATGGTTTTTTCAGTGAATTTGCAAGGTTTTTTTAATGCTAATTCCTAACTATATAAGGCCTGAAACCTACGGTTTTTTCAGTGAATTCGCAAGGTTTTTTAAATGCTAATTCTATTAGCGGATAACGTTTAAATATTCAAAGGTTTTTTAAATGCTAATTCCTAACTATATAAGACGTGAAACCTATGGTTTTTTCAGTGAATTTCAAAGGTTTTTTATATGCTAATTCCTAACTATATAAGGCCTGAAACCTATGGTTTTTTCAGTGAATTTGCAAGGTTTTTTTAATGCTAATTCCTAACTTTATAAGGCCTGAAACCTATGGTATTTTCAGTGGATTCACAATGTTTTTTAAATGCTAATTCTATTAGCGGATAACGTTTAAATATGTTAATATCCTTGTGGGACCACCTGAGCAGACCTAGAGGGTCAGGTTGTTTCTACCCTGCCCCCTTTTTGCATTCTACACGTTTGTTTTTCTGCTTCTTTTATGCCTCGGTCTACCTATCACAAGATGAATGTCAACACTTCCTGGTTAGAAGTGTTGACAGCCAATGAGCATGCTGCTTTCCTGTGAAAAGAACAAAGGAACCCACACTTCATTGCATTTCATACCATTTTGATTCGGGATGAAAAAGATAAACAAAGCTTAATATGTTTATCTTGGCGATTAGTTGCGCCGTTTTATTCATCAATTTTATTAACAGTAGATATCACTTCAGTCAAGAGAAGTATCAATGTCTTGAACGTACTGACCATGAACGTACAACAAGAAATTCAAATCAAAAATTGCGTGATTGCACAATAATTTGACGTGACATACATATAAATTGAAAAAACATGTAACCAATAAATAATATACAAAGAACATATGGTTTCATTTCAAACGAAAGGGGAATTTTTCAATGTGTTTTTTCATGACTTTATCATACAATATTTAGAAATATTTGACCAAAATAAAGCCTTTCAATGAGTCTTCAAAAGAACAAAACGACCTCTCGGTAGAAATGTTAGCAGGCTTAATGTTCCTGACAGTTTTAACTATTTCTCAGAAACTTAGGACTTGATCCTGTCCGCCTACGCGTTTCGAGTTTGGGAGATTTCTTCTCAAACTCTCTTCAGGGCCAAATGTATTCCTTTCCCCGTTTGTTAAACCTATTAGTAAAAACACAAAAATTGTGGATACTCGTTATAGATTGCTCCCCTCAACCTGCTCAATCCTTCTCCTATGTACAATTTTAAAATGACACATACCTCTGGGGATTTGAGGTAATTCGGTTCATCCAAAACACTCTTGTGGATCTGTGAGGTCTGTGCGTTAATCTAAAAAAGTCAGGGATTTTTATGAAGCGCCAATTGTGAACATTTATTATGAATTAACGGTAAAAAAGGGCATTATGCTCGTACCTGATTGTTAGGTACCAGAGGGACCAAATTCTGCTGTAATTTTCATTAGTGAAGTTGTTCGTATTTCACATGGTGCACTGTAAATGAAACAAGCACATTACTTGCTTTTTCAATGATTTATTCTCATAGGCTCCCAAGTGCTGTTTTGCACAAACGGGTAATGACTTACTGAATGTCTTCTAGACCGTCAGGATTCAAAGGTGCATTACTTCTCGGCCGGGCCGGTTTTGTGCCTGAGTCCCTTCTGGGTTTTATTCAAATGCCGCTGTTCTGTTTAAGGAAACGCGGACATTGGTTAGGAATCAAGCTTCAGTTTCCAGGACAATGCGTGCGCGCTGGGTATTTTAACAGGCAAAGCGGCGGCGCAGCCTGAGCCGATTTTAATGAACAAACATATGAATACCGGGGTGTTATCTAGTCTAATTCTCTATTAAAAAAGTGCAGCCGCCGTGAAATACAGCGTTGTCGCCGGCCCGCTTATAGCCGTGTGGTTGCCATACCTGTCAGTTCTACAGCGTTCTCCACTTCCTCATTCCAACACACAAAGTGGCTGGGAATCAATTCACTCGGTATCTCAAAGAGGCCAACTCCTTCTTGATTGGCCAATCAGAGGTGGGATGTCTTTACTTTACCCTAGTGTTGCATTATGGGGCCTGAAGTCCATTAAACTGGGTTACAGATTTACAGCTTTATCCCAATGTTGCATTATGGGATTCTGTGCGCCTGTAATAGGTTGTACATAGGTAAGACATGCCAGCAGGTAAATGTCCGGATAACCCAACATCGCTCGCGACTAAAGAAAAAAGTGCAAAATGCCCCAATGGTTGAACATTTCATGACTGCAAACCACAAAGAAACTGACTTCACATGAACTGTTCTGGCCGGAATAGATCCACAGCATAGATCGCCTAATATAGAGAAGGCGCTGTTGCGCAAAGAGGCCTATTTGATACTGCGGTTTGACACCATTAACACCGGCCTTAATTCCATGAGCGAGCTGTCCAGGCTGTAAATCTTCACCCAAGCCCACTGGACTTCAGGCCCCATAATGCAACATTGGGATAAAGCTGTAAATCTGTAACCCAGTTTAATGGACTTCAGGCCCCATAATGCAACACTAGGGTAAAGTAAAGACATCCCACCTCTGATTGGCCAATCAAGAAGGAGTTGGCCTCTTTGAGATACCGAGTGAATTGATTCCCAGCCACTTTGTGTGTTGGAATGAGGAAGTGGAGAACGCTGTAGAACTGACAGGTATGGCAACCACACGGCTATAAGCGGGCCGGCGACAACGCTGTATTTCACGGCGGCTGCACTTTTTTAATAGAGAATTAGACTAGATAACACCCCGGTATTCATATGTTTGTTCATTAAAATCGGCTCAGGCTGCGCCGCCGCTTTGCCTGTTAAAATACCCAGCGCGCACGCATTGTCCTGGAAACTGAAGCTTGATTCCTAACCAATGTCCGCGTTTCCTTAAACAGAACAGCGGCATTTGAATAAAACCCAGAAGGGACTCAGGCACAAAACCGGCCCGGCCGAGAAGTAATGCACCTTTGAATCCTGACGGTCTAGAAGACATTCAGTAAGTCATTACCCGTTTGTGCAAAACAGCACTTGGGAGCCTATGAGAATAAATCATTGAAAAAGCAAGTAATGTGCTTGTTTCATTTACAGTGCACCATGTGAAATACGAACAACTTCACTAATGAAAATTACAGCAGAATTTGGTCCCTCTGGTACCTAACAATCAGGTACGAGCATAATGCCCTTTTTTACCGTTAATTCATAATAAATGTTCACAATTGGCGCTTCATAAAAATCCCTGACTTTTTTAGATTAACGCACAGACCTCACAGATCCACAAGAGTGTTTTGGATGAACCGAATTACCTCAAATCCCCAGAGGTATGTGTCATTTTAAAATTGTACATAGGAGAAGGATTGAGCAGGTTGAGGGGAGCAATCTATAACGAGTATCCACAATTTTTGTGTTTTTACTAATAGGTTTAACAAACGGGGAAAGGAATACATTTGGCCCTGAAGAGAGTTTGAGAAGAAATCTCCCAAACTCGAAACGCGTAGGCGGACAGGATCAAGTCCTAAGTTTCTGAGAAATAGCTAAAACTGTCAGGAACATTAAGCCTGCTAACATTTCTACCGAGAGGTCGTTTTGTTCTTTTGAAGACTCATTGAAAGGCTTCATTTTGGTCAAATATTTCTAAATATTGTATGATAAAGTCATGAAAAAACACATTGAAAAATTCCCCTTTCGTTTGAAATGAAACCATATGTTCTTTGTATATTATTTATTGGTTACATGTTTTTTCAATTTATATGTATGTCACGTCAAATTATTGTGCAATCACGCAATTTTTGATTTGAATTTCTTGTTGTACGTTCATGGTCAGTACGTTCAAGACATTGATACTTCTCTTGACTGAAGTGATATCTACTGTTAATAAAATTGATGAATAAAACGGCGCAACTAATCGCCAAGATAAACATATTAAGCTTTGTTTATCTTTTTCATCCCGAATCAAAATGGTATGAAATGCAATGAAGTGTGGGTTCCTTTGTTCTTTTTATAAAGTATTTGGGCCCTTACCCCACTCCTGTCCGAATGGGCCACACTCCCTTTTTGTAAAAAGCTTTCCTGTGAAAGGCATGCTGATTGGCTGCCACTGTCTGTCAACACTTCAAACCATGAAGTGTTGGCAGCCATCTTGTGCCTCGGTAGAAACAAGGCACAAGAAAGCAGTGAAACAAAGGTGCAAAACACGCAAAGGGGGGCAGGGTAGAAGCACCCTGACCCCCTAGGCCTGCTCAGGGGGTCCCACAAGGACCCCCGCCCAAAAATATAAATATATTTTTGGTTTTCCCCGTGGTACGCTCAGGGTACGCGTACCTGTAAGCGTACATGGCATCGCACCCAGCGCGTTCTCCACAAAATTTTCAACAAAAAAAAATTCTTTTTCTACCGAGACACAAGATGGTTGACTCTCCGGACCATTTGGAATGTTCACAGACACCCGAGAGCCAATCAGCTTTCCGCTCGCGCACTTCCGTGGCGCGCCCGGTGTGCTCCCCGGTACGCGTACCGGTAAGCGCTGGAAGCGCGCATATCGATATATATGTGTTTTTGAAGTTAATTTTCGTAAAAACCACTGGAGCAATTTTCACCAAATATAGAAAAGGCACTTCTGCGTACCAGTCCCTACAATTTTGCAAAGTTTGGTGTAATTCCATTCAGCGGTTCGGGCTGTAGCCTTGTCTATTCGTCCTATGAAAATTAACATGGGGAACACATGTTTTGGGACGCCCCTTTTTTCTCGGCCCCCGCATGATGAATCCCCACGAAACTTCCAGGGAAGAAGCGGAGCGGAGCTGGCCTCAATTTTGGAAAATTACACGTAAATTCCTCAACCGGTGCCAAAGTTATTCCCAATAGAATGTTGCGGATTTCCTATGGTAGCTAGGTCCTAACTATACATGCCTACTGGCTATCGCCAGTAGGTAATATATATATATATATATATATATATATATATATATATATATATATATATATATATATATATATACACATATATATATATATTATGAACTCGGCAGATGAGCAGCAGCAAAGTCCTCGCCACTTCCACAGCATACACGGACACGGACCAAAAGATAGGTGCAGCTTATTTTATTTTGTGCAGTATGTCGCCATAGCGTTTCGGCTCGTCCGAGCCGTGACCACATGACAATGTGAAAATGTAAGACCACATCTTTTAAAGTAACAACAACAAAGATTGGTAACAGTTATATACGAGCGCACTGCATGTAAAGGTAAAAGTAAATAATCACTTGTGTACAGTCGGTGCTCAGGTTGAAGGAAGTCGGTTACCTCGACCCCACAAACATTCACAGAAGTGATTTCTAACCATACAAATTTCTACTGAGCACTCAATGTCCATATATAACAGTCTTTCAATTCGTTTGATTTTTCAATTTATTTTCTTCATTGAAAAGTTCTTCTCATTAAATCCAAAACGTTCAGACGCAGCCAACACGTGTTTCGTCTGGTCTGTATTGACCTTTACTTCTTTAGGGCTGCAACCCAAAATGATAAAAAATATATATATGTTCAAAAGGGCAAAACCCCATATCTGGAGTTTTAATCTATCTATTCCAAATTAAAAAGTAAGTAACAAGTTAAAGAATATTGCATTTTCATACTCCAAAGTATTCACCATAATTTAAAAGACAGAGGGCAAATTCACACTTAAGGCACTCTAAAGTTCTCATAACATCTATGCATAAATCATAAATCATTATTAAGTTAGTTTCACTCAATGTTTTTATCCCAATCGTAAACATATCGGTTTTGACTATGTAAATTGATATTGAGATATGACCTTTTCAAGCTATAATACACCCATATAACAATGTATACATCTGAAACTATCTCGGACTCTGTTTAACTGCTGATAATACTCAAATCATTTTAGATAGACTTACCCGTCCGGGAAAATTCCTATATTTATATAATATTCATAGTAGTCCTTCTTTTCTTTCTGAAAAGAAAGGGATGATAATCCATATCAGTCTAATCAGCTAATAAACCCCTGTATCAAAAACTGGCGGTATTGTAGTTAATGTATCCTCACCTTAATTTCACGAAAGTAATTATCTTCTGTATATTTCCGTTATGAATTTGTCACATTTAAATTCTCCTTAGTTATAGTAATTCCATTCGGTATTATAAATTCGCCATGTTTAGTTATCCGTAATCCATTGGTGTATGTGTACGTCACCTGCAATATATTCGTATTATTAATCTCCCGTTATTTTTATGTAATAGTAAATAACAACACGACCCAGGTTTCTGCTTACCTGATGGCTCAGCGTATGTGAAAAAACCGTAGCGTCCTACGTCGGCGCCATTTTAGTATTCCTATTTATGTTGAAACTACATGAGCGCCATTTTGGTTAAGTAGTTCTCGAACTATAATTACTTGCTATAGTTTTATCGAATGTAGCGATAGTAAAAATTCTAACCATGTAAGTCAATGCGTTCATTCAATTTGAGTAGTTAATATTACGATTGTAGTAACAATATTATAATTTGCGTAATGTTAACAATTTCTACATAAATTATCGTTTGTGTGTCCCATGCTCACTATGACTATTTGTTATCTATGTTAGTCCATCTTCGATAATTCTAATCGAAGGTAGAAAGAGAGGTCGCCATCTTAAGTTGGGTCTCTCTGAAGATCATCTTCTCTGAAGATGATCCTATAACTTTATCAAAATTAATTGAAGACTTGGAAGTAGATCATTTTCAAACTGTAGGAAGTGGCCTAAATATTAAATCTAAATGGACACCACAACTGACCCCGGGTAATTCAATAGATGTTTTCTTTAAAGCAGTCAATACCGAGATAGATGAAGAAATAGATAAGGAACAGAAGAAACAATTGAATACCAGAGAAGACAATGTATCTACTAAAGAGAGAACTGCTTTAAAGGAACTCATGAATAATAAAGCTATAACGATACGCAGGGCTGATAAAGGTGGTAATTTAGTTATACAAGATACCATAGATTACAACAATGAGGTACAATCTCAACTTGATAACAATCTATATTATGAGAAACTATCATCCAACCCGATGAAAGGACTTGTAGATGAGATTAATAAGAAAGTTAAAGAGTGGTATGACCAAACACTTTTAGATCATGAGGAGTATTTGTACTTGCAGGTGACCTATCCCAAGGCACCCTGCATGTACACTTTACCAAAAATTCACAAGAGTTGTGACAAACCACCCGGAAGACCTATTATATCCGGAATAGGTGGTCCGACAGAACACTTGTCACACTATATTGATACTTTTTTAAGAGAATATGTCTATAATTTACCATCTTTTATTGAGGATACTAATCAAATTTTGAATCTGTTGAATGAGCTTGTATGGGAAGAGGGGATGATACTAGGTACATTAGATGTAGTATCATTATACTCTAATATAGATCATCAACTTGGTATTCAAGCACTTGACTACTTTCTAAGTCGCAGCTCTGCTGAACTTTTTGACCATACTCAGATGATCCTACATATGACAGAATTGGTTCTGAAAAACAATGTATTTTTGTTCAATGGACAATGGTATAAACAACGACTTGGGACAGCGATGGGATCCAGATTCGCTCCGTCTTTTGCGAACCTCTTTATGGGGTGGTTTGAGGCGGGGCAAATCGGGGGCCTGAAAATAGAGAGTGGATACAATACATACAATATTGGGGTCGTTTTATAGATGACTGCCTCCTAATCTGGACGGGGACTGTGGAACAACTTAAAGGTTTCTTTGACTTTTTGAATGATAATACTCTTAATTTAAAGTTTACGACGCAATATGATTTTAAGAGCATCACATTTCTGGATATAGAATTGTTTGTAGAGGGTGACAAACTTAAAAGTAGAACGTATAGAAAACCAGCTAGTTGCAATGCAACTCTACATGCCAAAAGCTGTCATCCTAGCAGTCAAATTAATGCTATACCATATGGGGAAATGGTGAGAGCGCGAAGAAATTGTTCTCGAGACAGTGATTTTATTTGTAATGTTAAAGATATGTCAACAAGATTTAGAGATCGAGGTTACAAAGATAGAATAATTAAATCTGCTATCAAAAGAGTTCACAAACTTAAACGCAGTGTAACCCTGAAAGAAAAAAATAAGAATGATAAAGAAGAAAAAGTTAGAATGATAACGAATTTCAGTACAGAGAGTCCAAAACTCTTTTCTATCATGAAGAAATATTGGTATCTGTTGAGACTAGATCTGGATTTACAACCTTATCTTACTGAAAATCCAAGTATTACTTTTAAGAGAGGACTGACTTTAACTTAAATGTTAAGCCCTAGTTATCCTAAGAAATTAGTAACCTCAGACTGGCTAACGAAACATAAAGGGTTCCACAAATGTGGAAGATGCAACTCATGTAGGTGGGCAAAAAAGAAAGTAGTTACTTTTAACTACAATGAAACAGCAGACAATTCCATAAGAATGTTCATTAATTGTGACACCACCTATGTGGTGTATGTCATTGTCTGTACCTGCGGTAAAATATACGTGGGAAGTACGATCAGAAGACTAAGAGACAGGATGACTGAACATTTTAGAGCATTAAAACAAGGAGACACACGCTATCCAATAGCGTCCCATATGGTTCAAAATTATGAAGAAAGAGAACATCATATCTTTAGTTATCATGGTATAGACCACATTAAATCTGATCCCAGAGGAGGTAATAGATTACTGACACTTAGAAGAAGAGAGGTTATGTGGTTGATCAAACTGAAAGCAGTGGAAAAAGGACTTAATATTGATCATGAATATGAATTCTTTTTGGGTCAAGAATAGAATGTAAAGGCTAATATGAAAATGGAATTCGAAAACTGAATATAAATATATCCGGAAAATGATGCATTTTGATATGTTATTATGAGATTTAAAAACTGTAATCATGTCTGTATATCATGAAGTATGTTTCATGACTATAGGTTTGAATTTATAGAGAAAATATGAGTATATGAATTAATACTGTGATCTACCCTCCCTTTCACCGTTAACCTGGAACTTTTTACAATTTTATGGTATGACTTATAGAAGATATGGCCCCTAAGAGAGTAATACACCATATATAACATGGCATAAAAACCAAGAATGTCCGACCAGGAATCATATTACAAAATAAATGTACCTAATTTATACCGAATCAAATAGGAGTGATTTCACATCATATGTATTTATAAACAAATAATTTTTCGCAACACGACCTCAGTTTATCTGATGATAACTATAGCTTAGAAGTACATGGAAGAGTGACCCAACTTAAGATGGCGACCTCTCTTTCTAACTTCGATTAGAATTATCGAAGATGGACTAACATAGATACTAATAGTCATAGTGAGCATGGGACACACAAACGATAATTTATGTAGAAATTGTTAACATTACGCAAATTATAATATTGTTACTACAATCGTAATATTAAATACTCAAATTGAATGAACGCTTTGACTAACATGGTTAGAATTTCTACTATCGCTGCATTCGATAAAACTATAGCAAGTAATTATAGTTCGAGAACTACTTAACCAAAATGGCGCTCATGTAGTTTCAACATAAATAGGAATACTAAAATGGCGCCGATGTAGGACGCTACGGTTTTTTCACATACGCTGAGCCATCAGGTAAGCAGAAACCTGGGTTGTGTTGTTATTTACTATTACATAAAAATAACGGGAGACTAATAATACGAATATATTGCAGGTGACGTACACGTACACCAATGGATTTACCGTGATTACGGATAACTAAACATGGCGAATTTATAATACCGAATGGAATTACTATAACTAAGGAGAATTTAAACGTGACGAATTCATAACGGAAATATACAGAAGATAATTACTTTCGTGAAATTAAGGTGAGGATACATTAACTACAATACCGCCGGTTTTTGATACAGGGGTTTATTATCTGATTAGACTGATATGGATTATCATCCCTTTCTTTTCAGAAAGAAAAGAAGGATTACTATGTATATAATATAAATATAGGAATTTTCCCGGACGGGTAAGTCTATCTAAAATGATTTGAGTATTATCAGCAGTTAAACAGAGTCCGAGATAGCTTCAGATTTATACATTGTTATATGGGTGTATTATAGCTTGAAAAGGTCATATCTCAATATCAATTTACATAGTCAAAACCGATATGTTTACGATTGGGATAAAAACATTGAGTGAAACTAACTTAATAATGATTTATGATTTATGCATAGATGTTATGAGAACTTTAGAGTGCCTTAAGTGTGAATTTGCCCTCTGTCTTTTAAATTATGGTGAATACTTTGGAGTATTAAAATGCAATATTCTTTAACTTGTTACTTACTTGTAAATTTGGAATAGATAGATTAGAACTCCAGATATGGGGCTTTGCCCTTTTGAACATATATATATTTTTTATCATTTTGGGTTGCAGCCCTGAAGAAGTCAAGGTCAATACAGACCAGACGAAACACGTGTTGGCTGCGTCTGAACGTTTTGGATTTAATGAGAAGAACTTTTCAATGAAGAAAATAAATTGAAAAATCAGACGAATTGAAAGACTGTTATTTATGGACATTGAGTGCTCGGTAGAAATTTGTATGGTTAGAAATCACATCTTTTAAAGTGATGGTGCAAATAGACCATGTGACTTGGTTCCAAATGAAAATAAAAGACACACTATGGCTCAATGTAATATGGAATGATCATAAAATGAACAGTAATTACAATATTTACTCTACATTTTAAAGGGTGGCTTTAAATTGTGCAAAATCCGCAATTAATGTGCAAATACGCATTTGTACAAAATAGCACTGTAAACAATATATTAATTTGAGGCTGCGATCAAGAATATATAAATACCCATATATTTTAAAAGCCTATGACTAATCAATTCTCACATTATCACAATTGAAATGCATATATAGGGTTACATTCCTTAATATAATATAATATGGAAAACCAGCACAGAAAAGAATAACACTTCTATTAGTGCAAGCTGCGCTGATGTAAACATGCAACAATGGTATTACTATATTGCCAAATAGCCACCAAATTGATTTCATTAAAACATAATGCAGGAATAAGCAGAACTTTATTTAAAAAAATGGCTTTCATAAAGACTGAAAAAATGATGCTGAATAATTGCCACATTGGCCTTGGGTTAAAACCTGCATGGGAAAATAGAGCCACATGGGGAATATTGTCATCCCTATATCGCAGGAAAATGGCCTGAATAGTTATTACTTGCTCAATAACATTTTGCCATGTGCCCGAAATAATAGAGCAAGTGGCACACTTGTAAATACTGGGTTAAATCCTGAAATAAATAAATATCAGCCACTTTCCTGCCATTCCTGAACTGCCATACGTCTATCTCACCGATCTGTGTGCAAAATGTGCTAAATTATAGTGTTGGATGTACAATAAAAAAAAAACTATCCACAGTGAATTAAAAACGTTCTACATCCGATTCATTACTAGGGGTAAGATATCTCCCTCATGATGCTTGGTTGACTGAGTCCAGTCATACTTAAAATTGTTACAAATTATGTACCTATTGCTAATCTGAACCTAGGTTGTTGATATAAAGTCATATTATTGCTGCCCCTAATGCATGGGGCTCTTATCGAAACAAGGTAGTTCTGTTAGGATGTTATAAAAAAGCGACTTGGCAAAAGGGGAGTTTGTACTGAATGAAACCCTACATGTCCCCAGCTTCTAAATACTCTACTCATGAAGCAATACTAGCCACTGATGTGCATAATACACTGTAATCCCAGCTAAGAAATACTCTAGTTGGCTAAATACAGAGACGAAGGAGATGATAATTCGCTCAAATTCTGTATATTAAGAGTTTAAAATAATAAATAATTATCAAAAAAGTGTAAACCCTGCAAGGGATTAACCTCCAGGGATACAAATTTTCAACCAGAGATCAGGGTAAACATGTGTGTAAATCCTCCGTGATGTTCATTCCTCCTGGGTAGTTGGAGTCCAGCTGCAGTATATATCTGGTCTCAAGTTTGCGAAGCTTGGACTCCTATCGCCCCCTCGCCTACTTGCGCCTACCACATCAATAACAAAGAATTTGAGACCCTGATTGTCACAGTGGTGGCTTTCTTTGAAATGCCTAGCCACAGGATAAGAGTTATCTTGATTGGCTATTGCTCGAAGATGCTGTAATATACATTTATGAACCGCATGTTTCGTACTGCCCACATATCTTAACCCACATGGGCACTGAAGTACGTAGATTGCAATTTCGGTCTTGCAAGTAAGCACCTTATTGATTCGGCGATCTTTACTGCTAAAGCCATCTCTGTAGGTTTTCATATTTATGCCATGGGTGCATGACTTGCAGGTTTTGCATTTATAGAAGCCACTGTTTGTTTGAAGCCATGAGGTTTTCTCAATAGTTTCCGGACTGGTGTTGACCAGCCGGTCTTTTATGGACGGGGCCTTGCTGAAAGTAATGGAGGCTCTCTGAGGTAAGGTGGGACCAATAACTGGGTCACTCAGAATTGTAGGCAAAATGCAGTTGATGATTCTGTACAATTCCGAATGTTGTCTACTATATCCAGTTATAATTCTGAACGGGCTGATTTGGGTGGATGGCTGATCAGTAGCTGCTGAGTTCGCAGTCATTTTTGTGTGTACTGTAGGTTTGTAAGTGTCGAGGAGTTCCTGTCTGCTGAAGCTCATGGATTTGGTCATGGTGCTGTCAATGATTTGTTCTGCATAACCCTTTTCAAGGAACCTATGTTTACTGGCCTGTTGAGCTAACTTCAAATCTTGTACACTGCTGCACACTCTCCTTAAATGGAGCATCTCCCCATATGGAATGCTTGTTATTAAATGTGCAGGGTGAGCACTGCCAGCGTGTAAAATTGTATTGCCTGCAGTGCTCTTTCTGAAAAGCCTAGTCTCTATCCCGATTTCAGCAAGAAAAGCCTCAGCCTGTTCCTTGTTTCCTCTCCACACCACAAACAAGTCGTTAATGTAACGCAACAAGACAATCACGTTCGCATCATAGACAACCTTGCGTTTGACTTTGAGGACCAGTTCCTCCCAAGCACCAATATGCAAACAGGCATAGCTTGGAGAGAAACTGGCCCCCATCGCCACGCCTTGCAATTGTCGATAGTGCAAATTATTATACATAAAGATGTTATGCAAACAGTATTCAAGCATTTGTAGTAACATTAGATTGTGGTCCTTGAATTGTTCTGATCTTTGAGCTAAATAATAATGTACTGCAGATAGCCATCTGTATGTTTGATGCTCGTATAGAGCGCTGTGACATCAAGTGCCAGCATCCAGTAACCCTCCATCCATGTGACATGTTTTATTTTCAATAAAAAAACACCTGTAACGGGGGGCGTGGCCGAGACTGCGATGTGAGCAGACGCGTCTCGTGTGAGCTCCGTCGCCCCGCTGCTCCGCTAAGCCTGTTTAAGCGAAGTCCCGGGGGGCAACTGCTCCTGGGGATCCCCTGACCGCTGCCGCCCTGCTAGCGATCCCCTCCAGTGGCGGACTGCAGCCGTTGAGATCCACGCCACCGGAGATCAGAGCCCGGAGACCTCCGAGATCGGCCTCTGGCCGCCATCTTGCCGCGGGGTTTGCTGGCGGGACGCCTGTCCCGATCCCTGCGGAGTGGGTTGGAGTGACGGTCTGCGGGAGACACCGGAGGCCCCCTAACCCCTTCAGCGGCTGTGTCCCTGCAGCGGACCCCCATCGGCTGCCTGCACGGCTAATCTGGGGCTGCGGGTGCCGGACTGCCTCCAGCGACGGACGCAGCGACCGCCCGGACGCCACTGCTACGTGAGGCCCCGGCTTTGGCGGGAACACCAGGCCTGACCCGGAGAGATCACCGGAGGACCCTCCCGCGAGTGCCGACCACGACCTCCACACCCGTCGAGGGATCTCCCGGTGAGCTGCAGAGCGCCGCCCCCCCCTCCCCCTGTCTTTCCCTGGAGGGGCCCGGCGGTGGGGGGCCTGATCGCGGATCTGCCCGCCATCTTTGCCCCTAGGTGTGCTCTTGGCTGCAACGAATCTGGGCATCTGGGGAAAGTGACTTGGCTCCCCTGTACACGCGATCCCTGCCTGCGCTCCTTGCTACCCTGGACTCATCGGCGGCGGGCTGAGGGGCTGTTTGGGGATCGAGTGTGGGTGAGGCCCGGGCCTTGAGGGCCCCAGCGCTATAAGCCTCTGCTCCTGGCCGTTTCTCCCACACAGCCCTACCGGACCATTGCCTCAGCCACCTTCTGCCTAGCAGCCTGACGCCCCCGCCTATCGTTGGGTCGGTGGCGCTTTTGGGGGACCTCCTTGGCCGCACTCTCCGGTTACAGCCGCAGAATCACGCGGGCCCTGCCTCAGGCGGAACCAGGAGGCTGAGCCCCGCCGCAAGCCTTCGGTGGCTCTCTGCCTGTGGGCCCTGGACACAACTCATCGCGGGACATCCGCCGGCGGCGGCCCTCCGCCGCCCCCCCTGCCAGCGTACTTCCCCGCCTCCCCGGCTGGGCCACCTTGCCTGCACAAGCGACCCCCCAGCGTCCTGGACCCCTGCTGCTCGGGCGAGCCTAACCTGCCACCAACGAGCCGGGCCTGCCCTACCTCGGGCTTGTGGAAGTTGTCCCTCGCCGTCTCCGGATTCCCGGCCTTGAACCCCTGATTGCAGGACCGGGACTGCTTGACCACCGGGGCGCCGGTGCGGCCTCCCTTGAACTTTTCTTCTTCACGACCCGGAGGCTCCACGCAGCAGCCTGCCCTACCTCTCACTATCCCTGGTTACTCCGAGTAGATCATGACTCGGGGCAGAGGGACCAAGCCGGAACCCCCCCCAGCGACGACCAGGGGTACATCCGTGGCTTCCATGTGGGGTAAGGCGGGTTCGTCGCCATCTTCTGGGGATCCCCCGTCATCGGGGGGGAAGCCTCTGCCGCCGGCCGACTCCCCTCCGGTGACCCAGGCCTTCATGTCCTCCTTCATGGCAGATCTTAAGTCCGAAATTGGGTCCCTCAGGACGGAGGTTCACACATGCGTCAAGGAATTGCGCAAGGAGGTCACCGATCTCGGCGACCGGGTTGATGGCCTGGAGAAGACGGTCGATTCCCGCACCGACGACCTCGAGCAGCTCTGGCAGAGAGTGGCGACCCTCGAAGAGCAACACATCCAGCTCCAGATCAAGCAGGAGGATTTGGAAAACAGGGGGCGCCGCAACAACCTCCGCATACGGGGTGTGCCACTCGGAGAAGAGGGGACTAATACCATGGCCTATGTGGCGCTACTCCTGCAGGCGGTGTGGGGCGAAGAGGACGCACCCCCGCCGCGTCTTGACCGCGCGCACCGAGTCTTTGGAGCGGGGGCAAAGCCGGCCTCCTCCCAGACATTGTCGCCAGACTTCATTACTTCACGGAGAAGGAGGCCATACTCAAGGCGGCTAGGGACGCCCCTGACCTGCGGTACGAAGGCCACAAGATCCAGATCTACCAGGACCTGGCCCCCACAACGCTCCACAGGAGGAAAGTCTTCCGCCCGATCACGGAGAAGCTCCGGACCCTCAACATTTCCTATCAATGGGGCCATCCTTTTGCTCTCATCTTCAAATGGGGGGGCAAACGAAGGGCCCTCCGGTCCTACCAGGAAGCGGCGCAATTGCTTGAAATGCCGGAGTCCCCGGATCACAGCCCAGCCCGCTCCCACTACCCAGAGAAGGCTCCTCCGCGCCCCGACTGGTCCACTGTGCGTAAACGTCGCCGGTCCCCCCCTGTGGACGCCCTCTCTGCCTCGCAGACCAAGCAGGACATTATTGCTCACATTCGCTCCCTCGAGGGCGACCGCGGGGAGCAGAACTCACAGCTTCCCGCTTCTGGCGCTGAGGGCGGGGACCGTCCTATGACACCAGAAGACCACTGATTGTGACCACTGAGGCCCGAGCTGCCTTAAGCCTCCACTCGCCCCTTGGGCACACGGACTTACCCTATCGCGCCACGGCGGCCTGTTCCTACTGCTTTTGGGGGGGGACCTCCCCTTCTCTCTAGCGGGCCGCCCCTGTGGCTTCCCCCCCCTGTGGGGGTCGGGAACATCTGGCACTGGACAACACCTCTCCTGGGTCTTGCACCACACCACTGAGCTTCGATGCCCTCTCGGCAGCGGGTCTGCGCATGCGGGCCCATGACTCACCCCCGGACTACCTAGCGGCAGCGGGGTGGACGAGCTGCGAGACGACTGGACTTCACTTCATCTACCCAGATCTCTGCTCCCTCCCTTTGTCCCATAGGAAGTGACATTCCTGAGTTCATCCAAACCCTCGGGTAGAGGATGCCTGGTACCTGGGACAATGTACACTGGCCCTGTTGGCCTGTTTTGGTTATGCCTCTTCCCTGTGCCCTTTATATTCCTTCTCTCTCATCTCTTCCTACTTTTCTCTTGCTCTGCCTTCTCTTACTGTTCTCTCCCCGCGCCTGCGGTGGGATGGCATGGTGGGTCTTACGGGGGTTGGCACGCTGGGGGCGAGGTGAGGCTGCCCCTACCCTGACTGCGGGGGGTTTTGCTACACTGGGTCTTGCGCTGCTCCACTCCCCCTTGGCACTATGACAGCGAACATCCCTACACCCTTGAGGGTCCTCTCACTCAATGTCAAAGGGCTCAACTCCCCCAACAAGCGGAATCAGATATGGCGCTACCTCCTACACCACTCCCCTGACATTATCCTCCTCCAGGAGACGCACCTTCTCAAGGGGGACACCAAACGCATGGCACACCCTAGATACCCCACACAGTTCTGGGCATCCTCTGACACCAAGACAGCGGGGGTGGCAATCCTCTGCAGGGCTGGCATTAGGCGGGGACCCACGAAACCCTTCAAGAGTGCTGACGGGCGTTTCCTCCGAGCCACGGTACAGGTGGGTCGTATGCAGCTCACCCTCGGATGTGTATATGCGCCCAACCAGTCGCAGGACAAATACCTCCAGACACTCCTGCGGGATCAGTTCCCTTCGGGTGACCCCAACGTGATCCTGGGTGGAGACTTCAATCTTGTCTGGGACCCTCAGTTGGATCGTGCGGGGGCCTCCTTCAATGGCACGGGAGCAATGTCCGCTACCCTTAGAACGCAGCTTACAGACCTGGGACTCGTGGATGTGTGGCGCTACCACAACCCGGGGACCCGGGACTACTCCTTCTATTCACACTCCCATCGGACATACTCCCGAATCGACTATCTCTTCACATCCCTTGAATTGGCCCGAGACTCCTTGGCTGCCGCTATATCCGACATTTCCCTGTCAGACCACGCCCACGTGGAACTTTTGTTGCAGGACCCCCTGGCCCGTGCCACTCGTGAGCGCCGGTGGGTGCTCCCGCCGAGAGTCCTTCGGGACCCGGAGGACGTCGCCAGCATCCGTGACGCCATAGACTCGTATTTCGCCGTTAATGACACCCCTGACCTGCCCTTTCATACGATCTGGGATGCCTTCAAGGCCACCATTCGGGGTCATATCACCTCCCTGGCGGTGGCGCGGAGGAAGGAGGCGTTCAGGATGGAAACCGACCTGGCTAGCGAGATCAAACAAGCGGAGGCCCGGGACCGGGACTCCCCTTCACGGGCGTCGAGGAGAACTCTCGCCAACCTCAGGGGGCAACTCCGCGCTCTGCGCACCAACAAGGCGGAACACTCCCTACTGGCGCTCAAACAACGCTACTACGAGGGCGGGGACAAAGTTGGCCGTCTGCTGGCCGGCAGGCTGCGGGCACGTGCTGCTAGGGCCCACATCGCCAATGTCAGGCGGCTAGACGGCACCTGCGCCACCACTGAGAAAGCCAAGCAGGCCGCCTTTGTTGCTTACTACACTTCTCTATATGCTGAGGAGCCTACCTCCGAGGAGGCACGGGAGGCTGTTCTTGCGGATTTCGAGGGGTCTCCACTGTCTCCGGCGTGTGCAGCTACACTAGAGGGCCCCCTGCAGGAGGAGGAAGTAACGGAAGCTGTTAAAGACCTTCCCACTGGGAAAACCCCGGGACCGGACGGCCTGCCGTTGGCCTTCTATCGCCTGTTCCTGACCCAGCTCCGCCCGCACCTGCTGCGGCTCTACGGTTCCTTCTCGGACACCACCGGCCCGTCCCCTGACATGGGCCTGGCGGAAATCGCCCTGATCCCCAAGCCTGGGAAGGACCCCACCTTATGTGCCTCTTATCGCCCCATCGCCCTCCTGAACACTGATCTTAAGATTTACACTAAGATCCTGGCCAAACGGCTGGACCCGTACATGCCGGGTTTGGTAAACCCGGATCAGGTGGGTTTTATACGGGATCGTCAGGGGGCCGACAATGTTCGCAGGCTGGCACATTTAGTGGGGAAGGTGCAGCATTGGGATATCCCGGCCTGCCTCCTCTCCCTAGACGCGGAAAAGGCCTTCGACCGGGTAGATTGGTCCTTCCTGCGGGCGGTCCTCCGGAAACTAGGCCTAGGCCCTACCATGATATCTAGGTGCATGGCCCCGTACCTTGGGCCGCAGGCCAGAATTCGGGTCAACGGCCAACTGACATCGCCGCTCTCGATCCACAGGGGCACGAGGCAAGGATGCCCGCTTTCACCGCTCCTGTTCGCCCTAGCGGTGGAACCCCTGGCGGAGCTGATTAGGCGCACTCCTGACATTCACGGGATCCCCCACGGGGGGCGCTCCAACAAGGTAGCACTGTTCGCGGACGATCTGATCCTTACTCTTACGCGCCCTCGGGACTCTCTCCCAGCGGTGCATAAAGCCCTCACACTATTTGAACAAGCGTCCGGCCTTAAGGTTAACCACACCAAATCTTGGGCACTTAACCTTACCATCCCCGAGGAGGAGGTCTCTTTCCTGAAGGGGGTCGCGCCCTACCGTTGGGCGGAAGACCACATTAAATACCTGGGTCTGGACCTCACGCCCCACCTCGACTCGTGGTCCTCGAGGAACTGGGCCTCTTGCCGCAAGGAGGTTCTGGCGGACCTGCGGAAATGGAAGCCCTTGATGATTTCTTGGCTGGGGCGACTAAATGCGGTCAAGATGTCGGTCCTCCCCCGTATTCTATATGTTTTCCAGTGCCTACCCACCCGATCCCGCTCCACTGCATTAGGAATCTCCAACGTGACCTCACATCCTTCATATGGGGTGGCAAGCGACCCCGGTTCTCGCAGAAGGTCCTCATGGAACCGAGAGACAGGGGCGGTCTCGCCTGCCCAAATCTCCTCCACTACTACTGGGCTGCGCATCTCCGGTTCGTGATAGAATGGGGTGCACGCGAAAGCGACAAGCACTGGTTCCACATGGACCGAGTAGTCACGGGGCGCACCATATGGGATCTCCCTTGGCTGCCGCGTGTGGCGCGCTCCAGAAGTGCATACATGGCGGTCCCGACGAAGACGGTTCTTGACGTGTGGGACAGAGTGGCAGTGCCCAAGGGCCTAACCAAGTTCCCCTCTCCGCACACCCCCATTGCAGGTAATCCGCACTTCCCTCCTGCTGCCCGGACCCGGGCTTTTGAGAGCTGGACACAAGGGGACTGCAGGGTCGCAGGGGACCTCTTTCTTGGAGGGTTGCCTAAGTCATGGCCAGACTGCAGGGAAGAATTTAACCTCCCTTTAACGGCCAGCTTACAGTATGCGCAACTGCGCCACTGGACTTCGGGCGACGACATGTATCGGGCTGCTACCAGGGCATACACTCCATTCGAGAAGTTGGCACGCTCCCTAGGGGGACTGAAGCGGCTCATCTCCCAGATCTACAACATCCTGCAGCACCCCACCGCTCCGCCCGCACACCCCTACCAAAGGCAGTGGCAATCGGCAACTGGCGCCGATATCACACCTTCTCAGTGGGCTAGGCTGTGGACTGACATTCCCAGAACCTATCGCAGCATCCCGCAGAGGGAAAACGCATACAAGATGCTCACGCAATGGTACTACACCCCCCTGCGACTCAGCAAAATGTTCCCCACTTCCTCCCCACTGTGCTGGAGGTGCGGCATTGCGACTGGCGACTTCGTACACATCTGGTGGTCGTGCTCTACCCTGGCTGTCTTCTGAAAAGAGGTCCTTAGTCACATCAAGAAGGTGTTGGGTTTCCCCCTCCCTGAGGAGGTTTCCACGCTCCTGCTGGGCATTCGACCCCCCACACTTAGGGCCCTCACACGCAGCGACTGGATCCTCACCCTTCACATGTTAGGCGCTGCCAAACAACTCATTGCTCTGTACTGGAAGCGGGCTGAGGCACCGCCGATAGCTTCCTGGTTTGTGCGCCTCTGGCAGGTCCTGACTATGGAGCTGCTCACGGCGCGGATACAATCGAGGGGGGTGCGCTTCAAGGCGGTGTGGGAACCTCTTGTGCGCCATCTGTGCTCCATCAGCTATGCCCGCCTTCTGCCTCCCAGACTTCGCGCCCTGCAGTTATTTGAGGACGCCCTCATCCCTGCTGACCCGAGCAGACTTGGCTCTTAGCCGCTTCCCCCGGAGTAGGCTTGCGTCCCCTGTCCCCGACCGGCGACTGCAGTTTCTCCCCCTAGACCCCTCTCCGTCTTGCTACTGCTCAATCCTCTTCCGACTTTTTCTTCTTTCCTACTTGCCTCTCTGGCTTCCGCCCCTCTATGGGGCAGTTTGGGCCCCGTTAGGCCTTTTGAAAATGTGACATCACTGCTCTCCCTTCTATACGCGCCTCCCCCGCACAACGATGCATCGCCAGCGCATGGCCGCCTCTTGCCATCGTTGCCCCTAAGCCATGCAGCCGGCCCCCTCTAGGGGTTGTAGGCAGGGCGCTGTGTTAATGCTTCATCCTCCCCTGGCTACATGAGTCTACACACTCTTTTTTGCGCGGCCGGCCCCGACATGGGGTTGTAGGCTTATCGCTGTGTTCACAATAAAACAGTTTTGAACAAAAAAAAACACCTGTAACTTGTACAAATGAATCTAAAGCTCTCACATAACTTTGTAACTCAGTCAATATACACTGATGTTCTCTCTAATAGCCCACCCCTTGCAAAGATGATCGGTCTGCCAAACGGGTTATCCAAATTCTTGTGAATTTTAGGAATGAAATAGATCAAGGGGGTTACAGGGTTATCAATCTTGAGGTATTCAAAATTATCCTCCCATATCAATCTTTTGTTTTTCCACTTGATCAATTTCTGATGAAAATCCTTATGTGTTGTTTTCATTGCTGCCGTGTTTATGCGCTCATAACATTGTCTATCGTTGAGCTGCAGAGAGGCCTCGTTATCAAAGTTTGCACGTGTCAATAGAACAATGTTGCCTCCTTTGTCGCTGCCTCTGATTATAATGTCTTTTTCCTTGCTCAACTTAGTCACTAGTGCCTCATATTGTTGCGTTTGCTTTTCATATTTGCCCTTCTGATTTTGAATCAGTCTCTGAAGTCTTTTCAGTTGTACAGTGACATTCTTGTGAAAGATGTCTATTGTATCTCGGGGCAATAAGGGATTGTAGGTTGATGGAAGCTTGAACGGTGTCCTTTGGCCTATTTGTTGGGTAGGCAATTTGGCTGTTTCTGATCTCACATCTTCCCTAGAAAATGCACCATATCCTGCCCCTTCGGTTTCAATCAATTCTACTATATCAATTGGCATGGATGTGCCCGAAGACGTGACTTCGTCCATAGATTCCAAATTATGCGGTTTTATGTTTTTGTTCGCCTTCAGTAAGTGATATTTACATAACTTAAGCTTTCTTACCGCTTTGTATACATCCAGCCTGGGGTTAGCGTAATCTAGATTGGTATGAGGTGCAAAAGTTAAACCCAGTTTTAATATTTTTTCTTCATCAACTGAGAGCTTCATGGAGGTCAGATTGACAATTGTGTGATTAGTATCTCCGTCTGATGTTACTTCTTGGTATATATATATATATATATGTAACCTTAGAAATTCACTAAAAAACATAGGTTTCAGGGACGTTATAGTTGTTGGACATTTCACTCGTACAAAACCATAGAAATTCCCCTGATATAGCTAGTTCAGCTAACTATAACCTGCGCCCCCGCAATGCACTGCTGATGACATCACATGTTACATAATTCATGACATGGTCAGTGACATCACTGATGATATCACTGATGACATCTCAAATGACATCACTGATGACATCATCCAGTGACTGTGTGTTCCTGTAAAGTTTAAATATGTTATATATATATATATATGCTAAGGTGTATTGAAAAATGAGTGGGTGTAAAAGTGTCTGGATAAAGGATTTAGTAGGTGCGTGACTGACTGTGTAAGTGAGTGATTAAATGTGTCTTACTGAATGCATGGGTTAGTGACTAAACTGTCTGAGTGTGTGTATCATTATGTCTGTTGTTGTGTAAGCTGCTGCATGTGGTGATCAGTAGCTACATGAGTGTTCATATGGGTTATTTAGTGGTTGCCTGAGTATTTGTATGGGAGACTGAGTGTGTGTGTGGGTGGGCGGGAGGTGTGTGACTCTGCATAGATGTGTGAGTGGTTGATTCACTGGGTGTATGAGTTCAACAGTGCATGTGGAAACAGCTGTATGGGTGGGTGAGTGTGTGTATGAGTGTGTTGGTGAGAGATTGGATGTCTAAGTGGTACATGTCCAAGTAACTACATATGTAAAAGGCAGTGCATGTGAGAGTTGGAGTATATAAATGACTATACGTGAGAGTTAGTGATCGTGAGAGTGGCTGTATGGAAGAGTGTGTACTGGTATCAGTGATTGTATAAGAGAGTAAGTATGTGTTAGTATATGTTTGAATATGAGGTGGTGTGTGTATAACTGTATAGGTGAGGAAATGGGAGTGTGATTGATTCTTTGCATGACTGACTAGGTGTGTGAGTAACTCAATGGATGAGTGGCGGTGGGTGCATGTCTGTATAGGTGTATGAGTGCATCCAATAGTGTTGTATTGATGAGTGACTATATGGATGAGTGATTGCATGGGTGAATGAGTGGGTCTGTGTGTGTGTGTAGACCTAGGAATCAGTGAGTGCATATGTAGTAACTGGTATTGGTGTGTCGATGGTTTCGAAAATAGTAGTCTGTATTTTACAGTGGGTGTATCAAAGGTTATATTAGAGTGTGAGGAGGTGCATCAGATTTTCACGTGGATGATGTCATCAGTGATGTCATTTGAGATGTCATCAGTGATGTCATCAGTGTTGTCACTGACCATGTCATGAATGATGTAATATGTGACATCTTCAGCAGTGCATTGCGGGGGCGCGAGTAATAGTTAGCTGAACTAACTATAATGGGGGAATTTCTATGGTTTTGTACGAGTGAAATGTCCAACTAACTATAACGTCCCTGAAACCTATGTTTTTTTCAGTGAATTTCTAAGGTTTTTTTAAATGCTTATTTCTAACAATAACATGCCTGAAACCTATGTTTTTTTCAGTGAATTACAATGTTTTTTTAAATGCTAAATTCTAACTATAACATGCTTGAAACCTATGGTTTTTTTCAGTGAATTTCAATGGTTTTTTAAATGCTAATTTCTAACTATGCCTAAAAAGGTAGGACATCTGAAGAAAGAGGAAGAAAAGCGCAGAACGAAGCAAGACAAATGCAGAAAGAGTCAACAGAAGTCCAGAAAGATGAACAAAAGTCGAGGACGAAGCAAGAGATGTGCAGAAAGAATCAACAGAGGAGCAAAAAGTCCACCTGTGTCCCCAACTTTTAACTGACGGGTAGTGATGGTAATTGACTCTGACTAACCAGGACCGGAGTCATTGCTATGCTAAAAGACACTTAGAATACAGTGAAAACACCTACATACACTAGGGAACATTATGCGTTGGGGTACCCCTGTGATTAGCATGACCTCCTCTGTATTTGCCATGAGTTAGTGCCTGGGTCATTGCATGAGTACATGGGGACTGAGTGGATGTTTAGAGTACTGCAAGGAGAGTGCATGGTGAATTTATAAATGCTTGGCTTTTGGTGGAGTAATTGGATAAGTACATGGTGCTGGCTGGGTGATTGAAAGAGTGCATGGGTACTGACAGGGCGATGGCTGGACTGCATGGGTAGTGCTCAGAGGATTGCAGCAGTGCATGTGTTAGTGCTTGGTCCATTACATGAGTACCTGGCTACTAATTGGATGATTAGAGTACTGCAAGAACAGTGCATGGTGAATTTATAAGTGCCTGGGTTTTGGCAGAGTGATTGGATAAGTACATGGTGCTCGCTGGGTGATTGGAGGAGTGCATGCGTAGTGACAGAGTGATGGCTGGACTGCATGGGTACTGCTCAGGGTATTGTAGCAGTGCATGAGTTAGTGCATGGGTCGTTGCATGAGTACATGGGTAGAGACTGGATGATTAAAGTGCTGCAAGGAGAGTGCATGGTGCATTTATAAGTGCTTGGGTTTTGGCAGACTGATTGCATAAGTACACACATGTAGCATCAGGCCTGCCCCCTCCCTTCACCACTGTGCAAACGCGCCCCCTGGCGGGTTCTAAATTGGGGGATTACTTCCCCTTGAATCCTGAGGGTCCCTGGGGGCCAACTAGCTCATCATGAACCTCCAGTAAGCGCCACAGAGCTGCGTCGCAGAGAGGTGGTCTGGGGCCACGCCCCTTTTTACATCTCTCCGCAACGGGACTCTGTGGCGCTTACTGGACGTACTTGTTGGGCTAGTTGACCCCCAGGGACCCTCAGGATTCAAGGGGACTTAATCCCCCAACTTAAAAATGGCTCCACAGGGCACATTTGCACACTTGTCACATCAGGCCCCTCCCCCTCCCTGCACCACTGTGCAAATGCACCCCCTGGGGCATTGGTCCCATGGGGCCAACTAGCCCACCAGCGACCTCCAGTAAGTGCCACAGAGCTGCGTTGCAGAGTGGTGTAAAAAGGGGTCGTGGCCTTGGACCACCTCTCAGCAAAGCAGCTCCCTGGCGCATACTGGAGGTACCTGGTGGGCTAGTTGGCCCCCAGGGACCATCGGCATTCAAGGGGACTTAATCCCCCAACTTAAAACCAGCCACAGGGTGCGTTTGCACACTTGTCACATCATGCCACGCCCCCTCCCTGCACCACTGTGCAAATGCAGCCCCTGGGGCATTGTAAATAGGGGGATTAAGTCCCCTTGAGTCCTGAGGGTCCCTGGGGGCCAACTAGCCCACCAGCGACCTCCAGTAAGTGCCACAGAGCTGCGTTGCAGAGTGGTGTAAAAAGGGGTCATGGCCTTGGATCACCTCTCAGCAAAGCAGCTCCCTGGCGCATACTGGAGGTACCTGGTGGGCTAGTTGGCCCGCAGGGACCCTCAGCATTCAAGGGGACTTAATCCCCCAACCTAAAACACACCACATGGCGCGTTTGCACACTTTTCACATCCGGCCACGCCCCACCCTACACCACTGTGTAAACTCACCACCTGGAGGGTTGTAAATTGGGGGATTAATTCCCCTTGAGTCCTGAGGGTCCCAGGGGGCCAACTAGCTCACCAACTCCCTCCAGTAAGTGCCACAGAGCTGCGTTGCAGAGAGGTGTAAAAAGGGGCGTAGCCTCTCAACACCTCTCTGCAACGCAGCTCCCTGGCTCATACTGGAAGTACAAGTGGGCTAGTTCACCCACAGGGACCGTCAGGATTGAAGGGGACTTACTCCACCAATTTACAATGTGCCAGGGGGTACGTTTGCACACTTGCTATGTCAGGCCCCACCCGCTCCCTTCACCACTTTGCAAACGCGCTCCCTGGCACGTTTTAAGTTGGGGGATTAATTCCCCTTGAGTCCTGATGGTCTCTGGGGGCCAACTAGCCCACCAGGTACCTCCAATAAGCGCCACAGAGCTGTGTTTCAGAGAGGTGTAAAAAGGGGGTGGCCTCTGAACACCTCTCTGCAACACAGCTCCCTGGCGCATACTGGAGGTACCTGGTGAGCTAGTTGGCCCCAAGGGACCCTCATGATTCAAGGGGACTTAAGCCCCCAACTTAAAACATGCCACATGGCTCGTTTGTGCACTTGTCACATCAGGCCATGCACCCTCTCTGCACCACTGTGCAAAGGCACCCCCTGGTGCGTTGTAAATTGGGGGATTAAGTCCCCTTGAGTCCTGAGGGTCCCTGGGGACCAAAGCAGCTCTGTGGTGCTTAGTGGAGGTACCTGGTGGGATAGTTGGTCCCCAGGGACCCTCAGGATTCATGGGGACTTAATCTCCCAACTTACAATGTGCTAGGGGGCATGTTTGCACAGTGGTGCAGGGAGGGGGCGGGCTTGATATAAGAGCTTAACAATCCTGCTGTGTGGGACTTACTGGTGGTAATAAAAGGGGTAGTTGGCCCCCAAGGTTGACTTTGCGGGCTAGCTACTCCTCCTGTTACCTCAAGTAAATCCCACACCGTGGGATTGCAAGAGGTGTTTCACAGGCCACGCTCACCTTTCTCCACCACTCTGGAAACGCGACTGGTATGTTATAGTTAGAAATTTGCATTTAAAAAACCTTTGAAATTCACTGAAAAAACCATAGATTTCAGGGACGTTATAGTTAGTAATTAGCATTTAAGAATCTTTTGAAATTCACTGAAAAAAACATAGGTTTCAGGGATGTTATAGTTAGAAATTAGCATTTAAAAAAACCTTTGAAATTCACTGAAAACTCCACAGCTGTATTAGTGAGTGTGTGGTTGTTTGAGTAGCTGTAGGAGTGAGTAAGTGGTTGTGTGAGTACTTGTATGGGTCTGTGAATGGGTATGTGAGTGGCTGTGTGTATGTTGAGTGGGTGTATTACAGGTTGTATAGGGGTGTGAGTGGGTGTGTGAGTGGTTCTGTGGATAGTGTCATCTGTGATGTAATTTGTGATGTCATCAGTGATGTCACTCACTGACCATGGGCTCTGCTCTCACCAGGAGACGACAAAAAATGAACTACTCATCGGAGTCACTACACATCAGTTTGTGCTGCTCTAGATCAAAGATGAATTCACCTCCATTAAGCATTTCATACTGTTTTTCAACATGGAATATGAGAAGAAACACATTTGCTTTGCCTTCACCGAGTCCAAGAAGTTAGGATCATTTGTGCTTTACTGATCTGGATCTTCAACTGGGGCACCTGCTATTTTTGTATTTATAAGCTCTTCCTCTTGAGGCCTAATGTCTGTGAAATCAGCAGCTGGGCCAGAATCAAACCTCATTTTTTCCAAGAAGGATCCTCAGTTTTGCCAAAAGCATCTTCACATCTAGTTAATTAGTGAGTCATACCTCTTTGGGTAAATGTCTTGTGTATAGTCTACACTACAGCTGTGTAAAGAACCACATGGTGCTCATGTAATTTCAGCAATATGATTGTTTCTTGAGCATCTTTATTCTCAAATCTGTGATAACGTGAATCCTCATCAAGAGAAAATGAGACTGCAAAGAGGTGAATCGCCAACAAACAGGGTAAGCAAGTAAGTAAGTAATATTTATTTGTATATGATTAATTAAAATCTTTACAAAAATATAAAACGCCATGGCAATACAAATAATTTAAAATACAGCAGTTACTATTGTCAGTTCAAGGTTGTTGTTAGGTTCCGATGAGTCTTTCAGGTGTGATTGAGTCTTTTCTTCATTAAATCAAAGAACTTCACAACCTGACAGTTCAGTTTAATGTCACTGGAGGAAAAACATAGTTTAACTGCCTGCCTGCAAGTCCGAACGGCATATGATCTAAAAAAAGGTAGCAACAGCTTGTGCATCAAGTCCATTAGTCTCGGGCAGATGCATATCACGTGGATGATGTCCTCCTTGTCAGATTTACACAGGCGACATAGAGCGGAGGGGTGAGTTCTCTCCCATGGCGGCAGGTGCGGCAATATCAGGATAGCTCCAAGGCGCAGTTTCAGGAACTTTTCTTTGATTTTTATTTTCATCCCGATATTAAGGTATGCCTGTGGCTGTATTTTGCCATAGTCTCCCACCGTTATCCATCCATGCGCCCTGTTGGCTAGATCTTTCTTATCTTCTATTGCAGAAATTATTCTGGCAGATTTTTTTGCCAACTTTTTGAAGGACTGGTGATCTATGGCGGATTCCCAAATATCCGATAAGCCTAACACGTCAAGAGGTCCAAGTAGGTAGTCCCTCGGCAGTGAAGTGCGACATCTAAGTAGCTCTTCCCAAACGCTGGCATTTAAGGAGTCAGGATCTGCATCGCGAATCTTGCGCCAGGTAGTTACATATGCACTCCGTCTTTCTAGTGTTTGTTTGACCACCCCAAATTCTAAACGAATTTGGGCCGGAGACGCGTATTTGGGAAGATTGAAGATGGCCCTGTAGCAATTGGCTATGACTGTGTCTAGCAATGCAGCGTCCTTCCCATGCAGCGATTCACTCCCATAGGTGAGCGTTGGTTGAAGTTTCGCTCGGAGGATTTCAAGAAAGGGTTTAAGGGTGAGGTCAGGGAGTTTAGTCTTTAGAGATTTCAATGCGAGGTAGGTCATTGTTGCCTTCCCTCGAATAGACTGGAGCTGAGGCCTAGACGTATTCTTAGAATCCAACATGACGCCAAGGTACTTGTATGTGGCTACCCGTTCAAGTTTTACTCCGTTCAGGTACCAACCAGGGATCCTTTTCTTCCTGTAGTTAACTGTAATGACCTTAGATTTGTTGAGGTTTATTTCTAGGGCATTCTTTACCGAGAAAGCATGGGTACAATTCAAAAGATGCTGAAGGCCTATTGGCGACCGGCTTATCAGCACTAAATCATCCGCATATAGCAGGCTAGGGAGGGTGACTTTTCCTAGCTTGGGCGCATGATTTCGGCATTTGTCAAGTTCTTCCGGTAAGTCCGAAATAAACAGATTGAAGAGAATTGGCGCTAATAAGCACCCCTGCTTTAGTCCTTTAGTTGTCCTTATCTGCTTCGAGAGGTGCTGGCCAGTTCCAAGTTTAATTTTAACCCAGGTGTTAGAGTGGAGAAGTATTAGGGCGTCTAGGAGATGTTTCGGAATGCCCCAACAAACAGGGGTACTTCCCCTTAACTAAATTATGTAAGTGCTTCTTTGTTTGGTGGAGATGTCCTCGCATTACTCTGCATCAACAACGCATCTCCAAAATTGGCAGAAACGTGCTGGAGGGCCTTTTTATTAAGCATCCATCAAAGAGGGAAAGGTGGGAAGACCTTTGTATACTACCAAGGAAAACGGGGCATGGCCAAATGGCCGAAGCTTGCAGATGATTTTGGACATTTGCGCACTCAGGGTCATTATAAGGGAGAATTGTGGACTTTGCTTCACCAAAAAAAAGACAAGAAATGACTTGTCATAGTCACCCCATATCAGATTACGCTCCAATAGATCAATGATGCAGTGACCTCCATGAAGGATTTCAGATTGATTTTCAATGTGAAATACAAGAGGAAACACACTTTCTATGCCTTCCGAAAGCCCACATAGTCAGCTTTTGTCAAACAATGGGAGGGGGCCCAGGCGACCCCCCTCCCTGGGCCAATTTAGTCCCCAAGGACCCCATCCCCCGGGGTCTCGCCATTTCTCCATGGGTGCCCTGGAGACTACCCAGGATACCCAGTGTGGTTTGATGGGGACCACGGGGGAGCCTCAAGGACCCCGCGGTCCCAGCTAGCTCCCTCCCAATCCTACTGGAGCAAATATTGCTCCTGTATGCAGGGAGCTACTAGAAATGCTGCTCCCTGTGTGTGGGAGCAATCTTTCATCTGTTACTTTGCCCTCATGAGAGTGGGCAGGAAAACAGATCAAAACTCCAGTCCCAGCAAGTGATAGTAGTTTAAAAGCTCCCGCTTGCTGGGAGAAGAGTTATATTTGCTCTCGTTTGGAGGGAGATATCAGCTCCCACAGAGTGAAAGCAAATTGCTATGTCATGGGGGGGCACCCCGCGACATAACAGGAGCCGGCCTTAAGGGAGTGGCAGTCCCAGGGCCATTACTGGCTTTGGCATGTGGGCGCTCAGCCCCTCCCATTATTATATAAATAGCCCTGTGGAGGTGGTGGTTCCCGGGGCCCGGGGGAGCAATTGAGGAGGGTCCACGCACTTCACCTCCTTTTTACTTATAAAGCCCTGGGAGGTGGCGGTTTTAAAGCCACAGAAGGAGGGCCGTGAGGCCCACCTCCATTTTACTTTTAAATCCCGTGAAGGTGGTGGTCCCTGGAGTTCTTAGAGCCACAGGAGGAGGCAGGACAGGACTGGCTACTGGGTGCTTTGTTATGCTGCCGAGCTGGGGGTTGATTTTGTTGATGGGGACCTGCGTGTGCTGAATGAAATTCGTTTTGCTTTGTTTATTTTGAAGCACACGCAGGTCTCCATCAATGAAATTAGCCCCTACCACAGTGACATCAGCCCCCAGCTCGGCAGCATGCCAAAACGCCTGGTAGCCAGTCCAGCCCTGGGAGGAGGGCTGTACGGCTCACCTCCATTTTACTTTTAAAGTTCAGGGGCTCTTAGACCCACAAGGAGGAGGGTGGCACAGCCCTCCTCCAATCTATATAAGACTTGGCTAGCCCCTTGGTTGTGGTGGTATCCGGGGTCAGTTTGGCCATGGGCAGGAGGCCTCATGCACCCTCCTCCCCTTTCGTAAAAAGTAAAATAAGCCCCGGGGAACTTGCGCACCCGGGAGCATACCTACAAAGAAGCGCAGAAACCCATCCTAATTTTTTTCCAGCAGATTTGCAACTCCATCACCGTATACACACACACACACACACACAAATACACACACACTTACCTGCATTATACTTAAATTTTCGACGTAATGGCATGCGTCGTAAAGGTATATCCTTAGTAAAAAAAAAAGTCTGGTAAAAACATGCATGGTAACAACACTTGCATTGTAACAGCTGCGTTGTAAAGGTAGTGCATGGTAACTGCAGCTTTGCTATTGCTGTTTCCATTAATGGCTGTACGCACCAGGACGAATGGAACACCATGGTTCATAATAATGAGTGGTCTCGTCTAGAAATTCAGGATCTGCAAAAGGTGTCAATCATAAAGACAAAGTCACTCGGGAGATATGCAATGGGGTTAATACACCAAACCCCGTGCCCCGAACAAATTGTTGCAGAAAAGTTTAGAAAATTATACGGCATACAACATCCACTGCCCCTGTAGTTTGAACCTTCTCTTCATTTTATCATTGCTCGTGTTCTTGTCCCCTGCATAACAAACACTCCTGGATATGGCCGATCGCCACAGTTTACAGTGCAGTTGGTGCAGTTTCAATCATCAGAGCTAGGACTGCATGTTGTCCAAACAGGAATATTGTGCAGAGAAACACTTACGAAGATGATCTGAATGAATCGGTTCTGTGACTCACGGGCAAATGTCAACATCTGTACAAATCCTGGCAAAATGAGCTGAAGTTCCCAGGAAGTGAGTCAGCGTGAAGCCCTTTACGGAAAATGCATGTGCTTGAATGCAACCACAGACCACAATGGTTCACTGCACCTCTCTTAAGTTATATGGTAAACTTACGTAATCAGTCTACTTGGCGCTTTTCAAAAAACCGTGAGGTCAAAGGTCCAGTGCTATCACAGATGTACCACAGTAAAACTTTACACTTTCCCCTTTAATTCCCACTTCTTTCTAAAAAACTTTTCTCGCTTGCCTCTAACCCACAGACCACCCAAGAGGAAGACTGATTGTGTAGTTCTCAAAGGCCTTCATTATGAGACGGCTGGGTTTTAGGTGTAAGGATCTTGGCGCCAGGAATTTCTAATTCTGTTCTCTATCCCCAACTCAAAATTCAGCCAAAACATGTTTTAGACTCTTGAATGGGGAATAATTGTGCAGACCTGGTAATGCTTGGTGAAAATATGATTCCCCCAGTTTCGGCAACTATTCCCAGAATAGTTCTTTTTTCATACATACTCACCAAGACTCGGCACTACATTGAGCTGGTTCACTAGGGGGAACAAGTCTGCCACAAAGATGCTTTGTACACGCAAGGTGGGTTGGGCCACAGTTTGCTGTGATGTGCAAAACTGTATCGAAAAAAGCTGAGATGTTTGAGCACCGAGGCGTCCAAAACACCTACTGCAATAAAAGCAGATGAAAATATACAGCCTGTTAGCAGCATGACAAAGCTCACTGGATCGAGTTATAATAGGGTCTCAGTAATGTCTCGTGGTCTAATTTTTGTGATTCTTCTAAAAAGGAAATAATAATGATGCCTGGGACTGATTGGTCCACTTATTTAGTTCATGTTATTGCAAATAAATTTGCAAGAGCAGTACCAGGTCACAAGGAATAGTTTGCGGCAAAGACTGTTCACAGAAAAGTAAATTGGCAGTAATGACACTATAAATGTGGAAAAGAATAAACGAGTTTGTCTCCTTTTTACTCTAATATATAATGAAAATTCAAACACACATAGTATGTTTATTTTAAAAAAAAGTGTATTAATGTAGCTAAACAACTGCAAACACTTCATTGCTGTGCAATACTGGCTTCCTTCGTATGCATGCTTGTGCTTCCTAATTCTATGAAAAACTCATATTCTATAGGAGCCCAGCGGGGCTCCTGTAGAACGTGAGTTTTTTTTACAGTAGATGAATAACTGGTCACTAATATTGGAAAGATCTCTTCTAATCTGGCTGAGATTTTGACAGTGTGGAATGTACACCCCACCGAAATGTATTCTAGTGCAAGCACGGTACAACACCATATCACTTTTTCGACTCGATCTGAACCACACGGATCTCCTGAAAGTGTTGGTCGCTTACCCCATCCGCTTGCCAATTCAGACATGAGCCATAATGCTGTTTCTCTAAAGACCATTAAACTCACCTGTGGGATTTCTTGCCACAAGTATCTGGTGTCTCCTTTGTATACTTCCATCCTGATGATGATTCTTATCTAAATTATTTGTATTGTGGGTTGAAACATAGACAACTATTACAGTGGACAGTTTTTTATTTGATTTAGGATTGCAACACTCCTACACATAGCGTTGATTCTTACACCCAGTTATCCTTATCAGTCGCACTTATATATATCTGCATTATATATAGCACTGGCACACTTTATTTTCACTTCATCACTTGCACTGCAACATAGCACTTTTAGGAGCACATTGTTTATGATTGACTGCCTGAACTAGAAATTAAGGGGTCGATTACGATGGCGGAAGCACCGCCACCGCCAGACCTGCGGGCCGGTCTTTCTGCCATCGCAGCCCGATTTTCCCACTGCCGAATTAGGATGGCGGTGGGAATCTCAATCTGTCTGTGGTGGACAGAAAGACCGTCCGCCACTGGTCTGCCAGAAGCAATAAGTCTGATTGCTTGATGGACGGACAAGGGGGCATGAAATGGTGGCGTTGCCTAGCAGGCACCGCATGCCAGATTACAATGCTGGCGTTAGCCAGCCTTTCCATGGCGGTGGAACCGCCAGCAGCACCATCCGCAATGTTAAATGCCCTGGATGCGCCTGCCAGTATGGCGGGCGCATCCTAATTGCAGTGGTGGGACCGCCGCATGTCTGGTGGGTCGTACCAAACACCTCAATGATGTCGAGCGGACTCAGGTCTACCCACCATCGCAATGAGCCCCTAAGTTCTTGTTGAAAATAAGATAATTTCTTTGTGAAATACCTAATACATTTGTAAATCTCAGTCTAATCCTATCTATTGAAGGTTTTTTGAACCTATTGCTGTGGAAGTCAAGGGCTATACTTCCAGCACATCCACCACTTGTGCCTTTATTAATTGCCCTTCTCAGGTCTCAGGATTACTGGTTTGCCCCTTATTCTTAAGAATTATACATGTGGAGTAATCTGCGGCGAGAGGTGGAAACTCTGCACATAAAAAAGTACTAACAATGTGAAAATGTATTTTTTTTTTACAGAGTTCTATAAAGCACAAACTTGACCCGAATCGAGTATCAGAGTGCTTTACATAGCACCGGATACATTCATTTTTGTTAGGCATGGGGTAATTAAGTGATTTGTCCAGAATCACAGGATTTTCAGCGTTATTGCCGAGACTTGAACCCAGTTCCCCAGATTCGAGGTCAGCCACCCTAGCCATTAGGCCAACTCCTAATGGGTGGTTATACCAGCGAATGTGGAATATTTCCTGATAATTGGAGGAGCTAGGGAAATTCAAGGAGGTGCCGCGATGGCCGTTTTTAACCTACATATTCACAACATTTTATGGCTTTCCCATGTCAGGAAAAAAGCACTCAGAGCCACTCAAGTATTTTTGCAGGTCAATGAGGCTCTAACTTTTTTCAACCCAAACGTGAAGAAAGTCACACACCAAAGCCGTCCACATACGGGAATTACAAAATAATGACATAGAAGTCAATAGAAGCATGACTGCCGCCCAGTCAACACCAGAAGGACTGTCACCCAGGCCCTTGTCACCAGCAGACTGGACTACGGGAACACACTCTATGTAGGAACCAACGCTTGTGTACTATGACAAAAAGAAAAAAACAGATGAAAGATTAATGGAGCAACAGTTTGGGTGCAGTCTGCACCATTAACCACATCGCTGCGGCGGCTATTCCGCCGCAGCGCTAAGGGGGCGGGGGGGGCCGCGCGGCGGGCGCATGCTGGTGACGGAACCGCTCCGTCACCAGCCGCGGTTGAGCTGTGCTCATGACGGAGCAGCTCCGTCATGGCCCCGCCCCCTTAATAGAACGCACCGCGCAGGTGCGAAATCAGCTCCGCGCAGGCGCGTCGGGCGGGCCATGACGGAACCGCTCCGTCATCAGCACAGCGCCACCGCGGCTGATGACGGAACGGTTCCGTCATCAGCATGGAACCGGTTAAAACAGCAACAAACACGCACACAAGAGACTACAAAAAAACTAAATTCCAAAATTGAAGCACAGCGTCACTGAAAATTGTTGCATTCATCATCAATCACCAATAAATACACAAAGCTGCCTATGTGGTTACAAAAGAGAAGACCAAACACTATCAAGTCAAGTCAAAATATCTTTATTCGGCCAATACATATGACCATAAAAGCATAAAATAAAACCATTCTGCATTCATGTAATTACCACAATGAAACAAAAACATTTAAAATAAATAAATTAAATCAACCTGTCTTAAAAAGAACCTGTCATCATCAACATGAATCTCTCTGATCAGATTAAAAATACATTAAATCTTTTAAACCAAATGTAGTTAATTAACGACAGTTATTCTCAAATGGATAGCGGTTGTTTTCCTAATGGTTAAGTGCATAGTTTCTTCTTATTTTGATTGCAGTAATAATATAATTAAGGACAGCAATACAAATTTCGACAGAAGATGAATTTTGGAAATAAATTAGCCCTTCCCTATAACATACAAAATGCTTTTTTTAAAGAATTGTGCACAAGAAACGGACTCTGAAAGATTCATACAAAGATCAAATAAGTATAAAGTGCTCAGTAGATTGGGCGCTGGCCGCATCACATGGGCAACATGGAAAAGATGTGCCAGGTGCATTCCATAGGAAAGGTCGCAAGACAGTGGACTGTATTCAGTCTCAACCTAGCAAGGTAAAATCTGTGTTCAGTGTTAATTATACAGCTGAGATAGGGTTCCAGGCCTGTTGAGGCCGACATTTGCATGTATTTAATGACATATCCAGCAGCTTCATTAGTCTTGTTTCCTCTTTGAATGATCTGAATGCCCCTTTAACTTTCTTTTTAGAACTACGGCCAATGTTTTCAGGGTGATCAAATAAGTTACTGAGGCCCAAGCTGCAAAAGATGTTTTTAACATAAACCAACTGAAATGACTTGGAGTACAGTGGTTGAGAGTAGAAAAAGTAGTTTATTCAGTACAACAACCCCAGAGGCATTCAAGGACCAACCTCCTCAGTAACTGTGCATCTCTGGACTGCCCCCTGGATTCCACACTCTGGAATCCAGTGAGCACAGAGACCAAAGAACATGGCATCATTACTAAGATACAACATATCTCCCTTTCTATAAAAAACAACAAAACAAACTACAAAATAATAAACTAAAAAAAACTAAAAGAGCAACAAAATATAGAATGTTACTATCCCAATTCATGGACAAATATAATCCTTTTCCATTTACTAATGCGTGTTAAATTTTGCCATGTGATGATTCCAGTAATAACAAATTGTAAACTTGCCGAAATGTAAACTTGCCGAGTTTATGAGGAAATCACATCCGACGAGCGAAATAGCATTGGTTACTCACTTCCGACGAGTGAAATAGCATTGTTTGCTCACATCCGACGAGTGAAATAGCATTGGTTGCTATGGATAACCAAGATGGCCGCTTCAGTATGTGTTTAACGTGAGAGCGTCAAACGTGATGATGCAGGTGATCAACGTTAGAGCGTTAGGCGTGCTGATGCAGTAACGCGGTGATGCGGTGATCAGGAAAGAAACTGTAGTGCACGCGAAGGCAGTGGCAATCAACACAGCGGCATTTTTCAAAACATATAACGATGTAAGTCCGATGTACTACTCCGATGTAATTCTTAACATGGCGGTATCTTTTAAAGTATGTAACACTGTAAAACTGTTGTAATCCTTAATATGACAGAGGAGAAAACGATTTTTCGCAATTAAGTTGGCATTAAAATCACGATGTTGCGCGCTATGTTGACATGCCAGAATAGTTTCAAAAATAGATTCAAATGATTTTCTTAAGTAAATTCCAATTTAAGCGCAAAAATAAGAGTCTATTTGTTTTAAAAAGAAAAACGTATAATATAAATATTCATCAGGTACCTTGAAACTTTCATAAAACGTTCAGCCGTAATCTGGGGTTGTGTGAAGAAAATCTTCAGTTTGTAGAAAACCTTCAGTCCAAGTCAAATTTTCTTCATTGTTTTCTTCAAATGGATCCCATCCTCGTGGCCACTGAAATGACTTGGAGTACAGTGGTTGAGAGTAGAAAAAGTAGTTTATTCAGTACAACAACCCCAGAGGCATTCAAGGACCAACCTCCTCAGTAACTGTGCATCTCTGGACTGCCCCCTGGATTCCACACTCTGGAATCCAGTGAGCACAGAGACCAAAGAACATGACATCATTACTAAGATACAACACCAACCATGGAATGGCAGACATACTCTCTAGATTTACACAATCGACTATCACCTGCTGTGAAAATTGGGTCTTAGGGGAATTCCATATGTCGCAATGAGAGACAGGGCCATATTAGCTTGGTCTTCAATAAAACCTGAACCCAATTCCATGTGTTTGATAAGGCTCGCAGTAGATTTTTTTTTTTATTCAAAGTATTTTATTGAAAATAAAATTTTTGCATATACAATACAATACAGTTTGAAACATTAACTTGGCTGTTTAGTTTTTAGGTGGAGAAGAAAGAGAAAGAAGAAGGGGGGGGGGGGGTATTGTTCCAGATGAGCGTCTAGGGCTGCCCACATCCCCTTTCTTGCTGTATGGTTGGCCGGTTGGTGTTTGGAGCAGCTAGTAGTCTGCACAATAAACTGTTTTCACACACCAAAACCATCCACATACAGGAATTAGAAGCATAACAAATAACTGTACTAGGACAAAAAGAAAAAAAGGCCGATGAAAGATTAATGGAGCAACAATTTTAGCGCTGTCTGCATCATTAAAACAGCAACACACACCCACACAAGAGCCTAACATCCTCCAAAAATAATTTCCAAAACTGAAGCACAGCGTCACTGAAAACATGTTGCTTTCATCATCGCTCACCAATAAATATACAAAGCTGGCTATGTGGTTACACAAGAGAAGCCCAATCACACTCATGCATATCAAGACACTGCTAAGTGTAAACAAAGTAAACAACAGTTTATTTTAAAAAAAACACGTCTCAAGATATATGCACACCATATAATGGAATTGCGGGCCTCACTGACAGCACCTACCCCAGATCTCTTACCCGCTGCACTTTGTTAAACCCCCCACCAATCAGACAAGCCAACAGCAAGCACAACTTTTCCACTTCCACAATGCTTGTATTAGTTCCACTACCTCTCTTTCCGAGGAATAGTTACCTGAGTAAGAGAGAGGATATACAGACAGACTATCACTCTTTTAAGTAAGCCAGAAGACGTAGTGGGCAGATACTTCTTTCTCTAAATGTGGTCCTGGACTTGGCTATCGAATGGGAGCAGAATCTCGGTTCCCGTCCCATCACTGCACTCTACTTCCTGGCCGTTAAATCACTGCAGTGGACCAGTGCAGTCATGGCTAGCGAGTAACATGCAAGCTGGCACCAGTGTGTATTGAGATGCATTATCAGTCAAGTGCAGCAATACATTACCATTCCACTGTTACTACATGACTCGCACCAGAGGCATTGCACTTCTGTGTCACTACCTGTTTCGTCCATGTGCTAGGAACTACTGGTGGCTCATGTGTAGCACTCTAGCTAACTTACCAAGTGGCACGCCATTGTCACAATTTACACTCCTGTCACTTCATATATATACAAGCTAAGGGCTTTTAATTGGGCTGCAGCAGGGTAAATCAGTGACAGCTATCTATCATGCCATGGGCCTCTTCATTGATGTGCACTCCACCTTCTTGGTACAACACATGGCACCTGAATTGTCCATCAGTTGCCAAATGCCCACCAATTGCTGGTTTCGGATTATGGTGGCATGGAACTCCTAGGTGAGTACAGCAAACACACTACATTGTCAATAAGATATGACAGTTCGATGCTGTACAGACTTCACAAAGCTTTTCCCTACAATATGTCTCATGGAAGTTGGCAGCCGATGCATGAGTGGAATGTGAATAAATGCAGGTTACAGCAACTGCAATCCATATATGCATGTCTTTTTTTCAGGTGATTCGGCATCCTTCCTCAATTAGAAGAAAAGAAACCATCTCCCTTCATTTTAAGAAAAAGACACACTGTGAGCCACGTAATTAGTACAGGTATCATCTGTAACAAAGTCTAGAAACGTACAAGGGACAAGTGCCCATCTGTATGACCGTTTTTAGCAGTCGCAAACAGCAAATTGGGCCATTTGCAACTGCTAAATAGGTCGGTGGTATGTTCCTTTCCGAATGTGGGCGCAAATATTGTTTACGAGCGGGCAATGGTTCCACGGACCACTGCCTGCTCTTAAAAAGTGAAACTGAAACGTTTAATTTTTCTTTTTGAAATGCAGCTCGTTTTCCTTTAAGGAAAACTGATTTATTGAAAAAGCAGTCACAGACATGGTGGAGGTGGTGGTTATATGTAGCTGGTTCAGAGGATGACAAGAAATGTCCAGGACAGGATGCAGACACAGACTTTCTGTAACTGCATGCAGGGAGGTTTTGTGGCAGCATAGAGTGGTGGCATTTGATGTGTATAGACAGACTTTGGGTGTTAGAGAGATCTAGTAGTGACAAAGGACATATCTTGAACAATGTATCTCTATTGTAATGTGTGGGCAGGATTGCCATTGCTCTAACACCTACCTGGCTGGGCTCAGGGGATGGGCCTTTGTGCAGGGAAGGTTAAGCCTCCGGCTCTTCGCTGCAGGTACTCATTCCAATGGTATCCACACTGGCTTTGAAAGAGTTTAAGAGATGACTGATAATAGTGATTGCATCTTGCCTGACCTGACAATGGTCGTTTTCAGGACACGAAAGCCATCCAGCTGGTTCTTGGTATCGAAGATAAGCCAGTCCATGAGGATGAGCTGAAGACGTGATTTGGGCCTTATGCCGGGGCATAGAGCGGCAATATGCATTTTGGCAAACTTGTCCTTCATGTGCATCCTCTCATCTGGCCATTTCTTTTACAGGTCCCCACAGTGTTTTATCTCTACCTCCAATGCCTTCACCATGTAGTGAAGTTCTGCCACGCGGCCTTCTTCATCGCTTCACTGAAGACGTGTGGAGGCAGACAATGCAGTTCATTCACCATAGACGTCAAGTACAAAGTTGATCACAAGGTCTTTTTGTACTAAATGGAGCTCATCTTACTCTAATTACATGCTAAAGCACCCCACCCATCCTTTGAGTGAATCAAAACACACATATGATTCAAATGGTTCATATATATATATATATATATATCTCATATATTTTAGGGGAAAATACAACAGAATATGATAAAACACATATGTTGATGTTTGGCGGGCCGGGTGAATGCACTGATGGAGCAAGGATTCGCACGTAAAGCGCCTTGCTTGTATTCATGAACCTCGAATAACCCTAATTAAATTAATCAGCCTGTTTGTCTTATTAATTTACCCCTTATTCTGACATTTTGGGTGTCCGGGTGATGCTTGCTTATGTGTTCTCTAATCCCAATACGCTTGCTACTTAAGATGGCTGCTACTACGCGGAAATTTCTACTGCGCATGCGTCGGTCATACCCATGTGATGTGACGTACTCACAGTTCTGGTGGGAATCTGTTGCACTTGCGCATTAGAGCTAAAATGGCTGCTTTGTGTTCGCACATGCCTGAAGCTTGCATTTTTGCTTTTGCTATGCTGTTCGTTCTGCATTAATTCTGAGGCTACCGTTATTATAAAATAATGGGAGTAGTATAGAGATTCATGGTATATAGTGCATTCATTTTTTCTGTATTCTAAAACTGTTTCTTTTCCATTTCATGGTACATTACGAAAGATGGCCTGCTGTCCCTTGCCGTACTCCATTTTGTTTGAAACTGAGTCTGCGCGAGATCTGCGAGTCTCCACAGCAATGACCTTTGGAACTTTGCCAAATGGCAGTCCCAGCCAAGATGCGCCTGGGAAGAAGCACCCTCACCTTGTCGAAGAAGCTGAATTGTACCGACAATATTACATTGTATGCAAAGTTAAATTCACCATTGTTATGTGAAGAGCATGTGTCATGGGAACCCAAAATTCGATGGACGGGTATGAAAATTCTAATGAGGGGCTAGAGAAAGCTCAAATCCTAGGTGGTGTGATGACCTGTCCTTTCTTTTGTCCAATCGAAATTGGGGATCCTTACACTTGCAACATTTGGGGGGTGGTACACTGACCTGAAAACAGTATAACTAGCCTAGGTTTAGCTAGAGAATTTGTCCGACTTGTCCGAATAGCTGACCTGTCACTGACCCAACGCACTCAATAGCTGATCAAGAAACAGAGGTGCTGCCGAGCACTCTGTCAGATAAATTCACAGACCCAGTCGGGGTTTTGGGAACCTAAGTGCTGGCGAAGCACTTTGCTGGGGAATTCGATAACCCATTCGGGGCTCTGACTGATAGCTGCAGAGAGGGAGTAGCGCAGGCGTTGCAACCGAACTGCGGGTGCTGGTCTCAACTTTGGTGGTCCGGTTCTTATTCAAATTTGGGTTTCCTGTCCTGGTTTCCATACTGCACCTGCTGGCCTACTGGCAATCGCTTTCCTTGGGGTTTCTTCTGTCCTTAACTGACCCGTGGCCAGGGTTGGTCTCCACACCGTTCTAGGTAAATATAAATCTGTGAGGGAAACACACTTGTGTCCTTTTCCCTTACCCTTTCCTGAAATCTTGCTAAAGCTTATAATTGCATATGTTCCTTTCTTTTCCTCTTCCCTTGTGACAAAATACTGAAGTCGTAAAAAGTGCCTTTATTAGCATGTTCCATTTCTTCCCCTACCTTATAGTTGGATATTAAAAGTACTGTCTCTGAATAAATAGATGTTCCTTTTCTTTACCATCCCTTTATTGTACTAAAGTGGTCATTCTGAATTATTAATAGCGTGTCCAAATTTCTTACCCACCTTATAGTTACATGGTGAACTCAGTTTACGTCATTTATTGTTCCATGTTCCCTTTCCTTACCCATCCTGTAGGAAACAATAAACTGTGACATTATAGCATGTTCCTTATTTTCCCCGTCTTTTAGAAAACACCATTTCCAGTCTGATTCCAAGACATTTATTTTTCAGTATGCTCCTTTTTCTGACCTTCCCTTTAGACTTCTGAATGGTTGGCTTTATTTTCTTCTTACACGGTTATACGCTTTTCATGATTCTGATTATCGATAGTTTACTTGCTGTGAACCTAATGCTTTCAACTTTTGAAGAAGAATAGATAAAGGTTTTCAAAACTTCCCGAGTCTGTGGTTATTACATGAGTACAATTGTTATCAATGTTATGGTATTTTTCTGTTGACTACTTACCTTTGCAGCTAGCCCCCTGAGTCCAAAGGAGTAGCAGGTTCTCTAATGCGTGTGTGAAGGGTAGGCAGAAGAGATCTACTCGCAGTATATGAGAAGTGAACAGAAGGGTTTTACTTGCAGTGAAACAAATCTTTTCTTTCTAGACACTCAAGTACAGTGGCAAATGTTTTTGTGTTGTAAATTAAACAGAGCACTTGCACTTTAAAATAAAGAATTGAGGTTTTTTCATTACCTTGTGAAGGAGGGAGTCAGTTGCGGAGCTGCGCTGACGTCACTCAGTGCCGCGCTGGTATTGGTCGAGACAGCGGGCGTGTAGCTGAGACAGCATTGTAAAGGAGGGGTGAGCACAGGAGCGTGGGAACTCGTTCTACGAGGAAAGCAGCGCACTCATTGGTTGAAATTGTTTGAAAGCGCATATTTGGTTGGTTGCAGAAAAATAAAAGACGCATTTGTATTGAAGGAGAGTTTGTAAACAGAGTAATTTGCGAAAAAGTATATGTGGTATCCAAGTCATCCAGAGATTCGACCTGATCCAAGATATCAAGGTTTTGTGAAGGATCAGTGGAGAACAGCTAGAAATCGCATTATTTATGGAGGCAAGAGAAAAATGAAATTTGTAGATAAAGTAAAGAATTACTTCAAGAAAGACAAGCCTATCAAAACTAGAGAAGGAGTTATTATTTCACCACCTAACACTCCCGCATCATTCATGTTGTTTGACAGAGGCTACCATGCTTGTGTATGGTTAGAGAATTGGGTGGGATATACTAAAGATGACAGAATTTTAGCATTTCCCTGAGAAGGTACTTTTAACGGAAGGATTTTGTTCAACTTGAGGACCCGAATGAATGATTTGCATCCCAGACCTAGACTAACGCAATATGAGGCCTTAGAAGAATGGGAAATAGAGGCTTTTGAGCGAGACAGACCCAGAATAGACAAAGGGTTAGCTAAATTTTATCCGAAAGTAAAGAAAGAGACCCGAGAAAAAAGAATGAAAGAATGGAGACAGAACATGATGGTAGAAGGACTGTACCCTGTATTAACAGTAGAAGAACCCATGGGAGGGAAAAGGACAGAAAAAAAAAAACATTTAATGACCACGGGTGATTCAGATGATGACTATCTGGAGGATTTGTTAATGAAGAATCCACCACCTTATAATGAGGAACCTAGATCCCTAAGTACGAGAAACCCATTCCTGAAACCTAATTATGGTGAGGGACCAAGTATGGCAAATCCAAGTGTCCCAAGTTATAACCCTCCTTTGATTCCGCAGATAGTACATGAAACTTCAATGGATAAGGTACTGCAGGATAAAGAACGAGAGGCTTTAGTTAAACAAAGAACAGAACTAATTCAGAAAATCTCACAATTAAATACCAGTCCTGAAGCTCTGACAATTCCAGTAACTATCGGCCCAGTTGTTCCTTTGTACAGGGATAAGCAAACTAGTCCAAAAACTCCAATTATAACCCCATCTGTAGTACAGCCGAGAAATGAGCCCTTAATAATAGATGATCAGGCAAGTGAATGTGAGTCTGTGATTTCCTTGATGGATTTACCGATAAGGGAACCAGAAGGGAGTTCACAGAGAAAGAACACTCCTTTGAGTTCAAGAGAAGTGCAAATTGAGTCATCTTCTGGTACAAGAAGTGCCACGGTGGTGACACCTGAAGAAATTGACAGATGGACTCGAGAATTATAAAAACCAAATCCTCAGCCAAAACCATTAGATATATACAAACTGAGAATAGAATTGGAGGAACTGATGGCTGGGAATGTGGGATTGGACAGACTAAACACCCTTAGTGAAGAAGAGTTGTTATTTATTTGTAAAAGCCTTACCCGAAATACCAGGGTGTACCATGAAAAATTAATGGACACCGCAGCTAGTATGGGAATAGACATTAGTAGATGTAAAGTGTTGCGAAAACCCTACAGAGCAGAGTTCTCAGATAAAGATTTGGAAAATATGAATGTGTCAGGGAAAAGGTACAGATAAGAGAATTACTAAACCTGTTGCAAAAATGGGGAGATTTAGAAAAATGGAAAGCCAGGTGGGCCAAGAAAAAGGAAGATAGTAGATCAAAGCAAATGACATCTGAATATGTTTTAATAGAGACAGAAAAGGTGGAAAAATTATATTCTATGCGAGAAGTGCCAGGTGGAGGGTATGTACACGTTCCATGGTCCCGACAGGATATTGTGTCCTTTACAAATGACTTCCCAAAATTGCGAGAAAAACCTGTAGAATGGTACAGACAGGTCGAGAGATTTGTGAAAGTTCAAAAATGCCTCCTGAAAGATCTAGATGGTTTTTTTGACATTGTAGTCCCTGTAGATTTATGGACAGAATGTAAAATTGTTGTTGATTGGCCTAGTGAAGAATTCCCTAGAGACCCAAAGACAGGGGCTCCTTCAGGGGATGTGATGAGGAAGTACAATCAGGTGATGTTGTATTTAAAATGAAGGGTGCCGGCAAAAGAAACTGATTGGACCCGAATAGATAGATCTACCCAGAATCGAGATGAAACTGTACATTCTTGTTATGAACGCTGTTACAGGTGTTCAAAACGTACAGTGGACTGGATAACATAGAAATGAAGGACATGACCCACAAAAAATAGAATTTTTTAAGAGGGTCAAAGGGAATATATTTAACAACCTGTCATCACACTTCCCTATATTATAATCACATCATACTAAACAGAAATGACCGGTCCTGGATGTGTGTTGCTGTACTAGTAACTGAGAAACCAAAGGACACATACAAAAAGTGAATGAGTTACAACTGGCTGAGATTTTCCCATCAGCCCACCCTTCTGGCGGAATCTCATCATGTGGGAATTGTTAATCCATTCAACCAGCCGCCCAAACCATCAGATGACGGTGCGGATATGGATGTGGAATAGAAACTCTAGCCAGAGTGTTGCTCAGAAGGTAAAGCTAAAGGTGTGTGGTGCAGTGCTAAAGTGAAGTGAAAATAAAATTAACGACTTAGACAAAAAATATGTTTAATGAGTATTGTCTAAGTGTCAAAGTTAAAACCACGCCAGATAGCCTAAACATATAACTACACTATGGCGCTGTGCAGAACGGTCAACATGTTTCAGCCAACTGGAAATCTATCCGGCTTTAGTCAGGACCTTGATGATAATAAGTTACTGCAACATAAAACCGTGAAACGTGCAAAGATAGTGTTTGAAATACTTATATCTACCAGGAACTTGGAGCCCCAATGTGCTCTGGAAGAAGTAAATTTGTCTTTATCCTGTTGAAAAAATGTACAAAAATAAACACATATTTACATGTATATCCAATTAGTTACAAAGAAACTGTACAGACAACATACTAGCATAAGTATATTATACTCAGCTTGTTCATAAGCATACTAGCTTTGTCACAGAAAGAAATAACCTCTCTGTAATACTCACCCCGCATTGCGTGGGAGAAGACCTCACCTCACCCGGCAACAGCTCGGGAATATGAGGCCCCGCTCTAGTGTGTGAAAAAAGGAAGAAAAACAACCAAGAGGCATAAATTCCAAAGTTGTATATGCCCCAGCTAAATAGCTCTGACATCTAAACTCTAACAATCTAGATGTGGACACTGTACCTATAGACCATGGCATCAACAACATAGGTATTGGCAAAAGAGAATGAACTTAAAAAGGAATGTATACAAAGGGGGATTATTCATTGAACTCCCAAAACGTAAATAGGTTTAACTTATTGTTGAGAAGCATAATTAACAAGGTCAAAAAAGTAGACCAAAAAGCTAGACCTTGTCTATTGTGTTAAAAATAAAGAGGTATTAGTAGCCCCGGTAAGAAGGGGAAGAAAAACAGGAAGAAAAACCTTACCTGTCCGTCGGTACCTCTCTCTGTCGTCCGAGAGGAAGTAGAGGTACCGACTGGACTGGCCACTTCCGTTTTTATGTTAAGGCTAATTGAATGATTGACTCGTTTGGCTCAATTTAGCCCGCCAAGCTCAAAGGTTAATTGGTGAATACGAGGAGCTTATTGCAAATGTGCATGTGTGTAGCCAAACGAATTAATGACTAATACTGAGGGCATGCGCATGAAAGTCGTTTTGGAAAACACTGGATCTCCGCAGGAAACAGCCGCTGATATTCGGCGCATGCGCGTTAGCGATAAAGAGTCTCGCGTCATGGAAATAGCGAGACGCTTACCCCATGCGCAGCCGCAATAGCCGGACGGACCAGCATAGTGCTAAACAGCCCTATTTCTGTTCAAAGTGACATTAAATGAAACAGAAATTGAGACAAATAATGAGACATGGGGCCCTGTGTGCTTTAGCGCTAGTGCAGTAGCCGCCTCGCGTTGAAAATACAGCGAGACGTTTTACACACAATTATCATGTTCATATGACCAAAACACGCTGTCCCAGTGTTTCCACTACAAATTACCTGTTGTGTATGGGAGAAGCTGTAGCTGTAGAAGAGTAGTATCCATATTTCTGAAATAGACTAGTACTTACATTTAAAAGTACCAATCTATATATACAGATAACTTCATGAAAAGAGGTATCAATGATTAAATGCACAACTTTAGAGAATGTGCTCACACCCTTTCTCAAAATCATCCAGAGTGATAATATGATTTGCAGATAATTGTTTACAAACAAATAGTTTGCAAAAAATGGATAACGATGTAACTAAAACATAAGCCAGAGAGCTTACTGTATCAATTACTAGCCCATTCCTAGCTAGAGATAGAATGTATTATACTCAAGCAGGAAAAGTGGATGTAAAAGTGTCAAAGAGACATCCAAGGGATAGAATCGTTCAATCCTCTACTATCACTGCGGAGCTTAAAATTCCATTTTTGCTCCTTGATGAACAGAAACTTGGAGTAGTCACTGATGTGTGGTGGGATATAAGGGTGTTCCAGGATCAGCCACCTCAAATCTTCTGCCTTATGTTTCATTGACAAAAAGTGATTCGTCAGGCAGGTAGACTGCTTGTGACAACGGATGGTGCTCTTATGTTCGCTGATACGAACCTTCATCTTGCGTGTGGTATGGCCGATGTACCTTAGTGAACATGGGCAGGTAATCATGTATATGACACCCTCGGTGTTACAATTAGTATGTTTTCTGAGTAACCATGGATTTCCTGTACCTATTTCTACTTGATCTGCTTTATACGTCTGGGGGCATGCACTGCAGGAGCCGCATGGAAAGTGACCGCGTACTGGTGGAAGATTCCACAGCGTATTAGATATTCCACCAGCACGCGGTCACTTTCCATGCGGCTCCTGCAGTGTATGGTTACTCAGAAACCATACTAATTGTAACACCGAGTCTACCTGCCTGACGAATCATTTTTTGTCAATGAAACATAAGGCAGAAGATTTGAGGTGGGTGATCCTGGAACACCCTTATATCCCACCACACATCAGTGACTACTCCAAGTTTCTGTTCATCAAGGAGCAAAAATTGAATTTTAAGCTCCGCAGTGATAATAGAGGATTGAACGATTCTATCCCTTGGATGTCGCTTTGACACTTTTACATCCACTTTTCCTGCTTGAGTATAATACATTCTATCTCTAGCTAGGAAGGGGCTAGTAATTGATACAGTAAGCTCTCTGGCTTATGTTTTAGTTACATCGGTATCCATTTTTTGCAAACTATTTGTTTGTAAACAATTATCCGCAAATCATATTATCACTCTGGATGATTTTGAGAAAGGGTGTGAGCACATTCTCTAAAGTTGTGCATTTAATCATTGATACCTCTATTCATGAAGTTATCTGTATATATAGATTGGTCGTTTTAAATGTAAGTACTAGTCTATTTCAGAAATATGGGTACCACTCTTCTACAGCTACAGCTTCTCCCATACACAACAGGTAATTTGTATGGAAACACTGGGACATCGTGTTTTGGTCATATGAACATGATAATTGTATGTAAAACGTCTCGCTGTATTTTCAACGCAAGGCGGCTACTGCACTAGCGCTAAAGCACACATCATTATCTGTCTCATTATTTGTCTCAATTTCTGGTTCATTTAATGTCACTTTGAACAGAAATAGGGCTGTTTAGCACAATGTCGGTCCGTCCGGCTATTGCGGCTGCGCATGGGGTAAGCGTCTCACCATTTCCATGACGCGAGACTCTTTATCGCTAACGCGCATGCGCCGAATATCAGCGGCTGTTTCCTGCGGAGATCCAGTGTTTTCCAAAACGACTTTCATGCGCATGCCCTCAGTATTAGTCATTAATTCATTTGGCTACACACATGTGCATTTGCAATAAGCTCCTCGTATTCACCAATTAACCTTTGAGCTTGGCGGGCTAAATTGAGCCAAACGAGTCAATCATTCAATTAGCCTTAACATAAAAACGGAAGTGGCCAGTCCAGTCGGTACCTCTACTTCCTCTCGGACGACAGAGAGAGGTACTGACGGACAGGTAAGGTTTTTCTTCCCGTTTTTCTTCCCCTTCTTACTGGGGCTACTAATACCTCTTTAATTTTTTTTTTTTTTTCGAAAACCTTTATTTAAGCAATCAGAGCAATACACGCGCGGGCCTACAACCACAGGGGGCGGCCGCAAAAGCAGGAGATCAAAACATAGCAGTCTAGGTGTGCACAATATAAGGAAGAGGCACTACATAATCAGAAGACGTGATCGCAACACAAGAAAGCGCTAGGATAAAAGAGGTTACATTTTTATAATTTTTATAATAGTGAGAGGGGGCAGCGGCTATATCAACAAAGGCGTCACACAGCTCAGTCAGACCAAAGAGACGGGAGAGGCACGCCCCTCCGTACAAGCAGAAAACAATCAGAAGTGATGGGGCCAAATACACCCAATGCCCGCCGAAGGCAGGCCAGGAGTAGGGGTCAAACAATAACATGCAAGTTAACGAGACGTCGTGTAATGAGCCCACCCACATTAGACCATAAAGAAAAGCATGTGCAGACGCCGGATAAATAAAGGACGGAAAAAGAAAGAAGAGACACAGCCAACCCCCTAAAGAAAAAGGAGAAAAAAGGGACCATAGAACAAAACAAATTAAAATAACAAACCCCCCCCATCACCCACCACCCTACATCACCGTAATGGCTATGGCCTACCCCACTAACAGCGTGCCTGTCGCCCCAGAGTCACCCGAAAAAAGGAATAAAGAAAGGAAGGAAACGAAAAAGAAAAAGAATAAGAGTGAGGAGAGGAGCTAACACCCGGACCCCTCCATCCCCGCAACCAAAAGCGTAAAGACCGAGGCCAGAGAAATCACAAAGAGCCATTGCACAGGATGAAAACAGCAGCCGTCTTACAAAATGGGTCCCAAAGTCGCCATCCACTTGGAAGAAGTTCCGCCAGGATCCAAGCGAGATCACCCCACCTCTTTAATTTTAACACAATAGGCAAGGTCTAGCTTTTTGGTCTAGTTTTTTGACCTTGTTAATTATGCTTCTCAACAATAAGTTAAACCTATTTACGTTTTGGGAGTTCAATGAATAATCCCCCTTTGTATACATTCCTTTTTAAGTTCATTCTCTTTTGCCAATACCTATGTTGTTGATGCCATGGTCTATAGGTACAGTGTCCACATCTGGATTATTAGAAATGAGATGTCAGAGCTATTTAGCTGGGGCATATACAACTTTGGAATGTATGCCTCTTGGTTGTTTTTCTTCCTTTTTTCACACACTAGAGCGGGGCCTCCTATTCCCGAGCTGTTGCCGGGTGAGGTGAGGTCTTCTCCCACGCAATGCGGGGTGAGTATTACAGAGAGGTTATTTCTTTCTGTGACAAAGCTAGTATGCTTATGAACAAGCTGAGTATAATATACTTATACTAGTATGTTGTCTGTACAGTTTCTTTGTAAATAATTGGATATACATGTAAATATGTGTTTATTTTTGTACATTTTTTCAACAGGATAAAGACAAATTTACTTCTTCCAGAGCACATTGGGGCTCCAAGTTCCTGGTAGATATAAGTATTTCAAACACTATCTTTGCACATTTCACGGTTTTATGTTGCAGTAGCTTATTATCATCAAGGTCCTGACGAAAGCCGGATAGATTTCCAGTTGGCTGAAACAAGTTGACCGTCCTGCACAGCGCCATAGTGTAGTTATATGTTTAGGCTACCTGGCGTGGTTTTAACTTTGACACTTACTTAGACAATCCTCATTAAACATATTTTTTGTCTAAGTCGTTAATTTTATTTTCACTTCACTTTAGCACTGCACCACACACCTTTAGCTTTACCTTCTGAGCAACACTCTGGCTAGAGTTTCTATTCCACATCCATATCCGCACCGTCATCTGATGGTTTGGGCGGCTGGTTGGATGGATTAACAATTCCCACATGATGCGATTCCGCCAGAAGGGTGGGCTGATGGGAAAATCTCAGCCAGTTGTAACTCATTCACTTTTTGTATGTGTCCTTTGGTTTCTCAGTTACTAGTACAGCAACACACATCCAGGACCGGTCATTTCTGTTTAGTATGATGGGACATGACCCACTTCATATATCGATTTGTGTTAGGGTTAGGGCCTGAAATCTCTCAATGGATCAAAGACAATAAAATCTGATGGCAAGCAAAACCAATTGACGAAGTCCTTAAATATGCTAAATACTGTGAGGATGAGCTGGAAAATAAACAAAAAGAATTGAAAGAAAAAGTAATGTGGGCACAGGTAAAATTAGCAGAGCACCAGGAACAGCAGTTAAGCAAAATGACTAATAATCAGAATCAGGGCCCAGGGAGTGGGGGAAAACCAAGACTAAAAATGAGTAGAGAAGAGGCAAGGAAGAAATTTCCCTGCCACGGGTGCGGAAAGGTGGGACACTGGAGAGACAAATGTAAGGCTGTGCAGAATGGTAATGTGCAAATTAATGATTTAAATCCACAGACGCAGAATGAGACACCAACGGAAGACCCAGCAGCAGGTAAAACAGAATCAGTTGCCTCGTGCACCTAGGCCAAATTATAGGAGCAAAGCACAACAGGGTGAAGACACCGAAGTAAGGGAGGATAGAAATGCAGCAACTTCACAATTTTTGTTAAATGACACATTTCTCTGTGACAACACCTACTGACGGTGCCTGAGGGGGGAGGATGAGGAGTGCGTACTTGGCGCCTCCTTGCCGGTGGACCAGTCGGGACCATTCATTGAAGGAAAGGTTGAAGGAAATGACGTCACCTTTCTGTTGGACACTGGTGCTACCCGTTCTACTGTGAGAACAGCAGACATTCCAAACCTACCCCTCTCGGGAGAAGCGATCCAAGTAGTGGGCATTTCTAATAAATTAATTAGTACCCCAGTTACCGAACCAATGGAAATTAAAATTGGGAATTTTAAAGAGATGCATAGATTTGTTGTCTGCGATTCCAGTCCTGTAAACCTGCTAGGACAAGATGTGTTGTGCAAAATGAACTGTACCATCTTTTGCACTCCAAATGGTGTTGAAATTCAGACCCCAGATGAAGACGGAATTTACAAATTAATGTTAGCAAGACCCGACACAGAAATTAAAAGACTGACACTACAAGACTTACATGAAGAACTCCAACAGACAGTGAAACCGGAGGTATGGGATTTTACTGGAAAAGATGTAGGATTAATTGCAAATGTTGACCCAATTAAAATAGCAATAAAAGAAGACGCAGTCTACCCAAATACTAAACAGTATAAAATGAGTGTGGAGGTAAAGACAGGGGTTGCTATTGAGATCAAATGGTTGCTAGAAGTAGGCATTTTGCAAGAAGTATTGAGCAGTCCTTGCAAATCACCAATAATTCGCATAAAGAAACCTAGTGGTAAGTACAGGGTAGTTCAGGACCTGCGCAAGGTTAATAAGATTGTTGTTCCTTGCTGTCCTGTTGTGGCAAACCCTGCAGTGATTCTATACCAAATACCATGGAATGCTGGATGGTTTACCGTCATTGACCTATGTCATGCATTCTTCTCGATTCCATTGCATCCAGATAGCAAATTTATTTTCTCATTTGAATTTGACAGCCATGTATACGTTTGGAATCGTGTTCCTCAGGGGTACACGGAAAGTCCTTTGATTTTTAATCAAATTCTGAAAAAATGTCTTGAAACCCTGATATTGCCGGGAAAATCAGTCCTGGTGCAATACATAGACGACCTCTTGGTGGCGTCTAAAAGCAGGAAAGACTGTGTTATCGACACCATTGCCTTACTGAACCATTTAGGTGAAGGTGGACATAAAGTGTCACCAGAAAAACTGCAGTTTTGTACCTCATCAGTAAAATATCTGGGGCACCAGATAGAGCGAGGTATCAGGAAAGTTACCACAGAAAGAATTAGAATAATTCGAAACATGGAGTTGCCCAATACCCAGAAAGAAATCAGAATGTTTCTTGGAGTTGTAGGAAACTGCAAGCAATGGATTGTGGGATTTGCAGTATTAGCAAGACCATTAATCAAGATGACAAAGAAAGGAGCAAAAGATCCTGTGGAATGGGATGACGAAAGCATGACTGCTTTTGTGAAACTGCGAGAGTGTCTGTGTACAGCTCCTGCATTAGGAATGCCTGACTATTCAAAGGATTTTGCACTTTTTTTGACACACGAGACAATTGTGCACTTTTAGTCCTGACCCAAATTCATGGTTTAACCAGACGTCCAGTGGCATATTTTTCTTCCACATTGGACCCAGTAGCAGCTGGATTACCTGGATGTCTGAAAGCTGTAGCTGCAACGTGCATGAGTCTCGAACAAAGTGAGTCCATTGTTATGGGACATCCAGTAACTGTTTATGTTCCACATTCTGTTGTGATTTTGCTGACAAGAACTAAAACACAGTATCTCACACCTAGTCGGCTGACTAAGTATGAGAGAATCCTTGTAGGTGCAGGAAACGTGACCATTGCTAGATGTAAGATTCTGAATCCAGCTACCCTACTTCCAAATTCACTCTCAACAGAAGTGAAGGGAGAAGTTGAACATGACTGTATTGATTTAACGAGTTTAGTACAAAACCACGCCCAGACATAAAAGAAGACTCTTTAATTGATGAAGATTACGAGCTGTTTGTAGATGGCTAAAGCATGAGACATGAGGAAGGAGGCCCAAGCTCCGCCTACTCAGTGTGTACTTTGGGAGGTCCAGTGGAAGCATCCTATTTACATGGAGTCAAGTCTGCACAAGTAGCTGAATTGGTTGCACTGACAAGAGCTTGTAAATTTGGGAAAAACTCAAGAATAACCATATATATACTGATAGTCAGTATGGTTATGGGGTTGTGCATGAGTTTGGCCAACTATGGATGCAAAGGGAGTTCCTGACTTCTTCGGGCACCCCTATCAGAAATGGAAATTATGTGCAGGATTTACTGGAAGCAATCCAGTTACCAAAAGATTTGGCTGTGGTCAAGTGTGATGCTCACAAATCTGGCAATGACAAAGTGACAGCAGGTAATCGATATGCTGACCAGTTAGCCCAGCATTGTGCGAAATACAAAATGGCTATTAATAAAAGGGTTGGAGGAAACGGAAACAGCTGCCAACTTATGATGCTAGAAGGAATAAACACATGGGAGGAAGTGAGAGACTTACAGGATGCAACAGAGGCAAAGGAAAAGGAGAATTGGAGAAAATTTGGTTGTCAGAGAAGGGATGAAGATGGTGTCATTGTTTACCTTGATGGTATGCCTGTGTTGCCAGACTGTCTGCTTGATCCTATGGCTAGGTTAATACATGGAGACACACATTTGGGAAGAGATGCAATGATACGCATCTTCCGACAGACATGGTTCAATTCGAAATTCAGAAACATAGCAGAGGCACTCTGCTAAAGGTGTCTGGTTTGTCAGCAATTTAACCCTGGGAAGAAAACTGTAGTATTGCCAGGAAGGATTGGAAAGGCAGAGGGACCTTTTATTCGACTACAACTTGACTTTATTCAGTTACCCCCTTGTCGAGGAATGAAGTACCTACTTGTAATTGTCTGCCTATTTTCAAAGTGGGTAGAAGCTTACCCCACACGCAGAAATTATAGCCTCACTGTAGCCAAGTTGTTACTTAGGGAACTTATACCTCAGTACGGATTTCCAGTCACAATTGAATCAGACAGAGGAAGTCATTTCCATAGTGAAGTGATAAAACAGATTTGTGAAGCTCACACAAAAACTGCACTGTGCATATCGCCCAGAGGCTTCTGGGGTAGTTGAACAGCTGAATGGCACTATTAAGTCAAGATTGGTAAACATGTGTGAATTCACTCAAATGGAATGGCCAGATGCTTTGCCCCTTGTTTTGATGGGACTTAGAAGTATTCCAGACCAGAACAGGGGCTTGAGTCCCCATGAGATACTGATGGAAAGAGCAATGCGGCAAGCATGGGTGCCAGGATACAAACTGATAAGAATATCTGATGATTTGGTACTAGAGTACTGCAAAGAACTGGCTGACCAAGTGCGTTCTATCTCTCACCAGGTTGGGGAAGACGCTGTTGCCAGGCCAACGACTCCAGCACATGACCTGAATCCAGGTGATTGGGTCGTAATAAAGAAACATACTCGGAAAAATTGCCTTGCACCAAGGTGGGGAAAGCCACGACAAGTAATTCTGGTTACCACCACAGCTGTGAAGTGTGCAGGAGTACCACGCTGGATCCATGCCAGCCATACGAAGAAAGTGACTGAACCTGAAGAAACTGAGGCTGAAGGTTGTGCAGCTGAGGGGTCTCAAGATATCGGTCCTGAAGTAGCTGAAGAAGAACAACCAAGTTCCAGTCAAGATGATTGGGTCCCAATAATCGACCTGACTATAGATCCTGTGAGAACAAGAAGACAAACCTATTTAGACAGACAGTGGGATAGTGAAAACGAGACAGGTGTAGAGGAAGATACTCAGATCATCGAAATCCAAATCAAATCTGATTTTGAGGAGGACCAGATAGGGAGAGAACAGGTAATTGACTCTCCACCAAGAACTCCTGAGCCAGAAGAGGGACAGATAGAAATTAGGGCGGAGGTTCAAGCGGAAGAAAATCAAAAGTTCGAAGTGCTTGAACAGGACCAGATAGGAATAGACAATTGTGTTCAGGAAGAAGAATTTGAAACAAACCAAAGCCAAAATCAGCATACACCTGAACAAGGCCAGTTTAGGGACCAGGCAGAAGAAACTGATGAAAGACCTGGACCTAGTCAGTTAAGGAGAAATACAGAAGACGATCTTGAAACAGATGTGCCACAACTGAACGAAAATAAAAGAGCGTTTGAAGAATGCCAAGACACAGTGCCAGTTAAAAGACTCAGAAAAGGAGACGCAGTACCTAGATTTGTCAAGAGACTGAGACTACGACTAAAGACAATTAACGAGGAACCTGAACAGGTGAACGAGGGCTCAAGTCAAGCTGAACCATCTGTGATACAGAACAGGCGAAGAAGCGCCCGAATAAAAAGACTGAATAACAAATACCAGAATCCTGAGTGGACTTACTTTGTGTTGGAAGATTTTGAAAATTTGGACCTAAGTGACGAAAGTGATGAAGAATTGATCACTGACCAGACTGACGAAGAATTGAAACCAACCTGAAAGTTTTTTTCCGAGTGGGCAAGCTGAACAAAGTTACAAAGAGGGGTTGAAGCTTCTCTTGAGTCAAAATGTCTGATTCCTCTGTGAATGGGAGACCAAGACGAGGTTGTTTAAAAACATGCTGCAAAGTATGTTTATGTAGTGTAGCAATAGTACTGATACTTTGGATAGGACTAACAATAGCTATTCCTTCTATGATGAGTAAAGACCCAAACCTGTACCCTAATAATCACCTGCCAAAAGACACTGTAGAACTGCAGAGTAAAACTATACCACAAAGAGTAGATACACAAGAAAAGGCACTTAGCCTAAGACAAACAAAATTAGATTTAGAAGCACCAGATGAGGAAGGACTACATTATAACAAAATCAAGAATAGAACTCATTTAAATGTTTTTGCAAACTTGTTAGTACAATATGTAGAAGCTATGGAAATAGACGACTGTTATGTCTGTATGAAACTGCCTACTTTAATAGCTGAAGGTGTGACATACCACCACTTGCCCTTAACCTATGGAATCTCCTGTAGTATTCTAACTAGTTTATTCTATAGAAGAGGACCTTTACAGTATTATTATTCAAACTTTGATGTGATATTTTCTGAACTTCCTGTGCGAAGAAACCTGAACCCTGTACATACAACTAGAGATGTAGCAAAATACATGAGTGAATATTTTCTAACTGTAGGTAAAATAAATATAGATGACGCACACAAGGATAACTTGACCTGTTCATTACACGAACAAGAGAAAACGTTTCTAAATATGGTAGAGAAAAGAAGAGAAAGTTTCCAAAAGAAAGCAAAGGACAAGAATCAGAAAACCCCTAAATGGGCTGAAAGCATAGGGAGCACCTCAAATGGTGGGGCTAATGCTGCTATGTTGCTGGATTTCAAAAAGAAGGGGAAACTTTGTCTTCAAAGAGAAAGAACCAGTTATTATAACAATATATTCATTGGTTCCAGTGAATGCGAACACAATTACAAGGTAATTGGGGGTTGGGGTTTCAAAGATGGGTCAGAGCCTGTGTTTCCTGGAATTTATTATATATGTGGGAACACGGCTTATTTCCAATTGCCCGACCATTAGTACAGGAGCTGTTATTTTGGTATTGTCTTTCCAAAGATATACCATGTGGGGAAAATCACTGGAAGCACTGAAAGAACTAATGAATTAGTACGTAGTAAAAGAGAAAGTGTTGGTGAAATAGTAGGTGATATTTTTAGTGCATTGATACCTACAGTGGGAGTGGCTCTGAATACACACAGAATTTGCAAATTGTCAACAGTAGTAGATCGGTTATCAACTGACACTGCTGGAGGTTTCCTGATGGTCAATACCGAATTGGTTGCGGTCAGATCTATGGTTTTACAAAATCGACTTGCCCTTGACACGTTATTGGCAAAAAAGGGCAGAGTCTGCAGAATGTTGAAAGCACAACATTCTTGCACTTACATACTAAACAAAAGTGTGGAAATTAAAGGGTATGTGAGAAACATTACAAATTTGGAAAAAGAGCTCAAACCACTGGAGGTTGATAGTGCATGGAAGAGACTTGCTGATGGTCTCTCCGCTGTAGGTAATTGGTTTTCTAACCTAGGTAAGAGTCTTGTAAGTAAAATACTGATGCCAATAGCGGAAATAGGTCTATTAGTGTTTATAATAGTAATTTGTTGCAAATGTCGAAAACACATAAAGAAATATACTGTGAATAGGCGAGGAGTGAAAAGAAATGTTGATGAGCTCAAATTAGAAGAAATGAATAATCAGATTTACAAAAGGGTGAAAAATTCTCATCCTAATAAAGATACTGAGGAAAAGCTAAACAGAAAGTTTGAAGAGATTGAACTGGGTGAGATGTGAGAAGTTGGCATCTGGTTCCATTAATTTGTGATGATATCAAATATCATCAAAGAGGGGATTGATGTAGCAAGGATTCGCACGTAAGGCGCCTTGCTTGTATTCATGAACCTTGAATAACCCTAATTAAATTAATCAACCTGTTTGTCTTATTAATTTACCCCTTATTCTGACATTTTGGGTGTCCGAGAGACGCTTGCTTATGTGTTCTCTAATCCCAAAACGCTTGCTACTTAAGATGGCTGCTGCTACGCGGGAATTTCTACTGCGCATGTGTCGGTCATACCCATGTGACGTGACGTACTCGCAGTTCTGGTGGGAATCTGTTGCACTTGCGCATTAGAGCTAAAATGGCTGCTTTGTGTTCTCACATGCCTGAAGCTTGCATTGCTGCTTTTGCTATGCTGTTCGTTCTGCATTAATTCTAAGGCTACAGTTATTATAAAATAATGGGAGTAGTATAGAGATTCATGGTATACAGTGCATTCATTTTTTTCTGTATTCTAAAACTGTTTCTTTTCCATTTCATGGTACATTACGAAACATGGCCTGCTGTCCCTTGCCGTACTCCATTTTGCTTGAAACTGAGTCTGCGCGAGATCTGCGAGTCTCCACAGCAATGAACTTTGGAACTTTGCCAAATGGCAGTCCCAGCCAAGATGCGCCTTGGAAGAAGCACCCTCACCTAGTCGAAGAAGCTGAATTGTACCGACAATATTACATTGTATGCAAAGTTAAATTCACCATTGTTATGTGAAGAGCATGTGTCATGGGAACCCAAAATTCGATGGGCGGGTATGAAAATTCTAATGAGGGGCTAGAGAAAGCTCAAATCCTAGGTGGTGTGATGACCTGTCCTTTCTTTTGTCCAATCGAAATTGGGGATCCTTACACTTGTAACATTTGGGGGGTGGTACACTGACCTGAAAACAGTATAACTAGCCTAGGTTTAGTTAGAGAATTTGTCCGACTTGTCCGAATAGCTGACCTGTCACTGACCCAACGCACTCAATAGCTGATCAAGAAACAGAGGTGCTGCGGAGCACTCTGTCAGATAAATTCACAGACCCAGTCGGGGTTTTGGGAACCTAAGTGCTGGCGAAGAACTTTGCTGGGGAATTCGATAACCCATTTGGGGTTCTGACTGATAGCTGCAGAGATGGAGTAGCGCAGGCGTTGCAACTGAACTGCAGGTGCTGGTCTCAACTTTGGTGGTCCGGTTCCGATCCAAATCTGGGTTTCCTGTCCTGGTTTCCATACTGCACCTGCTGGCCTACTGGCAATCGCTTTCCTTGGGATTTCTTCTGTCCTTAACTGACCCGTGGCCAGGGTTGGTCTCCACACCGTTCTAGGTAAATATAAATCTGTGAGGGAAACACACTTGTGTCCTTTTCCCTTACCCTTTCCTGAAATCTTGCTAAAGCTTATATTTGCATATGTTCCTTTCTTTTCCCCTTCCCTTGTGACAAAATACAGAAGTCGTGAAAAGTGCCTTTATTAGCATGTTCCATTTCTTCCCCTACCTTATAGTTGGATATTAAAAGTACTGTCTCTGAATAAATAGATGTTCCTTTTATTTACCCTCCCTTTATTGTACTAAAGTGGTCATTCTGAATTATTAGCGTGTCCAAATTTCTTACCCACCTTATAGTTACATGGTGAACTCAGTTTACGTCATTTATTGTTCCATGTTTCCTTTCCTTACCCATCCTGTAGGAAACAATAAACTGTGACATTATAGCATGTTCCTTATTTTCCCCGTCCTTTAGAAAACACCATTTCCAGTCTGATTCCAAGACGTTTATTTTTCAGTATGCTCCTTTTTCTGATCTTCCCTTTAGACTTCTAAATGGTTGGCTTTATTTTCTTCTTACACGGTTATACGCTTTTCATGATTCTGATTATCGATAGTTTACTTGCTGTGAACCTAATGCTTTCAACTTTTGAAGAAGAATAGATAAAGGTTTTCAAAACTCTCCAAGTCTGTGGTTATTACATGAGTGCAATTGTTATCAATGTTATGGTATTTATCTGTTGACTACTTATCTTTGCAGCTAGCTCCCTGATCCATTGTGGTCATAGGTACCGGTGACAAGGAGTCGTAAGTCTACTGTATAGGAAATATTTAGGAATTGGATTACTGGTAGTAGAGTGTAGGTTACCTGATTTATAAAAATGGTAAATTGAATTTATGGGCCCAAGTGTACATATGGTAAAAATATAGTCGGGTGACCTGCGCGCTCTATCAGTAATGCACCACAAGTGAAACAGTGACAAAGTGATTGATGTACGTAGGACACATGCAATAGTCACAGGTACAGTTCTATGTAACCCTAATAACCATCAACATTCCAGGGTATGGCATCAGAATATTTCATTTGTGACCAAGCAGACAACTGTTGACTTTTTGACCCTAGAAATAATTGTGATTAGTCTTCTTCAGTACAAAAACAGGTAGTAGCCTCTAACTGCCAATAAAGCATCTTGTCTTGCTCATTAATTATTCAGCATTTCATAGTGAAAAAAAGATCGTATCTCTAACAAAAGCCTTTGTAGGCGAGGACTTAATTTAGTCTTAATCACCTCCTTTAGAACTTCATTCCTGTGATCCCACATGAGTATCATCTCCTTTGAACAATGTAGGCCCCTCCAAATTACCATGGAATTATGAATTATATTTTTGCCAGTTTCATATTTCAGACTAGGCCATATAAATGTGTCTTCGAGCAATGTCCTAGTTTAGGACAGGAAAAACAATTCTGGTGCGTCCAGATACACTGAGATATTTAAAGGACATTTTCTTCAGTCTTCTCCTTTTTAATTCTCTAATTTTGATCACCAAAAAAGTCTACACGTGTGTTTTTAAATTTTCCACTTTACCCTCATTGCGCCAACTCTACTTTTGTGGGGTAGGTTTGCACACTGCACTCAGTGACTGACTGCTAGGTCTCCTTCACAGGTCGATGCAAGGTGGAAAAAATAGCGCGAATAATTTCTGCGCACATTTTGGGGGGAGGGGGGGGGGCTTTTGCTTGTTGCAAGCCAAATACAAATTCATCAAGTTTACCCAGCTATGAGATAGTAATACAACTGAGCACGAAAGAGGTGCAATAATGAGCACAAAAAGGGTTTACTTACGTGATTTGTTAAAAAAAATGCTTAATCGGGTGATGAAGCCTGGGCAATTGGAAAAATGTGCCTAGAATTGCCCAATTTAGAGAGCAATGCTGAATGATCTACATAACGTAGAGGGTTTGCGTTTTCAAAATTTGCTTTCTAATTACAGTAACCGTATCTCTGGTGTTACCTGAGCAGTTTCCAGGATTATGCCAGCACTCCTGGAATTAATACTGTGTAGCTAGGACCTTTTTGAAGGCTGAACACTATGGAAAACGAATGAATGGAGATGAATTAAAGTGCTGCAAAACAAAACCCCCAAAACATAATTATGTGCTTCATAATTTGCATTTTGTGCTGCAAAACGTGCTAATATATACGTCGATGTCCTTGCTGTGATGCACACTGCTTTGATGGCCCCAGAGTGAAGTCCTGACCACAGAGCACACTAATCATGTGGACTGCCTCCTGACAATTAAGCCCTGAAGGCCTCCCAGTTTGCTATCCTTAGGAGGGCTATTAAGGGAACATCTAAGTTGTGTGGTTGAGGGATGTCGCCAGCTAATTTGACAAGAAGACTCAGCGTCGTGGTGCTCAGCCTGAAAATTATCACAAAAACAAATTTCTACAACGTCCCCCATTAGAGAAGCAGCGTGCAGCACATTAAGGCTACTTCTGTACCCCTTTATTTGTTCTGCCAACGATTCTTAGTGGTAGGCCGGTTTTCCCCCGTTTATTAGGTTTCGACCTGGCGAAAAGGTGCCCCGCGCAGCTTTTCGGCGCAGGGCGAAATCTTTTGAGTTACACTGTGTGCTTTAGTTCAGCCTCTCTCTTCCATTGGCTAGCTCAATAAATAGAGGCTAGCCATTGGAAGAGAGAACTGTCCGTCATTTCCCGAGGCGATATGTGGGCGTTCCCGCCGATTCTTTCCCTCTCCACAACGTCATGAAGACGTGGCCACTGTGGGCGTGTATTTTTTTTTTTTTCATGGCTGTTTTCCCTCATTTCTTCGATCGTCCTGGTTCCGCATGGTTGTATCCCGCTGTCCGTCCCCCTTCCCGCTGTCCGTGTCTTTGTTCGCCCCCCCCCCCCTTGACTCCCGCGTCTGGCCTCGCGCTTCCTTTTCCTCGCTGGCTGTGGACGAGGCATCATGAAGGCATCGGGGAACGTAAGGGCGCTTTTATTTTGATGGTGTTGCGCATGCTAAGGGTCGAGTAGTGTGTCTTTGAGTGTGGACCAACTTTTATGCTGACCGGAGTGTTCTCTCAGATGCCGGGGAGGGAAGGCGTCAGACCACGGTGTGTGCACGGGCGAGAAGTTTGCAGCATGGCGGCGCACCATGAGCGGGCCAAGCGCGAGCGCTTCCTGTGCGTTCTGAGCCCAGGCAGGCTGGAGAAGGAGGGTGGCCGGGGCAATGGCGGAGAAGAGCTGCGAGATGAACGGGCCGGTGGCGTCAGTGTGCCGGCGCTGCGCCGGCCCTCCACCGGGGGACAGGGGGCTGCTCCCTGGCAGCGTCTCCAAGTGGGTGCGCCTCAACGTTGGTGGCACCTACTTCCTCACCACCCGACAGACACTGTGCAAGGATCCTAAGTCCTTCCTGTACTGCCTGTGCCAAGCCGACCCCGACCTAGACTCCGACAAGGTAAGCGTTGTAGCTAGTCAACTGGGGGAGTGGGCGGAGGGAGGGCACATAAGGACAACTGCTGGCGCTGGGCTCTGGGACCCCTTGGAGATGGGCCTAGTGAGGGCACAGTTTGAAACAGTGGGTACGGCACTAAGGAAGGAGGTCGCGACTTCTTGCGGAATATTGTTTGGATGCCGTTATAGTAGACATGCAGAAGATAATTCGTAAAGCAGCGGTATATTGATGGAGAAAGGGAGCCTGATAAGGGCACTCAGTGTTTCAGATTTAGCGGAGATGGGGGGGACCGTGGCTGGCTCGGATATGCTGGCGGTTGTGGTGCCTCGGTGGACTGACTTAAGGAAAAGTTCTCGGGACTAGATGTCTCTATTGTAAGTAGGGGGTGACAGTTGCATTCGCCTCAAAGGCGTTTGGAAGTGTTGCACTGTATTGAGATTGGCAGTCAGTAAATCGCAAGGGGTTTGTGGAGATTAAGATTTATGTCTCCAACAATGGCTAAAAATTCGGGCTGTTTACGCGTTGTCACAAGTGTTGTCCAGTTTTAACGCCTCTACAGAGATCTCGCATTCAAACGATCTAAAACATTCACGGAGGTAGCGTCCCTAGGATCACAGTGACATCCGTGTTGAGTTGTTGCACATATTTTGGACGCTCGATGTTGATAAACTGGCAGCTCTGAGGGCTGCGGAGAACCTGAAACCCAAATCTGATTGTGAATTCAGAGGCATATTTGAGAGACCCTTATGTTACAAGTGATGAGGGCGTGGTTAGTTCCCTGTGCAATACTTGGTTGGCGGAAAGCACACAGATGTTAATGTACAGCGTGGGTGCACTTTATTTTCAGTTTTCTCTAACTTCATCTCACTCAAGCAAATTTGTATATGCTGCATGGCAACTGCTGGTATTCTGTAGTGAGATTTGGTCATGAAAGAAATTTGCTTCAACCAGTTACCAAATCAAATGGTACACAGGTGAGCCACATCGCACTTTAAACCTGTGAGGAGGATGGACTCGTGTGGTACCCTGCCTCCAAGGCCATCTATTGTTTCATGGAACCCTAGGGTGGGTTGGGTGATCATGGATACCTAGGTTGAACCATTGATAACACCCGCTCCTTTGCGTGGTCTGTCTGATCACTTTCAATTGTCTGCTACCTGCCCGATGCTCAATACATTCTTCCAATAACCGGCAGTGTGTTGGTCTGCGTTGTTGTGCTCACGCAGTTTGCCACCGTCGCGACAATGAAGCCTGAACTGTACAGGACCCTAAAGAACTATCTTTTTAAAAAAGGACGAAAGAAATTTTTACTGATTGGCATTAGTAAAAGTGTTGCTTTCATGTGTGCTCGACCCACACCAGTATATTTCCACCGGCATTACCGTGAGTAAGAAAGGAAAAGTAGCATCGTTTGCTCGTGTTAGAGGATAGCATTAAATTGGTACTGGTTGAACCATGGAATTTCGTTTACACAATGTTAAAATATTGTCCCTTTAGTACCCAGGTGGCTGGGATGTTGTTTTTCCGCGAATATACTTTTCCAGAAGCTCACACGATCAAACTTGAACCGTGTAAGTGTTAATGCAACTGTTGAATGGTGCTAGCAAACTTAAAAGTAAAACTTTTAGTGCAATGGTAGTGTGCTTATTTGACAAACGGCAGGGCTGAATAACTCGGATTAGGCTAGTATGAACTAGACTAAAATATTGCCCAACATCACAAGCGCAACTTTGTGTCTAGATTGTTAACCCGAAAAAGCGAACGGATTAAGAAAAAAATAGATTGGTGTGCTTACTTTTCATTAGTGATGCCAGAACAGTAGGAATTAACCCTTGTTATATGAATAACAGGGTAAAAAGGTTATGATGGATCCTGAAGGAAATTGCACCTGTAGTTTAGGTACGAGATGTTGCTTCAAGTGGTCAGTCCTGATGCTATCTTTTGGAAGCGTCTAACATTTTCTACTTTGTGAACAGAATGTGCCTGTCTCACTTATTTATGTTTGTGTGTGGTTTTTTTTCTTCCGAATTTTGGTAATTGTATGCATTAACTGATTTTGCGCGAGCCATTTGTGTACTCGCACCAACTGGAACACTTGCCTCACTTTATTTCTTGACTAGTGTTGGTCGCCTTGATTTATCTCCTCGCAAGAGCTCGTATCACCCATAAGGATTCCTCCTATGCCATCACCGTATCCAGCAGCGTCTATGGATAGGCTGTGACACATCCAGTGCTTGCGTTTGTCTGAGCCCAAGAGCATCCTTGGTTCTAAAATGTTCTGATGCATGTTTATGGGGGCTAAGATTCAATGAAAACTGGCTGGCAGCGTTCGTGAGTAATGTTTTCATTATCTGGCAAAGGCATTTTGCCAAGTTCCTCACTATTGGACAGCGTTATAGATTACTCAAAATATGTTTTTCATTTACCAGCTTTGCTTTATGCATCCCAGCGTTTTTACTAAACCTCGACGGAGTTTCTGCACGCATTAGTTTTAAACAAGTTAATATTTCACTTGCTCAGTTGGTGCACCAGATGTGTGTGTGTATGTGTGTATATATATATATATATATATATATATATTACCTACTGGCGGTCGCCAGTAGGTATATATAGTTAGGATTTTTTCCCTATGGGTTTTTTGAAAATTCTATGTCTAATAACTTTGGCGTTTGTGGACGGAATTGGCTGAAATTTTCTGGAAAATGGAACATTTTGTTTCTGAGCAGCCCCTGGAAATTTGGGGGGGGGTTCGTCCAGGGGGGGCCGAGAAAAAAGGGGGGTCCCAAAACGTGTTTTTAACATTGAGTTTTCCATAGGGCGGTTGGCCTCACTTTTAGGCCGAACGGCTGAATGGATTTCAACGAAACTTGGGAAAATTGTAGGGACTGGTAGCCCGATGTGCCTTTTGTAGGTCTCAATATATGTGCTCCAGTGGATTTTGAGAAATTAACGTTTAAAAAAAGATATATATCTGTAACAGCGGACCGGGCAGCTCCCCGGTTCGCGGACCGGGGCGCGTACCAGAACTTCGCGTAGCGAAGCTGATTGGCTCTCCGGCGTCTGTCAACATTCCAAACAGTCCGGAGCGGCCGCCATCTTGTCTCTCGGTAGGATTGAGAGACAAGAGGAGGCGAAAACAAAGGGGGAAATAACCATAAGGGGGCATAGTAGATCCTCCCTGACCCCCTAGGTTTAATGTGGAGGCTTTAAAAGGGCCCCGCGGGGCAAAAAAATAAATATTTTTTTTTTGTTTTTTTTCGTGGGTAGCGCCCGGTCCGCGAACCGGGAAGCGTTCTGGGCAGCGTACTGCAATGAAAAATGAATGAGAGACTTTTCAAATGCAGTATGTTAATTGATTGTTGGTTTTGTTGATTATTTTTTATTTTTTTTATTTTTTAAGCAATTATTTATTATTGTGATTGTGGTTGAAAATTTAATAACATTTCTAACATTTAACTAGTTTATTAATTACATATAAAAATGATTAAAGACTCAAACAATTTTTTAATATTACATACAATTTTATTTTTCGGATTGTTTTTCAAAATTTAATAGAACGTCTAGCATTTGACTGTCCGATATGTCCTCTTGTTGAGTGAACATAAGTTCCCACATTTGACCGTCATCATAATGAAGTAAATGATCCACAGATTCTACACATTGAACTAATTCATGGTCCCGTGATTCATCCATGAAATCTGAGTCATCATTGTCCTCAATATCTTTTTCTGTGTTGTTCTCCAGAACAATTTCGAAGGAAACATTCTGCTCACCTTCCATTTTATTGCTGTAATTTGCATAAAAAATAAATATATCAGTAGAGATAGGGCACTGTTGGGTTTAAGTTCAGACAGGTACTTGTGAGTTTATAACAGAGAAGTAATCTATGGGCACTGTATGGTTTCAGGCGTGAAGTAGTACTATTAAAAAGTGCCTGTGAAGAAGCCTAAGTAAATTCATAATTATACCACAGAAACCTAAATCAATCCATAATTATAATAAAGAAGCCTTTCTCAATGTCTAACTCTTACAGAGGGATAGTATATAACTATCTGAAAATGTTTTCAAATTTATAAAATAATATCTCACCTTCTAAAAAGAAGTTTAAGTTGTGAGTGAAAATGATCTTGCAATGTAGTTCAGGAAGTAGTAGTCAAAATGGCTGTGTTTCTCTCTCTTCCTTTATATATATTCCGGTACATAACCAATCAAATGTCAGGTAAAAAAAGTAGAAAATGAAAGTAACATTTTAATTGGTTGTCAATTCCAACACTTCAGATGTGTTTTGTGAAGTAATTTACCTCAGGGTATTTCGAGAGGTCTACAGGCTAAATGACTAAATGGAATTCCAACCAAATTTGTGAAAATGGTAGGGATTGGTATGTAGTATGAGCTAATCTATATTTGGTGAAATTGTCTCCAGTGGCTTTTCTGTGAACTACTTTCCCACCTTTTTTGATGGTGCGCTTCCCAGGGAGCGACCCGGTACGCGAACCGTTGAGCGCCTCGGTTCGCGGACCTTAAGCGTTCCGGGAGTCCACCATTTTGTGTTTCGGTCGAATTAAGATACAAGATGGAGGACAAATAATGTTCAGAATGGGTAGAAGGGGGCACGGTAGAGTTATCTTGACCCCCTAGGTTTTGTGAGGGTGGCTGAGGAGGCTTATATGTGCGAAAAAAAAACATTTTTTTTTTACATTTCGCGAGGTTAGCTCCCGGTTCGCGTACCGGGTAGCGCCCCAGGGAGCGTACTTTGTTGAAAATTAGTGAAAAATGTTAGAGTAAAATAATAATTGTGAGTGATTAGATGTAGGGTAGCTCTGAGAAGAGCTTTTGGGTTTATGGTACATTTAGGTACTTATAAGTAGGTACCAATGCACATTCTTAAATTCAGAGTGAAAATTCTGTTGCCCTCATCTGAGAAGTGAACTCCATCTCCTCTGTAGATATCTTGCATGTAGTAACGCAAGTTATTGTTGTACATGGAGCCCATTCCATGGTCTCTCATGTAAGCTGAAACAGATTTGTTTACATGCTTCCTCGACTTCTCAATTTGTGGACAAAATTGCTTGGACCACCTCCATTTCTGTCTTTGGCATATATTTGAATATACCAAGGCAGTCTGAGGAAAAAGTGCCATTAATTGCTCAAAGGTGTCCTTTAAAAGCATTTCCAGACCTACACCAGTCAAAGTGCCCAAGTCATTACCTCCACAGTGCACAATTAACAGGTCAGGTTTGGGCAAATGCATAAAGGTTTTCACCAATGGTATCAATTGGTGACATTTTAATCCTCTGTGGCCAAACCACTTAATTTCCACATCTTGTAAATTGAGGTTAGGTAAATTCCTGTTTTCAACATACCTTTGAGCCCAGTGAATATAACTATGTCCAACAATCCAGACAGAAAACATGGTGAGAGAAGGTTCTCCTGCAGTCAGATGAAGTGTGGCAATGAAATGGCAGTTGAAAAAATGAGAGTGTAAAATGAAAAAAAAACTGTGGAGTTTCTGTGTTCATGAAGCAGTAACAGTGATTGGTGGATTTTGATTGCTGAAAACAGAAAGTTAGGGTGCACGGATGTGTTCTTTGAAAGATGTATTTTGAGTGGTCAATAAAAAATCATTAAATGAAAGAATGCACTGGATATGCAGGTGCACTGAGAGTTCAGAGTTCAATTGCAACATTGTTGTGTGAACTTCCAAACACCAGAAGTCTTCCAAGAGGTGGTTGCCATGCAGATAAGGCAGAAAGGGCAGAGGGGGGATGGGTTTTCATTTGAAAAAAAGTGAGGGAAGACTTTTGATTGGGTGACATGAGAGATATGTGTGAAGAATTACAGCATTTCTGTGCTTTTGATAGCTGCAGACTCTGGAGTGCATACCTTTTGCTCTGCTGAAGACAAATTGGTGTGTTTCTGAGACTGTTTTCAAACTCAAAGTATTTGCTAAGGTGAAAAAATATTTCTTTAATTTAGATAGAGAATAGTGTGCTTTAAGGAGAAAATTATGAATTATGTGGCGCAAATTGCTTGTAAATATGCTCCCACCTGTGCATGGAAAATTTAGATTTTGAATGTTTGTGTTACATAGCCATGTTAAAAGTGATACAAACATGCTGCAAAGGCAATCAAAAAACGCTTTTATGTGTCTTAAGGACATTTTAAGTAATTTTCCCATGTGCAGTGTTTTGAAATTATGATTTGAAAATCGTTTTTGGGGAAAAGGAATTGTTTTTAAATTTATGACAAGGACATAATGGTGTATGCTTCTTTATAAGGCAATTGACTGTCCCTGATGTTATTTTTCCCATTTTAATGTAAGACCTTTCTCTGTGGCGCAAATTGCTTGTAAATATGCTCCCACCTGTGCATGGTAAATTTAGATTTTAAATGTTTGTGTTACATAGCCATGTTAAAAGTGACCCAACCATGCTGGAAAGGCAATCAAAAAACGCTTTTATGTGTCTTAAGGACATTTTAAGTCATTTTCCCATGTGCAGTGTTTTGAAATTATGATTTGAAAATCGTTTTTGGGGAAAAGGAATTGTTTTTAAATTTATGACAAGGACATAATGGTGTATGCTTCTTTATAAGGCAATTGACTGTCCCTGATGTTATTTTTCCCATTTTAATGTAAGACCTTTCTCTGTGGCGCAAATTGCTTGTAAATATGCTCCCACCTGTGCATGGCAAATTTAGATTTTGAATGTTTGTGTTACATAGCCATGTTAAAAGTGATACAAACATGCTGCAAAGGCAATCAAAAAACGCTTTTATGTGTCTTAAGGACATTTTAAGTAATTTTCCCATGTGCAGTGTTTTGAAATTATGATTTGAAAATCGTTTTTGAGGTAAAGGAATGTTGTTAAAATTTATGTGCGCCATATGCCCCCAAATTTCTTTTTCAGGGGTGCAGCAGGGTGTTCTTGAGACACCCCTGCACCTTTGGAAAAATTCCTAATTTGCGATGAGCTAATTGCTAATCGCAAATTGCAACCTTCATTCCTATGGGCCTCCTGGCCCATGGAAATGAATGGGTAATTTGCAATTAGCAATTTGCTCATTGCAAATTAGGAATGGTAAAGAATTGCTATTTATTCCTTAAAATTTGCTATTTAGGAAATGCAAAATAGTTTGATGGTACATATGGTGGTTCATCTGTAACAAGATAAGAAGCTTAGGGATACATTTATGATGACTGGCGCAATAAAGTGGACATTACTTACTTCATTGGTAGGCCTTTACATGAATTATCTCCTCTGTATTCTTCATCAAGCGTAACTTTAATCTGCAATCCTGAGTAGGCCTCACCTTAAACAAACCTTTGGATAGGCCACACCTTATTGTCATCCTGGATTAATCATTTAAAATGCTAGGGACAGATTTATGATAGGTGTATGCCTCTTTTGTGCCACTGTGCGTCACTTTTATGATGCAGTGGCGGTGCTAATTTGCAATTAGCAATTTGCTCATTGCAAATTAGGAATGGTAAAGAATTGCTATTTATTCCTTAAAATTCGCTATTTAGGAAATGCAAAATAGTTTGATGGTACATATGGCGGTTCATCTGTAACAAGATAAGAAGCTTAGGGATAGATTTATGATGACTGGTGCATCACCAGGGATGTGTTAGTCATCCTGCGCCGCTGTTCCGCCACCCATGGTGTGCTGCATTTACAATGCGGGGCATCATGGGGCAAAAATGGCACAGATGCGTGACGTATCTGTGCTGTAAAGGTAGTGATTGCTGGAGTTGTATCGCAAGTGCGATGCAGCTCAAGCAAGGCTCAGGGGTGACCCATCTCCACAATGTTGCGTCAACACCTATGCCTGCTTAAAGCAGGCGCAGGGTTTTGACGCAGCTTTCTCCTATCTGATTGTAAATATGGCACACCATGGGTCAATGTCAAGTAGTGTGTTAAGTTTTTGATCACTGTTATTGATTTACTGTTTGGTAATAATGGTTAATAACATTTTTTATTATATTTTACCACAGATTCAACTGCAGATCATTTCAAGATTTCACCATGCCAACAATAGTAAGATAGAGAAAGGCTGCAAAACGTCAAAGACAGCAGGTGAAATCAAATAAGCAGCAGTCCTCTAACAAAAAGATTTGTCAAGTCACGAAGAAAGCACCGGGTAAGAGCACAAAATATTTTATAAGAAATATGTGTAGTAAAAAAAATATTACTACAGAAAATGTTTCAGTCCATAAAACGAGAAGGAATTCAAATGGAAAGGAAAGGCCAATCAAAAATGTTACTGCTAGAGCAAGAGATAACTCTGTGCATGATAGTAGAAGGAAACAACAGTTTAGGGAGATTCGTAAACGAATGTTCCGGAACAGGATAATTGGCAATTTGTTAAAAAATATTAAGAAACGTCAACAGAAAGTTGTTTTGTATAAGAGAAAAAAAAAAGTTGAGAAAGTTATTGATCAGGCATTTGAAATTAAACGTAAGTTATTTATTTTGATAATCAATAGAATTAGGAAGCTAAACAAGGCAATTTATGATTTCAAAAGAAATAGTAGATGGAAGAGAATAGTTAATCGTAGTAATTTTTGTGAAGTTTTTTCTGGAGAATGGATGCATAGTTCAAGCTGTGAGGCATTTTTTAATGAGGAGAGTTATTTCCAGGATAATGATTTGGTGCATGCAGTTGACACCAGTGGTCGAGCTTATGAAGTGAAAGATGGTTGTCCAGTTGAAAAAGAAAAACTTGTGACAACAGAGACAGAAGAGGTGTTAGGTAATGAGGTTTTAGGAAGATGTCCTAAGGGTCCTGTGTACACCTGGAAGTGTAGTAGTATTTGCAGTGTGCGACAGGATTCCATCAATTTGCTTTGTGATTTTGTACGGTCATTTAATAAGAAAAGTTTGAAGCAGAAAATAAGGTTGTTGCAAGAATTAGATCCTTGCAGAGTAAGAGAAGTGACAGGTTTGCATGGTCATTCACTGGCTTGTCTTTCCAGGAGAGTATGCCAGAGTGTTTTTCATCATTTCAGGATGCTAGCAGTGCATCATAATAAAGTGAGGAAATTAGTTAGAATGTTGTATTATGCTAAGAGTCCAGCAATTATGCTTAAACAATTATGCGCTGCTCTTTTGCATGGTTCTGAAATAGATGTGAAGAATATATGTGAAGAAATTGAGTTTTGTTACTTTGGAAGTAAAGAGGAGAATGTTGAAATTGAGCAAGAAGAAGAGGGTCATGTGGAAGATAGTGTACAGGTTTCCAGTACAGATAATTTCCAGAGGGAAATTGCGACGTTTGAGGTGAAATCAAGTGAGAGGCCTAATTTCACTTGTGTGTGTTGTCGACGCACTTATTATAAGAATCAGACTAAGTTAGTGGATTTATATGCAAAAAGTGAAAGGGAAAATAATAGTGAATGGAAGGATTTCGCAACATACTTGATGGTAGAAAATTGTTTTGATTTGGGATTGGATCAACGTGTGTGTACTTATTGTTGTTGCAAATTAAATCAAAACCAGATGCCTGCTAGAGCAGTTCATAATAATCTGGAATTGGTTGAGATTCCTTCTGAATTGAAGGATTTAAATACTTATGAATCTATTTTGATTCAAAGTATCCATCCCTTTCAGGCTATTGTAAGAATGGAGCCAAAGACAGGGAAATTGCCTCCATCAGATTTACAGAGAGGATTAAAGGGAAGAGTTGTTTATTTGCCTCTAGATTTGAAGAAAAACATTAACACAATTGGAGTAGAAAAAGTGGAAGAGGAACCTCTGGTTATCTTAGTTAATGGGGTTCCGACAAAGAATAAGAAAATATGGCAAGATTTAGTAGATGTTAGGAAAGTTAAAAAGGCAACATTGTATTTGAAAAAAAGATAATAAATACTATAAGAATGTATATGTTGCAGAAGAGGAAGTAAGTGAGGAAGAGGATAGCGATTTGTGTGCTGGTCAAATTGAGAAAGTAGAACCCTCTACTAGTGAAGAAATATATGAACATTATAGTGTTCATCCTTTGCATTCCAAGGAAGTCATGGGGAATGCTATTGAGTTGTTTCAAATGAAACAAGCCAAAGGGAGTCCCATTAGTGTTTGGGAGGAAAGTTTGGAAGCTCGGTGTTTCCCACAGCTTTTTCCAACAGGTCAGGGAGGAAGATATGATGAGCGACCTCATCAAATTCCTGCTTCTGAATACCGGACTTTGCGATTGTATGCAGGAGATGCTAGGTTTCGACAATGCATTCCTTATTTGTTTCATCTCCTGTTTGAAAGCGATCTGTCTGGACTGTCATATGCAGTGAACCACATCTTGAAAAGTGGTATACACATGCAAAACATCTCGGCAAGTGACTTTATGGATAAAGTCAATGTCCAAGACAGTATTTTGGATTCTCACCTGATTAATCTCATGGCGTGTCAGCGTGGTACTAATGAGTACTGGTACCGTCGTCATGGTGATTTAAAATGTATGCTGAGGAACTTAGGAACTCCCACATGGTTCCTCACTCTGAGCTGTGCCGAGTATGGCTGGGAAGACTTACTTGAATTTCTACGAGAGGCAAATGCTAACGTAGATAACATCGAATTCAAGACACCCGGAGAACTGTGCTCTTTGGATCCAGTCAATGTATGTAGGTACTTCAATCATAGATTTGAAGCTATGATGTCTTTCATCATGAATAAGAAGAATCCACCTCTTGGAGAGGTGTTGGATTTCTTCTGGAGAAAGGAGTACCAAGCAAGAGGTGCTCCTCATATACATATGTTGCTGTGGATCAAGGATGCACCTAAATTTGGAACGGATCCAGAAGACTCAGTGATGAGTTTCATCCAACAGTATTCTACGTGTGCTGTTCCAAACGCAAAGGAGAAGAAAAGCCTAAGAGAAAAAGTTCTGCGTTTCCAAAGCCATCGATGTGGAAAGTACTGCCGTCGTAAATTCCGAAACAAGGACAAGTTCTACACTAAATGTCGTTTCGGCTTTCCACGACCGGTGATTTCTAAAGGAAGAGTAAACAGTTTGATGTCTTCGCTGCGACACAATGTCATGAAGAAATCACCTAAAAACACTTACAATTTGAAGAGGAACGAAGAGTCCAAGTACATCAACGACTACAACCCGGTGATTTTGTCCATGTGGAATGCTAACATGGATATACAGTTTGTGGCTGATAACTGTATGGCTGTGGCTCGGTATGTGACGTCTTACATCACCAAAAAAGAGAAGACAGAATTGAAGGATATGTGGGAGGACATTTCCCATGAAAAGAGCCTCAGCAAGAAGTTGTACAGTTTCAGTCTGAAGATGTTGTCGCATCGAGAAATCGGAGCGTACGAATGTTCTGACCGGTTGTCTTCAGCAAGTCTCTATGCCAAGTCCAGGAGTATCGTTTGGGCGAGTCTTGGTCTTGCTGCAACGCGTAATCGAGTTCTCAAACCTGTGCGGGAAATTGAGTATTTGGCGGAAAAGGAGCCAAACAGTACCGACATTTTGAAGACCAACATGTTGGATACATATTATCCAAATCGAAGCATTCACCTCGACAATGTTTGTCTGTATGAGGTTCTTCAAAATTACATATTCAAGAGGAACATCAAAGAAGATACTGAGAAAGGAGTGTATGCTGTAATAGGAAGTGAGGGATGTCTGGTCAAGCAAAGAAAATGCCACTTGGTAAACCATCGAAAATTGAGTGGCGAATCTCCTGAAAAAAAGGAGTTTTTCTATTTAGCACTTTTGCAACTTTTCAAGCCTTGGCGTGCAGAAGAGGAACTGCTTGGAGATTTCCTCTGTTACGAAGACTCTTTCAATGCCGCCAAGGAGACCATAGAATGTCCTGCTTTTCCCAAATATGTAGAAATGTTGAATGCGGAAATTGAGCAGGAAGCAACGATTGCAGCCGAGATTGCCAGAGACAGTTCTCAGGACAGTCAGAGTTCTGCTTCATTGAGTCAGGATCCACTAGGAGGACCTGTTATTGAAAATGAAGCTGCCACTGCTATGAATGAAGTGGAAAGAGCCATGGCACATGCTCAAGAGGATGCGGTTAACTTAGAAGAGTTGGAAAGACAACTCAACGTTGAGCAGAGGAAAATATATGACGAAGTTACCATGCAAATTGATCATGGATTAAGTCATGACAAGAAAGAGTGCTCATGTACGTCGTTGAAGCCTGTCCGACTGTACGTGAGTGGAGAAGCGGGAACTGGAAAAAGTTTCCTCATTAAAGCAATTTCATGCTATTTGCAGGAAAGGACAGAGTCATCGCTGTCTTGTGTTGTCACCGCTCCAACTGGACTGGCAGCACATAATATTAAAGGGATTACTTTACATCGTTTACTGATGCTGCCAGTGGAGCATGACAACAAATTACAATATCACAAGCTATCTGGAGATGCTTGTTTTGAAGTTTCAAGAATCTTGAGGAAAATGAAACTTCTTATCATTGACGAAGTAAGCATGGTTTCCAATGTCATGCTTGCCTTTGTGCATTTGAGGATGCAAGAAGTTCTCAAAACAGAGTATGATGTGTTATTTGGTGGCAAACACATCATTGTTTTCGGAGATCTTCTGCAGCTGACACCAGTGAAAGGGCAACCTGTGTTCAAAATGCTCACGCATGAAGATACCAGGAAGTGCCTAGGCAGCATTGGCAACGTCAATATATGGTTAAACTTCAATTATGCTGAACTGCATGAAAATATGCGTCAGGCAAAGGATGAAGTTTACAAGACTATTCTACAAGATGTTAGAATTGGAAAAGTGACCGAGCATGGGAAAGAAGCTTTACATGCACGATTACTGTCAAATTTATATCCAGAACAAGATGTTGTGCCTGAGAATATTTTTCAGAAAATTACTGAGAAGAAATCTGGAATATGTTTGATGCCAACTCTTGCAGAATGTGCCAAATTTAACAACAAAATGTTGCATTTAGAAAAGCAAGAGATTGTGAAACTGGAAGCTATTGATAGAGTAGAGCATATGGGATCAACAATTATTTTGTCTGAGAATCTGAAAACAAAATTGGATTCATTAGAGAAGAGTATATCTAAAACTGCAGGTTTTGAAAAGACTCTGAATGTGTGCTTGAACTGCCGTATAATTTTAAGAAGGAATTTACATGTTGAAAGAGGTCTGGTAAATGGATCAATGGGTAATGTTGTTGATTTTGTGAAATACAGAAATAGAGATGGAATTGAATTTTTAAAAATTAAATTTGATGGCATTGAGGAAGTACAGCTAATTGCTCGTTGTTCTGCTAGATTTTTGCTTGTAAAAGACTTATATGTTCGCCGTAAGCAGTTTCCTGTTTGCTTGGCATATGCGGTGACAATCCATAAATCGCAAGGTTTAAGTGTAGACAGTGCATTGGTGAATATTGGCAGTTCTGTGTTCAAGGAGGGTATGGCATATGTGGCATTGTCACGAGTTAGAACTTTATCGGGATTGTACTTGATTGAGTGTGATGTCACAAACATTTGTGCGTATCTAGATTGTGTTAAGGAATACAATAGGTTAAGAAGAGAGTATGCGCCACATTTGCCTCAGTATCCTTTGTTTGAGAAACGTGTGGTAGGCCGGAGACGAAGAAATGAGAACAATACTGGGGAGGTTGTAGCAAAAAGACAAAAAGTCAATGAACCTAAAATTACAAGCAGAAACAAAAAGGATTCTGTTGAAGATGTTGTTGGTTTTCAGTTTGAAAACAGTTCTGGTGTCAACTGCTATGCTAATGTAGTGGTTAATGTTTTGTTTTCTCTAAAAAATGTAAAAGAAGAGATTGTGGTCAATTCTGATCAAAGATTTTGCAGTTTGTTAAATTCTGTGTTAGAGAAATGTAGCACTGATAGAAGAAACATAGAAAGTGTGTCTGAAATTCGAAATCTGTTAGACAGATGTTCAGGCCAAACACAATTCTCTCAAAATATTCAGCAAGATTGTCAGGAGTTTTTAATGTATATGCTTGATGTATTACATGCTGAAGGTGTAGATGTAGATCAGCTGTTTGGGCTTTCTTATCAATGGCAGCATGACTGCGAGAACTGTATGGTATCAAGTACTACTAGTGTAGACTCAGAAAGATTTATATATTTAACTTTGCCAGACAGTAAATCAGTCTCCTTTAATAAGCTAGTAAAAGCAGCTGATCACAACATGGAGTGTAGCCAATGTAAATCTGAAATGATGTCCACATTATTTATACGAACATATGGCCAGTATGTCATTTTAATGTTCCAACGATGTAGGCCTGATGGAACAAAATTGACAACTTTAATTAAAAATGTTGTAGCTTCGCAGTTGTCAATATCAGGAAGGACTTTTGTAACTGCAGCAATTATATATCATGACGGCCCTTCAATAAGATCAGGACATTACACAGCTTATTTAAAGTCTACTGGCTGGTCATTCTGCAATGATTCTGTTTTAATTTTCAAAAAGAAATTGCCGTATGACCTTAAAAACTCTTACCTGGTGTTTTTAAAACCAACATTTTAGGGAAATAATCTCGGGATGTGCTCTGTGGAATTTCAAGAAGTTCTAATGGCTCCTACACAATTTGGCCTTGAGGATAAGTGTAGTTCAGAGACATAACTTCTAACCATAGGACTGGACGTCATGGAGAAATACGTGCACTTTCAATGAGTTCAGAAAAACTGTTTCTTTTTATAAGCTAATTGAAGCAGCCAATCAAAACATGGAGTAGAGGGAATGTAAGTCTGCAATGCTGTCTACTGTTTTACATTGCTTTGTGATTAAAAGTGATGTAGAGAATTAAATAATTGTAGTAGTCATAGAGGTAGTGTAAGTCTGCTTCATAGTAAGCAGTATCAGTGTCATAGGAAATGTAGAACATGACTGAGCAAGAAGGGGAAGATATTACTATTCCAGGATTGTGAAAATGATCTTCAACATTTTAATTCTGAAAGTTGCGGAAATGCCAAATGACGGGATTGGCTTACAAGAAATCCAAGAGTTATAAATGGCTCTGACCAGATTTGGCCTTGTGGAAAATTGTGGTAGAGAGCAAGAAGTCATTTATTGCATGTAATGTGTTTTTAAAAACGATGGAGATTTTCTTTCAGAAAGTGGCGGGCTGAAAGTAATAACAGCACAAAAGAGTGTAAGCTGTTCATAGGACATCCTTGGACGTCATGGAAAGTAAGTTAACTTTAAGGAGTTCTGAATTTTGATTTCTGATGTTGTATGGGTTTTTTAAACACAATCATTTTGATTGTGGTTTTTTTTCCCCGCTGTTACATGATGAATACCTTCAAGTCACTGTTTTTAGTGAAATTTGATACATTCTGAGAACAGCAAAAATAAACCATTTAACATGTATAATTAATTCTGTACTGTTTGCATTTATGATGTATATGTAGAACTGTGTAGGAGGCATGGAGAAGGTGAGGCTTCTGTAAGTGTCAAAGTTGTTGCATGCAGTGCTGCACTTCTGCGTATTCTTTCATATGCTAGACTACATCTGCACAATGAGATACCTAAGCAAAGGAAACACAAGTGATGTGATTGTGAAATGAGCAAAATAAATTGCACGTATTTCAATTACATCACCTGTGTTTCCTATCATTATGAATCACATTGTGCAGATCAAGTTTAGGTCTGTCCAGGGAAACATAGGAGATTTGGACTTTGTTGAAGAGTGCAGTGGACATGACTCACTTCATTGGTAGACCTTCACATGTATTATCTCCTCTGTACTCTTCAACAAGTGTAAATCTCATCTGCAACCCTGAGTAGGCCTCACCTGAAACAAACCTCTGGATAGTAGACATCTTATTGGCATCCTGAAGCAATTATTTAAAATTTTAGTGTCTTGCGACACTTTTCTGAAACAACAGCAATGCAAAAGATGCACCATGTTTTAAGATAGGCCTCACTTCATCTGCATCAAGATACTGTTAGTTTAAAATGTATATCTTTAGGACTGTGTAGGGGGCCTGGAGAAGCAGAAGCTTCTGTAAGTGTCAAAGTTGTTGAAAAACTGTTTGTCCTTCAATCTTTTCCCTTGTCTTTTCTAATTTTTAAATACATTTTTTAATATTTTTCAAATGTTTGTTCTCTCTTTCACAGATTGAAAGTATAAAAACAAAAAGTGAGTAATTTAACGACAATTATAAGGTAAATATTTTGTACTGTTTTCGTTACATTTCTATCACATTTAACTACTATTATTTCCACTGCTTCATTTCTTTAACCCTCAGTTTCCTGCCTTTGCTACTTCCCTCATTCCTTTCTCTATTACCTACTTACTCAACTCCTTCCACTCTTTTTCTCAGTCCCTCTCTTCTCATAGTTCCTCACTCTTGTTCACTCACTGCGTCTCTATTACTCTTAGTGTCTTTGACTGATCACTCTATCACTACTTGTTCATAATGCTTTCTCTGTGTAGTTGAAGCACACTAAGGGGAATATTATGAACACAGCCAATAAAATTATTGCTCTTTTTATTGGCAGAAAACTGGTGCAAAAGTGGTTTTAGTGGCAGTTTTCTGCCACAAAAGCAGCTTTAGCGACACATTTCTGCCAATAAAAGCTGCAAAACTTTTATTGCCTATGTTGATGATATGGCTCTATGTTAATTACATTTCTTTGCTGTTTCAATTAATCTTTTTCTGTTATTTTTTGTTTTCTGTTTTCTATTTTTTCTCTCTGTTATTCCTCATGTTTTAATCTTATTTTGAACATTCACTCACATTCTCCAAGAAACTCTTCTTTGTTAATGTTATACTCTCTTTTTTTTTCTTTCACTTCGTTATCTATTTTGTTTTTCACAATTATACCCTCTTCTGTCTTTTCTTCGGTAAATAGATCTATTAAACAGTATCTCTTCTTTACTCCCTATAGCTGTCTTTCTTTTAACATCACTCTCTGTTTCCTTTCCTTATACTTACACTTTTTTTTTTTTTTTTTTTTTTTGGTTAGCTCCCGGTCCGCGTACTGGGAAGCTAACCCGAAAGCGAACCAAAAGAAATAGAGCTTGCCAGAGTGCTAAACATTCTAGCAATTTTTTTGGAAAGGGAAGGTAGTTCTGAAAAGAACTTTTTTTTTAAATATTTTTGTTGTTTTATATTTTTTTTTATTTTTTGAACATTTTTTGTTTTTTTTGTATTTTTTGAACGATTTTATATTTTTTTTGGTTTTTTTTGGGGGGGGGGAAACAACAAAACACAGGCGTTGAAAAGGGCTCAACAGGAGCAAAAAAAAATTACTGGGGGCGGTTAGGGCAATCATGGTGTTCATACGCCAGGTTCAGTGCATTGATGCTCATGTTGCCACAAGCTAATAATGCACGACAGTGCATACATAAGTGGATCATGTGCCCAAAATTTTGTTGAATATTTGGCACAGTTTCCCGTGCCTCTTCTGGTGTTAGAGAAACCGGTATTGTTGGTCTGGCCACAGGAGTTGGTCTGGGATTGTCGTGCATATCCCTTAATTCCGCCCGGCTGTAATTTAGGGGATGTTTCCTCGTCATGTGCCTGTGCATTGTGTGATTGCCAAAGCTATATTTTTTGTCCGTCCCTCTGGACAATTGTTCCTTGCATATCAGGCAGGTGACATACCTCGCGTTGACTTTTTTTTGGCCACGAGGTATTGAAAAAAACTGCCAGATGAAACTGGCTTTCTTTCTGGAAACCCGGGGCAACTCTTCTAAAAATTGTGGTTCTTCTCCCTCCTCATCCATTTCTTCCTCTTCCTCCTCAGTGTTGGTAAGGACCTGGGGAGGTGGTCCTCTCTTCCCATGAGGAGGTGGTGGTGGTGGTGGGGGTCCACCAGCTGAAGCTACCAATGAAGCCATTTTCCAAGAAGCAAAATAGGTCTTCCTCTCACAATGATGAAAGTCAGAGTGAGGAAAGAAGGAGGGGTTTTCATCATTTGGGAAAAAACAATACTTCTCAACCAATGAAAAGTGTTATTTTTAAGTCACCTGACCTAGCCTTCCATCATTATGAAACCAAAAGTGAAATGAACCAATGAAAAGTTTTATTAACAAGTCACATGACCTCTCACGCTCATGTTACGCGCTGCGGAACGCTCCCCGGTTAGCTTCCGGGTCGCTCCGCTTCGCGCCTCGGTACGCGCCCCGGGACACTTCCAGGTGCGCTAACGCGATACGTCACAAGACGCATTTCGCGGCAACGCGATTCGTCGCGCTTTCGCGCCGCGGATCGCTTCCGGGGAGCTGCGTTTCGCGCCTCGGTCCGCGCCCCGGGGCACTTCCGGGTGCGCTAACGCAGTACGTCATAAGACGCATTACGCGGCAACGCGATACCGTCACTATGTTGATTTCTTACCGGTTCGCGGACCGGGTCGCGGCATCAATTTGAGCTAACGGAAAGCTTCCCGGTTAGCGGACCGGGAGCGAAACAAAAAAAATATTTAAAAAAAATTATTAATAAACATATAAAATATATTTTTGGATTTAAAGAAGAATATATTTTACAGCTATAGATATTAGCTTTTAAAAAACCAATGAAATTCACTGAAAAAACCATAGGTTATAGACCATATATAGTTAGGAATTAGCATTTACAAAACCTTGAAAATTCACTGAAAAAACCATAGGTTATAGACCATATATAGTTAGGAATTAGCATTTAAAAAACCTTATTTTACTCACACAAAACCATTGAAATTCCATATATAGTTAGTTGTACTAACTATATATCGCGCACCCGCAATCCACTGCTGATCATGTCACATATTACATCATTCATGACATGGTCAGTGACATCACTGATGACATCACTGATGACATCTCAAATGACATCACTGATGACATCACTGATGACATCTCAAATGACATCACTGATGACATCACTGATGACATCTCAAATGACATCACTGATGACATCACTGATAACATCTCAAATGACATCACTGATAACATCTCAAATGACATCACTGATGACATCTCATTTGACATCAATGGTCACATCACTGATGATATAATTCATGTGACAATACAATGCATCTCCTCACACTTTAATATAACCTCTGTTACACCCAGTGTTAAATACAGAATATATATTTTTTAAACAATTGACACACCAATACTAGTTACTACATACGCACTCACTGATTCCTACGTCTACACACACATTCACTCATTCACCCATACAATCATTCATACATACAATCACTCATCTTTACAACACTATCATATGCACTCATACACCCTATACAGACACTCACACTCTGCCACTCATCCTTGGAGTTACTCACACACCTAGTCAGTCCTGTAAAGAATCAATCACACTTCCATTTTCTAATCTATACAGTTAAACATAGAGTACCTTACATTTTCAAACATATTCTAACACATACTTACTCTCTTATAAATCATTGATACAAGAACACATTGATCTGCACAGAGTCACACATCTCCCAGCCAGCCACACACACACTCAGTCTCCCATACAAATACTTGGACAATCAATCAATAATCCATATAGTTACTCATATAGCTACTGATCAACACATGCAGCAGTTTACAGAATACCAGACATAATGATGCACAAATTAAGACAGTTTAGTCACTAACCTATGCATTCAGTGAGACACATTTCATCACTCACTCATACAGTCAGTCACACACCTACTAAAACCTTCATTCAGACACTTATACATCCACTCATTTAGTTGTGATGTGATGTCATCAGTGATGTCATTTGAGATGTCATCAGTGATGTCATCAGTGATGTCATTTGAGATGTCATCAATGATGTCATCAGTGATGTCACTGACCATGTCATGAATGATGTAATATGTGACATGATCAGCAGTGGATTGCGGGTGCGCGATATATAGTTAGTACAACTAACTATATATGGAATTTCAATGGTTTTGTGTGAGAAAAATAAGGTTTTTTAAATGCTAATTCCTAACTATATATGGTCTATAACCTATGGTTTTTTCAGTGAATTTTCAAGGTTTTGTAAATGCTAATTCCTAACTATATATGGTCTATAACCTATGGTTTTTTCAGTGAATATATATTTATATATATAATTCACTGAAAAAACCATAGGTTATAGACCATATATAGTTAGGAATTAGCATTTACAAAACCTTGAAAATTCACTGAAAAAACCATAGGTTATACACCATATATAGTTAGGAATTAGCATTTAAAAAACCTTATTTTACTCACACAAAACCAATGAAATTCCATATATAGTTAGTTGTACTAACTATATATCGCGCACCCGCAATCCACTGCTGATCATGTCACATATTACATCATTCATGACATGGTCAGTGACATCACTGATGACATCACTGATGACATCTCAAATGACATCACTGATGACATCACTGATGACATCTCAAATGACATCACTGATGACATCACTGATGACAACATCCAGTGACTGTATTTTTCTGTAAAGTTAAAATATGTCTTACATATTGAAGAATGAGTGGATGTAGAAGTGTCTGAACGAAGGATTTAGTAGGTGCATGACTGACTGTATGAGTGAGTGATTAAATGTGTCTCACTGAGTGCATGGGTTAGTGACTAAACTGTCTTAATTTGTGCATCATTATGTCTGTTGTTCTGTAAACTGCTGCATGTGTTGATCAGTAGCTATATGATTAACTATATGGGCTATTGATTGGTTGCCCAAGTATTTGTATGGGAGACTGAGAGTGTGTATGGGTGGCTGGGAGGTGTATGACTCTCTGCATAGATGTATGGGTTCAAAAGTGCATGTGGAAACAGCTGTATGGGCGGTTGACTGTGTGCATGACTGTATTGGTGAGTGAATAGATATCTCAGTGCTACATGTCAAAGTAAGTACATATGTAAAATACAGTACATGTGAGAGTTGACATATATAAATAACTGTGCATAAGAGCCAGTGAATGTGTGAGTGGCTGTATGGATCATTGTGAACTTGTATCCAGGATTGTATAAGTGAGTAAATATGTTTTAGTATATGTTTGAATAAGTAAGGTGTGTATAACTGTATAGTTGTGAAAATGGAGGTGTGATTGATTCTTTGCATGACTGACTAGGTGTGTGAGTAACTCCATGGATGAGTGACAGTCTGTGAGTGTCTGTTTACACTGAGTGTATCTAAGGTTATATTAGAGTCTGAAGAGGTTCATCGTATTATCACATGAATGATGTCATCAGTGATGTGATCAGTAATGTCAAATGAGATGTCATCAGTGATGTCATCAGTGATGTCATTTGAGATGTCATCAGTGATGTCATTTGAGATGTCATCAGTGATGTCATCAGTGATGTCACTGACCATGTCATGAATGATGTAATATGTGACATGATCAGCAGTGGATTGCGGGTGCGCGATATATAGTTAGTACAACTAACTATATATGGAATTTCATTGGTTTTGTGTGAGTAAAATAAGGTTTTTTAAATGCTAATTCCTAACTATATATGGTGTATAACCTATGGTTTTTTTCAGTGAATTTTCAAGGTTTTGTAAATGCTAATTCCTAACTATATATGGTCTATAACCTATGGTTTTTTCAGTGAATTTCATTGGTTTTTTAAAAGCTAATATCTATAGCTGTAAAATATATTCTTCTTTAAATCCAAAAATATATTTTATATGTTTATTAATCATTTTTTTTAAATATTTTTTTTGTTTCGCTCCCGGTCCGCGAACCGGAAAGCTTTCCGTTAGCTCAAATTGATGCCGCGACCCGGTCCGCGAACCGGTAAGAAATCAACATCGTGACGGTATCGCGTTGCCGCGTAATGCGTCTTATGACGTACCACGTTAGCGCACCCGGAAGTGCCCCGGGGCGCGGACCGAGGCGCGAAACGCAGCTCCCCGGAAGCGATCCGCGGCGCGTCGGGAAAGCGCGACGTATCGCGTTGCCGCGTAATGCGTCTTGTGACGTACCGCGTTAACGCACCCGGAAGTGCCCCGGGCCGCGGACCGAGGCGCGAAACGCAGCTCCCCGGAAGCGATCCGCGGCGCGTCGCGAAAGCGCGACGTATCGCGTTGCCGCGTAATGCGTCTTGTGACGTACCGCGTTAGCGCACCCGGAAGTGCCCCGGGGCGCGGACCGAGGCGCGAAGCGCAGCGACCCGGAAGCTAACCGGGGCGCGTTCCGCAGCGCGTAACATGAGTGTGAGATGTCATGTGACTTGTTAATAAAACTTTTCATTGGTTCATTTCACTTTTGGTTTCATAATGATGTAAGGATAGGTCAGGTGACCTAAAAATAACACTTTTCATTGGTTGAGAACTATTTTTTTTCCCAAATGATGAAAGCCCCCACCTTTTTTCTCACTCTGACTTTCAACTTTGAGAAAGGAAGACCTGATCATTTGCTCTGATTAAAAAATGGCTTCAATAGTAGCTTCAGCTTCTGCACCCCCACCACCACCACCACCATCTCCTCATAGGAAGAGAGGACCACCTGCACAGTTTATTAGAGACACAGAGGAGGAAGAGGAAGAACAAGACGGAGAGGAAGAAGAGGGACCACGATTTGTCAAAGAGTTACCCCGGGTATCTCATCGCAAAATTAGCTTTATCTGGCAATTTTTTTCCATTCCACCAGGAGAGAAAAAAGTCAATGCACGCTATGCTACGTGCCTTATCTGCCAAGATAAGTTATCCCGGGGCACTAATAAAAAATACAGTTATGGAAATCACACAATGCACCGACATATGCAGAGAAGGCATCCAATCAACTATAGTCGTGCAGAGATGCGTGAACTACAACAGAACCCCCCAACTTCGGTGACAAGAACATCTACTGATATCTCTCTCACAGTTGGAGAGGCCAACGAAACAGTGCCAAATATTCAAAAAAATGTTGTCCATATGAAGCTGACATGCTTATATTGTGGCACTTTAATTTCATGCGCAAACATGAGTTTGAAATTAATTAATTTGGCTTTCGAGAAACACCGATGCTCCAAACGCAGCAAGTTTTAATTTTTTTTTTTGCTCCTGTTGAGCCTTTTTCAATGCCTCTTTCTGTTCTTTCCCTTTGAAAAAAAACAAAAAAAACAAATAAGTGTTCAAAAAATACAAAAAAAACACAAAATGTTCAAAAAATAAAAAAAAAATATAAAACAACAAAAATATTTTTTAAAAAAAGTTCTTTTCAGAACTACCTTCCCTTTCAAAAAAAATTGCTAGAATGTTTAGCACTCTGGCAAGCTCTATTTCTTTTGGTTCGCTTCCCGGTTAGCTTCCCGGTACGCGGACCGGGAGCTAACCAAAAAAAAAAAAAAAAAGAGTAAGTATAAGGAAAGTAAACAGAGAGTGATGTTAAAAGAAAGACAGCTATAGGGAGTAAAGAAGAGATACTGTTTAATAGATCTATTTACCGAAGAAAAGACGGAAGAGGGTATAATTGTGAAAAACAAAATAGATAACGAAGTGAAAGAAAAAAAAGAGAGTATAACATTAACAAAGAAGAGTTTCTTGGAGAATGTGAGTGAATGTTCAAAATAAGATTAAAACATGAGGAATAACAGAGAGAAAAAATAGAAAACAGAAAACAAAAAATAACAGAAAAAGATTAATTGAAACAGCAAAGAAATGTAAGTAACATAGAGCCATATCATCAACATAGGCAATAAAAGTTTTGCAGATTTTATTGGCAGAAATGTGTCGCTAAAGCTGCTTTTGCGGCAGAAAACTGCCGCTAAAACCACTTTTGCACCAGTTTTCTGCCAATAAAAAGGGCAATAATTTTATTGGCTGTGTTCATAATATGCCCCTTAGTGTGCTTCAACTACACAGAGAAAGCATTATGAACAAATAGTGATACAGTGATCAGTCAAAGACACTAAGAGTAATAGAGACGGAGTGAGTGAACAAGAGTGAGGAACTATGAGAAGAGAGGGACTGAGAAAAAGAGTGGAAGGAGTTGAGTAAGTAGGTAATAGAGAAAGGAATGAGGGAAGTAGCAAAGGCAGGAAACTGAGGGTTAAAGAAATGAAGCAGTGGAACTAATAGAAGTTAAATGTGATAGAAATGTAACGAAAAGAGTACAAAACATTTACCTTATAATTGTCGTTAAATTACTCACTTTTTGTTTTTATACTTTCAATCTGTGAAAGAGAGAACAAACATTTGAAAAATATTAAAACATGTATTTAAAAATTACAAAAGACAAGGGAAAAGATTGAAGGACAAACAGTTTTTCAACAACTTTGACACTTACAGAAGCTTCTGCTTCTCCAGGCCCCCTACACAGTCCTAAAGATATACATTTTAAACTAACAGTATCTTGATGCAGATGAAGTGAGGCCTATCTTAAAACATGGTGCATCTTTTGCATTGCTGTTGTCTCAGAAAAGTGTCGCAAGACACTAAAATTTTAAATGATTGCTTCAGGATGCCAATAAGATGTGTCCTATCCAGAGGTTTGTTTGAGGTGAGGCCTACTCAGGGTTGCAGATGAAATTTCGAGTTGTTGAAGAGAATAGAGGACATAATACATGTGAAGGTCTACCAATGAAGTGAGTCATGTCCACTGCACTCTTGAACAAAGTCCAAACCTCCTATGTTTCCCTGGACAGACCTAAACTTGATCTGCACAATGTGATTCGTAATGATAGGAAACACAGGTGATGTAAATGAAATACGTGCAATTTATTTTGCTCATTTCACAATCACATCACTTGTGTTTCCTTTGCTTAGGTATCTCATTGTGCAGATGTAGTCCAGCATATGAAAGAATACGCAGAAGTGCAGCACTGCATGCAACAACTTTGACACTTACAGAAGCCTCACCTTCTCCATGCCTCCTACACAGTTCTACATATACATCATAAATGCAAACAGTACAGAATTAATTATACATGTTAAATGGTTTATTTTTGCTGTTCTCAGAATGTATCAAAATTCACTAAAAACAGTGACTTGAAGGTATTCATCATATAACAGCGGGGAAAAAAAAAACAATCAAAATGATTGTGTTTAAAAATCCCATACAACATAACAAATCAGAATTCAGAACTCCTTAAAGTTAACTTACTTTCCATGACGTCAAAGGATGTCCTATGAACAGCTTACACTCTGTTTTGCTGTTATTACTTTCAGCCCGTCACTTTCTGAAAGAAAATCTCCATCGTTTTTAAAAACATGTTACATGCAATAAATGACTTCTTGCTCTCTACCACAAGTTTCCACAAGGCCAATTCTTGTCAGAGCCATTTATAACTCTTGGATTTCTTGTAAGCCAATCCCGTCATTTGGCATTTCTGCAACTTTCAGAATTAAAATGTTGAAGATCATTTTCACAATCCTGGAATAGTAATATCTTCCCCTTCTTGCTCAGTCATGTTCTACATTTCCTATGACACTGATACTGCTTACTATGAAGCAGACTTACACTACCTCTATGACTAGTACAATTATTTAATTCTCTACATCACTTTTAATCACAAAGCAATGTAAAACAGTAGACAGCATTGCAGACTTACATTCCCTCTACTCTATGTTTTGATTGGCTGCTTCAATTAGCTTATAAAAAGAAATAGTTTTTCTGAACTCATTCAAAGTGCACTTATTTCTCCATGACGTCCAATCTTATGGTTAGAAGTTATGTCTCTGAACTACACTTATCCTCAAGGCCAAATTGTGTAGGAGCCATTAGAACTTCTTGAAATTCCACAAAGCACATCCCGAGATTATTTCCCTAAAATTTTGGTTTTAAAAACACCAGGTAAGAGTTTTTAAGGTCATACGGCAATTTTTTTTTGAAAATTAAAACAGAATCATTGCAGAATGACCAGCCATTTCTAGACTTTAAATAAGCTGTGTAATGTCCTGATGTTATTGAAGGGCTGTCATGATATATAATTGCTGCAGTTACAAAAGTCCTTCCTGATATTGACAACTGCGAAGCTACAAAATTTTTAATTAAAGTTGTCAATTTTGTTCCATCAGGCCTACATCGTTGGAACATTAAAATGACATACTGGCCATATGTTCGTATAAATAATGTGGACATCATTTCAGATTTACATTGGCTACACTCCATGTTGTGATCAGCTGCTTTTACTAGCTTATTAAAGGAGACTGATTTACTGTCTGGCAAAGTTAAATATATAAATCTTTCTGAGTCTACACTAGTAGTACTGGATACCATACAGTTCTCGCAGTCATGCTGCCATTGATAAGAAAGCCCAAACAGCTGATCTACATCTACACCTTCAGCATGCAATACATCAAGCATATACATTAAAAACTCCTGACAATCTTGCTGAATATTTTGAGAGAATTGTGTTTGGCCGGAACATCTGTCTAACAGATTTCGAATTTCAGACACACTTTCTATGTTTGTTCTATCAGTGCTACATTTCTCTAACACAGAATTTAACAAACTGCAAAATCTTTGATCAGAATTGACCACAATCTCTTCTTTTACATTTTCTAGAGAAAACAAAACATTAACCACTACATTAGCATAGCAGTTGACACCAGAACTGTTTTCAAATTGAAAACCAACAACATCTTCAACAGAATCCTTTTTGTTTCTGCTTGTAATTTTAGGTTCATCGACTTTTCGTCTTTTTGCTACAACCTCCCCAGTATTGGTCACATTTCTTCGTTTCCGGCCTACCACACGTTTCTCAAACAAAGGATACTGAGGCAAATGTGGCGCATACTCTCTTCTTAACCTATTGTATTCCTTAACACAATCTAGATCCGCACAAATGTTTGTGACATCACACTCAATCAAGTACAATCCCGATAAAGTTCTAACTCGTGACAATGCCACATATGCCATACCCTCCTTGAACACAGAACTGCCAATATTCACCAATGAACAGTCTACACTTAAACCTTGCGATTTATGGATTGTCACCGCATATGCCAAGCAAACAGGAAACTGCTTACGGCGAACATATAAGTCTTTTACAAGCAAAAATCTAGCAGAGCAACGACCAATTAGCTGTACTTCCTCAATGCCATCAAATTTAATTTTTAAAAATTCAATTCCATCTCTATTTCTGTATTTTACAAAATCAACAACATTACCCATTGATCCATTTACCAGACCTCTTTCAACATGTAAATTCCTTCTTAAAATTATACGGCAGTTCAAGCACACATTCAGAGTCTTTTCAAAACCTGCAGTTTTAGATATACTCTTCTCTAATGAATCCAATTTTGTTTTCAGATTCTCAGACAAAATAATTGTTGATCCCATATGCTCTACTCTGTCAATAGCTTCCAGTTTCACAATCTCTTGCTTTTCTAAATGCAACATTTTGTTGTTGAATTTGGCACATTCTGCAACAGTTGGCATCAAACATATTCCAGATTTCTTATCAGTAATTTTCGGAAAAATATTCTCAGGCGCAACATCTTGTTCTGGATATAAATTTGACAGTAATCGTGCATGTAAAGCTTCTTTCCCATGCTCGGTCACTTTTCCAATTCTAACATCTTGTAGAATAGTCTTGTAAACTTCATCCTTCGCCTGACGCATATTTTCATGCAGTTCAGCATAATTGAAGTTTAACCATATATTGACGTTGCCAATGCTGCCTAGGCACTTCCTGGTATCTTCATGCGTGAGCATTTTGAACACAGGTTGCCCTTTCACTGGTGTCAGCTGCAAAAGATCTCCGAAAACAATGATGTGTTTGCCACCAAATAACACATCATACTCTGTTTTGAGAACTTCTTGCATTCTCAAATGCACAAAGGCAAGCATGACATTGGAAACCATGCTTACTTCGTCAATGATAAGAAGTTTCATTTTTCTCAAGATTCTTGAAACTTCAAAACAAGCATCTCCAGATAGCTTGTGATATTGTAATTTGTTGTCATGCTCCACTGGCAGCATCAGTAAACGATGTAAAGTAATCCCTTTAATGTTATGTGCTGCCAGTCCAGTTGAAGCGGTGACAACACAAGACAGCGATGACTCTGTCCTTTCCTGCAAATAGCATGAAATTGCTTTAATGAGGAAACTTTTTCCAGTTCCCGCTTCTCCACTCACGTACAGTCGGACACGCTTCAACGACGTACATGAGCACTCTTTCTTGTCATGACTTAATCCATGATCAATTTGCATGGTAACTTCGTCATATATTTTCCTCTGCTCAACGTTGAGTTGTCTTTCCAACTCTTCTAAGTTAACCGCATCCTCCTGAGCATGTGCCATGGCTCTTTCCACTTCATTCATAGCAGTGGCAGCTTCATTTTCGATAACAGGTCCTCCTAGTGGATCCTGACTCAATGAAGCAGAACTCTGACTGTCCTGAGAACTGTCTCTGGCAATCTCGGCTGCAATCGTTGCTTCCTGCTCAATTTCCGCATTCAACATTTCTACATATTTGGGAAAAGCAGGACATTCTATGGTCTCCTTGGCAGCATTGAAAGAGTCTTCGTAACAGAGGAAATCTCCAAGCAGTTCCTCTTCTGCACGCCAAGGCTTGAAAAGTTGCAAAAGTGCTAAATAGAAAAACTCCTTTTTTTCAGGAGATTCGCCACTCAATTTTCGATGGTTTACCAAGTGGCATTTTCTTTGCTTGACCAGACATCCCTCACTTCCTATTACAGCATACACTCTTTTCTCAGTATCTTCTTTGATGTTCCTCTTGAATATGTAATTTTGAAGAACCTCATACAGACAAACATTGTCGAGGTGACTGCTTCTATTTGGATAATATGTATCCAACATGTTGGTCTTCAAAATGTCGGTACTGTTTGGCTCCTTTTCCGCCAAATACTCAATTTCCCGCACAGGTTTCAGAACTCGATTACGCGTTGCAGCAAGACCAAGACTCGCCCAAACGATACTCCTGGACTTGGCATAGAGACTTGCTGAAGACAACCGGTCAGAGCATTCGTAAGCTCCAATTTCTCGATGCGACAACATCTTCAGACTGAAACTGTACAACTTCTTGCTGAGGCTCTTTTCATGGGAAATGTCCTCCCACATATCCTTCAATTCTGTCTTCTCTTTTTTGGTGATGTAAGACGTCACATACCGAGCCACAGCCATACAGTTATCAGCCACAAACTGTATATCCATGTTAGCATTCCACATGGACAAAATCACTGGGTTGTAGTCGTTGATGTACTTGGACTCTTCGTTCCTCTTCAAATTGTATGTGTTTTTAGGTGATTTCCTCGTCACACTATGTCACAGAGAAGACATCAAACTGTTCACTCTTCCTTTAGAAATCACCGGTCGTGGAAAGCCGAAACGACATTTGGTGTAGAACTTGTCTTTGTTTCGGAATTTACGACGACAGTACTTTCCACATCGATGGCTTTGGAAACGTAGAACTTTTTCTCTTAGGCTTTTCTTCTCCTTTGCGTTTGGAACAGCACACGTAGAATACTGTTGGATGAAACTCATCACTGAGTCTTCTGGATCCGTTCCAAATTTAGGTGCATCCTTGATCCACAGCAACATATGTATATGAGGAGCACCTCTTGCTTGGTACTCCTTTCTCCAGAAGAAATCCAACACCTCTCCAAGAGGTGGATTCTTCTTATTCATGATGAAAGACATCATAGCTTCAAATCTATGATTGAAGTACCTACATACATTGACTGGATCCAAAGAGCACAGTTCTCCGGGTGTCTTGAATTCGATGTTTTCTACGTTAGCATTTGCCTCTCGTAGAAATTCAAGTAAGTCTTCCCAGCCATACTCGGCACAGCTCAGAGTGAGGAACCATGTGGGAGTTCCTAAGTTCCTCAGCATACATTTTAAATCACCATGACGACGGTACCAGTACTCATTAGTACCACGCTGACACGCCATGAGATTAATCAGGTGAGAATCCAAAATACTGTCTTGGACATTGACTTTATCCATAAAGTCACTTGCCGAGATGTTTTGCATGTGTATACCACTTTTCAAGATGTGGTTCACTGCATATGACAGTCCAGACAGATCGCTTTCAAACAGGAGATGAAACAAATAAGGAATGCATTGTCGAAACCTAGCATCTCCTGCATACAATCGCAAAGTCCGGTATTCAGAAGCAGGAATTTGATGAGGTCGCTCATCATATCTTCCTCCCTGACCTGTTGGAAAAAGCTGTGGGAAACACCGAGCTTCCAAACTTTCCTCCCAAACACTAATGGGACTCCCTTTGGCTTGTTTCATTTGAAACAACTCAATAGCATTCCCCATGACTTCCTTGGAATGCAAAGGATGAACACTATAATGTTCATATATTTCTTCACTAGTAGAGGGTTTTACTTTCTCAATTTGACCAGCACACAAATCGCTATCCTCTTCCTCACTTACTTCCTCTTCTGCAACATATACATTCTTATAGTATTTATTATTTTTTTTCAAATACAATGTTGCCTTTTTAACTTTCCTAACATCTACAAAATCTTGCCATATTTTCTTATTCTTTGTCGGAACCCCATTAACTAAGATAACCAGAGGTTCCTCTTCCACTTTTTCTACTCCAATTGTGTTAATGTTTTTCTTCAAATCTAGAGGCAAATAAACAACTCTTCCCTTTAATCCTCTCTGTAAATCTGATGGAGGCAATTTCCCTGTCTTTGGCTCCATTCTTACAATAGCCTGAAAGGGATGGATACTTTGAATCAAAATAGATTCATAAGTATTTAAATCCTTCAATTCAGAAGGAATCTCAACCAATTCCAGATTATTATGAACTGCTCTAGCAGGCATCTGGTTTTGATTTAATTTGCAACAACAATAAGTACACACACGTTGATCCAATCCCAAATCAAAACAATTTTCTACCATCAAGTATGTTGCGAAATCCTTCCATTCACTATTATTTTCCCTTACACTTTTTGCATATAAATCCACTAACTTAGTCTGATTCTTATAATAAGTGCGTCGACAACACACACAAGTGAAATTTGGCCTCTCACTTGATTTCACCTCAAACGTCGCAATTTCCCTCTGGAAATTATCTGTACTGGAAACCTGTACACTATCTTCCACATTACTCTCTTCTTCTTGGTCAATTTCAACATTCTCCTCTTTACTTCCAAAGTAACAAAACTCAATTTCTTCACATATATTCTTCACATCTATTTCAGAACCATGCAAAAGAGCAGCGCATAATTGTTTAAGCATAATTGCTGGACTCTTAGCATAATACAACATTCTAACTAATTTCCTCACTTTATTATGATGCACTGCTAGCATCCTGAAATGATGAAAAACACTCTGGCATACTCTCCTGGAAAGACAAGCCAGTGAATGACCATGCAAACCTGTCACTTCTCTCACTCTGCAAGGATCTAATTCTTGCAACAACCTTATTTTCTGCTTCAAACTTTTCTTATTAAATGACCGTACAAAATCACAAACCAAATTGATAGAATCCTGTCGCACACTACAAATACTACTACACGAGTCGATAAGTCTTTATTTCGAATAAAAGATTCATAAAAGACGATATACAACCATACACAATGTATAAAAGGATCAATCAATAAAAATAATGTACACAAATTATTCCTTAGAACAATAGGATACTATTCACTAGATGTGTATTGGGACAAATAGGACACAAACAACATGCACATGGATTAGTACCACTAATAACCATATTCAGCTACAGAACAGTATATACATCTAGATAAAAACACTCAACGAAAAGGGATGCCCAGTTTCTTAGTTCGAATCAGCCAGGCCCATCCCAAAAATTTAGCAACACAGACCACTACAGTTTCAGATCTAATAACACGGAGTTTAGTAAGTGCATCTCGGTGGCCACCACTATTCAGGGATAAGCATATGGGTTTTAGCCACTTACTTCTGGGCGCTCGATAAACGGGACAACCAAAGAAGAAGTGGCCAACACTTTCTTCCCGGTCGGGACACCAGTGGCATTTATTTCCTGTCATCGTGTCCCATTTTGCTGTAAAAGAATTGACAGGCAAGGTGCCAGTTCGAAACTGGTGGTATAGTTTACGATCTAACACACTTGTGATCAAATCCCAATACTGCTCTAGTGAGGGAATAACCTTATGCACTAAAAATAGACCAGTTAGGTTTGCGTCCAGGGATTGGGTTACAAGAATAGATTTTTTCCAAGCCCAAAAGAGCGCCTTGAACTCAAGTTTTGATGGGAAAATTTCCCCCCCTGGGTTGGCCCAAAGCTCCGGAAGACCCATCATATACAGAACATTTTTAACTTCCCTAAGCCAGGGTATTTTATGCGCACCCCACATAAGTTTTACCTCCTCCAGTTCTCGGATAAACAGACCAAGCTCGGGAGTGGTCCAGAGACGGCGCCAAAATGCCACCAGGCGGAACTGGGCCATCTCATCGATCGGTCTGCAACCAAGATCCAACAACAGAGGTTTTGTTGGAGCGGACTGCGGAAGACTTACCAGATTCCGTAGGAACCTGTTCTGCGCAATGGCCAAGCATGAAAGATCCTTGTGACCCCAAACTTCGGCTCCGTAAAGGGTTGCTGAAGTGACCTTAGCCTCGTAGATTTTTAGGGCAGGAGTAACACGCTTTGTTAGGGAGTTCTTTTGTTCACGGACCAGACAACCAGCCAACCTATTAAATTTGAGTTTGGACGTCTCCACTTGGGGGTTCCAATTGAGTTGGTGATCTAGAGTCACACCAAGGTATGTCATGACCCTAACCTGCTCAATTTGAACTCCGTTTAGGGAGACTACACACTTAGGGGGGTTTTTCTTGCAAAAAACCATAAATTTGGTTTTATCTACATTTATTTGCAAGTCATTCATTATACAAAACTCAGAAAATCTATTCAGGGCTACCTGAAGTCCAGCTCTAGTTTTAGAAAGGAGGAGGGTATCATCTGCGAAGATTAGCATGGGGTACTTACGACCACCCAACATAGGTGCATCCGACTGTGTATTAATAAAATGTTGGGCAACCTGATTAATAAACAGGAGAAACAACGTGGGGGCCAGGACACAGCCTTGGCGTACCCCACGTTGTACAGGGAAGCATTTGGTCACCTGCCCCTGACTACCCCACCTTACCTGAGCATAATTGTCCTCATGTAGTCGCTGGACTAGGCTCAAGAGCTCTGGGGGAAGGCCCATATGTCTAAGGGCCTCCCATAGCTTCTTCCTTGGAACTAAATCAAAGGCCGACTTAAGGTCGACGAATGCAGCATATAACATACCGCCGCCCAAAAGAACCACCTTCCAAAAAAGTAATGTGAACCGGAAGACCTGGTCAACAGTGCTAGTGCCGAACCTAAATCCTGCCTGCATAGGGGAAAGTATGTTATTTGAATCGATCCAACCCTGAATTCTTGCTAAGATCATTCTCGACACAATTTTCTGGATCGAATCGATCAAACTAATGGGCCGATAGTTGTTTGGGAGGGAGCGATCACCCTTCTTATAAACTGGCAAGATTTCTGCCCCCTTCCATGAGATAGGAATCTCAGCCCCTGCAGCTATATTATTTGCCAGTAACGTAATATAAGGGATCCAAAGGTCAGGTTTGAGCTTAAAAAGGTCAGCAGGAATAGCATCTATGCCAGGAGCTTTACCTGGCTGAACAGACTCAAGGGCATGTGCAGTGTCGGATTCCAAGAATATGAGTCTGACTCCTATATGTGGGAGGGGACACGATGGCATAGTTATCATCATCAGTTCCTCCGTTTTAATTGGGTCGTTGAATTGTGCCGTAAAAAATTCCACCCAAGATTGGGCGGAGACATGATTTTCTGGATTCTGGGCAACTGAATCCCTTCCCCTCCTTACGATTAACCAAAAATCAGTTAGGTTGGGGGATTCACAAGCTCTAAGGAGATCAAGCCAGTAAGAGTCATCCCAGTCTCGCTTGGCAGCCCAGAGGGTACGCTTGTAGCACTGCCTTGCTATCCTTATATCGTCTGTATTCCGGGCCTTCACAGCAGCTAATAAGTTGCTGTGAGCATCTCTGCAGTTCTTATTATACCATTTTTTGTGCACTCTAGCGTTAACAGGCTTAGAAGGTTTCGTGAGAAGGTTTTTAAGGCCCAAAAAACACTCCTCATGGAGATTAGTGATTGTGGAATCAGCATCGCCAGAGGGAGATAACGGAGGCATCCTACTCCACACACCCCGCACCTTTTCCTCGATCTTGGAAATAAGTGCTGGGTCATCCAGAATCCTGAGCCATTTTACTCGACGCCTGTTGTCGCACAAAACTATATCAGATGTTAAGCAATTAGTTCCCCTGGCTGGGGCCCCCAAGCCTGGGACCAAAATCTCGAGTGAGAGGGGATTATGATCACTCTCTGGACGGGGCTCTACCACCATGTCTTGTACAATAGACCAACACTCAATATTAATCAGTATATAGTCGATACGGCTGGAACTCAAACCGTTATCGAAGGTGTTGGTCCCAAGGCTATCAGAGCGTGTACGCCCATTTCCGGCCCGTAGACCCCAATCTAAACAGAAGCCCAACCAATGTAAAGCTGCCTCGGTGCCCCTAACACCCTTTGTGATAGTAAGCGGGGGGATGGTCCAGACAGTGTCCTCCTCGGAACCCACATCCTCTGCCAAGGAAAAAATGGGCTCAATGGAGGTATTCAAATCACCCGCTACAATAACAGTCTGGTTGGTTTTGGAATTCTTAAATAGAAGATCAAGATCATCCAGGACAATTTGTTTTCTCCCGCCCTGGCAACCACGGGCATAGACATCAACCAAGAGGAGATCTGTGATGTTGGGTTTACTCAAAATAATACATAGGAGATCCACACTCTCTACCAGTATTTCCTTGCCATGGAAGCCCAGATTGTTTTTAATCCAAATGGTAAGGCCACCAGAGGCCCTACCCTTAGGACTCTTGATAGCGGGTTTTGAAAAATTGAGATAACCCAGCCTGTGTAAGGGGACTATTGACCATGTTTCCTGGAAAATGACGATATCATATGAGTCAATAAAATTGGCCCAATCGTCGTTGTCCAAGCGTCCCCGTAGCCCTGCAATATTCCAAGAGACCACTCTTAGTGGATAGTCCGTACTGTGGTCACAAAGTGACCGTGCCACGCCCATTACATCAGTCATAGCCGTAGCAGGAATGTTTACAAGATCTAAGGGTACACCCGCGTTTTTAGGCAAGAATAGACCATTAGGAGATGGGTTTGGTGGTGCAGGCCTCCGTGAGTGGGGAGGAATCATTATGGGCGATATGTCGCCAGACCCCCCAAGTCAATCCACCTCCTCCAGGCAACCAAACCTATTGGAGGTGGGAACCCCATGCCACCAATTATGCTGACTATGTCCATCAAACCTATGAGTCGGTCGTCTAGCATTCTGGACAATTGACCATGACCCCTCACTCGCAGGTTGTTGTCTAGGAGGATAGAAAAAAGTGAGAGGTCTCACCACTATTGTGGAATTGACCTCAAAGGATGGCCATGCACATAGATGCTGTGCTGTGTGGGGATCAGAGAAAGATACCACCACACAGTCACCGGCTATGGACTTATGCGTGGGGCCAATCCAAGGGACTCTCCGAACCATTAATACACTACTTTTTTGGTGGTCGGGGAGCTGTTTATTGGAGTTAAGCCAGTGAATGACTTTGTTTTTCAAAGAAAGATCATTCTCCTGGGAATGCTGATCCAACTCAGGGACGCCGGCTAAAATAATAACGTACGGCCCCGCTTCTGGCGGAAGGTCAATAAACCCTCCACGGAAGTTGTGACGACTGGCCTGTCGTAGTGGGTTATGCACCGGTTGTGGCCTTGGGGGATGGTGGGCTGCTGCTCTTGAGTCAAGGTTCTGCCTATAAGCTGGTTTGTGCGGGGGAAAGGGTTTTGGTACAACTGGGCTAGGGGTAGGTACAATAGTGTTTACAATGGTGGAACGGGGCTTTGGTATGGGTTTAGATATTGGTAGGGTCACAGGGATACTTTGAGGTAGTTGTGAGAGGGGTTGAACAAGTTCTGTTACTTTGGGCTGGGGGGCGGATTCGGTCTCGCGTAAGAGCTTGGCATCCATTTCTTTTAGGCTCAAGCTGGCCAGGGTGACTATGGTCCTATCCATTTCAAGGAGGTTATTCTCTATACGAGAAAGCCTCGATTCCAAGGGGGAAAGTAGCTGCTTTAGCGTACCCCAGACTATTTTAAGGAATTCGCTATCACCCTCCCTATCGTGCACAGGTCCACTCACCCGACCCTCCGGAGTGATCACGCTATTCTTACTTGGGGAGGTGATGATAATATCATCTTCCACCAAACTAAGTAAATCAGGAGCGACTTCCCCATTCAAAACATGTGAGTGGTTTTGGAACTATCATCTTTCACCCCAAGAGAACCCATGGCCCGTCTACGGTTAAAAAACTGTGATCTTGCAATTCTAGCTTTTTTCCTAGCGTAAATGGATCTCGCAAGGCATTTCTTTTTATAGGTTGCTGCTTTCTTTGCACTACAAAGACTTGCGGCTAAATTTGTTTTGGGAGGAGGGAAAAAGCCTGCAATACTAATTAGTGGAGCAGGGCCCATTTTTTGTTGCACTGGAGTGGATTGGGGATTAGGAGGGGAGTTTAAAAGAATAGTTGGGGGTGCGGGATGAATAGCTGCCGTTATTAACAGAGGCCGAGGAGCGGCTGAACGATCAGGGGTACGGGCAGAAGCAATATTCCCCAGGGAGGATTTTTTTGTACTAGCAATGTGCTCTGACAGCCTTCTTGCAGCATCAAGTTCTAAAGAAACCTTGTGCTGCATTTTACTGATTTCCTCGTCAATAGCCAAATTAGTTTTGACTAGGAAATCATCCAAAGTTCTATTGGAATTGCTAGCAGCCATGAGGGTTTTGCTCCGACTACCCCGTGAGCACATTTTACAGAATACAAGTGAATAAATAACAATACAAACAACAATAAAACTGTAAGATGTACCAAGAAAGGGAGTTGGCCCAGCCCAGTCCTCTTAGTCCTCGAACGGCCTCAAACGGCCCGCTCTTTGCCCGGTCTTCGCCCCGGGCTGCGTCCCGCGCTGCGGGAGTGCTAGGTCAATAAGTAGGAGGTCGTGTAAAAACAGGGGGGCGTGGCAGCAGGGAGAGCGGACCGGAAGTTGGAAAATGGTCTTGCAGGGACTCCTGGGCAATGGAGTCCCCTGCACGCTCGCAGCCCCGCTGACCGCACTCACCCGGTAGCCCGCAGTCCGTCACCAATGTTCCGGTGTCCCAGGCGGCGAAGCGGCACCCGCGGAGCGGGTGCGGCGAGTTATGGGTCTGGGCTCCTGGAAATGCTGATGTGTTGCAAGGTCAGTAGCCAAAGTGCCTCCGTATGCAAAAGTGCGTCCCGCCGATTAAAGGGTGGAAGAGGTTTTAAAGACCGCTGGGGGCGGGGGGCGGCAGCAGGGAGAGCGGACCGGAAGTTGGAAAATGGTCTTGCAGGGACTCCTGGGCAATGGAGTCCCCTGCACGCTCGCAGCCCCGCTGACCGCACTCACCCGGTAGCCCGCAGTCCGTCACCAATGTTCCGGTGTCCCAGGCGGCGAAGCGGCACCCGCGGAGCGGGTGCGGCGAGTTATGGGTCTGGGCTCCTGGAAATGCTGATGTGTTGCAAGGTCAGTAGCCAAAGTGCCTCCGTATGCAAAAGTGCGTCCCGCCGATTAAAGGGTGGAAGAGGTTTTAAAGACCGCTGGGGGCGGGGGGCGGCAGCAGGGAGAGCGGACCGGAAGTTGGAAAATGGTCTTGCAGGGACTCCTGGGCAATGGAGTCCCCTGCACGCTCGCAGCCCCGCTGACCGCACTCACCCGGTAGCCCGCAGTCCGTCACCAATGTTCCGGTGTCCCAGGCGGCGAGTTATGGGTCTGGGCTCCTGGAAATGCTGATGTGTTGCAAGGTCAGTAGCCAAAGTGCCTCCGTATGCAAAAGTGCGTCCCCTACTACACTTCCAGGTGTACACAGGACCCTTAGCACGTCTTCCTAAAACCTCATTACCTAACACCTCTTCTGCCTCTGTTGTCACAAGTTTTTCTTTTTCAACTGGACAACCATCTTTCACTTCATAAGCACGACCACTGGTGTCAACTGCATGCACCAAATCATTATCCTGGAAATAACTCTCCTCATTAAAAAATGCCTCACAGCTTGAACTATGCATCCATTCTCCAGAAAAAACTTCACAAAAATTACTACGATTAACTATTCTCTTCCATCTACTATTTCTTTTGAAATCATAAATTGCCTTGTTTAGCTTCCTAATTCTATTGATTATCAAAATAAATAACTTACGTTTAATTTCAAATGCCTGATCAATAACTTTCTCAACTTTTTTTTTTCTCTTATACAAAACAACTTTCTGTTGACGTTTCTTAATATTTTTTAACAAATTGCCAATTATCCTGTTGCGGAACATTCGTTTACGAATGTCCCTAAACTGTTGTTTCCTTCTACTATCATGCACAGAGTTATCTCTTGCTCTAGCAGTAACATTTTTGATTGGCCTTTCCTTTCCATTTGAATTGCTTCTCTTTTTATGGACTGAAACATTTTCTGTAGTAATATTTTTTTTACTACACATATTTCTTATGAATGTTTTTGTACTCTTACCCGGTGCTTTCTTCGTGACTTGACACATCTTTTTGTTAGAGGACTGCTGCTTCTTTTGATTCACCTGCTGTCTTTGACGTTTTGCAGCCTTTCTCTCTCTTTCTTTCGTTGGCATGGTGAAATGTTGAAATGATCTGCAGTTGAATCTGTGGTAAAATATATTAAAAAATGTTATTAACCACTATTACCAAACAGTAAATCAATAACAGTGATCAAAAACTTAACACACTACTTGACATTTTAAATAGAAGATTTTTTAGTCCTTGGCAAATTTACAATACAGAAATAGCAGAAAAGAAATGGAATTTATATTCATGTTACCTGTGCTATTTTATATGTGAATCTGATCTAATTTTATGAGCATATTTTAATATTTTATTGAAGACACTACACATAACCTGTTTTTGAAGGTGTCTTTATTTTTAAATTAAACGGTTTACACTTTTACTTTTTATTTATTATAAATTTTAAAAATAAATGTTTATAGTTCCATAGGCTCAAGCAGGTCATTTTCCCACCCTATGTCATATAATTCGGACAAATCTGCATCCTCATCACGCTCTTCTTCATCCTCAGGATTTAAATCATCCAAGGGATCAACATCCACTGATGTTTCAATTACAAGTTCAATGATGAGGTCAAAATCAACTGATTGCAGATTGTCGCTCATGTTGATGTTGTCTTTATCTTTAAAGAAAGATAACAACAATGAGATGTTGCAGAGTAAGAGACAAATCTCAGAGATTATAATAGTAAAATTGTTTAACAAGAGTAACATTTTGCAGCTATTATTTAGCCATGTCCAGCGATGCTGAGCAGGTGAAGCCTATGTCTAATTTTTCAGTGAACAGGACTCATCTCTTCTTAACCTTGGATAAGCCTCACCAACTCTGTGTCCCCTGCACATACTTAAATGTAAAGGGGCAGATTTATGTTAAATGGCACATCCCCAGGCATGCACCAGTTAACGTGCACCGCTGCTCTGCCACCCATGGTGTGCCGTATTTACAATCAGATAGGAGAAAGCTGCGTCAAAACCCTGCGCCTGCTTTAAGCAGGCATAGGTCTTGACGCAACATTGTGGAGATGGGGCACCCCTGAGCCTTGCTTGAGCTGCATCGCACTTGCGATACAACTCCAGCAATGCGCCACCTTTACAACACAGATACGTCACGCATCTGTGCCATTTTTGCCCCATGCTGCCCCGCATTGTAAATGCAGCACACCATGGGTGGCGGAACAGCGGCGCAGGATGACTGGCACATCCCTGGTGATGCGCCAGTCATCATAAATCTATCCCTAAGCTTCTTATCTTGTTACAGATGAACCGCCATATGTACCATCAAACTATTTTGCATTTCCTAAATAGCGAATTTTAAGGAATAAATAGCAATTCTTTACCATTCCTAATTTGCAATGAGCAAATTGCTAATTGCAAATTACCCATTCATTTCCATGGGCTAGGAGGCTCATAGGAATGAAGGTGCAATTTGCGATTACCAATTAGCTCATCGCAAATTAGGAATTTTTTCAAGGGTGCAGGGGTATCTCAAGAACACCCTGCTGCACCCCTGAAAAAGAAATTTGAGGGCATATGGCGCACATACATGCCCTAAGGACATGTATTGGCGTCATATGGCACCTTTTGTTTTTTGGAAAAAAATGCTTTTTGAAAAGAATTCGCAAATTACCACAAACTAGAAGTTGGTGGTAGTTTACAAATCCTTAATGTCATTTTTTACATATTTTTTGTTTGATACATTGCATTTAAGGAATCGCAAAATTTGCAAATCCTTCAGTGCAATCGCAAAATAAGGAATAGCAAATATTGCTATTCCTTATTTTGCATCAAACTTGTTTGATACATACCATTTGTCTAATTAGCATTCGCAAAGGCCGAAATTCGCAGAATTTTGATCTTTGCGAATGCTAATTAGCTTGATACATATGGCCCCAAGTGAGGCCTGTCTTGCAACATGGTGCATCTTTTGCATCACTGCTGCATCGGTTTCATGTGGTACGTTTTTTTTACACCATGACATATCTGCCTAAATGCATCAATTTGTAATTTTGTCGCCTCATAGCAAATCTTTTGCACCGCCGCTGCATCACAAAAGTGACGCACAGTGGCGCAAAAGAGGCATACACCTATCATAAATCTGTCCCTAGCATTTTAAATGATTAATCCAGGATGACGATAAGGTGTGGCCTATCCAGAGGTTTGTTTAAGGTGAGGCCTACTCAGGATTGCAGATTAAAGTTACGCTTGATGAAGAATACAGAGGAGATAATACATGTAAAGGCCTACCAATGAAGTAAGTAATGTGCACTTTATTTCGCCAGTCATCATAAATGTATCCCTAAGCTTCTTATCTTGTTACAGATGAACCACCATATGTACCATCAAACTATTTTGCATTTCCTAAATAGCGAATTTTAAGGAATAAATAGCAATTCTTTACCATTCCTAATTTGCAATGAGCAAATTGCTAATTGCAAATTCCCCATTCATTTCCATGGGCTAGGAGGCTCATAGGAATGAAGGTGCAATTTGCAATTAGCAATTAGCTCATCGCAAATTAGGAATTTTTTCAAGGGTGCAGGGGTATCTCAAGAACACCCTGCTGCACCCCTGAAAAAGAAATTTGGGGGCATATGGCGCACATACATGCCCTAAGGACATGTATTGGCGTCATATGGCACCTTTTGTTTTTTGGAAAAAAATGCTTTTTGAAAAGAATTCGCAAATTACCACAAACTAGAAGTTGGTGGTAGTTTCCAAATCCTTAATGTCATTTTTTACATATTTTTTGTTTGATACATTGCATTTAAGGAATCGCAAAATTTGCAAATCCTTCAGTGCAATCGCAAAATAAGGAATAGCAAATTTTGAATTAAGGACATTTTAAGTCATTTCCACATGTGCAGTGTTTTCAAATTATGATTTGAAAATCGTTTTTGGGGAAAAGGAATGGTTTGCAAATTTATGACAAGGACATAATGGTGTATGCTTCTCTATAAGGCATTTCACTGTCTCTGATGTCATTTTTCCCATATTACATTATAAGACCTTTCCCCCTGGAGCACATTCCTTGTAAATATGCTCCCACCTGTGCATGGTGAATTTAGATTTTGACTGTTTGAGTCACATAGCCATGTTAAAAGTGACCCAAAAAAATTGCAAACGCTTTAAAAAAACACATTCATGTGTCTTAAGGACATTTTAAGTCATTTCCCCGTGGACTGTGTTTTGTAAGTGGCGCAAAAGAGGCATACACCTATCATAAATCTGTCCCTAGCATTTTAAATGATTAATTCATGATGACGATAAGGTGTGGCCTATCCAGAGGTTTGTTTAAGGTGAGGCCTACTCAGGATTGCAGATTAAAGTTACGCTTGATGAAGAATACAGAGGACATAATACATGTAAAGCTCTACCAATGAAGTAAGTAATGTCCACTTCATTGCGCCAGTCATCATAAATGTATCCCTAAGCTTCTTATCTTGTTAGACATCAACCGCCATATGTATCATATAACTATTTTGCTTTTCCAAAATAGCGAATTTTAAGGAATAAATAGCGATTCTTTACCATTCCAAATTTGCGATGAGCAAATTGCTAATTGCAAATTACCCATTCATTTCCATGGGCCAGGATGCCCATATGAATGAAGGTGCAATTTGCGATTAGCAATTAGCTCATCGCAAATTAGGAATTTTTCCAAAGGTGCAGGGGTGTCTCAAGAACACCCTGCTGCACCCCTGAAAAAGAAATTTGGGGGCATATGGCGCACATAAATTTTAACAACATTCCATTACCTCAAAAACGATTTTCAATTCATAATTTGAAAACACTGCCCACAGGGAAATTACTTAAAATGTCCTTAAGACACATGAAAGTGTTTTTTGAAAGCCTTTGCAAGTTCTTGGGTCACTTTTAACATGGCTATGTAACTCAAACAGTCAAAATCTAAATTTACCATGCACAGGTGGGAGCATATTTACAAGGAATATGCTCCACAGGGACAGGTCTTTTAATGTAATATGGGAAAAATGACATCAGAGACACTGAAATGCCTTATAAAGAAGCATACACCATTATGTCCTTGTCATAAATTTACAAACCATTCCTTTTCCCCAAAAACGATTTTCAAATCATAATTTGAAAACACTGCACATGGGAAAATTACTTAAAATGTCCTTAAGACACATAAAAGCGTTTTTTGATTGCCTTTCCAGCATGATTGGGTCACTTTTAACATGGCTATGTAACACAAACATTCAAAATCTAAATTTGCCATGCACAGGTGGGAGCATATTTACAAGCAATTTGCGCCACATAATTCATAATTTTCTCCTTAAAGCACACTATTCTCTATCTAAATTAAAAAAATATTTTCTCACCTTAGCAAATACTTTGAGTTTGAAAACAGTCTCAGAAACACACCAATTTGTCTTCAGCAGAGCAAAAGGTATGCACTCCAGAGTCTGCAGCTATCAAAAGCACAGAAATGCTGTAATTCTTCACACATATCTCTCATGTCACCCAATCAAAACTCTTCCCTCACTTTTTTTCAAATGAAAACCCTTCCCCCCTCTGCCATTTCATGCCTTTTCTGCATGGCAACCACCTCTTGGAAGACCTCTGGTGTTTGCAAGTTCACACAACAATGTTGCAATTGAACTCTGAACTCTCAGTGCACCTGCGTATCCACTACAATCTTTCATTTAATGATTTTTTATTGACCATTCAAAATACATCTTTCAAAGAACTCATCCATGCACCCTAACTTTCTGTCAATCAAAATCCACCAATCACTGTTACTGCTTCATTAACACATTAACACAGAAACTCCACAGTTTTTTTCATTTTAAACTCTCATTTTTTCAACTGCCATTTCATTGCCACACTTCATCTGACTGCAGGAGAACCTTCTCTCACCATGTTTTCTGTCAGGATTGTTGGACATAGTTATATCCACTGGGCTCACAGGTATGCTGAGAACAGAAAATTACCTAACCTCAATTTACAAGATGTGGAAATTAAGTGGTTTGGCCACAGAGGATTAAAATGTCACCAATTGATACCATTGGTGAAAACCTTTATGCATTTGCCCAAACCTGACCTGTTAATTGTGCACTGTGGAGGTAATGATTTGGGCACTTTGACTGGGGTAGGTCTGGAAATGCTTTTAAAGGACACCTTTGAGCAATTGATGGCACTTTTTCCTCAGACTGCCTTGGTATATTCAAATATATGCCAAAGACAGAAATGGAGGTGGTCAAACCAATTTTGTCCACAAATTGAGAAGTCAAGGAAGCATGTAAACAAATCTGTTTCAGCTTACATGAGAGACCATGGAATGGGCTCCATGTACAACAATAACTTGCGTTACTACATGCAAGATATCTACAGAGGAGATGGAGTTCACTTCTCAGATGAGGGCAACAGAATTTTCACTCTGAATTTAAGACTGTGCATTGGTACCTACTTATAAGTACCTAAATGTACCATAAACCCAAAAGCTCTTCTCAGAGCTACCCTACATCTGATCACTCACAATTATTATTTTACTCTAACTTTTTTTCACTAATTTTCAACAAAGTACGCTCCCCGGGGCGCTACCCGGTACGCGAACCGGGAGCTAACCTCGCGAATTTTTTTTAAAAAATGGTTTTTTTTCGCACATATAAGCCTCCTCAGCCACCCTCACAAAACCTAGGGGGTCAAGATAAGTCTACCGTGCCCCCTTCTACCCATTCTGAACATTATTTGCCCTCCATTTTGTATCTTAATTCGACCGAAACACAAAATGGTGGACTCCCGTAACGCTTAAGGTTCGCGAACCGGGGCGCTCAACGATTCGCGTACCGGGTCGCTCCCTGGGAAGCGCACCATCAAAAAAGGTGGGAAAGTAGTTTACAGAAAAGCCACTGGAGACAATTTCACCAAATATAGATTAGCTCATACTACATACCAATCCCTACCATTTTCACAAATTTGATTGGAATTCCATTTAGCCATTTAGCCTGTAGACCTCTCTAAATACCCTGAGGTAAATTACTTCTCAAAACACATCTGAAGTGTTGGAATTGACAACCAATTAAAATGTTACTTTCATTTTCTACTTTTTTTACCTGACATTTGATTGGTTATGTACCTGAATATATATAAAAGAAGAGAATGAAACACAGCCATTTTGACTACTACTTCCTGGTGTACATTTCAATTGGATTTTCACTAATCACTTCAACTTCTTTCTAAAGGTAAGTTGTTATTTTAAAAACTGAACTATATTGTGCACTATCAGTTAATATGGTAAACTTTTTCTGATAGTTATATACTATCCCTCTGTAGTAGTTATAGATTTAGATAGACTTCTCTGTTATAGTTATGGATGGAGTTAGGCTTCTCTTTTATAATTATGAATTTACTTACGTTAAATCACATACACTTTTTTATATTCCTACTTCCACTCTGATACTATACACTGCCCAAATATAAATTCACTGATAAAAAATGCCTATCTAAAATTAATCCCAACAGTGCCCTATCTCTACTAATATATTTTTTTTTTATCCAAATTTCAGGCAACATGGAAGGCGAACAGAAAGTTTCATTTCAAATTGTCCTGCAAGAGAGCAGCCAAGAATTAATTGATCCAAATTATATAGAATTTATGGATGAAACTTGGGACCAAGAACTACTGCAATGTGTGCAAGCAGTGGATGACCTCCTTCAAAATGAGGACATTTTACACCCTCATAGATTACAAGCTATGTTCAATGAAAATGACGACATTTCAGACAGTGAAATGTTAGAAATGTTATTAAATTTTGAAACACAATCACAATAATAAATAATTGCTTAAAAAATTAAAAAAATAAAAAATAATCAACAAAACCAACAATCAATTAACATACAGTATTTGAAAAGTCTATCATTCATTTTTCATTGCAGTACGCTGCCCAGAACGCTTCCCGGTTCGCGGACCGGGCGCTACCCACGCAAAAAAACAAAAAAAAAATTATTTTTTTTTGCCCCGCGGGGCCCTTTTAAAACCTCCACATTAAACCTAGGGGGTCAGGGAGGATCTAGTATGCCCCCTTATGGTTATTTCCCCCTTTGTTTTGGCCTCCTCTTGTCTCTCAATCCTACCGAGAGACAAGATGGCGGCCGCTCCGGACTGTTTAGAATGTTGACAGACACCAGAGAACCAATCAGCTTCGCTACGCGAAGTTCCGGTACGCGTAAGGTCCGCGAACCGGGGCGCTGCCCGGTCCGCTGTTACAGATATATATCTTTTTTTAAACGTTAATTTCTCAAAATCCACTGGAGCACATATATTGAGACCTACAAAAGGCACATCGGGCTACCAGTCCCTACAATTTTGCCAAGTTTCGTGCAAATCCATTCAGCCGTTCGGGCTAAAAGTGAGGCCAACCGCCCTATGGAAAACTCAATGTTAAAAACACGTTTTGGGACCCCCCTTTTTTCTCGACCCCCCCTGGACGAACCCCCCCCAAATTTCCAGGGGCTGCTCAGAAACAAAAAGTTCCATTTTCCAGAAAATTTCAGCCAATTCCGTCCACAAACGCCAAAGTTATTAGACATAGAATTTTCAAAAATCCCATAGAGAAAAAATCCTAACTATATATACCTACTGGCGACCGCCAGTAGGTAATATATATATATATATATATATATATATATATATATATATATATGAGTGAAAGGGCTCCCAATTCGATTTTCACCTCCCAGGAACCACACAAATGACTCGCACACCAGGGTCCGTGTTGGAATTGCGTTTATTGGCGACGCGTTTCGACCAGACGGTCTTCTTCGATAGCCAGCCACATGTAAACACAATCACTGTTATATACATGAAAAAGTGCTCAAGGATAGTGGTGGAAACTAAGGTAGGACCACAAAATAAAACATGACTACCATTCATGAAACTACAAATAGGGTAGAAGACAGACTAATTAGCAAACGGTCTCATATGAATTCCAGTGCTGGAATCATGAAGTAAAGTAAATCAAATATTTCAAATTTAAATTAAATGCATGACCACATTACACGTGCATTAAACCTTATCACATTTTTCGTTATCAGGTCATTTTGACTTTTCAGTTTCATATGGTGACAAAATTAAATTGATACCAGTGATGCAAAAGATAAACATAATGACCACAAAGGTAAGGGCCAAGTGGCCTTTGATTCCCAGAGTTTTTTTTATATATTTCCCTTATATATAAGAGAGACCCTATGCTACTGTCACACATTGTCCGTCCAGTTCGGGTTATATATATATATATATATATATATATATATATATATATATATATATATATATATATATATATATATCCACCACAAAAAGCTTGCCTGGAATGAGGGAGCCACAAACAGGGAAATTCGATTTTGCCTCTTTATTGATGATGAAAACAGCGCAGGAGCAGGTTGCTGCCTCACAAAAATAATGTCCAGCCCTGACGCGTTTCGTGCTATCAGCTGCACTTCTTCAAAGGGGTAAGGACTTGCTGCCTCTGAAACCAGTCATTTATCCCTGCACTCGTTATTCCTTCCAAACCCCGCCCTTGTGGGCGTGGCCATGAGCATGGCCTGATGGTTGTTGTAGTGCAGGGGTTAACCTCAAGTGAGTTGCTTGTTTCAAGTTCGTTGCAAATAATAAAATCCCATGTGGGTTGTGGGGTCAGGGTCACTGTTCAGACGCCACATTGCATTTCATCACCTGCTTTTTCCTGTTCCATACTGACACATCGCTTGGCGCTCCAGTGTAGGACTGCAAACAGCAGCTGGGTTCCCCCGTGGCTCAGGCAACAAGCCACTATCAATCCACCACAAAAAGCTTGCCTGGAATGAGGAAGCCACAAACAGGGAAATTCGATTTTGCCTCTTTATTGATGATGAAAACAGCGCAGGAGCAGGTTGCTGCCTCACAAAAATAATGTCCAGCCCTGACGCGTTTCGTGCTATCAGCTGCACTTCTTCAAAGGGGTAAGGACTTGCTGCCTCTGAAACCAGTCATTTATCCCTGCACTCGTTATTCCTTCCAAACCCCGCCCTTGTGGGCGTGGCCATGAGCATGGCCTGATGGTTGTTGTAGTGCAGGGGTTAACCTCAAGTGAGTTGCTTGTTTCAAGTTCGTTGCAAATAATAAAATCCCATGTGGGTTGTGGGGTCAGGGTCACTGTTCAGACGCCACATTGCATTTCATCACCTGCTTTTTCCTGTTCCATACTGACACGTCGCTTGGCGCTCCAGTGTAGGACTGCAAACAGCAGCTGGGTTCCCCCGTGGCTCAGGCAACAAGCCACTATCAATCCACCACAAAAAGCTTGCCTGGAATGAGGGAGCCACAAACAGGGAAATTCGATTTTGCCTCTTTATTGATGATGAAAACAGCGCAGGAGCAGGTTGCTGCCTCACAAAAATAATGTCCAACCCTGACGCGTTTCGTGCTATCAGCTGCACTTCTTCAAAGGGGTAAGGACTTGCTGCCTCTGAAACCAGTCATTTATCCCTGCACTCGTTATTCCTTCCAAACCCCGCCCTTGTGGGCGTGGCCATGAGCATGGCCTGATGGTTGTTGTAGTGCAGGGGTTAACCTCAAGTGAGTTGCTTGTTTCAAGTTCGTTGCAAATAATAAAATCCCATGTGGGTTGTGGGGTCAGGGTCACTGTTCAGACGCCACATTGCATTTCATCACCTGCTTTTTCCTGTTCCATACTGACACGTCGCTTGGCGCTCCAGTGTAGGACTGCAAACAGCAGCTGGGTTCCCCCGTGGCTCAGGCAACAAGCCACTATCAATCCACCACAAAAAGCTTGCCTGGAATGAGGGAGCCACAAACAGGGAAATTCGATTTTGCCTCTTTATTGATGATGAAAACAGCGCAGGAGCAGGTTGCTGCCTCACAAAAATAATGTCCAGCCCTGACGCGTTTCGTGCTATCAGCTGCACTTCTTCAAAGGGGTAAGGACTTGCTGCCTCTGAAACCAGTCATTTATCCCTGCACTCGTTATTCCTTCCAAACCCCGCCCTTGTGGGCGTGGCCATGAGCATGGCCTGATGGTTGTTGTAGTGCAGGGGTTAACCTCAAGTGAGTTGCTTGTTTCAAGTTCGTTGCAAATAATAAAATCCCATGTGGGTTGTGGGGTCAGGGTCACTGTTCAGACGCCACATTGCATTTCATCACCTGCTTTTTCCTGTTCCATACTGACACGTCGCTTGGCGCTCCAGTGTAGGACTGCAAACAGCAGCTGGGTTCCCCCGTGGCTCAGGCAACAAGCCACTATCAATCCACCACAAAAAGCTTGCCTGGAATGAGGGAGCCACAAACAGGGAAATTCGATTTTGCCTCTTTATTGATGGTGAAAACAGCGCAGGAGCAGGTTGCTGCCTCACAAAAATAATGTCCAGCCCTGACGCGTTTCGTGCTATCAGCTGCACTTCTTCAAAGGGGTAAGGACTTGCTGCCTCTGAAACCAGTCATTTATCCCTGCACTCGTTATTCCTTCCAAACCCCGCCCTTGTGGGCGTGGCCATGAGCATGGCCTGATGGTTGTTGTAGTGCAGGGGTTAACCTCAAGTGAGTTGCTTGTTTCAAGTTCGTTGCAAATAATAAAGTCCCATGTGGGTTGTGGGGTCAGGGTCACTGTTCAGACGCCACATTGCATTTCATCACCTGCTTTTTCCTGTTCCATACTGACACGTCGCTTGGCGCTCCAGTGTAGGACTGCAAACAGCAGCTGGGTTCCCCCGTGGCTCAGGCAACAAGCCACTATCAATCCACCACAAAAAGCTTGCCTGGAATGAGGGAGCCACAAACAGGGAAATTCGATTTTGCCTCTTTATTGATGATGAAAACAGCGCAGGAGCAGGTTGCTGCCTCACAAAAATAATGTCCAGCCCTGACGCGTTTCGTGCTATCAGCTGCACTTCTTCAAAGGGGTAAGGACTTGCTGCCTCTGAAACCAGTCATTTATCCCTGCACTCGTTATTCCTTCCAAACCCCGCCCTTGTGGGCATGGCCATGAGCATGGCCTGATGGTTGTTGTAGTGCAGGGGTTAACCTCAAGTGAGTTGCTTGTTTCAAGTTCGTTGCAAATAATAAAATCCCATGTGGGTTGTGGGGTCAGGGTCACTGTTCAGACGCCACATTGCATTTCATCACCTGCTTTTTCCTGTTCCATACTGACACGTCGCTTGGCGCTCCAGTGTAGGACTGCAAACAGCAGCTGGGTTCCCCCGTGGCTCAGGCAACAAGCCACTATCAATCCACCACAAAAAGCTTGCCTGGAATGAGGGAGCCACAAACAGGGAAATTCGATTTTGCCTCTTTATTGATGATGAAAACAGCGCAGGAGCAGGTTGCTGCCTCACAAAAATAATGTCCAGCCCTGACGCGTTTCGTGCTATCAGCTGCACTTCTTCAAAGGGGTAAGGACTTGCTGCCTCTGAAACCAGTCATTTATCCCTGCACTCGTTATTCCTTCCAAACCCCGCCCTTGTGGGCGTGGCCATGAGCATGGCCTGATGGTTGTTGTAGTGCAGGGGTTAACCTCAAGTGAGTTGCTTGTTTCAAGTTCGTTGCAAATAATAAAATCCCATGTGGGTTGTGGGGTCAGGGTCACTGTTCAGACGCCACATTGCATTTCATCACCTGCTTTTTCCTGTTCCATACTGACACGTCGCTTGGCGCTCCAGTGTAGGACTGCAAACAGCAGCTGGGTTCCCCCGTGGCTCAGGCAACAAGCCACTATCAATCCACCACAAAAAGCTTGCCTGGAATGAGGGAGCCACAAACAGGGAAATTCGATTTTGCCTCTTTATTGATGATGAAAACAGCGCAGGAGCAGGTTGCTGCCTCACAAAAATAATGTCCAGCCCTGACGCGTTTCGTGCTATCAGCTGCACTTCTTCAAAGGGGTAAGGACTTGCTGCCTCTGAAACGAGTCATTTATCCCTGCACTCGTTATTCCTTCCAAACCCCGCCCTTGTGGGCGTGGCCATGAGCATGGCCTGATGGTTGTTGTAGTGCAGGGGTTAACCTCAAGTGAGTTGCTTGTTTCAAGTTCGTTGCAAATAATAAAATCCCATGTGGGTTGTGGGGTCAGGGTCACTGTTCAGACGCCACATTGCATTTCATCACCTGCTTTTTCCTGTTCCATACTGACACGTCGCTTGGCGCTCCAGTGTAGGACTGCAAACAGCAGCTGGGTTCCCCCGTGGCTCAGGCAACAAGCCACTATCAATCCACCACAAAAAGCTTGCCTGGAATGAGGGAGCCACAAACAGGGAAATTCGATTTTGCCTCTTTATTGATGATGAAAACAGCGCAGGAGCAGGTTGCTGCCTCACAAAAATAATGTCCAGCCCTGACGCGTTTCGTGCTATCAGCTGCACTTCTTCAAAGGGGTAAGGACTTGCTGCCTCTGAAACCAGTCATTTATCCCTGCACTCGTTATTCCTTCCAAACCCCGCCCTTGTGGGCGTGGCCATGAGCATGGCCTGATGGTTGTTGTAGTGCAGGGGTTAACCTCAAGTGAGTTGCTTGTTTCAAGTTCGTTGCAAATAATAAAATCCCATGTGGGTTGTGGGGTCAGGGTCACTGTTCAGACGCCACATTGCATTTCATCACCTGCTTTTTCCTGTTCCATACTGACACGTCGCTTGGCGCTCCAGTGTAGGACTGCAAACAGCAGCTGGGTTCCCCCGTGGCTCAGGCAACAAGCCACTATCAATCCACCACAAAAAGCTTGCCTGGAATGAGGGAGCCACAAACAGGGAAATTCGATTTTGCCTCTTTATTGATGATGAAAACAGCGCAGGAGCAGGTTGCTGCCTCACAAAAATAATGTCCAGCCCTGACGCGTTTCGTGCTATCAGCTGCACTTCTTCAAAGGGGTAAGGACTTGCTGCCTCTGAAACCAGTCATTTATCCCTGCACTCGTTATTCCTTCCAAACCCCGCCCTTGTGGGCGTGGCCATGAGCATGGCCTGATGGTTGTTGTAGTGCAGGGGTTAACCTCAAGTGAGTTGCTTGTTTCAAGTTCGTTGCAAATAATAAAATCCCATGTGGGTTGTGGGGTCAGGGTCACTGTTCAGACGCCACATTGCATTTCATCACCTGCTTTTTCCTGTTCCATACTGACACGTCGCTTGGCGCTCCAGTGTAGGACTGCAAACAGCAGCTGGGTTCCCCCGTGGCTCAGGCAACAAGCCACTATCAATCCACCACAAAAAGCTTGCCTGGAATGAGGGAGCCACAAACAGGGAAATTCGATTTTGCCTCTTTATTGATGATGAAAACAGCGCAGGAGCAGGTTGCTGCCTCACAAAAATAATGTCCAGCCCTGACGCGTTTCGTGCTATCAGCTGCACTTCTTCAAAGGGGTAAGGACTTGCTGCCTCTGAAACCAGTCATTTATCCCTGCACTCGTTATTCCTTCCAAACCCCGCCCTTGTGGGCGTGGCCATGAGCATGGCCTGATGGTTGTTGTAGTGCAGGGGTTAACCTCAAGTGAGTTGCTTGTTTCAAGTTCGTTGCAAATAATAAAATCCCATGTGGGTTGTGGGGTCAGGGTCACTGTTCAGAGGCCACATTGCATTTCATCACCTGCTTTTTCCTGTTCCATACTGACACGTCGCTTGGCGCTCCAGTGTAGGACTGCAAACAGCAGCTGGGTTCCCCCGTGGCTCAGGCAACAAGCCACTATCAATCCACCACAAAAAGCTTGCCTGGAATGAGGGAGCCACAAACAGGGAAATTCGATTTTGCCTCTTTATTGATGATGAAAACAGCGCAGGAGCAGGTTGCTGCCTCACAAAAATAATGTACAGCCCTGACGCGTTTCGTGCTATCAGCTGCACTTCTTCAAAGGGGTAAGGACTTGCTGCCTCTGAAACCAGTCATTTATCCCTGCACTCGTTATTCCTTCCAAACCCCGCCCTTGTGGGCGTGGCCATGAGCATGGCCTGATGGTTGTTGTAGTGCAGGGGTTAACCTCAAGTGAGTTGCTTGTTTCAAGTTCGTTGCAAATAATAAAATCCCATGTGGGTTGTGGGGTCAGGGTCACTGTTCAGACGCCACATTGCATTTCATCACCTGCTTTTTCCTGTTCCATACTGACACGTCGCTTGGCGCTCCAGTGTAGGACTGCAAACAGCAGCTGGGTTCCCCCGTGGCTCAGGCAACAAGCCACTATCAATCCACCACAAAAAGCTTGCCTGGAATGAGGGAGCCACAAACAGGGAAATTCGATTTTGCCTCTTTATTGATGATGAAAACAGCGCAGGAGCAGGTTGCTGCCTCACAAAAATAATGTCCAGCCCTGACGCGTTTCGTGCTATCAGCTGCACTTCTTCAAAGGGGTAAGGACTTGCTGCCTCTGAAACCAGTCATTTATCCCTGCACTCGTTATTCCTTCCAAACCCCGCCCTTGTGGGCGTGGCCATGAGCATGGCCTGATGGTTGTTGTAGTGCAGGGGTTAACCTCAAGTGAGTTGCTTGTTTCAAGTTCGTTGCAAATAATAAAATCCCATGTGGGTTGTGGGGTCAGGGTCACTGTTCAGACGCCACATTGCATTTCATCACCTGCTTTTTCCTGTTCCATACTGACACGTCGCTTGGCGCTCCAGTGTAGGACTGCAAACAGCAGCTGGGTTCCCCCGTGGCTCAGGCAACAAGCCACTATCAATCCACCACAAAAAGCTTGCCTGGAATGAGGGAGCCACAAACAGGGAAATTCGATTTTGCCTCTTTATTGATGATGAAAACAGCGCAGGAGCAGGTTGCTGCCTCACAAAAATAATGTCCAGCCCTGACGCGTTTCATGCTATCAGCTGCACTTCTTCAAAGGGGTAAGGACTTGCTGCCTCTGAAACCAGTCATTTATCCCTGCACTCGTTATTCCTTCCAAACCCCGCTCTTGTGGGCGTGGCCATGAGCATGGCCTGATGGTTGTTGTAGTGCAGGGGTTAACCTCAAGTGAGTTGCTTGTTTCAAGTTTGTTGCAAATAATAAAATCCCATGTGGGTTGTGGGGTCAGGGTCACTGTTCAGACGCCTGAGCCACGGGGGAACCCAGCTGCTGTTTGCAGTCCTACACTGGAGCGCCAAGCGACGTGTCAGTATGGAACAGGAAAAAGCAGGTGATGAAACGCAATGTGGCGTCTGAACAGTGACCCTGACCCCACAACCCACATGGGATTTTATTATTTGCAACGAACTTGAAACAAGCAACTCACTTGAGGTTAACCCCTGCACTACAACAACCATCAGGCCATGCTCATGGCCACGCCCACAAGGGCGGGGTTTGGAAGGAATAACGAGTGCAGGGATAAATGACTGGTTTCAGAGGCAGCAAGTCCTTACCCCTTTGAAGAAGTGCAGCTGATAGCACGAAACGCGTCAGGGCTGGACATTATTTTTGTGAGGCAGCAACCTGCTCCTGCGCTGTTTTCATCATCAATAAAGAGGCAAAATCGAATTTCCCTGTTTGTGGCTCCCTCATTCCAGGCAAGCTTTTTGTGGTGGATATATATATATATATATATATATATATATATATATATATATATATATATATATATATATATATATATATATATATATATATATATATGTATTGTTTTTTGAGGCGTTTGACATTTTTTTCATGTGCTTGGTGGTTTACTTTATAGGCCAATACCTATACTTCTGTATATATTTTGCCTTTTCAACAGTGCCCCACAGCTGTACGTTTCCTAAACTTGTGTAAATGCTGTTTAGAGTGAAAACGTTTCATTATTAGTATCTCTGATTCTCTGAAGATACTTGCATCCGAGAGTTGTCTCCCTTGCTTGTGGGGGGGGGCTCTGTGTGGGTGTGTGAGGGGGGGCTCTGTGTGGGGGGGCTCTGTGTGGGTGTGTGTGGGGGCTCTGTGGGTGTGTGTGGGGGGGCTCTGTGTGTGTGTAGGGGGCTCTGTGTGTGGGGGGGGGCTCTGTGTGTGGGGGCTCTCTGTGGGTGTGTGTGTGTGGCATTTGCGAGAGATTAAGCTATTGGCATTGTAAATGACAATGCCATTTATTTATCTGTTTTCCAAACCAACACATAAATAAAAATGTTGTCATTTACAATGCAAATAGCTCTAACTTTTGCAAAGGCGAAACCGTTGCATTGTAAATGCTTGTTTGTTCTGCCAACGATTCTTAGTGGTAGGCCGGTTTTCCTTCGATGAACCAATTGACACACCGCTGCCCAGTTTAATATTTAGTTAAATAAACGATATCACTCAGATTTATTTTTCTAATAACTTCTGATTATCTCACTTTCATCATTCAGGTCGTTTTTGCTACACATTTGGGTTCGTTGCAACGGTCATTACCAATTTGCTTTAGTAAAGTCAAGCCAATTCAACTGGGCCAGGTGTGACTTTTAAGTTATTTATTCCCTAAGTGACATCACGCGTTTTCTCTTTGGGTAGCTTAACAGCTTGGTTCTTGCTACCAAAGATGAGTCACGAAACCCTTAGAGAAACGTGTTTGTCTTAGTGGGATTAGACAGTTTTTCACTGGCCAATAGGTCAGTTTCTCACATTTTTGGGCAGTGGTGGTGATTTGAACTTGTATGTATTGGTCTCTAAAAAGCCTACACAGTAGGAACACAAAGTGCTATAACTTCTATAACTAGGTCCTACCACACTTTTTTTTAATTTTACATTTTTCAGTATCGATAAAAATGGGGATCGATCTGTATATACCCTGACGGGGCTGTCAGTGACAACTATGAGGAAGTTCTACAAGTTGAGAGGACCTCTTGTCAGGTCTGCTGTCAAAACCTTAGAGCTTAAAACACCCATTGGAGCCTGGGAGGAGGCCAGGCAACTCAGGGTAGGGGTCCATGAGGAAATTACTGAGGAGGAAAAGGAGGAGGAGCATGCTTTTTAGGACGAGGATAAGGGCCAGAGCTGTCTCTCCATCCCTGCGCCTTCTAGACCCAGCAACAAATACCCTGCCAGGAGTTGTCCTACTGTTGCGCTGCTTACTAAGCACTCTGAGGCTTATTTACAAACCCCTTGCACCACCAGTGCGTCACTTTTTATATGGGAAAATTGTGAATGTGATAAGTAGTGATTAAAGCTCGGAAAATCAGACCCTCAACTGCCAAAAGGGTGGTAGCTATTTATACAATGGCTCTGAACACTGATAACTGGCTGTGAGCTTTAGAGCTTCGGTTTTCAGCTCACAGTTCGAAATACAGTAGTGCAGAGCAGTAGTTTAAGGACGTGTTCCCTCAGAGGGCGTTGATACCATCCTACCATTCTTGCCATGCAAACTGAACTCCGAACACAATACATATGCATTATGGAAGCTTTGATTGCACAGTTTGAACTGGCTCTTGAAATTCCCTAAGAAAATCCATGAACTTTGGCAAATAGCTTCACTAGACCCTGATGTTTGGGTGAATATTTTCCTAAAGCCACTGGACGTTACAACGTATGAAGGCTGATAGAACTTTATTATATTATTATAGCTTCTACTCTGTGAATGGATACTAATGTCTTCAAGAAGTTGATATCCGTTAAAATGTTGTCGCAAACTATTGAGACTTCGGTGCTTTTATTCCCCTCTCTCTTCCGAATTATAAGTAATCCTAATTATTCAAGAAGTTAACAAATCAAAGTATACAATTTGTACATTAGCAATTAGATTTCTGGGTCAGAAAAACTCCAATTTATTGGTTTACATGCTTTTCAATTGCAAAACATTTTGATACATCTGTTTCTATATATTTAATTATATTTCATTCATGTTTTTGTGTGGTATTGTAATGCTCCCTTCACCAAAAAATAAGTTAGCTCTTGCTGCAAAAAAGTATTTGGGCAGAAATCGAGATCGATACTAACACTTACAATCTATCTTCGGAGTATACAATCTAAGCGGATCGGGTAGGGAAAAACCAATTGGTGTACACTCAAAAGTCCTTTCAGGTCATCTGCACAAAGGTCATGGGGACCCCAGCAATTGTAGAGGGACAGAAGGGATGACAAAATTATTTAATCAAGCTGAAAATCTCCAACAACTTCACCCTAAATAGAAGTCCATTAGGACCACAACCTACCTTCACCAATCTCATCACAGACTTCCTAGCCCCCTTCAACTCCGAAGCCTGTGTACTCCTCGGGAACCTTAACTTTCACTTGGAAGACGGGGGCGGAGCTAGCCGCGCTTGGAAATGGCCGCGCCGTAGGCGAGCTCTCCCGATCAAGCCACAATCCTGCAGTTAATCCTGGGTTTCACCGTGCCACATCCACCCAAAAATGCCTGCCTGCCGAGCGGACTGTCTCCGCTGCCGTTTGCTGCCACCCTTGTGAAAAACGGCCGACATCGGCGCGACGACACCGACGCGACCCGGGAGTGAAGAGGCGTCCTCCCTGACTGTACGTGACCACGTTCGGGCTTCGCGAGCCCGCGGCTGCACTGGTGTGCTGTAGGCTGTGTCGGCCCGAGAAAGCAGCAGCGGTTTGCAGCCGCCCGCACCTGACGACACCCGGTGGGTTGCTCTGCATCCCTGTGATGCTCCCGCGAGGCGTGGGTTCATGTTGACGGCACCAAGACTGAGGTGAGAAAGTGCTACAGTGCCTGCCACCCCTACCTCTACCGTCTCTCCCCGATAACGCGGGTGGCCGCTGGGATCCGCTTGCGCCACATCTTTGGCTATCCTGCATCTCCTCTTGCCGTGGGGCCACGTTGGGGACTACCTAACCCCCTCCCACAGAGGGGGTCATCTGCTGTGCCCGCTGCCTACAAGCATGATCTTCTCGGGCCTTGCCGAACTGGCTTCAGCTGGCTGAGGTCCCTCCCCGGACTTACCCTTCATTCCTGACGCCGGGGCCTTGCTGGGGGGACGCTCCGACTCCTGCCCACGCGAAAGTTGGTTACAGACCGAGGCGCGTCGACCTGAGGCATATCCACCGAGGGCCATCCCCCCTAGCGGGCCGCGGCCTTGCTGTTGGAACACGTGGATCTGGGCCGGAGGGTTGAAACTTGCGCCGTCACCATGGGCAAACCGGAGAAGACACAGACGAAAATTCAATTTGAGAACCAGCGGAAACTGCCCATGCCGTCCACTGACCGCCAAACGCCACCCCTCGATTCTGTACCCTCTTCCACGGCTCAGACAACACTGGACGTGCAAGCTATGTTCACCGCCATTCAATCTACCCTGACCAACATAGATGGAAAGATTGATACGCTCACTTATCGAGTGGACCGCATATCGGAGCGTCTAGATAAGCAGACGGACGCATGGACATGGCGGAACGCCGAATATCGGACACCGAGGACACCACGCAACAGCTTGAACTGAAGCATAAGAAGGTGGACGCTCTCCTGCAAAGCCTTGCGGCTAAGACAGAAGATTTAGAATCACGTTCGCGCCGCTGCAACCTGCGAATTTTGGGTATCGCAGAGACGACTCATATCAGTAACATGGAGGCGTATGTCGAGACTCTTCTAACCACCATTTTGGGTAAGGACACTTTTTCAGCGGTATTCATCGTGAAGCGGGCACATCGCACATTGGCGCCAAAACCGGCGGTTGGAGCTAAACCGCGCCCTATCATCGCCAAACTGCTGAACTATAGAGATAGGGACGCCGCGCTCCGGAAATCCCGCGAGCTTGGGTCTCTCACACATGAGGGCATGCAAATCTCAATATATCCGAACTTTACTTCTCAAGTACAGGAGGCCAGGAAGCACTATATGGACATCAAACGGAAGCTGAGAGAAAATGATGTTCCTTATGCAATGCTCTACCCGGCGCGTCTGAAGGTAACTCTGGATGGAAAAAGCGTTATATGCAACTCACCACGTGAAGTAGTTAAATATTTGCAAGCCAACCATCCGCATGTACTGAGACGTTCTTTTGAATTGCCTTGCCCTAGCTGCTGTGTGTGAAAATCGTGGCCAAATCCTCAATCCTGATCCCGCGATTCCCGCCTGGACCAGCCTGCCAGTCTCCCGCTGCCCGGCCGCTTGTAATTCCATCAAGAGCGGGGGCCGCCGAGCGGAGACCGGCGAGGGGCTACTTCAAGATCCAGAAGCCCTTGCGAGTCCAGCGTCACCGGGGAGCGCCAGGAGGCGCTGAAAACCAGCATCAGCGCCACTGAGCGGGGGAACTCGTTCTTTTGAATTGCCTTGCCCTAGCTGCTGTGTGTGAAAATCGTGGCCAAATCCTCAATCCTGATCCCGCGATTCCCGCCTGGACCAGCCCGCCTGTCTCCCGCTGCCCGGCCGCTTGTAATTCCATCAAGAGCGGGGGCCGCCGAGCGGAGACCGGCGAGGGGCTACTTCAAGATCCAGAAGCCCTTGCGAGTCCAGCGTCACCGGGGAGCGCCAGGAGGCGCTGAAAACCAGCGTCAGCGCCACTGAGCGGGGGAACTCGTTCTTTTGAATTGCCTTGCCCTAGCTGCTGTGTGTGAAAATTGTGGCCAAATCCTCAATCCTGATCCCGCGATTCCCGCCTGGACCAGCCCGCCAGTCTCCCGCTGCCCGGCCGCTTGTAATTCCATCAAGAGCGGGGGCCGCCGAGCGGAGACCGGCGAGGGGCTACTTCAAGATCCAGAAGCCCTTGCGAGTCCAGCGTCACCGGGGAGCGCCAGGAGGCGCTGAAAACCAGCGTCAGCGCCACTGAGCGGGGGAACTCGTTCTTTTGAATTGCCTTGCCCTAGCTGCTGTGTGTGAAAATCGTGGCCAAATCCTCAATCCTGATCCCGCGATTCCCGCCTGGACCAGCCCGCCAGTCTCCCGCTGCCCGGCCGCTTGTAATTCCATCAAGAGCGGGGGCCGCCGAGCGGAGACCGGCGAGGGGCTACTTCAAGATCCAGAAGCCCTTGCGAGTCCAGCGTCACCCGGGAGCGCCAGGAGGCGCTGAAAACCACGTCAGCCCCGCCTCGCGGGATGCCGGGCGAAGCCCGGGCAAAGGGCGGGCCCTCTTAGGCCCTCAGGGGACCGAGGAGGACGGGACGGGCCACCCCCCGGACATCCTCTGCCGCACACAACACCCAAGGTGAACTCTGTTTATTTTCGCAGTATAGTTGAAAATCAAGGCGTTACCTAGTACATATTACACACTATTCCAAGTAAAAGGATGAATGAAGCTAGGAAAACCCCTGTGGCCACGAGATCTACGACAAGAAATAAAAATGTCTCCAACACGCCACTACCATCTATAACTGCTATCGATCTCATGATCCAGAAAATGATCGGCGTAGTGGCGGATGCCATACAAGATACAGAGAGACGCCTTTCATTAACTCCAGATTTGTGCTTTCCTGATCTTTCATTGCATACCACCGATAACATTAATATCATGGACAACACAATAAATTCCCAAGACTCCATACTAATGCAATCGTTTACGGGGCTCCCAAGTTCTCAAACTAGAGACAACACACCATCAGACCTGTTTACACCTTCTATAGGTAATAGCAGGGATAGTAGTCCTATGCTGACTTGCAATCACGGCGATAATATATGTTTTCCGCCCACAGCTTCTTCAGTCCCAGGGGATAAACCCGTGGGGGGTTTATCGCCTATAACACAACCTGCCCCTGGAAAAAGTGATGTTACATCAAATGTAAATCGGCGCTGTGGGAAAAAATTCAAAATAAATTCATTAACGAGGAAAACTTATCGCCCAATAGCCAAACAGAAACACTCAGTCAAGGATATCTGGTCAAACTTCAGACTGGCTAAACCTGCCACAAAAACAGCAATCCCGGGCCTACCACCATCTAGCCAAGGTCTAGAACCACTATTAAGCGAAAAGGGGGCTGTGCACACAAATATGGTAATACACCAGACAAGCCAGACAGACCAGTCATCGACAACAAATAAATCCCTCCTGAGTGAAATAAAAACCTAGTTAGGTCTCTTTTGTTGCCTATCAGCGAGAGAGTCATCAACATTGAGAAGGCATTAGGGAAATTTGAGAGGGCCCAAAACGATGCATCTACTAGTCTGTTAAAAATATTGAAAGCACCAAAATCGACTTCCACTTTCATACCGGCAAGTAGCTCTCTTAATTCAATTAGCACCAAAAATGCGAGGGCCAAGAAAGTTACACAAAATGCTGCCACCAAACAGCCTCTGCTCCATTGTCAGGGTGATATAGCCCCTACTAAATTAGTAACAAATTCACACGTAGATGACAACACACCATTGATAGTGGCTACAATCTCGAGCAGTGTTCCAATCTTGCCTGTAATTGAAAATGAAAATGATGAAAGCGAATGGGCCGCTAGGGTTCCCTTGCCGAGCTAGTTATAGTTGACACAGAGCCCCTGCGCCATACCAAAACCCCAAACCTGATCACAACTACAAATACAGTAGGGGATAAACTGTTAAAATCTGCGGCAGCTAAAAGACCCCTTCATATAAACCTCCCTCCTGAATCCAACCCATACACCATTGTTATGATTGGTGTACCCAAACTAGTCGGGGAGAGGTCATAGACCCATGAGGAATTAAAAAATAAGGTGAGCCACTGGCTGTCCGCACACAGACCGATTCCCCATCATATAAACGGTCAAATATCCCACGTGAGGAGGGTAGACTGGGTGGGCACCAGATTTAAATCGACTGAGGGCGACTGTATCGTGGTTAATTTTAGGGATAGTCGCGTGGCTAGTTTTATTAGCAGCTGGAGGGGTGGCTTGACAAATAGCCTGATCCGTACGATGGATCTAAGCTATTTCTACCCTTCTAATGTTTCTGGCCCAAATAAAGTAAAACCCCAGTCGACCCACGGACAGGGGGGGATGCTTGAGCCATCAGTCCACTATCAACCAAGGGTAAGTCCATGGCACCATGGCCAGGTCATCACAACGGATTTTACACATCAAAGGCAGGAACCACTATGGGAGAGCAGGCCTAAAAACTATCTCTCAACATCTCATGAGAGAAGGGAGTTTTTACCCCATATACATCAACGAGATTACTCATACCCATATCATTTAAACATGCAATATGAGGTTCCCATCTCAAATAGATTTGATGCCTTTTACGCTCAAGATTACCTGGATGAGATTGACTGACTAACAGCACTCTTGCCCCTACCTGCCCATTCTGACTCTTCGCAACGGGTAGCACCACCTAATATAATAAAAAGCGTTAATCCAGCGAGTGCACCAGTTTCCACACTAGAGTTAGACATAACCTGTATAGCAGAGCCTCTAGCACACTGTCTTGAGAGACCGCTCTTACAAAACGGGTTTATCTCATCACATCCTATCACTAAAGTTTACAGCCCTGCCCTCACTGAGGTCAATCACCCGCTTCCTATTAGCGAAGCGCATGCAGTTGTAGTGACAGGCCGAGGCAATCAAGTTCCATCTTCGCCTTCAAACTTGGCCCAGGAAATAGGATCAGGCTATGAGGCACCTAGCATCATAAAATTTCTATCTTGGAACCTAGCCGGACTGGCTGCTAAGGTAAAGGATCCAACCTGGGTGGCATATATAAGGAATTATACTGTACTGTGTTTTCAAGAAACGTGGCTGGAAGAAAAAAATGTTCACATTGCGGGCTACCAGAGCTTTTTTTCACCAGCAGCCCCGTCGAACAGTGGCAGATCAAAGGGGGGCCTGGTAACATATATTAGCCTTGCACTGATTTGCCAGGTCACCAACAGACAACCTGAAAATAGAAACATTCAAGTTTTGGAGCTTAGGAGGGGTAAAAGGGCACTTACCCTGGTCAACTTCTACAACGCAGTAACTCCACAAGGGGAGTGCAATATCCTTCAGTTACACAACTTTCTGAAAGTCAAAGTGGCGAGTTTACCCCGAAATATATTAATTGCTGGTGACTTTAATGCGCATCCCAGTGGCAATCCAGAAGTGACATCCATGGGCTCCCTAGGTTGTAATAACAGGTCAGGTTTCCACTTTGATCACTCCATGCGTGGCACGCATGTCAATAACCTAATTGATGATATGAACCTACCTGTTGCTATGTCCATGACGGCGGATTCTTATATCTTTGATGTTCCCACTTATAAAGGCTCTGGTCATGGTTCCTATATAGATCACATTTTACTTTCCATTGACCTTGCAAATCTAGCCTCTGATTTCACAATTCAAACAAGTATTCACAGCGACCACAATCCTATCTTCATTGTAGTGGGAGCAGGTATTTTTGAGCAGCGGAAGACGCGCAAAGGCTGTGGGTCTCTAAAGCCGATAAACGGAAATCGCCGACTGAAATGGTCAATGGTGAACAGTGACATTTTGTATAGCTCAATTAACACCAGTTGTGGCCACAAACTTGGACTTTGTGTTTCTCCAACCACTTCGCCTGAAACGACCCTAACTGCTTTTGCTGTTGTGGTACAAAGAGTTGGTCAAATGTTAACTGTACCAGTGAAGGGTCAGTCTGATTGCCATCCAAGATGGTTCGACCAAGCTTGCTCCAAGGCCGGACGAAATCTTAAAAAGGCTTTAAAGACTAAACCAAGGGACTCTGCCTGCATTAAAACCTTGCGAGCTAAATATAAGGCAACTCTCTGGCATCTCGGAAAAGAGAAGTAAAAGCACGCACCTGGGAGTCTCTGCTCGACCCCACAACCTTGGGTAACAGCTCAAAGTTTTGGAACATTATTAACAAACCACTGTTTTATGATCCTAGTGACTTAGTGCTTGGCACTAATATACCCGAGGAAGAGTGGGTCTCCCATTTTAGTTTAATTTTTAAAAGTGATGAGCCACAAGTGGAATATGACATTAAAACTCCTGAGGAAGTTTATTTGTGCTTTACAGTTGGGGAGGTAGAGAAGGGGATTCGGGGTTTAACTTGTAATAAGGCTCCTGGCCCTGACGGCCTTCCCCCTGACCTATTTAAATCCAACATTCACCTATGGGCTCCAGTCCTTACTGCAGTAGTTAATGCAGGAGTATTAACTGGGTGCCCAAAGTCCTGGGGGTCTTCAACCATAGTACCTGTATTTAAGAAGGGTGACCGAAACAGTGCAGTATGCTATAGGCCTATTTCCCTGATTAACTTAGTTGCTAAGGTAGTGGGGGGTATAATTTTAAATAGGCTGGTAGCATGGGCAAATGATAATAATGTAATGTCGCCAACTCAATACGGGTTCAGACCAGGTCACTCAACGGTCTCCCAGTGTCTGAATTTGTATTTAATCAATGGCAAATATACTATGGCCAGAAAAGGTACTGTCCACATGGCCTTTATGGACTTATCGTCCGCCTTTGACTGTGTCGACAGAGGCAGGCTTTGGGACGTCCTGTCAAAAATGGGGGTCGAGCAAAACCTGATCAATTTTCTGGCCGACCTTCATTCGGATACAAGAGCAAATGTCCGCTACACCCAAGACAAGAAAGTAACTAGGGATATTAAGATAAATCGGGGGGTTAGGCAGGGGTGCATTTTAGCCCCGTTTCTTTTTAATCTTTATATTAATGAATTAGAGGAGCATCTTTTAAAAACAGGCACAGACTACCCATATATAGGAAGGAAGGGCGTGCCCGTCCTGCTATATGCGGACGATGCCGTCCTAATTTCTAGAACCGCAATTGGCCTCCAAACCTTGTTAGACTCTTTTTTTGTATTTATGAACTCCCGAGGCCTGAGTATCAATAATTCAAAATCATTTGTTATGAAGACAGGACTAGGTTCTAGAAAGTTATACTCCTTTTCAGTAAATGGTGAAAAAATACCGACAACAAAGACCTTTTCGTACCTTGGTGTTCTTTTTGACCACCAACTAACGTGGGCACCTGCGGTACGAAAGAAGAAGGGTGAGGTAGTGCGGGCAAACGCAGCGATAATTGATTTCGCAAGAAAAATGGGAAATAGCCCGGTGGCTGCTCTGTTGAAACTATATCAAGCTAAAAGCACTGCCGTTGCGTGTTACGGGAGTGAAATATGGGGTTTTGTTCCCCTAGGTGATCTTGAGGTTATCGAAAATAACTTCCTAAAACAAGTATTAAGGCTGCCAAGGGGAACGGCTAATTTCTCCGTTCATGAAGAATTAGGTATGCCCTATTTAAGCGACAGAATAGCTGCTAATCCCTTGCTGTGCTGGCTAAATTGCTGGCTGAATGCAGACATACCCCTCACCCAAAACATCCTACATGAAGCACTATTGTGGGAAGGGAGGTATAAGATCCCTTGGATAAAATATGTTAGAAAATGTCTTCTTGAAATGGGACGGCTGGATCTCTTCCTAGCCCCGGAGTCAATAACTAAACTAGATGTAACCTATGTGAAGAACATCTTTATGTCATCTAGGCACTTAGCTAGGGAGGAGACAGAGCTTAAGAAAGACAGTGTGAGGAAGCATGTTCTGACAAAAACCTGTCTACAAATGGAACCCTATTTATCTTGGCCCATGTCTGGTTATGAACGATTCTTGTTGTCAAGGTTTCGTTTTGATTTGTTTCACCTACTGCTAGCTGTACCAAGTGGGGCCCACAGAGGTCAAGTGCTGCCAGCTTGCGGCTGCGACAGTAAGTCTCCGCAAGATCTGGCCCACTTTTTATTCATTTGTCCTTATTATACAGTACCTCGTAAATTGTTTTTAAAACCTCTTCCTAAACAGCTGAATTTTGCACAAATCAGACCAGCACTTTATTACCTTCAAATGCTAAACTGTGACTGTACCATGTTTGTATGTAGCTTTTTAAAATCAGCACTTAAGTTTAGAAAAAGTATGGAAGGTTAATTAATTATGCTACTGATAGTTATATCTTTTTATTTAATCGCATATTTATATTTTTAACTACATATTCCGCTTGTGTCCTTCCCTTTTTTTGGTAATGTCCTTTTATTACAATTTTATCTGTGTCAAATGTATATGTTTTGAAATGTACTTTTATGATTGTTAAATGCAAACAATCGAATAAAGATATTTGACTTGACTTGACTACTGAGACGTAAATCACCACGTGGTCAACAACACGACCAGGACCCTCCTTCGGATGTGGAATAACTGATGTACGACACACCTGCTATGCGGAGAAGGACATGACTGCATGCCTGCACCTCCTAATATACAGTTGGTAGATTGGCTATGCGTAATACTTTTGCTGCAGAGTTTACAGAACCCTTCTTAAGATGTTAATTCTTTCTGATTGTAGATGTTGGCTCGATGTCATGACTTAATCGCACGGTGTAAGCACCGAGACCCAACGGTCACTGACTCGCGCTAACGCGAGTGGCTTGATCTCCCGGCATATATATGCTGGGCTACTGGCGGGCTGCGACCGCCCCCCCCCCCCCTGTGTAATCCACACTATCTGCCCTGTTTGGGTATCTAAGTTCGAGAGCACCCTGATGTTATGGATGCTTATTTGCTGTTGTTTTTGTTCTGGGCTGACTGCATTGGGTATAGGCTTTGTCATGATTGGGATGGCGAAGTGGGTGGTGGGTGGAGGGGGGGGTTCGACGATGGATAATGCTGTCACAATTTGCTTCTGTCACAATGGTGTTCCTGGTTCCTGGAACGCTTACTTCAGGTTAAATGACACAATACACTTGCATGTAAAGCGGAAATGCTCGAATGGCTATGGGTAGACACTTAAAGTTGTTGACGTGGAATGTCAGGGGCCTTAACAGCCCTAAGAAAATCAGGCAGATCTTTGCGTACTTAGACCGTCACGCTATAGATTTGGCACTTCTACAAGAAACCCACCTCTTCCCTGGTAAGGCTAAGACACTGGGGTACCGCTGGGCTGAACACTCTGTCTCTGCCACGTACTCCTCTTATGCTCGTGGGGTGTCGGTTTTGGTGCGTCGTGGGGTTCAGTTCTACTTAGAGCGCACAGATATAGACCACAATGGTAGATTTGTCATTGTTACTGGTACATTGTGTGGCACTAGGGTGGGTATTGTTAATATATATGGACGAAATGTTGATGACCCTGATTTCTATTTCTCTCTATTCACCAAATTGCGCGACTATCCCCCGTTAGAATGGATCTGGGGTGGTGATCTGAATGTTGCACTTGATTCTGCTCTGGATCGATCACAAGATACTTTTGAACACCATAAACGCGCAGCGGAAGCCCTCCTCCATGGCATTGGCGAATTTAGTCTGCGTTATGTATGGAGAGACCGTCACTCTGCCCAGCGAGAAAGCACGCACTCCTCTGCAGCACACGCCAGCTGGTCACGACTTGATTATTGGCTGCTCTCAGAGCGGGCCTCTACGTGGGCCACTGATGTCACGCATCTCCCTAAAACATTATCAGACCACAACCCGGTGGTCCTGTCCCTGGCTGTCCCAACATACACCCCCCCCCCCCCGTTTACTTGGCGCTTCAATGCCATAGCACTCGTCGACCCCCTATATAAAGACACACTACACAAGGCGATAGAGGAATTCTTTGCGGTCAACAGCAGTGCTGGCATGCTCCGGGAGGCTTTTAAGGCGACACTTCGTGGGGTGTGTATTTCTACTACTGTGGGTATCCTGAAGGATATCAGAACACAATTACAGAACTGCGAGACCGATATTCGTCGGCTGGAGTCGGAGTTCGACTCCACACAAGATACTGGGACATTAGCTGACATACGCGAGGCCATCACACGATATAACGCACTGGCAGATGACGAAATAAAATACATGTCCAAAAGACATAAGGCGCGCAGGCTGGGAGAGGGGGGGCGCCCTGGCCGTGTACTGGCAAAGAAGGTATGCATGCAACAAAAACAACAGTTAGTTACGCAACTTCAAGACGAGCAGGGGCAATTACACTTTGACACCCCTAATATTCTGCGCACGTTTGTCACCACATACCGTGAATTTTACACTACACAGCACACTGCCGCCGAATCGGACATATTAGACTACATCGCAGATGTGGCGCTGGTGTGGTTGTCGGACTCACACCGAGAATTTTTAGCCTCACCCATAACGGAGGAGGAAACTCTCACTGCTATTAAATCCTTACCGAATGGGAAAGCCCCAGGCCCTGACGGGTTTACGGCAGAAATTTATAAGGCGTACGCTGAGGACCTTATCCCCCACCTCCTTGAAATGTACGATGAGGCCCATACCGATGGCATTCTACCACAAACATTGAGAGAGGCCGTTATAGTAACAATGCTCCAGCCTGATAAAGACGCCACTAGGGCAGACTCTTATCGACCCTTATCATTAATAAACACAGATGTCAAAATACTTGCGAAAATTATTGCTGCAAGATTGCAACCACTCATGCCCACCATTGTGCTACCTGATCAATCGGGCTTCATCCCTGATAGATCCACCACACACAACCTGCAAACGATCTTTGCGTTAATGTACCAATTGAGGCCAGATCTCCGTGCAGTGGCGGTGCTATTAGATGCAGCCAAGGCCTTTGACTCAGTGGAGTGGACGTACATGTTTGTGATACTGGGACGAATAGGCCTACCCTTGCGTCTACTAACTTGGATCAAACTACTCTACACAAACCCCACGGCCCGAGTAAAGGTTAACGGATATGTCTCGGAGTCCATGCCCATACAACGAGGCACTAGGCAGGGATGTCCACTCTCCCCCCTACTCTTCTCGATTGTGCTGGAGCCATTGGCCTGTAAAACTCGTCAGAAATACGCTCACACTGCGCTTGGATTCCGCCTCCGACCTATAAGCATCTCGCTATATGCGGATGATATGGTCCTCTACCTTCGAGACCCAGATACTGATTTATCCCCTGTGCTTCGGGAATATGTGAAATTTGGCAGACAATCTGGCCTCACCATTAACTGGTCTAAATCTGCAGTGATCCCGTTAACCACGTGCACGAATCCTCCGCAACTAGATTTCCCGCTTGTATGGCAAGATGATCCCATTAAATACCTAGGGGTATGGGTGCACCGAGATGTGGAACTAGTAATTCGACATAATTATGGCACAGTGGTAGACCACATTGAAACGCAGATACAGAGATGGAAAACACTCCCGCTCTCCCTAGCTGACAGGATTTCCCGGCTGAAAATGGTAGTGCTCCCGAAGTTGCTATACCTCTTTGTTAACATTCCGCTCACTCCTCCCCCTTCGGTCTTTGCCAGACTCCGCACAGCGTTTATACAGCTTATTTGGGCGGGGAAGCAGGCCAGGATTAGTCTCCGTACACTCACTCTTCCATACAGTGCGGGCGGCTTCACAGTGCCTGATGCTTACCTCTACTACTTATGTTGACAGGCGCAATTTGCCTACTACTGGCATCATCCGGTACGGTATCTGCCACATTTAGCAGTAGAAGAAGGGGACGCACACCCGATACCACTCACAAGCATTTTATCACACACTAGACCTCATCTTGCGGAAAGGGAGATAAACACAATCCGCACCACAACTCACGCTTGGGCGCGGCTAAGCACACTGGCCCATAAATCCCCTATTTACGCTCCAAGCCTCCCACTGGCGCGGCATTCCGACCTTTCCGGCACGTGGGAACGGAATAACATGTCCATACTAGAGCAGGCAGGCTTTTCAACCCTGGGGGACCTCTACCCCAATGGCTCATTCATCACACACGACGATCTGGCATATATTAGTAACCAAACTCCTCTCTTTCGTTTCCTCCACCATAGACTACGGGCCGCGGCTCGAGAGTTGTACCCCGCCTTCCCCGATGAACCCCCAACCCTTCATTCTTTGCAATTGCTAATCACCTCGCCTACTCACGCTCACATTCTGTCCAAATTGTACAGACAAGCACAGGATGAAATTGGCGCCAACACCGTTCCGATGAGAGATAAATGGTCTAGAATGCTAGATGCCCCCCTCACGGAAGAAGACTGGACAGCTGCATGTACACTGACCTCACTTCTCACCCCCAACGGAAACCTGCGTATTATACATTATAAATAACTACACCAGGTATACCACACTCCCCTTAAGCTGTACAAACTTAAACTGCGTGATGATGCTAAATGTAAAAGATGTGATATGGATGACGCGGACTTTGCGCACCTAGCCTGGTGCTGTGCGAAGGTACAGCAGTACTGGGTGAATGTCACTGCCCATCTAACGAAATTACTGCTATGTGAAGTTCCTTGTACTCCTAGAGTGTGTTTGTTAGGCCTGGACGTCCCACTCAGGGCGACTGGCAAGAAGCTCATGGCTATATTACTGCTACTGGCGAAGCGCAGGCTCTCTATACACTGGGGTAGCAAGCGCACCCCACTAATCAAAGACTGGCTGATGGACGCTGCCTACTGCACATATACGCAGAGGAACTGCCCACCGCCTCCAAACCCTCTGATATTTGGGGCCCACTTTCTGACTACCTGCGTACTAACCCAGATCCAATTGAAGAGACTCCTGCAATTATGGTCCGTCCCTAACTCTCTACTTGTGCCAATCTTAACACTACGGTATTAATGTAAAAGTGTATTGTGTGAGATGTCTATATGGGTTCATACTGCTGGCAAACCTGTGATTTTGGATATATTACTTTGTAAGCCTCTTGCATACTGCCTGTGTCTGAAGTGTGACATGTATCTGTTGTCCGAGTTTTTCGATAAAACTGATAAAAAATAAAAATAAAAAACTTTCACTTGGAAGACAGAACCGACCCATGCTCCACAGCACTCCTTGAAAGCCTAAACAAAATTGGACTAACCCAGGTCGTCACTGAACCCACGCATATCGCCGAACACACGCTGGAATCCATCTTTACCTTCTTAGACATCAAGTACAGCTCAACCTCACATCTCACATGGACAGATCACTCCATAATCTGCTTCCAAATTATCACACCGCAAACCAATGCACCCACCAATGTCAGCCTACCGAGCCGTTGTTGGGGCAAAACCTTGAGATCTGAATGTCTCAACACCCTCAGCATGGACCAACCCAACCTCATAGACACCATAAACAAGGACATTGACAAGTTTAACAACTGGATCAAAAACTGTGCAGACTCCCTCACACCCACCAAACTCAATAAACAGAGAAGATCTAGCAGACAAGCAAGCTGTTACACAGAGGACCTTTGGGACGGCAAGAGAACCTTCAGACAACTTGACAGAAAATGGAGAGCCAGTCACAAAGCTACCAACAGAACTACCTTCAAAGTTACACTAAGATGATATCACCAGCAACTAAGAGACACCAAAAAAAGAGAGTTAGCTGAATGAATTGAAGGGAGCTCCAACAGCTGCAAAGAAATCTTCACAACCGTCAAAGATTTCACCACAGCTTTCATCAACAACATCACTCCTCCCAAGAACTGTGTGATGACCTATCCAACTTCTTTCACAGCAAAATCGTGAACATCTACAGCAACTTTGAACATCAACCAAACCCTAGGGAACTTATCAGAAATCTGCCCATCACCAATCAAGACAATCACATGACCGAATGGACGACTCTCACCAGAAAATAAACACTCACAATCATGCAGATCATCTGCTATGGGGCCTTAACGGATCCATGTCCCCACCACATCTATACCCTTGGTGCATCTCCAGTCAGCACAGGACTCACACACATCATAAACACCTCCATTACCCCACCACCTCCCCAAAAGCCTGCAAGCACACAGCGGTCAATGCCCTCCTCAAAGAACCTTCACTCAACCAAAGATAACTGGCCAACTTCCATCCTATCTCTCTACTTCCCTACCCAGCAAAAGTGTTTGAAAAGGCCATCAACAAGCAAGCAATTCACAAGCTACCTCAAACTCCACCATATACTTAACAACACACAATCAGGTTTCAGAAAGACTACAGCACAGAAACTGCACTCATTGCAGCCACTGACAACATCAAGACCATCCTACACCAAGGAGAAATAGCAGCCCTCACCCTTCTCGACCTCTCAGAGGCATTTGACATGGTCTCTCATAACCCACTCATCAGAAGACTCTACGAGATCGGCATCTGAGGACCTGCGCTTAACTGGATTTGCGTCTTCCTCACAGGAAGAACCCAAAAAGTCAGACTCCTACCCTTCACATCGGAGCCAAGAACCTGATTTGCAGAGTCCCCCAGGGATCATCCCTCAACCCGACCCTGATCATCATCTACTTGGCACCACTCACCAACATGATAAGATCTCAAGGCATCACCATAATCTCCTATGCAGATGGTACCCAACTCATCCTCTCTTTAGCAGATAAGACAACCACCACTAAATCCAACTTCACCAACTGCATGATTATGGTATCAGAATGAATGACAACCAACTGCTTGAAACTCAACTCCTACTAAACAGAGGTTATCAATAGAAATACGACTCATACCAACACTCATCGACCAGTCCAGAAGTCTGGGGATCATCCTGGAAGACAAGCTCAAGTTGACGGCACAAGTCAATGCAGTGAGAACTGCCCGATTCCACATCCTGCATATGCTGCGAAAAATCTTTAAGTGGCTTCCACAGAACTAGAAAACCATCAAGCAACCACTCGCCACAAGTAGACTCGACAATGGCAATGCACTTTATGCCAGAATCTCCAAGCAGCTCCTACACAGACTTCATACCATTCAGAACACTGCCATAAGACTCATATTCAGCCTTCCTGGCTACACCCACATGCCACCCCACCTCTCCATTCACAAGTGCAGCCAGTTCAAGCTACCCATGTACACCTATAAAGCCCTACACAACAATGGACCTGCAGTATACCTACACAGCAGCATACACTTTCACAATCCATCCAGGCACCTACTCTCAGTCTCACCCTCACTTGTACACACCCTCCACATTCATAAAAGCAGAGCATGAGGTTGTTCTTTTTTCTACATTGCACCCAAATCACATAACAACCTCCCATAACACATCAGAGCCTCCTCCTCGCTTCTTGAGTTCTGTAGGAGGCTAAAGACCTGGCTCTTTTCGAAAACCTCTGAGGAGACCACAAGCCTACACACCTGCTCAAGTACCTAGATACCTACATAGGTGATTAGAGCGTTCAACAAATCAACACTATGTAACATAACATGCTGATCGTGTGGCCCCTTCTGCTCCCAGTTGACTTTCAAGGACTCAAATTCCTCCTTGAAATGGGCTATGCAGTGCATTTCTACCCCCTATAGGACAGGAAACTGCATTCTTGGGATATTCCAAAGGAATACCTGGTCCTCATTTCCTCAGCACAAATGTTGATCAGTTCTGAATAGTTTTTTTTTTAAAAAATCTTTTTTTAAAAAGTCAGGTATGTACAAAAAATAGAAATATACTGTTACCTTGTATGTAAAGGAGGGGCTGCAATATAATACTTTACACTAGACAATTCATGTTCACAGATTTTTTTTCCTCCCCTTCCCCTTAGCAAATTCTATAAATAAATACATTTTATTCAACAGGGTTTACAGGAATCCCCCCCCATTATGCCCCTAAGCTGCTACCTCATGTTTCACCCTGCTCTCCTCTGTTATTACGCCATAACATTAGCGGTTCCCATATCTTCATACCCTTCTTCCTAGCTCTACACTTCTGTACACTTACACATTATTTCTTCTTCTTTTTTGTTTTTAGATGTGGTAGTGCTAATGATGAGAACCTGAGCCCACTGGTAAGAACCTACCAGTGGACTCCCATGGGGTTACTTCCGTGAGGCACTCCACATCTTTTCACACATTTTTCTGGTGTTCTTTTCTATGGTGTTTTTTTAAGTATTGCACTACACAGTAGGGTGCACAAGTAGGGAACAGAAGATTTTACTGAACAGGGATTCAAGTGGGGAACAGTAGCTATATACACTGCCCCCATTGCACACAAAATTGTGGGAGCTAATAGATATATTGAAATCCGAGGGAGTTTGTTCACAAAATTGGATCAGGTCACATAGTGTTTTGGATTATTGATTTGGGGCTGACCTGATTCCTAGAGAGCTCCTTAGCTCCTTATTGAAGATAGTGGATCTAGATTAGCCTGACAATCATATCCTAGAAGCATCAGGGCTGGGGTGATAGTGACTTCTTTATTGATTGTCTGAAGCCAAAAGTCCTCTATACCTCCTTTCAGCATTGAGAGTTTGGGGCAGGAATAAAACATATGTATGCTGTCTGCCCGACCTGTTTGACATTTAGGGCATTTATCTTTTTCCCACTTCCCCCATCCATAAAGCTTAGTGGCGTAGGATATAGATTGAACAAGGTTTTATAGTGCTGAGCCTTTAAGTTAGCTGACAGGAAAATCTTTGTCCCCAATTCCATTGACATGTCCAAATCAACCTCCCCATTGCCAAACTTTTCTGCCCATTTCGTTTCTGTTTTCTCCATATTGTCTGGGAGGGTCTTGATTAGATTGAGATAGTAATCTCTGATCCTGCTATCCTGGTGATTTATAGTTTCCAACCCTGACATTTTATCCAGATTTATAGAGCCACTGGGAATGCTTTTTATATACCCCTGGACCTGCAAATACTTAAACTGTGTACTTTTATTAATTCCATATCGTCGCACAAGCCCTGCAAATGAAATATACTCAGTGTCGTGAAACAAGTTTGCAACCCTATCTATACCCGCCTGCTCCCAGCTCCTAGCCATACCATCATATAGTGCTTCTGGAAGTAAAGAAGAGCGCCACATGGGGGACTACCTGTTATATCTGGGAATCTTCCGCAATCTGCTGACCTTTTTCCAGATCTTCCAGGCCTCCTTGACACACTTGAATCTCGTTTTTTTATAATAACTTGGTTCAAGTTGTCGAAGAAAGAGCCCTTCTGCCTCTCTCCCGATAGATAGCTGATATATTGTGGGTAAGCCAGAAACCTCTATTCTCGCCTGACCTGGTGAAAGGAAAACACCCATCTGCTGTAATGCTGTGGCCCAGTAGTAAAATAGAATGTTCAGGGCTCCCCATCCACCTTGTTCGCAAGGGAGCGTCATAGTTTCCATTGCTCGTCGTGTCTTCCGGTAGCCCCAAATAAAGTTGGAGAATATAGCATTCATTTTATTTATATTGGCTTCTGCTAATTCAAAGATTTTAATTTTTAATACATTAATTCTTCCTATTATTGTAAGATGTAGCTTATCTAATCGTCTAAGTTCCACATTTATTTTCTCCAGTACTGGATCAATATTAATCGTCCACAAAATATCCATATTGGATGTTATATTTACCCCTAAATACGTGGCCACTGTGCCTTTGTGAATATCTTGTGTATGACACTGGGAGGAGCAAATAATTTGAGTTTTCCCCTTATTCAAGAGGTACCCAGATTTCTTTCCAAATTCCTCAGCCATACTTTCTACCTCCCTAATTGCCGTATCCAGTTCTGTGGTGACTATTGGGATGTTGTTTGCGTATGCTAAAATCTTGGTGTCATATCCTTTGCTAATTGCAGGTTTGATTGCAAGATTATGAATAAATTGATTGATAAATGGATCTAGATATATGGCAAATAGGATGGGGGAGCAGGGACGCCTTGTTGCGTCCCTCTAGCTATCTCCATCCTCCCTGAAGTATTGCCCATTACCTGCTGTTGGGCATACGGTTTGTAATACATGGCTTGGATAGCCATCACTAGCCGTGTGCCCAACCTCCTCTCTGCCAAAGCTCCCCAGAGGTATTACAACGATACCCAGTCAAAGGGTTTTTTGGCTTCCAGGAGGACCACAGCACCTTGCTAGTTTCTACTTCCGCTATATTGAGTATTGAAATGACCCGCCTGATGTGGTCCGTGTCCCTTTGCCTGGAACAAAGCCATGCTGCCACGGTGATACCAATGTCGCTATGATTCCTTGTAGCCGTTTAGCTATAATTTTCGAATAGACTTTGGCATCAGAGTTCATACGCGAGATAGGGCGATAAGAAGCTGGTTGTTCTGATGGTTTACCTTTTTTGGGAAATGTCACCACATCCATTCCCTGCCATGATGAGGGCGGGATCCCACTATGCTGCACACCCAGGAACAGATCGTGCATAAATGGAGCAACCTCATGTGCGAGTACTTTATAGAGTTCAAGCGGGATTTTATCCGAACCAGTTGCTTTCCCCGCAGGGAGAGATCCGATAGACTCCAGAACCTCTTCCAGAGTAAACTATTTTTCCAGCTCCTGAGCTGCTGTTTCATCTATTGTTGTTAATACTGGCCACCTAGCATCTTTGTCTATCGGGCTCGTTTCTAGAGCGTCAGCTTGATACAGCTTGCTATATTACTGCTCAAAGATGTCTATAATCTTTGTCAGCCCTATCACATATTGACCATTGCTATTCTTGATTTTTGCAATATTATTCCTGGGACTTTTCTGTCTTGTACGTAGCACAAGTAACCTTCCTGCTGTCTCGCCATACTCATATGGATAGATTTGGGCCAACCGTTCCTGAAAGTAGCTGTTGATCTCTGCCTATATTAAAGCTATTTTCACCATGTGGTCCTTGATTGGGTCGTCTTGCCCCCCTTACTAATCAGCTTTACATGCTCTGCCTCTAATTCTGCTAATCTTTCTATTAGTGAGTTGACCTCTTCCTTCTGATGCTTCCAATGGTGTCCCACATAGCTAAGAACTTCACTCCTCAGACCAGCTATAAAGGTGTCCCATACTATCCTACATGAGGCATTGTATCTGTTTGTGTAAACTAAGTCTGTAGTCCAACGTTTCATTTATGTATGGAACTCTTCGTTAACAAGCATTTTCTTATCAAATGACCAAGTGCCCTGCTTCTTAGCTCCCCCCTGCCTTGCAACCTCAAGCAGAAGTGGATTGTGGTCCCAAAAGAATTGTGGGAGTTTTTTAATCTCTACCTTATCTAGCATTTTACTTGAGGCTAGAAAATAATCCAAACATACATACTTCCTATGGGGATGAGAAAAATAGGCATAATCAGGATCGCTCGAGTTTTTTTCAGCCCAAACATCTATCAACCCATGGCTATCTCTAAAGGTAGGTAGTGCCCTAAATACTTGGGCTTTCCTCCCGCTATATTTCTGGGCCTGAGTTTTTGCACTCTCTAGATGTATGTTTAGGTCACACAGACTATCAAAGGTTCCAGCCTGGAGGCAAGCTCTACTTCCAATTCTTCCCATATCTTAGGATCATCCTGGTTTTACCCTTATACTGTCCCCACCGTCAACCCTGTGGCTAGTTAGACTATCACCCAGCGCCCCCATTTATCAGCAGCTACCCGCTTGGCTATTCCAATGCAGTGCAATTATATAGCTACCCCTCTGATCATGGAGGTCTGAGTAGAGCATACCGCCAGGATATATCCCTTTTCTCAGGAACGCCATTGTTATTCAAGGGAATATGAGTTTCCTGTAGACAGATTACATCATGGTTAATAGCTTTTAGTATTTCATAGAATATCTCTCTTATTTTTATCGTTCATCCCATCCACATTAACTGAGAAAATCTTAAGTCTATCCATATTGATCTGCAGTGCTTAACATTTTAGTCCATTGAATGCTGAAGTTTCCCAATATATTTATAATTTTTTTGCTGTCTATACCTGACTTTTTTTCCTTTTTTTCTGCACCCCCACTGCCACTCCCTCCTGACCCAGCCCCCCTCCCCCCTCCCCTCAACACTTGCTCCCCTCTCCACTCATCCGTCCCCCAAGTTCCCATCTCCTTTGCTCACCCTCCACCGTGGAAGCTTCCAGACTGAAGGTATGTGTGTGAGATGGAGCAGCGTAGCACCATGATCAGTGAAACCCCGGTTACTATCCTAAAAACAACAACAAAACTAAATAAAAGAACATTGTGATAGCTAAGAATCATAAGGGATCAGTATACAGAAAACATCAATTAAAAGACATGGCAGGCGTGGCTTAGCGAGCCAAGATGGTTGACAACCCTTGAGAGTACTCCGGAACCCGTCCTGATGGCCATAGAGCCCTGAAAACCATCGCCACTCAATTGCTGCATCCCTGGATGTGTCCCTGGTTGCGGGGAACCCTGTGAATCAACACTTCGCCTCGTTCGGCTGGCCAGCCGGGGCCCTCACCTAAAATGGCGGCCTCTCTGCTCTGAACCACGACATCTGCCGCCCACGGACTGTGCTGCCTGGTCTTCCACATGGGTGTTCGTGCTGACTGAGTAGGCCCCTGGGGACAGAGCGACCGGTGGTGAGCTGCGGAGTCTTGGGTGCTGGCTGTATCTTCCTCTCTCCCCTGCCCGGCTGCGATCCTGCATGGGCAGCCATTGGTGGCGGGTCCTGGCCACTGGTGCTGGGATCGGTGCACCTGACGCGAGGCTGTGCCACTGCCTGCGTCTGTTGGACACACCGTTAGCCGTGCCCCAGCTCCCCTATGGTGCTGCTGTGGTACCAGCCACCATTTCAGATGGCGGGGGTCAGGGATTGGCGGCGGTTAGACCCTGACTGCCGCAGTGCGTCCTGCGCAACCAGTGGCCCGTCGATCGACAGACCTGAAGACTGGTGAGTCCCCACGACGGGAGGGGGTCCTGGGTCTGTTGAGAGGGGCCCCCTGCACGCTTGGGCTGCCTGCTGGAAGTGAGACCTGGGCTCCAAGTGGTGCTGCTTACAATCAGGCCCTGCTATATCACCTCACCTCCTGTGTCCCGCGGCTGTTGATCCGGCTTACTGGGCCCTGTAGCTGCTTCCTGGTGTTACACTGGGTCTGACTCTGTACTCCTGGCTGGAGGAGGCCTGGAGTGGTAGTGCCGGCCGCGTCCATCGAGCGGCGAGAGGCTCCTGGAGAAGACCCTCCACCACCCCCTGCCCCCAGCCTGTCTTTGCCTTTCCCGGTGCCTACTAGTGTGGAGGTCCCCCCATGCTGGCCTTGCAATCCGGCCTTAACTGCTCCACCTCCGGGGGACTGTGGCCCCGGGGAAGATGTTCGGCTGCATGCATCGAGCGGTGCAAGGACCTGTGTGATGGCCTCCTCCACCGCCCCCTGACCTGTGCTAGGGATCATGGGTCTTTCCTTACAGAGGCCCTGGTTGCAGAATTCGGACCGGCCCTCCACCGTCTTGCTTCTGGTTGGAGACAGGGTCCAGAGGAGCTGGAATCTGCCGCAAATACAGAGCGGCATGAGGCCTAGAGGGATGCCTCCTCCGCCGTCCTCCTGCCTCTAAACAGCTATAGTGGTGCTCAGCGTGGTCCATGGGCCCTAGCACAGAGGCCTTGCTGCTGCCCTGAGACCGCACCTCTGTGCCACTGCTTCCAGGGTGGAACCGGCCACATATACCAAGGTCTTGGGAGGGCCTCCTCCTCTGCCCCGGTTGGCGTCTTGCTCTTGTGCCTTCCGGAGGTGATCGTCAGCCCCCTGCTACAGACACCTTATAAGAGTGAGCCCCCAGCCCTGTTGGGTGGTGACCATAGGCAGGGACAAGCCAGCCAAGACCCCGGCCACCCAGACCAAAATGCACCGTTTCATGACCACAGACTACGGGCAACTGGGGGAACCATAGATAGAGAGGCCCCAATGGCTGCGGACCTGTCAACCATCCATCAGGCTAGCCACACTTCACAATCCTCCATGGAGGGTAAGATCTCTGAAGTCCGGGTTGATATGACCCTCATCCGACCAGACCTTTGGAACGCCATGGCCCGGATCAAAGAGACCGAATCCCAAATTTCCACCATGGAAGACGACGTCTAGCAGCTTATGGGATAAGTCGCCCGTCTCCAATCTCACACCCAGGAACTGCACCGGCAGGCGGAGGACGCAGAAAATAGGTCCCGCCGCAACAACCTTTGCCTGGTGGGGTTTCCGGAAGGGGTGGAACAGGGCCTTACAACAGACTTCATGGAGAAGTGGCTGCGCTCATGGATCCCCGGGGGCTCCCTCTCCCCATGGTTCGCGATTGTGGGGCTTACTGCTCCCTTGCTCCTAAACCGCCCCTGGGAGCGGCCCCTAGACCGGTCATAATACGAATTCTCAACTTTAAGGACCGCAACTCTATCTTGGCCGAAGCCCGCAATCAGCAGTGTCTTCGATATGACAATCACAATCATGATCTTCTCTGATTACACTCGTGAGGTCCAGGGTCAGCGCCACTCATTTGGCAAAGTGAAGCCAAAGCTACCTGCCCTTAACATACAATACAGGCTCCTCTTTCAGGCACGCCTGCGAGTGGTGTCCTCCAACAAGACCTTATTCTTTGACACTCCTGCGGAAGCTTGGACTTGGGCCATGGAGGAACATCCCCTTCGTGCCAAGGACCGAACCCCATCACCCAGTGGTGCGGATGGTGGGTCTCCTCACCAAGAGATTCCTGGCCGCAGCCTTAGCGCAACCGCTCACATAGGTGCCTTGGCCAGAGGCGAGGACGCTCGGATTCCCCGTTAGGCCCTTCTCTGCAGCTGACGCCACACCCTGGAGAACCCCTGGTCGTGAGGCGGTCTGGCTCCTCCGCCCACCTGGACCGTGGGGGTGCCTCGCCTTGGCCTTTGCTGCTGGACCTTCCGGACACAGATCTATCACATTGCCCGATGCTTCTTAGGGACCCCGCATGAGCTCGTCTCTGCCTGTCGGGCCTGGCTCTGAGTCCGGAGGCGGCGCATCGGCTCATCACTGCTTCAACTTCCCGACGGACTTGATTATGCACATCCTGCCATGATGAGGGGTCCTCCACGTTTCCCCATTCCCAAGCATTTTAGTTTGGTCCTTTGTTAGTTTTCCACTGTTAGGACAATGCTTCTGAAGTATAGGGTGGGGAGGGGTTGGGCTAGGGTGGGGGGAAAGTTGTCCCTTGTTTCATTGTTTGTTTTTTGTAATTTTTGTTTTGTTGCACCAGCACTTGCACGACACCCTGCTTCCCTTCCCGGTGGGACACAGTAAGTCTTAATTGGGCACCTGGCCAGGCTTCCCGGCGACCCCGCTCATGGCCAAGCTTCCCTGTAGGACTTTACTCCGCCACTGTGACCGGATGTATGACATTACAATGCATGCTTTTACATCGCATGCCTTTACAACGCGGTTTTTACAACACAAACCTTTACAACGCATAGCTCTTTGGGGTGCTGGATAGTGAATAGTTTAATTTACTATTCCAACTCCAGTCCCCGTGGACACTAGGGAAGGTGTTGGACAGTAAATTAAACTTATTCCCTATCCTAGAGTGCCCCCCAGCGCAATGCGTTGTAATGAATTGCGTTGTAAAAGTTGCGTCGTAAAGGCACTGCGTGGTAAAAGTTGCGTTGTAAAGGATGTTTCCCACTGTGACCATCTGCTAATATGACTGACACGCCTCTGCTAGGGGCTTCCCTGCGTGCAATGTCCTGGAATGTCAACAGCCTCCTGGACCACTTCAAGCGCATGGCTGTACTGCGTTACGCACAACTCTTTGGGGTGGAGATCCTTCTGCTTCAAGAGACGCACTTGATGGGTAATCACTGCCCCGTTTTGGTGTGCTACTGGTATGACAGGGTTTGGCATTAGGGCTTTACCCGGGCCTCACGTGGGGTGGCGATCCAGTTGAAACGTTCCCTCCCCTTTGTGACGAGGCGGGTCATCCATGACGCCCAGGGCACCTTCATGGCCCTTTGTGGCACGCTGAATGGTGATCCCCTCAACCTTGTATCACTCTACTCTCCATCATCGATGTTAACGGCGACCCTAGCCAACTCCACTGACCTCCTGACCTCATTGCCCTTGGGCTCCACTTTCTTCGGGGGTGACTTTAATGCGGTTTCCTCCCCCGACCTGGATACAACAGGCCCCCCCATCGCAAAGTAGACTCATGCAAGCAAGGCAGCTGACAAATTGGTCTGAATCGCTAGGTCTCTGCGACACGTGGCATATCTGGCACCCACACTCCAAACAGTTCACACACACCTCAGCAGCTCATCACACGCAGGAGTGTATCAACGCGATCTTCATCCCTTCAACGGATTGTCTTGTGATACAGGATGTCTCCATCCTCCCTAGAGGTATATCTGACCATTCCACAGTGATACTTAGTACAGGCTCCCCTCCCGCCTCAATGCATCAGACATAGAGGTTGAACTCATGCTTCCTTCAGGACAAGGAGTGCCGGAGGGTGGTGGGACAGAAGCTCAAGCAATATTTTCTGGCTAATGAGGGGTCGGTATCTTCACCAGGCACCCTATGGGAGGCAAGCAAGGCCACAATTTGGGGGGTCGCCAAGATCCAGCTCAAGCTCTAGTGGCAAGCGCAGCTGCAGCAAATTACCTTGCAAGAAGCGCAAGCACTACGCCTTGAACAATCCTCCACTCTGACTCCAGACGCTTCTGAGGTGAGACTTCTTGCTCACATTTGCATGGAGCTTAGGCAGCTCTCCTTGGAATGCGTCTAAGCTCCTCTGGTGTTCGTCCGTAGCCATGGGGAGACAAAAACTGCTCAATTCTCCACAGACTAGCCACCTATCCCAGGGCGAACTGCATTATCCCCGAAATCATAGCTCAGGATGGATCGGTGTGCTGCTCCCCAGCGAAGATGGCTCGTGCCTTCGCCTCATACTACCACCCACTATATGCAGCCAAAACTCCAACTCTCTCTCTCTCTGGCTCGCTGGGGGTTGGGAACGACTGCCTCCCTTGCCTGGACTCCACTGTCCACACAGACCTGGACCGCCCCATCACTCAAGAGGAAATAGGGGAATCAATACCCTTGCCTCCTCCGGCAAGATGCCGGGCCCAGTCGGCCTCCCTCAAGAATATTATGCTCTATATCACAAAACCCTTGTTCCTTACCTCGTAAGTCTGTTCTGGGAGGTGGCTGAAAAGGGTTCTTTCCCTCCTTTCCCACCTCTCTTATCAACACAGAGCTGAAACTGTTCACCACAGTCCTCACCCAACGGCTCAAGCCCCAGATATCTGCATTGATTCACCCAGACCAATGTGGGTTCATGACCTCACGTGGTACCCGGCACTGTCTCCGGAGGCTGCAACTGTCCCTTGCCCACAGTCACTTGCTCACCCCCTATCTAGGGATACTCCTTGTGGACTTCAAGAAAGCCTTTGATTCAGTGGACTGGGGGTTTCAGGAGGATGTCCTCGCCATGATGGGCTTTGGTCCCTGCTTTCGGGGTCTGGTCCATGTCCTATACGCCCGCCCGAGGGTGCGTGTCCTGGTGAATGGGGTCTTGTCAGAGCCCTAAGCTGTCTGCAGGGGAACGAGGCAGGGGTGTCCCCTTTCCCCCCCTGCTCTTCACCCTGGTGATGTAACCCTTGTTGGCTCTGATACGGTCCGACGGGCGTGTGCAGAGTTGGGACTGGCCCAACATGGAGACTGACAAGATAGCTCTTTCTGCGGACGACGTCCTCATTTACCTAGCGGTTCCTGCCCGGTCCGGCCCTCAATGTCGCCGAATCCTACAATCTTTTAAGCAAGCCTCAGGGTGAACCCCGACAAGTCAGTCCTGGTCCCTCTCCACCTGTCTAGAGAATGCTATGATTAGCAGTCCAACATACTGCTCTGTCGCCAATAGTTTAAATACATGGGGATAAGTTACTCTTGGAAAAAGAAAGGGCCCGCCTGGCTCTGAACGTCTGTAGGGTTCCTTCATTGGATGGGGGCCTGGGGATGACCCATTTATGTCTGTACTATCTAGCCACGCACCTGCTATCCATACATGACTGGTTCAATGGGGGCTGGTCCGACCCAGCCTACAGGCTCGAGCTAAGTGAGTTGGGTCTTCCCAGTGTCCAATCTATGCTGTATGGGGATCCTATTCCATCCCGATTGCCAGAGGTGACGCACTCCGCGCTGCTAGCCTGGTGGGCCGCGCGGCGACACACTAAGTGGACACAAAAACTGACCCAGTATACGCCCCTCTGGCAGGGCACCTGGCTCAAAGAGGTTAATGGGTTGCAGGGCTTCAGCTCCTGGAACCTAATAGGGATTTTACAGTTGGGAGATGTGTGGGCAGGCAACCATATGCGTTCTTTCAAGGTTCTCAAAATCAGACACTCCCTGCATCAGTCATAATTTTACAGATACCTACAATTGTGCCATGCTCTCCATGCACACCTCACGGTAGGCACATCGCTCCCTGACCACAGCCCGCCTGAGGCACAGATTATGCTGGGAGACCTGGCGAAGGGTGGCATCTCCCGCATCTATTGGACATTGATCAATAACACCCAGACCACACTAGATCGACCAAGGATGGTTACCGCTTCCGCAAAGCTGCGTATGGTTTAACTATACTATTTACATGCAGCCTATCTGATCCCGGTGTGCCTTCATCTGGCAGGATTTAGCCTGACCCCGGCTTGCACTAGATGCGTCCATGAACCAGATGACTTCTTCCATAGGGTATGGGCCTGCCCCCGCCTGACATGGTTCTGGGGGGACATTGAGGAGGAACTCATGGAACTACTGGGGTGGGAAGTCCCACACGATCCACGACACACGATTCCAGGCATTACTTATGGGCTGGATGGGTCTAGAAATGAGAATTTGTTTTTTACTACGGCAATGGTAGTGGCTAAAAGGGACATAGCTGCCTCTTGGAAGTCCCCTGATCCCCCAAGCGTTGTACCCTGGCGGAACGGGGTCGACTGGTGTGCCACACGAGAAAATAAATATCGAAGGGGACCGGGGAAGTGGTTGGGGGAATAGTTTAGTCTAGCAGGGAATGTCCAAATGTATATCATATTGTATCCATCTGTCTCTGTAATATGGGTCAATCGGACCGTTGATTATACTCCTGTATTTTCATGATGTCGGATGAATGGCTGGTGTCTTTTGCCAAATCAATAAAAATGTGTTTATCAAAAAAAGACTTGGCCGAGAAATATTCTGTAACACATAATAGCCCTACTAGTTCCTCACTGTGACCGTTGCTTAAATTCATCTTACCACCCCCGCTTGCCACCCTCTTATAGCGCAGCTGTTTCATTTGCATCCTATTCCAATATTTATAGTCATCTTGTCTTGCAGTCAATCCTTGCCACCCCTATCACCTGAGATCTACCAGAGCCTCCTTCGCTTGAATCTCCAAAGTATAGAAGTAAGTACGATCGCCTATTATTATTTTCAGTTTAGCAGTATTCATCAAATATGCCTGGGCACCCTTGGCTTGGAATGCAGCGAACATTTGTCTCAGCCTACAACGACTTTCAACTGTGTTATGACAAAAATCCGGCCTTGCAAAGAAGGAAACATCATCTACCTTCTGCTTGTTTTCTGGTTTAGCCTTCTCCCAGATATTTTGTCGAAGTAGATAGTTTCCGAAATATACCAGAATAGCCCTAGGTTTAGTGTCAGGTCCAGCTGGGTTTTTCATGTTGAAGGGAGCTCGATGGGCACGCTGAATTTCTTGTGGACAGTTCCAACCTTCCAGGTCAGGAAATACCCTCCCAAGTGGTTCTATCATATACAGACGCGCGTCTGTGCCTTCTCTGTCCTCTGGAATACCCTGAAAGAACAGGTGAATGCGTCGCTGTCGATTTTCTTGTTCCTCTAGCTTCCATTGGATGTCTACCAATCTGGCCTCATGTGATTCTGCTTGTGTCTAGACAGCTGCTATGTCATCCATCCTCTAGGGCTCTGGTTCTCGTCTCTAGCTCGGTTAGGCGCTCGCAGATGTTATTGCAGGCTTTAGCGACTTTGCGCACTGTACCTTGCATCTTTCAGAGAGCAGGTTGCGAACGTCGACTGTCTTGCCTTGTCTCTTCACAATGTGACATGATAGTTTGTAAAATGACATCCAGCGGTGAGACTGTATTGTCTTCAGACCCCTTAGCTACCTTTCCTGCGGCAGCGCCCACCAATTGAGAAGTTGGAGAATAGTTCCATTTCAATTCTTCTTGTCCTCCTTCTCTCTTGCTTACCGCCTTCTCTACTCATTTGGATCTTCTATGCGCTTTACATAGAGTAGCGGCGGAGTCCACCTCACTAGTGGACCTTTCACTGGAGTCTGTAAGTGATATTGATTTGTCTGATGAACAATTACCATCCGATAAGGAATAGAAACAGTCTGCGGCTTCCAAATCATTTCCTTTTCTCCCCACCCAACTTTCGTTACTGTACTGTGCTGCCTGTGACCCTACCCCATCTAGATAGCCATAAGCATGCTGCAGGGGTTGTGTAACTTCTTGTACCGCTTTTAAGGGATTCCCTGATACCACTGGCTCCCCTCCTTTCCATTCCCTTGCTTTAAACAAACCAATTTAGGGGGTTACTGGTTATCGAGCCGCCCTTCCCTTCGTCACTGCCCCCCCACAGCAGCTTCTGTCACCTGGATGCTCAGACGTGAGTCCCTTGTTCACTTGGCCACTGGGGTATGCTCAGACGTGAGTCCCTTGTTCACTTGGCCACTGGAATTATGAATCCGAAACCGGTCCCAGGATGCTTGTTTCCGGTCCAGGGAAGACATGGCTTGGCAGTTCGGGCTGGACTGTTCCCATAAGGCACAGGGTCAGACTGATTTGCATATAGCCATGTCTGAACTGGGGTGGCTGAGTGAACTAAAGAATGGTGATGGATTAAACCCAGATCAGTTGACTGGGGGTGAGTGTTTGATTTGTTGAAACGCTCCGTCCATCATCCCCTTTTGTATCGACCTGTAAACCTGAAGCAGTCTCCCCTTCATTATTATTGGTCTCCTGATGCTGCTGTGTACCGGTATCCAAGATCTCACTCCCATCAATTGATTCCGTGTTCACGCTGGGGGTGACTGCATTCAAGATTGTTCCTGAACTGTTGAGCCCGCGCCTCTTCGCTCCCCTCAGCAGGTCTGCAACTGTATGGCCGGGGAGACGCTGTTGGAGCGTAGCTCCGCCTTTCCCCTTCCCCATCGAGGCATTCTCGTTCCGGTTCAGTCGCTGAGCTCGTCGTCCCGGGTGCTGCATTGTTCCAGCGCTTGGCTCAACATTAAATCGTCTCGCTGCGGTGATGGTGGGTTCCGTCATAGAGCTGCCTCCATGCGCTGGGGTCGCTGACCCTTTACCTTCAGCCCTTGGAGGAGCAGATTTGGGCTTCATTATTCCTGGTAAGTGGAATCCAGGACAGTCGGTAGAACTGAGAGCAGCTCACAGTTTGCAGCAGGCGGAGAACAGTTCCTGTTGTCCTGCGATTATTTCGCACTCTGTCTGGCAATTATTCATCCACTCTGCCAGTGCCTTCTGCAGGGCACCAAGCATTGATCGTAGAGGTAGCAGCATTTTTTTCTCAGCTGCTTTAAATCAATATCGGGGCTCACTGAGTCATGGTGCTACAAACTGCAGCGGTCACCTCAGCCGACCGCCATCTTGCTTCCTCCCTTTCTGAATAGTTCAGGTGCTGCCAATTATTTATTTTCTCTTCCGCCCCCTTCTGAAGGATAGCTTTGGTAGATTGGGAGAAACATTTTGTTTTTGGTTCCTCAATAGTATGCTTGGCAGTGTGGAGATTGCCAATATTTATCAGGACCATACCCTCTTAGAGGAGAGATAGAACAGTGTCTCATGGGTGGCTAAGGTTGGGGAGTATACATAGTGGAGAATTCTTACTAGTCTCCTTCATAGAGCTGAAAGGCGGACTATGAACTATAGGGTAGATTAAAGTAGTGTCCAGATATAGATAGGTAGAGACTTAAAGGCCTGATTACAATTGTTTTATGTTTTTATATAGGTTTTTTTGTGAAACTGTAGGAGAGAACTAATGTCATCCTGAAGAAGGTGGCCTTAAACATTGCTAATCCACCGAAACGCGTTGATGCAATATTTTAAAGAAAATCTGAAAAGCATTGAATGATACAGTTGATATCACTATATTAACGGATACCCTGTACTGTAAACAATGACTGAGTAGATTAGTGACTTCAAGACAAAAGTGTTTGTCAAAGTGTATTTTCCTAGTTTTTTCTGCACATGTGCATACTTTTTTCATTTGAGATGTATGTGATTGCCTATTATAATTCTCTTATTGTTGTCATTGTGTTTTTTTTGTGGATACAGCGTTTTTTTTATGTGAATGAGACCCCTAACTGCTGAAGTTTGTTTTTAAACATTTTATACTCTTTGTACAAGAAGTCTTTTTATCACAATTATGATATTGTGTTTTCTATAAATACAGAAAATTATTGTACAGTCATGTGGTCTTATCTTGAGGCCAAAGTGAGAAAAGGAATGGAAGTGTGAGTAAAGTATGAATTGTATGTGAGATTAAGTGAGACATATCCAAAGGGAATTGTTTAGGACTTGATAGCTCCTCAAATAGCACCAGAAGTTCTTTACTGCGGCTGAAAACGTGTCTGTGTGGGATGCTGGATACTGATAAATTCCGGGAAAAGAGACAGATATTGGTTAACATGATTCTCTAATACTTACCCAGCTCCAGGAAGCAACAAGATAGGTCTATAGTTCCCAAAACAAAGTGGATCCAGAATACAGGATTTACTACTGCATGTTTTCACTCAGGAGTGCTAGGTTTGAATAATCTTGTCCTCGTTATACATCTTCTATGCTATGTTAGATTAGCAGGATGTGGCTAAACTAGGTATCATTCATATTCATAGTATGCAACCCACTGAGTTATCCCTGCAATGTGTAAGCTTCAGTTAGCATGTGTGACTCCATTTTGTATTTTGTAATCCACATTAGGCTGTGTCTGAACTAGGCCTCATTATTCATATTTCTTGCCTCAGTAGAACACTGTATTCAGCTATTATTTTCTTTGCTGCTCAAGGTTGATTCTGACTTACTAATGGATAGGCCATTCTGCCCTTGCATTCCTATCCTTGTGTGTAACTTTGCTCCCATGTTCGGAGACGCCCAGCCTCAGTACGGCAACCTTGTGACACTGATAGTATGTACTCATCTGGCAGGTGGTAGCCCATCCTCCTGTGCCTGCATTGTTCATGTTCGGCCTGAGCAGGCAACTTTCGACTGTGGGCGTGGTTGGCAGGGTTCTTGGAGGAATGGTTATGCGTAGCAGACTGTAGGGGGGGGGCCAGTCCCTCGCCAGACATCTTAGGGTGCAGGTCATATTGGACTCCTCTGCAGAGTATTACCAATAAATGCTTATTTGTATTCTCTACTGCCTGACCGACTCTTCATTACTTGGGAAGGCATAGCAGGTGGTTTTCTGTAGCCCGGGTGACTCTTTCAGGTCACTTCCTTCAGTTGGTGCCTGAACAGGGACCCCGCAAGGTGACCCGACTAGCCTGTAATCGGGTTGCAGGGTCGGGGTTGCAACTGGTCGGTCGGGCGGATCGGGGATCCCCATGCGATAAGAGCCCGGTTCTCTTGACTGCCCCGCCCGTCTGATCGGGTCACCGGCTGGGGTCCTGAGAAGCAAAACCGTTGGTCCGAAGAGTCTGCAGTGGAGAATAACCTTGCTTAACTTGAGTGCACCAGGTGAATGATTTGATTCTTGGAAAAATGGCGCCATTCGTGAACGGCACAAGCCTATGGGATGTGTCTTGGTACAGTCTCCGGATTGTCTTGGTGCAGTTTTCAGACTGCCTTGCTTGAACTGCACAAGCTCACGGGTTGTGTCCTGGTACGGTCTTCAGACTGTCTTGGTTTGAACTTGGTGGGTTGCGGACCCTTAAAAGACACAGAGCGTTTGCGAACAATCTGCCAGGCCAACTGGAAATTCGGCTTACTCTTGAAACAGGTCTGGGGCAGAAGCCTGTCTTCTTGAACTTGGTGCAGTCTCTGGACTGTAGGGAGCGGCCTTCAGACCATTTCGATTTAGTTCTTGGACCAGTTTGTTTGATGGTGTTATTTTTGTCAGTTGGGGAAGGTGCATGTTTCTTATATTAAGATGCCTTGTCTAAGTAAATTGGGGTGTTTTAGATGTCGATGTTGTTCTACTGAGGCCCGATTGGAAGAGAGCCAACCTGCCCCTCCGGAGGGTACCCCAAATTTTGATGTATACCTCAAGCACGGCATTGGCCCTATTATGTTTATCACATTGTGGAGTAAATATACGAGAGACAATGCGGATTTACAGTGGCTGCTTACTGGCACATTTGATGAACAAAAATGTAATTTCTTGCAGGACAAATTGTTCGCCAAAAATAGCAGGCAGTCAATGTTTGTTTCTTTAAGGGTATGCAGAAGGGAGCAAAGCAATGGCGTATGGCGTATGAGAGCAGAGAAGGAGGCCCGAAAGTGACAGACGCAAACAATAACGCAGGAAGCAGTGGCCTATGATAGGGAAAAGATAGAGAAAGGCATTGAGGAGTTACTAGATTCTCGAACCCCACCTCCTTATAGCCCTGAACGGATATACCCCATGAGCCCAACGTCTCAGTCTTTAACCTCTGGTTCTACTATTTGTAGCCTCTCTGTCTCTAGCTCTGCTGCCTCGGCCCCAGACCCGCCTGTCTCATCCCAATCTTTGCAAGTTGCAGGGGCGGGTGCCATTAGCTCTCCCATTCTGTCTACTGGCTCTGTATCTGCTGCTACGCCCACTTTTACTCCTAAAACACAGCCTCTGTTCGGGATGGTACCTGTCTCTTCATCTGCTCTTTACCCCTTAAGTGTGACACCTCAAACACTGCAAAATGGCGAGACGCCTCTGTGTGGGGTGCATGAAGCGAATTGGGCAGCAGCGCGAGACCGCATGGAGAGCATGTAGGCGCACTCTGCTGTGGGTGATGAGGAAAAGCAAATGGTGGTGAATCAGGCAGCTCAGTGGGCTCGGAACCCAATCTATAGTGTGGAATATGTGTGGAGTGTGATGAAAGATTATGAAGCAACAAAAAAACGTCCCAAGATTTCACATACAATTATGTGAATACAGTTAAACAACAGACATGTCTAAGCAACCACAAAATAATAACTAGAGGAACTCTACTTTCCTTGTGTCAGCCAACGTTAGAATAATAACCACATATTCAAAAGAGTTTGGTGTGTTAAAAATTAACATGATATTTATTTATACAAACACATATTAAAAACAATTCATTAATAAAAGGCATAAAAGTCACAAGTCATTACAGTACAATTCGTTACAGAAAACAGAAGTCTGTTGTTTAACTGTATTCACATAATTGTATGTGAAATCTTGGGACGTTTTTTTGTTGCTTAGTATCTGACCCGGTCCCTATTGCAAGTAGTAGGGTATCTCCCTCCTTTTTGTAAAAAATGAAAGATTATGAGCCATTCATGCAGCAGCATGCTCTTGAGCATATATCGGCTACGTTAATAGGACTGTGGGAGCAGTGCTTCCAGGGTGTTGCACTGCAGATCATTTATGACATGCGGGACAGGGTACATGCTACGGGTATGGCCCCAAATGAGGTTTTCAGTAATGTAACAACATTGGTGTGTTATCGGGGCAGATTGCTCCAAAAGGTTCCGACGATAGTGACACAGTTCCCCATGAGGGAGGTCCATCTCATTTACCATTCTGAAATACCAGACCTGCGCAATGCAACAGATACTGTAATTAGGCCACAAGTCGATGCCCGGTTTCAGGAACAGTGGATCTATACTCCTTAGAAGAGGAGTGAGGTAATATCCCTTAAAGCTCAGTTGCCAGACCCTCAGAAAAATCCGAATTCGTACTAGAAAGGTTGACAGAGGCGGCCTCCTCCACGGTGATGACATTAGCTAATGTTATGTTGTTTTTTTGGCTTGTTGGTAATGGTAGACATATGGCAACAGGTGCATACAAAGGATCATGTAGTGGAATTAGGTGGAACATGGGATCAGATCAGGGCATGGGATAAGGATGTAAGCCCGGCAAGAAGCCAAAGGCGGAGTTATTAGCCTTCCCAGGTTTCATTATCACTTATATGCATTCCCTTATCCCACCAAGATGAGTGGATTGGGACAAGTTGACTACATGTCGTCAGAAGAAGGACAAGAGAATGTCTGATTTCTTTACTAGGTTTGAAGGGGTGTTTCTAGACTTTAGTGGCCAAGATATGTCGTTGGAAGGTGGTGTCTGATTTTTTGTCAGCAGGTTTGTTAACAACTTGCTTCCCGAGATTGCGACTAGGTTGCAGGCTTCGGAAAGTACTTGGAGCAACTCCTCACCATCAGTAATATTGAGTATGGCACAGTACTATAAGCATAAAGAGAATGAGGAGAAAGAGAAGGTGGAGAAATAGTCAAAGTAGTTGAAGACAAGGGTGTTGATGCAGCAAGTAGCATGGGGAAGTGAAAGAGGCAGAGGTCCGGGTCTGGCCTAGTGGTTACCCAGGTCCAACTAGGGGGGAGGGTTTCGAGTGCGCCTGTTGGGCTCAACCAATGTGCGTATTGTAATCAAGAGGGACATTGGCAGAATGAGTGTGCGGAGTTATTGCAGAAACGTGAGGCCCAGAGAGGTCGGGTATCAGAGGACGTGGAATAGGAGGAGGAGGCCCAGGGGAGATGCAGTCAGAGAATACATCACATACTTGGCAGAGCCGGAACTATTTTGATGACCCCCGAGGAAGGTAGTACTATCATGATGATTATGACATGGACGAAGTGACTGGGATGTCCCACAGCTAACTCAGCCAGGGACAGGGCAAAGGACCAGTTCCGGTGCCTGTAGATCAACATGGACGCTATCTCACTGAGGTTCTGCAAGGCATGGCTAAGACCTTTTTGATTGATACGGGTGCTATGACTACCTCTGTTTCTCATTCGCTGGTCCCAAGGGCAGCTCTGTCTGTCCAAAATAATGTGTCGGTAGGTTTTTCAGGCATGCCGGTTCTTAGCCCCATTTCCAAACCTCTTGCTTAGACTATTGGCCCCTTTACGTTGGATTCGCCATTTTTGTTAACATCAAATTGTAGGGTGAATTTTATGGGATTGGATTTGTTAAAAAGATAACATGCAACCATATTTTGTTCTCCAGACTGCATTTACATGACCATTAGGCCAAAGGTGACTCGTGCAAAACATTGCTTCGCAAAAGATGCCACCTTCCCTGCTACCACTGCAGCGTACGCAATAACAACGTTACACACTGTGGTTGAGACATCCTGTATCCCATACCAATGGGTCAAAACTGCAGAGTTGGTTGTCCTCCTTCAGGCTTGTGAGTTGAGTGAGGGGCTGACTGTCAATATCTATACCGACAGCCAGTACGCCTTGGGGAGGCCCATCATTTTGGGCGACTCTGGGCGGAGAGAGGGTTCTTGACTTCACATGGATTGCGAATACAGAATGGCCCATTGATACATAGACTGTTGTCAGCATTAACACTTCCTGCTAAGTTGGCAATAATAAAATGTAGTGCCCACAAAGCAATAACAGACGATGTTGGGAGGGTAAATGAGTTTGCAGACCAAACAGCTAAGGAGACAGCTAGATAAAAGATGAAAAAGATGTTTGTGGCAGGTCCCGCTAGGTGGGTCCCAGACAATGGCATGTTCATGGACACATTAGGAAATGTGAGGGAGACACAGAGGGAGGCGACTCTAGATGAACTGGAAATATGGAAAGAGAGTACAGGGCGTCTTGATGAGGAAGTGTGTTAGACTGACTTGTCCGAGAAACAGAGAGGGATGTTGCCCAATGCATATGTGCTCGCTGTAGTCACGATGGCGCACGGCCCAGCCCACATAAGTGCCAAAGGAATATGTAAGGTGCTGGACCCAGTATGGCGGAATGAAAATATCTCTAGAGTAGCCACTCACTTAGTCAAACATTGCATTGTCTGTCTGACACACAGTCCTGGAAAGGCACCCATACACTCTCAGGTAACTTTGCACCGCCTTCCTTCCCTTTCGATGTTCTCCAGAGGGACCTCATCGAAATGGATTGAATAAAAAATTTAAAGTATGTACTGGTAGTGATTTGTGCATTTAGTAAATGGATTGAAGCTTACCCCACCAAAGAGAATACAGCTATGGCAACGGCGAAGATACTCGTAAAAGAGTTCTTCTCCCGGTTACCGCGTTTGATCTGGAGTGACAACGGAAGTCACTTCAATTCAAAGGTTATCAAATTTGTCTGTGAAGGTCTGCACATTAGGCAGAAGTTCCATGCATCCAACCACCCCCAGTCAGCGAGTCTTGTGGAGAAATACAACGGGACCCTCAAACTGAAGTTAGCCAAGATACAAGAAAGTACAGGTTTGCGATGGTCAGATGCACTACCCTTGGCTTTATTATCCACCAGGGCCACAGCGCATTCTAGGACAGGTTTGTCCCTGTATGAGGTGGACTTTGCCTCCCTGCCAATATCTGGGGTGTCCCAAGACCCAAGTGCTTTTCTGCGATAGAGTACCCTTTACTTGTCAACTATCTGTATGAGCTAACCAAAGATCTCTATTCTATACATCAACAGATCTGGGAGTCACTGCGACCAGTACCAGAGGGGCTCCGGCATCAGCTACAGCCCGGGAACTATGTGCTTGTGAAGAACTTCCAACGGAAGAGCTGCCTGGATCATCGTTGGAAAGGCCCACTCCTTATCCTCCATGCCACTCGCACCGCAGTGAAGCTCAAGGGTAGTAAGAACTGGGTGCACGCCACCCACGTCAAGAATTCCTCTCCCACTTCCGTATGACAAGTGGGTCCTCAACGGCGTTGGGGACCAGGAAGGAGAGAAGGTTCCTCGTTTTGTTCCTTTTTCTGATGTCCGGCTGACATGGGCTCAGACAGAGGAGGAGAGTGATAACGTATTGCAGGAAGCGATACCTCCAGAGATCAGAGCTGCCCCAGATTCTGCCCCGACCCCATCGGTGGCAGTTTTTTTTTTTTTTCAGAGTTTTATATAGCGCGAACTAGACCCGAACCGAATCAGGTATCAGAGTGCTTTACATAGCACCAGTTACGTTACATGAGGACGGACACACATTCATTTTTAGGCACGGGGAGATTAAGTGATTTGCCCAGAATCACAGGAGGTTTTTTTTGGCGTCGTTACTGAGACTCGAACCCAGATCCCCAGGTCCGAGGTCGAGCGCCCTAGCCGTTAGGCCAGCTCCTCTCCCCAGTTGAACACCACTCCCCTGCTGTCCCTGAATTTTAACCCCTTTTTGCTGACGAAACAGTGCCTGGAGTCCGCAGGTATAACTTACGGCCCCGGCGGAAGAACAGTGTGCCAGAGAGAAAGAGTCGCGGAGCTAGGGAAGGACTTGAGACTAGGGTGTAGATACCAAGCCCAAGGTGCCTGCAATAGAGTGAGTTGTACTGGTGCACTGCCCTAGACACTGGACAGGATCATTGAGTGTATTTGCCCAGGAGGGAGGGTACCATTTCCTGAAAGAAGAAGGTTTTGCTTTCAGTAAGGGGTGCGATCACACAGCTCCACTGAGGGAGTGCTTCATAGCACTGACATTGATGAACAATAGGAGCCTACCAGTGAGGTTCTGACGGACAATGGGTAATTTACGAACCTCTGGTTCTGTTCTAGTGGCTCCAGTTTGTGATTTTACCCTGATACATACAAGTTGCTCACAAGATTCTCTAAATGTATCCATTTGGTTGTGCTGTTATGGAAGAAGAACAGCCTCTGGCGGCCCCACCACTAGGGCAAAGTAGTCCTGGTTGGTCTAGCTGGTCTACTAAAAGTAAGATAGTAGTAGTTATATTCTTTCTCATACTATTGATCACAATGTTTGGGGTAGTATGGTATTTAAGAAGAAAACTATCCAGCACACACTATGATAGGGACTGCCCCGGTTCCACCTGAGCACCTTTTTGGTACATTGGCCCCACACAAGGAGGGATACAGACAGGCATTCGTCGAAAATGCATTTGTGCAAATGCTTCACCAGGTGTACCACACTACCAATGCCATGAATTGCTGGGTGTGTGGGTTACTCCCCTCTGTCGTACACAAAAATGATTTACTGGTGTCTTTACTCTTGTCGTACCTAGGTAGCTGTGGGGCATGGTTCCAGTTCCTTTCTATGGTGTATATTCATTATCATGCTGACACTATGGATATGACAGAGTCTGATTATCAAGCAGCATTAGAGTATGTAGTGGTCCACCAGGGTTATACTCCCGGGATTGGAGGAAAGGAGGGTACTTTACTTCCAGATGCTTGCATGAATATTTATGAGAATAACAGGAATGTTACATGGTTGCAGGATGAAATGCTGGATTTCCAGGGATTCAATGTCACTGAATACCTTAAATGATTCCATGCATGAAATATCACTAAAAATTAAATTATGCCCTGTCATCCATACCGCAGCTAGTTTCTGTGTTGAAGGTTCTAGGAAAAATTCCAGTGGGACTAAGCAACTGTAATTACACATATAAATTGAACACCACTAGTTCCCCACCTTTACTCACACCCCCTTAAGTATACTTTGTTTGTGGAGCACATGCTTATACCTTGCTCCCTAGAGGATGGTCTGGCCAGTGTTATCTCTCTTTTCTTTTACTTCTCATTTACATTGAACCGTCTAACTATCACAGAGACCATAGACTACTGCGAAGAAGTGCTCGCTTGTCCCGAGTAAGGAGAGTTATTAATACAGCAGACATCGATCAGACTGATACTGCTTTACAGAAATTCATGGATACCATGAAGGGTATTCTGCCTTTCTAGGGACCCATGCACTGTAGTCTTAGTATTCGTCCCCTCACCAGCGTTGTAGAAGGGGTTATCAACATTACAACAGGTATACTCACTAACATTACAGCTGAGCTCCAGGCTACCAGGCTCGTTGCTCTTCAAAATCGGATGGTGTTAGACGTCATCCTTGCAGATAGAGGAGGAGCTTGCCGCGTCATAGGCAGTAGCTACTGCGTGTACATTCCAGATACCGAACTCAAAACTCGACGGGTGAACAGCCCCCGCTTAACCCCCTCAGAGCCCAACGCCGGTGAGTACACGAGCAACGAGTACAAAAGGGTCCACTCACTTGAACCTGAGTCTGGGTGAAATATCTTGACGAACAAGCAATCCCAGTAACGGGAGACGTGAGGCTCGTTACCGCCTGCCTGACCCTAATATGCAAAAAACACAGTTGATGGACAGAATGTAGAACATCGATCTAATCTATCTCCCACCCACAAAATCACCCTAAACTCTTCTCAACATTGCCAGACTCTTTTCACCCTACCAGACTCGCACTCATCTCCGAATCAGATAATCAACCTAGCCTAGACACGCTGGCCACGCAGCACACTCCATCACACCACCACTACCAGGGCCTGTCCCCAAGATGGCGGCTGCCCACCCTAAGCATCGGTAATCTTGCCGGACCCTCCAACACACCCACCTTTGCCATGGAAACTAGGAAATAAAAGGTCCACTCACTGGAACCTGAGGCTTAGGGAAATACCTTGACGGACACGTAATCTCAACAACGGGAGACGTGAGGCTCGCTACCGCCTGCCTGACCCTAAGATGGTGGCATCTATAATCCATTTCCCACCTACAGAATCCCCCTAAACTCTTTTCACATTGCTAGACTCTTTTTTTTATTAACTTTGCCAGACTCGCACTCATCTCCAAACCGGATAAGCAACTTAGCCTAGATGCACTGGCCACGCAGCACACACCATCAAACCTCCACTGATGAAAGCCTGTCCCCAAGATGGCAGCTGCCAGCTCTAATCATTGGTAATCTCATTGGACCCTCCACCACACCTACCCTCGCCCTGGAAACTAGGAAATAATCAATTTCCGACGCGCTAACATCAGAAACGGAGGTCACAGCGCACAACATAACCCGACCGCAACGTAATCACCCCACTACAATGCGATGCCTGCACCCAAGATGGCCGCCATCCACCCATAACTCCACCACATCGCCCAACCCACCGGTCCCCTTAATGTTCACATCCTCTCCCCCTAACCGCACGTGGATCAACTCAAATGCGCAGACTTTCAAAACTTAAACGCGCAGACTCTCAAAATAAATTTGAGAAACACAGCCCACGACTACTCACAACTGAAGCCAGTTGCCTGATCCCAAGATGACGGCTATCCACAAATAACTCCGACATACCAGGACCCTCTCCCCAGTACAGCCTCAATTCAACACAAGGAGCACCCCCAGGAGCCCTAAAGATATTGAACTATAAACACACCGGCCACAACAACTGGAGTCACACCCCCTCACCTCACCCATCTAGATGCCTGTCCCCAAGATGGTAGATGGCAGCCCATAACCATCCTTGGTGCCCCCTGAAAGGTTTCCGGCTGCAAAGCAGCTACACCTATATCCTGAATGAGGGAAAACTAACCACGCCACCATGACCCTTCCCCTGCTACTCACATAGCAATACTCCCACCTAGTTGACTGCGCCTGAGGGTTGAAGAGGCCGTTCCCTCACACCTGCCCCAGCTAACCAACCCCACCTGAGGGTGGAAGAGGTAAGCAGTGAGGTAGCTCCCACATCTCCAGTCACAGCCAATCTCACGTCACTAGCTCAAAAGTGGAGCTTATACGATCAGAAAGAGGAATTGACCTAATCTTACCTAAAGACAGAGAGGTTTACCAACCCCTAACCCTTTTTTAGCCCTACCCTCTTTAACCAATAGACTGAACACAGTTCAGGATAACCATCCACCCTCCCAACCTAGACAGTATGTCACCTCCCACACCACTCCCCACCGCCTACTCACACCCAACGAACTGAAACCACGCGGACCAAACTCCTTCTCCATCACTTTCCCACCCAACCTCACACCAAAAGCTAAAAGAAACCTCAAATACTGAGTGATTAGACAACACCCAGAAACTCTATTTGCTGACATATACCCCTGCTCCGCCAAAGGCCAGTTAAAAATGGATCTCATTTTCCATACCCTTAGACCTGCTAATTGGAACACCATCCTCAAAACTCGTCTACACATATCCAAAACTACTATCACTCCATTCAGTTGCAAACTAACAACCACACTCCCAAATCGACCTATACGCAGCGGTAAAGCCTCTGTGACCATCTACACCAACGGCACAGTCATGATCCAAGCCAATAATGACAACCTAGAAGCTTTCGACTCGCTCTTCCTCGTGCTTCGTAAAGCCAATAATGACAACTTAGAAGCCTTCAACTCTCTCTTTTCATTGCTCCGCATTGCCCCATCGCACTCACACAGCTTCTGCCCATCTAGCGCCTTATCCCCTGACAGATCTCCCCTACAGGAGCTCGCACAAAGCAACCACAGGACCTCCAACATGAGAGTCAAACTCCCCCCTCCGGTCACCATCCTCACCTACACCTCCCCCTCCCCGACAGTGCTCAACTCATTCCCCCCTCCAAGATCAATCATAGCCTCGACACAGATGAGGCTCTGCACCCCCCCCCACCAAACAACACACGCCCCCCACCATTAAACAACCACCCCCAACAAACAACCAGCAAACCCAGTTTGCAGCCCATGACTCCAAAATCTCCCCCTCCACCGACACACAAGAGATGGCAGCTTGAACCACGCCATGGTCTTCCACACCCCACATTCATGACAACCCATAAGGCTAACATGGCCAATATCAAAAGCCAACACCAAGAGCCTAGCCAACACCCATACATGACATCCACAGCTACCGCTACTAATTACGCAAGACCTCCCAAAACTCATCACCTTAGCTCGACCACAACCTCCCGCTGGAACCAGACACAGAGCCCCATAAAAACAACAGCCACTATGTCCTACCGGAACGCCCCCACCCCCTCCTATGCAGTGATGACCCACTGACTTGCCCTACTAGAAAGCCAGTTAGAAACGATAATACGAGGCCTCACCGAAATCTTACTTAACCAAAACACACCCGAAAGCCCAACCACCACCCACATTCACCAATACCAATCACACAGGACTACCCAAAACCCAACGGCTCAGCTGGATCGCAGCCCCCTCCTGAACCAGACGCAGAGACTCACAAGAATAAAAGCTACAATGTCCACGAGGGAAGCATTGGAACTTGCCACCTTATACAACACACCCACCACTGTCATCTCTAGCTCCAAGATCCAGGTTGTCACTGGTTTTGGAAGAGACTACCCCCCAGATCCTCACGACCCCCAGCCTTCCTCACCTATATCCCCAGGGCCCCCTTAAAGAAGAAACTCAAAAACGAGGGATCCAATACCAACTCCATGCTCATAAACTGCAGATCGGCCACCAAACATGCAACAGAACTGGCAGAAACCATCATCACCCACGACATACACATTACGTTCATCACCGAAACATGGTTAAATGAGTTCTCCCCCCCCCCACTTATGGACATGCTTGTACCCCCGGGCTTTACAATCATCCACAAAGGCAGGAAAAACCAGAAAGGAGGGGGCATAGCTATCATACACAAAAACAACATCTCAGTGAAGGAAACCAACACCCTCAAATATAACTCATTCGAATGCCTTACTGCCACCATTAAGTCGAGCAATAACAAACCATTACCCTGTCATCTCCTCTACAATCCAACAGGAAACACCCCCTCATTCGGAGAACACCTCTCCGACCTGATAACTCATTGCTCACTCCAGGACTCCAACAAGATAAATTTAGGCAACCTCAATCTACACTGGAATGAGGAAAATAACTCACTAATCAAAACCTAGATCAAAAAATAGATCTTCTAATCAATAACAACCTTACCCAACACTGCACAAAGGAAACCCACAACAGAGGCTCAATCCTGGATGCCATTATCGCTCAAGCAGGTACCGTCTCCATCGACCACACCTTGCCTATTGACTGGTCTGATCACCATATAAATCTATTGCACATCAACCAAATGATCCACTGCCAACCCAGTACGCAGGACCCCCCTCGCTGGGTGAGAATTCTAAGTCAGCTTTCCCTTGCAGACCTGTAGGAACAGGCAAGCTACCTCCTCCCCATCCACAATGATGAGCTCTCTACAACTGAACTCACCTCCCACTACAACACCACTACGACTTCCATTATGGACCAAATAGCCCCGCTGAAACTAAAAAGAACCAGGAACATACCATCCAGATCATGGTTCAACACAGAAATAAATTCAGAAGAAGAGAAATAAGAGCAGCAGAAAGACTCTGGCGAAACAACCCATCCACAATCCTACGAACTAAACTCAAATCAATACGCAGGAAATACAAAAAACACATAAAGAATGAAACAAAACTCCTTTTTCTTTAATGTCTTTGACAACGCAAAAAACGGGCCCAAAAAACTCTTCAATCTCATCAGGCAACAAACCTCCAAACCCTCTTCGACACCAGTTGCGTCCTCCAAAGTGCTGTGCGACAACTGTGCCAACTTCTTCAATGACAAAATCACCAAAGATAGAACTCTCCTTGGACATACACTGCAGTCCCCCCGACAGGAAATCACTCACAGGGACAGAAGATATCATACCCAAGCACCCCCCAAACGTATGGAAATCTTTCAATCCCATCACTGAAATAGAGGCCATTAAAATGATTGCCAGCTCCAAACCCTCAGCACAAATCTTGGATCCCATACCTGCCCAACTGACAATACAGCCTAAACTTTCCCTAGCCCTGCACTGCACCAAAATTATAAACAGCTCCCTGAGAACTGGAAGCATCCCGGATTGCCTCAACTGAAAAAAACGGGCTCGGATACAAACGATCTGCATAACTTCAGACCCATTTCCAGCCTCCCTCTCCAGGTGAAAATCCTGGAGAAATGTGTTCTCCTCCAACTCACCCAACACCTAGACAGCCTCAACCATCTAAACCCCCACCATCGACTTCAGAAAAGGTTGCAGCACAGAGACAGCACTCCTAAATGTAATAAATGATATGCACAAATCTCTCAATACAGGTCAAGGCTGCCTACTCATACTTATGGACCTATCGGCAGCCTTCGACACGGTTGACCACAAACTACTCACCAAGGCACTTCAAGAAAGGTCTGGAGCGGAAGAGGTGGTCCTACAATGGTTCACCTCTTTCCTACAGAACGGTACTCAAAGAATAAAAATCAAAAACTTCCTATCAGACCTTCCTATCAGACCTAATACCCGTTAACAGGGGTGTCCCCCAAGGATCAGTACTCTCCCCACAACTCTTCAACATCTATATGGAACCCCTTGCTGCAATACTCAAAAGAACCAACTTTCCCTTCCACCTCTATGCAGACGATACACAGATCTATCTGGAAACCTCCTCCATTGAAGAGATTCAGAGACTGAACAATACTCTAAGAGAAGTCCGACATTGGTTATCGCGCAACCACTTGAAACTAAAACAAGACAAAACGGAAATCCTCCTCATCTCCAACAAGGAGAAGAACCCCCAAATCACTGAATGGCTAAAAGCTAAAAGCTAATGGCTCTCAACTACAACCCTACCCACCCTAGCTGACTCTGTAAAATCACTGGGAATCATCCTGGATCCTAAATTAGACATGAGCAAACACATCAAGAACACTGCAAAGAGCACCTTCATCAACCTTAAACTACTTAACAAAATAAAACCCTTCATCCCTCCGAACAACCTCAAACAAGCCACTCAATCCCTGGTGTTGTCCAGACTGGACTACGGAAATGCAACCCTCACTGGAGCATCAAAATCACACTTAGCTTCCCTCAGATCAACTCTAAACGCAGCAGCCAGAATGGTCACTGGAGTAACGAAATATGAACACATTTCACCTGCACTCAGAGAGCTAAAATGGCTCCCAATCAAAATGCGTGCTAACTTCAGAACTGCCTGCCTCACGCACAAAGTGCTACTCACAAGGAAACCCGCCTACCTGTCCTCCAAAATCCAGAAGGCCGGTCAGACTAGAAGCCTAAGGAGTACCAACACTCTACTCCTCATCCCTCCGAAAACTCGCATACAAAAAAACGCATCTCGATCCATCGCAGGAAATGCACCCAAAATATGGAACTCCATACCAGTTCATATCAGAACCAACCCCTCTTACCTAGAATTCAAAAGACAGTTCAAAGACCTCCTCCTCAACCGATCTCTCCCGAATGGATAGCCTTAGCCTAACTGCCGAAGCCTGCCCACAGTAGCACACAGACACCTTTGATATCAAGACATCTACCTCGCTTTCCTCATGACTACCCCCTCTTTCCCCCCTCCCTGGTCTCATCCCATCATGAGTCATTGTGCTCTCTATGACGACAGTACATGAAGCAACATGAGTCATTATACATACTAGTGTGATAACATATCTTACAAGTGACATTATGTTTTATACAACGTTATTGTTTGATGCTTCTTGAGTCTTTGTACATACTAAAGTATTGATGTACCCTACGAGTGACAATGTTGTAAAGCGCTCTGATACCGTCGGGTCTGGCTAGCGCTATATAAAACTCTTAAATAATAATAATAAGATCACGTACCTACAGTGTACTCCGCTATCCAGAAGTTACCTAGAATATCATCTGATATTCATCAAGACAACGGTTCTTGGTCCTTGACAGGGTGGTTCTGGGGCCTAATATCATCCTGGGGATGAAAGATACTTCTCTTCTTAGTAACCATTGCAGGTGTTATCTTCATGTGCTGTCTATGTGTTCATTGCCTTCCAGCTTATTGCACCTATTGCGTAGGTAAGCTCACCCCTAGCCCTAAGTTGCCAGGACACAATAACAAAGTCTCTACCATGATGATGCAAGAAATAAAGGATATGATATTGATAGATGAAGGAATTTTTTAATATTAACAACGTTTTTGCAATACACGCAATGATTCATTATCTGCTGCTTAGAATTGTAATGACCCTACCTGATAGCCTCAATAAAGTACTTTACCCTCCCCTGCTAAAAGGAGGGTCTATTTGGTTTGAATAATCTTGTCCTCGTTATACACCTGTTCTATGCTATGTTAGCTTATCAGGGTGCTGCTAAAGTGGGTATCATCCTTTTTAATAGTACGCAACCCACTGAGTTATCCCTGCAATGTGTAAGCTCCAGTTAGCACGTGTGACTCCATTTTGTATTTCGTAATCCGCATTAGGCTGTGTCTGAACTAGAAAGGGGGGGGGGGGGGCAGCGTGCTCACCTGCCTGCTGGTCTCAAGCTCGCACTACTATAAATGATATACAATTGCTCCAGCAATTTTTTCAATATTTAACTTGATATCCCCACAGAATTTTTCAACATTCAAAAATTATTTCACAGACATTCTTTACTTAATTTCAAATAAATTCATGAACATCAAAGCAATTTTTATGTGTTATACAATATACATCAAATAACCTATCCAAACATTGTTCTTAACAGAAATTCGGTACAAATTTCAGCATAGATGTATTAACCCCTTCGCTGCGTCGGCAATTCCGCCGCAGCGCTAGAGGGGAGGGGGGCCGCGCGGCGCTCACATGCTTGTGACGGAACCGCTCCGTCACAAGCCTCGGGTGGGCTGTGCTTGTGACGGAGCGGTTCCGTCACGGCCCCGCCCGCTCAATAAAATGCGCCGCGCAGGTGCGTAATCAGCGCGCGCATGTGCGCTGATCGGGCCATGACGGAACCGCTCCGTCACCAGCACAGCCCACCCGAGGCTCGTGACGGAGCGGTTCCGTCACGAGCATGGGAGGGGTTAAGCCCAATGCATTTCGGGACTTATTCGTCCCTTCTTCAGGGGCAACACTGTAAAAATAAAACATATGAAACACATGTCCGATTTAGCACACAGTTGTGTATATTTCAACACCAATCCCTTTGTTAGCTAGTGAATAAATTTGAACACAGATGGACAACTAGTGATTTTAGAATACTTTCATCCAAGAAAGAAAAAGTCAAATAAATGAGGAAAAGGTAGACAGATTACACGTGAAGCATGTGCCAAAATCAGTGAAACCAAGAAACAAAAAATTAAAGATCAAAAGTATAGTCCCATCACCACAAATCCAGAGTAGAGGTCTAGCGAATATTGTTACTCACTCCATGTAAATCTGAAGTGACGATATAACCGGACATAAACTATCACTGTAGGAACCAAAGCTCTGTAAAACATAAGAAACATCGAAATGTAATGCTAAACCAAAATATGTCGAGTGAACATCACAACAAAGTGACGATCTCTTACCCACTGTTGCTTTTGAAAAATGCGCAGTATATCTGAAAAAATATTAATATAATAATGATCAATAAAAGGTTGTCAACCTACTCACCTCGAAAACAGATGCATATCAAAATTTCAACATGCGTGGAGTGCACTTACGCTGTTTCATACCGTGCCGATCCTGTGAACCGCCATTCACTTTTTACGCCCGTAATTCACCTTGCGTCTCGTCTTTCCAAACGCTAGGGAACACATGACCAAAGGACGCTGCTTCATACTTCCCGCGCTGTTGCTGACTATTATTGATCAAGCTCAATTGCACATGACACGGAACTTCCTTGGACTCAAGCGCGACTTTCTGAACAACTAGACCGCACTTCAAAGAAACTCTATGCCGGTGAGCTAATAGCCTACCCACATGAATGTGCGAGCAACTCTCTCTATTGACAATTGAAGATCACGCTCAAAATCACATAACACAAAATTTCCCTTAACTTAAACAAAACTTTATTGTGTCCTGAACGACTAGACCGCACTTCAAGAAAACACAATACCAGAAACTAATAGCTTACCCACATGACTCCGCGAGTAACTCTCCCTATTGGACTCAATCAATAGCTATACCAAATCTATAAAAACTCAATGTATGATAATATAAAAATATATATACCGAACATCGTGTAAGAAAGGAAAATGAAACAAATGAAAGAAAGTAAGAAAAAGAGGAACTATGTGAATGGAAATGATATAAAATACTTGTATACATCTTAATCAAAAGTAATACATACTAATACGTATTTAGTCAGTTTGATAACAGTGTATTATAAAAAACAACTCATTTCAATACGATCGTTAAGACCCCTGGGTTTAATGTACCTAGGCGTTTTATCCAAAAAATCTCTCTTTGGAGTAAACGTTTATTAGTATCTAAGCCTGGAGTTTCTGCCACTATCTCAATTATTTGGAATCGAATCTGAGCTATTGTGTGATGATTATCATCCCAATGTGTGGCTAGTGATGAATTTGTGTTTTTATTGCGTATTCTGCCTTTATGCTCCAAGATCCGTGTTTTTAATTTTCTCTCTGTTTTACCTATATACAGCAAGCCACAAGGGCACTTAATTGCGTATATTACATTATTCGTATTACAATCTCCTTTGTAACGAAGCGTCACAGGTTCACCTGTGTGCGGGTGTGAAATAGTATTTCCTGGCATCACATTATTACAGTGTACACAATTCATACACTTCCGCATCCCAGCAGTGTCTCGTGTTTGTATGGTTTTCTTCTTAGATAATAGCTCTTTAATGTTCTTAGTTCTAGTGTATACGAACAGCGGTCTTGCTGCAAAAATATCCTGAAAATCCAGTTCTTGCTGTAACAGCTCCCATCTTTTACAAATGATATTGCGTGTTTTCTATGAATTTGTGGTAATTTAGAAACAAAAACTGTTTGTTGTGTTTCAATTCTTTGTTTTGTCTTTAAGAGCTCTCTTCTATTTTGCGCTAATACGTTGGTTACTGATTCATCCAACAGTTTAGCTGGATAACCACGCCTAACGTATTTTTTCTTGAAATCTAATATGCTCTCCAGATATTGTGCATCTTGTGATACTAGACGTTTGATTCTCAAGAACTGAGAGTACGGCAAATTTTTAAGCAATGAGGTTGGGTGAAAGCTTTGAAAATGAAGCAAAGTATTTCTATCTGTAGGTTTTTGATATAAACTGGTATAAATTCCTTGTTTGTTCATACCAACCCAGACATCCAAAAATGAATTTTTTGTTCTGCTCAATGTGTAAGTGAACTGAATTCTGGCGTTCCTCGTGTTTAATAAATTGATGTTCTATATCTACAAAAAAAATGCAAATGTTGTGTCCAATCCAAGTTTTGAAAAATGTGTTCATCCTCAAATTTGCCATGAACGTATTAGCGTACGCTGGTGCTCCTGCAAACCCCATTGAAGTTCCGTTCAATTGTATAAAATATTTGTTAGCCCATTCAAAATAACTGTGGTGTAAGCAGAAATGTGTTAATTCAAGTAAGAAAACGGGATCGGTTCCAATTTCAGATTGGCGGAGTAATGACCATTCTAGGGCCTCGAAGCCTTCTGAATGGGCTATAGTTGTGTAAAGAGCCACTACATCAATAGAGCATAAAATATAATCCTTACTTGACGTCAAAACCACCTTCTCAAGTTTTAAAATGAAGTCTGAGGTGTCCTGTATATATGTGTGCCAAGATTGGACAAACGGTTGAAGAAAAAAATCAATGAATTTACCAGCTGGCTCAACTCTGGATTTCCGGTGATGAGACTATAATTTCTATTTTTTATTTTTTGTTTCTTGGTTTCACTGATTTCTGCACACCCTGTCTACCTTTTCCTCATTTATTTGACTTTTTCTTTCTTGGCTGAAAGTATTCTAAAATCACTAGTTGCCCATCTGTGTTCAAATGTATTCACTTGCTAACAAAGGGATTGGTGCTGAAATATACACGACTGTGTGCTAAATCTGACATGTGTTTCATATGTTTTATTTTTACAGTGTTGCCCCTGAAGAAGGGACGAATAAGTCCTGAAATGCATTGGGCGTAATACATCTATGCTGAAATGTGTACAGAATTTCTGTAAGAAAAATGTTTGGATAGGTTATTTGATGTATATTGTATAACACATTGTCCTTGCTTTGATGTTCATGAATTTGATTTGAAATTAAATAAAGAATTTCTGTGAAATTATTTTTGAATGTTGAAAATTTCTGTGGAGAAATCATCATGTTAAATATTGAAAAAATTGCTAGAGCAATTGTATATCAATTACAGTAGTGCAAGCTTGAGACCAGCAGGCAGGTGAGCAGGCTGGACCCCCCCCCCCCCCCGTTTCTCGTTAAGTTAGGTGTGATTAGGTACACACCATCAGGCTTAGCACACTGATCGAGTTCTTTTTTTGATAAAGTTTTAATTAGTTGGAAAAATTCAAGGTGTGCATAGACCACAACCTATCATTGTGACTGAACTAGGCCTCATTATTTATATTGCTTGCCTCAGCAGAACACTGTATTCAGCTATTATGTATGTTGCTGCTCAAGTTTGGATTCTGACTTACTAATAAATAGGATAAAAAAACAGGGGGAGGTAGAGGTATCAGTTAGGTTCACCCTCCTTACTCAGTGTTGAAAAACAAAAAAACTGAATACCGTAATAAGAACCTTACCGTGGGAGAGAAATGGGGCTTCCACTCTAATGAATTAGTAAAACCTTCTTTCTAGAGTCCCCTCAACCACCAGGGTTTCCCCTTGGTGGCATGCTTCACCATAGGGGTCCTCTCAATCTGCTGCAGATTGTGGCATGCTGCGACTTGAAAAATAACGTAGGAGCACTTTTTTGGGGTAAAATGTGTAGTGCAGTGATGTGGAGTGAGAAAGACAATGGGTTAAAAATAGCTAACTAGTGGGCTAATACAGGGTGTGGCATTTTTTCACTTACATTTTCTTTAGTTGCCTTATTTATAGTTTACTTAGGAGTGGTATGCACAGGGCTGGCCCCTATGTGGTCCTGAGGAAGAAGTTTAGGGGAGGCTCAAAACATGTCAACTAATACTAGGAACACCTAACTCATCACTGTTAAGTTGTTCTCCCCAGTATTCACCCCTGTTTTTAAATATACCAACTAGGAGCAGGAATAAAGTATTTGCCCACTAGTTAGGTATTTTTAACCCATTTTCTTTCCCACTCCACATTACTGCACTGCACATTTTTTCCGAAAAAAGTGCTCCTATGTAATTTCCCAAGTCGCAGCATGCTACAATCCGCAGCAGATTGAGAGGACCCCTATGATGAAGCATGCCACTAATAGGAAACCCTGGTGGGTGAGGGGACTCTAGAAAAAAACGTTCTTCTTTCTGGAATGGAGGTTTTTCTACTTCATAAGAGTGGAAGCCCCATTTCTCTCCCATGGTTAGAATCTTATTCTGGTATTCCGTTTTTTTGTTTACTAATGAATAGGCCATTCTGCCCTCGCTTTCCTATCCTTGTGTGTAACTTTGCTCCCACGTTAGTAGACGCCAAGCCTCAGTACGGAAACCTTGAGACACTGATAGTATGTACCCATCTGGCAGGTGGTAGCCCATCCTCCTGTGCCTGCATTGTTCATGTTCGGCCTGAGCCAGTAACTTTAGAGTAGATTTGTAACTTTTAGTGGTTAACAAGAAACTCTCTAGAGTATTCATGTGAAACTACAACTTGTAGATTTCCCGACATACTCCAATGTGCATAATTTAAACATGCCTAATTTCTACCAGTCTACCTGGAGGTAAATTCTAAATGGAGTTGTGTGTTACTGAGAGCGTGCTTAACGTCGTGAACTTTTGGGTATTGATTACTGGTGTGCTCCGCCGGGGTGCACGCCACTCTCCAGGAGTCCCAGTAGTCCAGAAGGAGCGCTTCTGGCGGGATATATATATATATATATATATATATATATATATATATACCCGTTTTCCCTCATAATCAGTAAGAAAACTCAAGCACTCTGGTACAGTTGAAAAGGTTTTATTAGTATATCTATATATGTTAGAATTTAGGTGTCGGTGAGGGTATAGGGTGGTATGGCTATTTTAGGGTCATGGGGTGGGTAAATGAATAAGGTGGTCAGATTATTTTAGGGTTTATTGGTGTATAGGTGGATAGGATGGGATGTATAATTCAAAATAGGGGACAGTGTGAGGGGGTCCTCCCAATAAAGAAAGAATGTTAATTCAATTTTTTTAAAGAAAAAATCTGGGGTCTGCTTTTGTCATAATTAATACTTCACAAGACACCTGTTTTCCTTCATGCAGTGACTGCCCCATGAGTGATGGTGAAAAATAAAAAGGAGTTTGTGTAATGATATATAAAAGATTCTTAGTAAAACATTAGTTGAAAACAACTCAATTATCAACCTATCTGCAAAAATATAGAATGAAAATCATATCAATCTGCTGACTGAAGGATTAACTTTCTGCCCTAGAGCTAAATTGAACCTGGTAAATGTAAGGATTGATCTCTATACATTTGCAAGAAAACTAAAATAAGAAAATTATTTCCCAGAAAAAACAGAAACCACAAAATCAAGAGAACAAGGTGGTGTTATCAAGAATAACTGGAAAGGACATAGATGCATTAAGAGCACCTATAAGTCTAGGAAGGAAACAAAGAGAGATGAATTGCAGGAGGAAGTAGAGACTCTGTCAGATACAGAATGTTGTCAACAGCTGGGGATTTCAAATGATGAAGCCATTGAGAGTAGGTGTATACCCAGATCGAAATTTTGCCCCCAGCTTCTGGATGGAAACAAGGTGGACACATTTCAAGAAATGATGGTCCAGGGTCTCAATCGAATTAATGACAATAATATCAAGAAGATGATCAGAGCTAGAAATATGACACAAAAGGACAGGGGGGCTTTGATTGATTTACAGCAGGACAGAAACATCATTGGATCATAACAAGTATTTATTGGAAGCTAAAAGGCAATTAACAAGCAGAAATCACTATATTAAGCTTGATAAAGATCCCACTTATGATTAAATGAGAAGTTTCCATGTGTAATTAAATCAATGGTACAAGACTGGCCTCTTAGACTATGAGGAGCATCATTATCTGAAGACTCACCCAATCCTATCAACAATATACTTTCTCGCAAAAGTATACAAGGACTGTGAGAACCCTCCAGGAAGACCTATTAAAAATAAAAATTGAAAAAGAAAAGAATTAAGTTACCAGGTATATTATGGATTATGATACCTCTAATTTTGAGTTAAGAAAGTTGTTGAAAGACAACTAGAGGATTTTACGAATGGATGATGACTTGAACAGTGTATTATCAGGAGCCCCCAACATAACCTATAGAAAAACAGCATCACTTGGAGATCTTTTAATGAGACACTTTTATGACCCTGAGAAATTAAGTTGGTTATCCACCAGGAAACAAGGCTTTTGGAAGTGCTAAAGATGCAAAGCATGTGGTCATGGACAGAATTTAACTGAATTTGAAACTGTACAAGGGTGTAGTAAAAAGATAACAGAATGGATAATGTGTGAATGAAATGTTGTGGTTTATGTATTACAGTGTTCATGTGGGTTGAAATATATTGGGATCACTGTGAACAAACTGAAATTGTGTATATTACAAAATCAATGGGCAATACAGAACAAAGACTTCTTGTATAACATGGCAAAGCATATCAGGGAGGCACACAATGAAGAGATAAAGAATATGACGTTTTTTTGGAATATATCATGTGCCCAAAAAGATGAGAGGTGGTGATGGAGAACTAGAATTACGGAGAGCTGAGTTGAAGTCGATAATACTAATGGACACGGAACATCCAAGAGGATTAAATGTGGGTGCAGAGCTTTATGTTCACTTATAGCCAATTACTGACCATCTCTGAACCTTTTAGTGACACTTGTTAAGATGGACATTGTGTTTGATTTGGAGTTGCCCAGGTTAATGTGTTTATGAGTATTCGTTCCAAAGCACCCCCATTTCTCCAAGATCTGGTTGCGTGTATCTAATTTATTCATTTGGAGTATGTGAATAACAGTACATTTTGAATTGGTCAAATATTAGACAGAGGGATTGTGTTAATATGAGTTGTAATGTTATGCATTTGCACTTTGAAAATAATAGCGTGATTGTGTATTTGATCTAATCAAAAAATATAGTTTTTTATAGATTTGGTGGAATGTACTGTAATGCTCTTGCAATTTAAGGATTATATTAAGCTTTTGCACTTCATATTTATTTCTTAAATTATTTCATCGTTTATTCTTATATATGTGGAATATATGCACTTTATTGAATTGAGGTAACAGGCTTACTAATAAGATATATAGGAAAGCTAAATATTGAGAAAATGAAATCTTCTTTATGTTATTTCAGTTATATTTATCTTATGATTAGGAATTGCAGGGAGATATAATTTCCATATTAATAAGCAAAACGGTTATGTAAGGGATTTGCCACTGGCACTTTTGAAATGGAAACTTCGATTTTTTCTTATTATTTTTCTCCTCTCTCCGTCTTGAGTTCTATCCATCTTCAATGTTTATTTTCCTGCCTTCTGTTTTGGAGTATTTGCTTTACTGCATGTGCACTTTCTTGTGGGCCAAAGTGAATATATGAAAAATGTGTTTTCTGAAAAAATGCTGGTTCTTGGAATTGATTATGGAATCTAGGCAATGAAGCTGCAAAAATTAAGAATACAAAGGGTAGGTTACCGTTATTCTTAGAAAATCTCCTAATACATTTTGACATTTTTAGTACTTTGCTATTATTCAAGAATTATGAAGGAGACATTTAAAGAGATTGCTATTTGCAGCAGAGAATGTGGCCAATATAGACATAGAAAAGGGAAGAAAATTAGAAAAATAGATTGTGGCAATGTGCCTTTTTGTTATAACAATATTCTCTAAAGTTGTAGTCCAAGATTATACACTGTAACAATATTATCTCAAAAATATTATCTCAGAAATAATAATAAAATATAATTTTAAAAATATAATTCCATAAATATTGTCTCAAGAGATGTGTTTTAAGAATGGATGTTTTACAATCTAGTTATATGACTTTTAGAAAAATAGAAAAATATTTGTTGTCTTTGCAAATGATTAAAAGTGAATGAACAGTGGTAGTAAAGTTTTGTTAATGTTGAATTAAAAAAAAAAGAAATGTTCCAGTGACGTGTAATGTTTGTGATTGGTGGAGGGGAAGGCGTGCTCTTCAAATTGACACTCTGTTTTGAGGAAGTCTATGACCCTGTGCAATGCTCACACAGAAAAGCGTAAGTCATTTTTTGACTGGACTGTATTAAAAAATGTAAAAGAAAAATACTAAAACTTACGGCACTATGCCGCCTGCTTTTCTATCCCACTGAAAACAACTTTGGATGAATGACTGCATGACAAGTAGGAGTTTTCGTTTGCAAAATATATCACTATAAAATAAATATATAAATAACTATATAAATATAAAAATATACAAATCACTTGCGGGGTATATCCATATATTTATTAAGAACAGACGCCTTTCGACGAGATGCCTTCCTCAATGATATAAACGCTATAAATGCTAGAAACGTCTATAACAAAAACATCATCAACTCAAAAAAAGAATTCTTCAGAACTGAACTGGATAACGCTAAGAATAGACCTTGCAAACTATTCGAGTTGGTCAAACACCAATCCAACAAACTAGCTAAATCTTCCAAAGAAACCCCTATATCTCCAATCACATGCAAGCAATTTCCCTCCTTCTTCTGTGATAAAATCTCTGCCCTAGGAAAGGAACTCATGTCTGCTACCTATTCCTCCACACTCCGCGCTGCCCTCCCAGACCTCCTTCAAAAACCAAGCATTATGGTCCAACTTCAAAGCCTATGACGAAAACTCGGTCGCAAAAATCTTTTCCTCGTTAAGTCCCAACAACAACTTCAACGACCCTATCCCGTCAAACTGCCTTGCCACTGCCTCTCAGGCTATCATTCCCTCTTGGACTACAATAATCAACTCCTCCCTCCTACAGGGATTGATTCCTGACTCCCTCAAAGCCGGCCAAGTTGTCCCCATCTTAAAAAAAACTACACTTGATCCGGCTTCTCCCGACAACTACAGACCTATCTCAAACATCCCTCTCCTAGCCAAAGTGCTGGAAAAATGTGTACAACAACAGCTGAGCGACCAACCTTGCAGGGGGAATAATAATCCTTCCCGGCAAGGGGGTACAGATGGCAACCAAAGAGTGGTCCGTCCAGCCAAGGGGTGAAACGGCGGTAACAGAAGCATCTGCCAAGTTGGTGAAAAAAGGATCTAAAATGTGGCCACCAGTGTGAGTAGGCTGTCGAACCAATTGCACAAGCTGAAGGGCCTCCAAGTCAGCAAGAATACCGCTTACCGTAGGGATGTTAAGTTTATCGAAGTGTAAGTTAAGGTCTGCCAGGATGGAAAAGTTGGAACAACCTACCACCAAAGAGCTGACCACATCGGGGAAGGCAGCTCTAAACGCCACATCGCTCCCAGGGGGACGATAAACTACCATCCCCGAGAGTGAAAGATGTGGGGTGACTAGAATCTTAAACACCGCACTTTCACACCCCGCAATGGTCAAACCCGACCAGCTGCAAGTAAAACTGGATCGCATAGCAAGAGCAATACCCCCTCCCCTAGTAGATCGATTAAGGGTAAAGACAGAAAAGTCAGAGGGGAATGCCAGATTGATAATAGCCGCATCGTCATCCTTCAGCCACGTCTCTGTGATGGCCACGATGTCCGGGGCCTCTTCCGGTATCAGGTCAAACACGGCCTGATGATGCAGCACCAGAGACCTGGCATTAAGACTGAAGATGCGAAGGGCATGCTTGGGGCGATTGCTACAAAGAGCAGCCGCAGGGTTTGCATGTAAAATTGAGGTAGAAAGATCCAAAGTCCACTTGCAACAAGCGCAATGGTAGGGGCCAGCTAAAGGATGTATAGGAGGAAGACTACAACTTACAGTCAGGCGTCCTATGTCCCGCAGAGTATCACTGGAGTACACCAACATGGCAGGAAGAGCCGCAGCCCCCTCTCAAAACCAGCAGGGTCTGTCCTGAGCCCTGCGCGTCCTCAGCGCGGACGGGCGCAGACGGGCAGGACTCAGGCACGACTCCGGCTAAGCGACGGCGTCTCGCTGCGCGTTCCCACTGCGCGGAAAGGACGACTTTATATAGGCGTTCCTTGGAGCCGAGCGAGCGTCGATACGCTCCAAGATGGCGCCCACCAAAAACGCCAAAGCCCCAATCCAAGATGGCGCCTAAAACTGCAAAACTGGACCACCCTCGGGACCCGGACCCGCCAAAACGGCGGTGCGTTGTTGGCTTTTATGTGCGGTAAGAGGGAGGTGGGGAATCTCTACCCAGGTCCTGCTGAAAGCAGGGAAAATTAGAGCTAAAATACAACCAATAAGAAAACTGGAGAATTTAAAAACACAGCGCTCGTAGCAACGCGCTACAACAAGGTGGTAGAAGCAGTACCTGACCAAAGTCCAAGTGGCCGGGTCCGCCTTAAATAGGCGTTCCTTGGAGCCGAGCGAGTGTCGATACGCTCCAAGATGGCGCCCGCCAAAAACGCCAAAGCCCCAATCCAAGATGGCGCCTAAAACTGCAAAACTGGACCACCCTCGGGACCCGGACCCGCCAAAACGGCGGTGCGTTGTTGGCTTTTATGTGCGGTAAGAGGGAGGTGGGGAATCTCTACCCAGGTCCTGCTGAAAGCAGGGAAAATTAGAGCTAAAATACAACCAATAAGAAAACTGGAGAATTTAAAAACACAGCGCTCGTAGCAACGCGCTACAACAAGGTGGTAGAAGCAGTACCTGTACTTTTAAAGTCATTGGTGGATTACGTGGCCAATGGAAGAGGACTGCAGTCCTTACACTCGATGTGGTGTCTCTTCATCGCCATGCTAGGGTAGTATTTACATTATTCAAAGTTTGTTCAGATATGCCAGTATCCACGTTCCCAATTTGAATAAATATTGATTTAAATGCCTAAATGAACCATATCTCCCCATGGGATATGGGTACCATTCATAGTCCTCATATGCCACCTGGCCATGTTATCACATTCCTGCCACACATTTCCACCCCACACGGACAGCCACTCGTGAGAACTGTAATACTGTGTGCCTTGCACCCCTCGCCACCTTCGCTGGATATTGACATCTCAAGACATTCCTGCAGGCATCAGTTGAATAACTCGCCCCACCCGCTACTGCCGAACTCAGGGCGGGTGCTCTCCCAATGGCCACATAATGCATCAATGAGGATGGTGTATATGACTTTAAAACCAACCAAACACTGTGTGTCTTTTGCGATGTATTTTATAGCATGGAAAAAGGCATCTAGCTAAAACGCTTCTGCCATAAATAAATATATGGATATACTCCGTGAGTGACCCATATATTTTTAAAAGTGTGTATTTGAATGTGAGCCCTACCCTCACCAGTCATGGACCTACCCACCCAGAGTTCAGCAATAGGTGGTGGGACTGTTGTTGGACATAAATTGCTACACTGCCTTAACCACCACTCTCAGATTACTCCTGTCGACCATGAGGTCGTGAATTATTGAATTCAAGGACACTGAGTTCTTGAGTTCTTCGACCGATCCCTGCGGGTATGTCTTGAGATGTCAATATCCAGCGACTGTGGCTGGTGAGACTGTAGATAGATAGATAGATAGATAGATAGATAGATAGATAGATAGATAGATAGATAGATAGATAGATAGATAGATAGATAGATAGATAGGTAGATAGGTAGATAGGTAGATAGGTAGATAGAGAGGGGTTGCACTTGCCTTAAAAGTACTTACCTTGTGTGATAAAGGCATACAACTGCCCAATAAGCTCAGGCTCTGACACAGGTATTACCATCGACTATGCCCTACAATAAATCTCCCTCCCATATAGCCCATAGGTCATGGCTTTGAGCCAAGCGCAGCTGGGTCTAGGTACATTGCTTGGCTGTGTCCAGCATTTCCTAAACACAACTACATATCAGCATCCAACATGGGCGTGGCAATCTTTCCGACTACAAGACAGGATCACCCTAACAAGCTAGGAGCAGTCATCAACAAAGACTCCATCAGATGCTCTACGCCCTCGGAGAGCGCCATCTCATTCATGGAACACCTGCACTTCAATCTGCAAATATTCAACAACTTCCCCTTAAATGTAACCCTGATCTACCAACTACCCAGACCACAAGCTACCTTCACCAGCCTCATCACTGACTTTATCACCCCTCCCACCATCGGCTCCAGAGACCTCAACTTCCACCTTGAACACAGAACCGATCCCTGCTCAACAGCACTCCACAAAAGCCTGAACAACACATATCACAGGACACATACTGGACCCCATCTTCACAATCAGCAACAGCATCAAAACCAACTAACATTGGCCTACAACTCCATCATACACTTCCAAATCAACACACCACAAGACAAAGCACCAACAAGCATCAGTCTGCCCAGCCACTGCTGAGGCAAAAATCTCAGCAGCAGGCTGATTCAATACCCTCATTACAGACCAACTTATGCCCATGGAGAACCTCAATGAGGACATCACTAACTTTAACAACTGGATTAAGAACTGTGCAGACTGCCTCTCACCCATCAAACCCAATAAGCAAAAGGGATCCAACAAGCAACAAGCAGGACAGCGGACATATAGAGGACAGTCCAAACGACTCTTCAAACAGCTAGGAACAAGATGGAGAGTCAGCCACGAAACCACTTATAGAACCACCAACAACTCATATGCCACCTTGAACTACACCACCTACTGGACAACACTCAATCAGGTTTCAGAAAAAAACACGGCACTGAAACATCACTCATTGCAGCCACAGATGACAGATGGACCATCCTGGACCATAGAGAAATGGTGGCCCTCATCCTCCTCGACCTCTCCACTGCATTCAACACAGTTTCCCATAACACACTCATCCGAAGATTACACAAGATTGGAATTGAAGGAGCCGCACTCTGCTGCATCTGCTCCTTCCTACTGGCAAGAACATAAAGAGTCAGACTAGCACCCTTCACATCGGAGACTAAGAAATTGATCTACAGAGTCCCCAAGGCATCGTTTGTCAACCCGACCTTGTTCAACGTCTACACAACACCACTTGCCAACATCACTCAATACCAAAGCATCAGCCTCATCTCTTACAATTACTACACCCAACTCCTCCTCTCCCTGGTGGAAAAACAACCGCCATCAGAACCAACATCACCAACTGCATGACCATGGTAGCAGAGTGGATGAGAACCAACTGCTTGAAGCTTGACTCCGACAATACGGAAGTACTTGGTCTTCAGAAACAAGACCTTTCCTGGTGTCCAACAGAGCTAAGATCAACACAAACACCCATTGACCACCTCAGAAATCTGGAGATAGTTGTGGATGACAAGCTCAGCATGGTGGCACAAGTCAATGCAATAAACGCTACCTGCTTCCACACCCTTCGAATGATATGATATGAAAGATTCTCATATGGCTCTCCCAATACACCAGACAAACTGTCACGCAAGCACTCATCACAAGCAGACTCGACAATGGCAACGCACTCTTTGCTGGAATCTCCAAGCAGGTCCTAAACGGACTTCAGACCAACTGGAACACTTCCGCAAGACTCATACTCAGCTTCCCACATATCACACCACCACAGTGAACTCCATTGGCTCCCAATTCATAAATGCAGCCAATTCAAACTCCTTACACACACATACAATGCACTGGACAACACTGAACCAGCTTATCAGAATAGTGGCAAAGGCTTTCACCAGCCTACCAGGCACCTAGGTTCAGTCTCACACCCGCCCCCATATTCACAAAAATATAGTAGGTCACTTGTTCTCATACATCGCACCCAAAGCATGAAACAAAATGACATCCCACAACCTGGCTCTTCAAATAACACTGCGGGACCACATGCCTACACACCTGCTCAAGTGCCTGGATACCCTCACGGGTGACTAGTGTGCTATACAAATCGACACAAGATGAGAAAATAATAAGGAGATTAACCACATATAAAAAGATAATCCTGCCATGTTTGGCTCTTGTTAGTCAGCTTCTTTTTCCTGAGCCACTGGCAAAATGGTGTACTGAGCATGATGGGTGTGTGATTGATAGTGTACTTTGCATACCATAATTGGTGAATTTCAAGGGTTTTTTCAGGTTTGTATTTGCGAAAACATATCTGATCTTTATCATTGTTTTCCAGGTTAATGTATTTGTTTTTTTATGATGCACTTTGTCCACCTGCCATGTACCCATTTGTCTCTCTGCGCAGACTATGGTCATTGCAGTTTAGTACAGGTTGGGCACAGGGCCTGGCCAAAGGTCATGCTCATCAAGGATCAGCCGCCCTTGGCAGGTTGGCCGCAGAGCATGGCCTTATACTATGTCTGCATTCAACCTCCACCTGTGCATGGCCGAAGGCTGTATGTCAAGGGGATGGCTCTCCGCAGTGGGTGAGTGCTTGCAATGTTCAACACTCCGTCCATCATCCCCTTTGGTTTTGCTTTGTTCGCCCTAAGTTTGCAGGGTATACCAGAACGTGGGTCTCTTGCTCACTATGCCACTGGATTCAAGCTAGCCTGGCTGATGACGGCTGATTAGCCAGAAACCGGTCCTAGGTTGCTTGTTTCCGGTCCAGGGAAGACATGACTTGGCAGTTTGGGCTGGACTGTTCCCATGAGGCACAGGGTCAGACTGATTTGCATATGGAGTGGACGGGGGGGGGTGAGTGCTTGCATTGTTCAACACTCGTCCATCATCCCCTTTGGTTTTGCTTTGACACATGGCATGCCTTTGACCAGTATCTGGGCCAACTCCTTCAGTGGGTTGGGCGTAGGCCCTGTGTACAAACTCTGCTACATACAGCCAAAGGTTGTGTACAGCAGGGCTTGGCCCCCTGTGATGCAATCGGTGCAGGATCTTAGCCTGAGCAGGCCAGGCCCTATGATCAATGCCCAATGTGCTCGGCCAGAGGCTGTGCACAGCACAGATACAGAATCAAATGCATCATACAAAAATCCTAGAAATTCATTGGAAAAATACAGTTAGAAACCGAGTTATTGCTAAAACACAAAAAACAGATGAGATTTGCTGGTGATGGTATACAATGCACACAATGAAAATCATAACACACTTAGCCAGCCAAGCTCAAAAGACACATTTCCCAATGATACCAGAAAAAGACACTGCACGAGTTATGGCGATCGTTGTGTACACTGCAAGCCATACCATTGAATTTCAGTGGTTTTCTGTATATATATATATATATATATATATATATATATATATATATATATATATATATATATATATATATATATATATATATATATATATATATATCAACCACTAAAGAGTGCCTGCTGTGGAGAGATCCCATACCAGGTGAGTCTATTGCCAGCATTCGTTTATTGAAGCGCCCAGAGAGGAAAACGGCCTTGCAACACAGGAAATAGTGTCCATACTGCCAACGCGTTTCGTGTCAATCACTTCTTCATGGGCAATGGAGATTGTCTGCAAAGTACGGCAATTTTTCGGCACCTTTTTGTTCACACACTCCGCCTCCATGGGCGTGGCCACTCTGTGGCATGATGGTAGTGGTAGTGCCGCTATTCTGCTCGATTTGAGTTGCTGTATCTTTGCCTGTGTAATCAAAAGTAAAACCCCAGTGGGTGGTGGTACGAAGGCTCGAGTCCCCACTGGCCCTTGTGGTCTTCAATAAACAGGCTCCTGACCCTTCACAAGCAGCGACTTGTGGCGCTGCTTCGGGAGCGCCGGAAACCAGCGCCAGGGCTCTTCTCCGCGGCTCAGGCAAGCCGCAAAATATCAACCACTAAAGAGTGCCTGCTGTGGAGAGATCCCATACCAGGTGAGTCTATTGCCAGCATTCGTTTATTGAAGCGCCCAGAGAGGAAAACGGCCTTGCAACACAGGAAATAGTGTCCATACTGCCAACGCGTTTCGTGTCAATCACTTCTTCATGGGCAATGGAGATTGTCTGCAAAGTACGGCAATTTTTCGGCACCTTTTTGTTCACACACTCCGCCTCCATGGGCGTGGCCACTCTGTGGCATGATGGTAGTGGTAGTGCCGCTATTCTGCTCGATTTGAGTTGCTGTATCTTTGCCTGTGTAATCAAAAGTAAAACCCCAGTGGGTGGTGGTACGAAGGCTCGAGTCCCCACTGGCCCTTGTGGTCTTCAATAAACAGGCTCCTGACCCTTCACAAGCAGCGACTTGTGGCGCTGCTTCGGGAGCGCCGGAAACCAGCGCCAGGGCTCTTCTCCGCGGCTCAGGCAAGCCGCAAAATATCAACCACTAAAGAGTGCCTGCTGTGGAGAGATCCCATACCAGGTGAGTCTATTGCCAGCATTCGTTTATGGCCACGCCCATGGAGGCGGAGTGTGTGAACAAAAAGGTGCCGAAAAATTGCCGTACTTTGCAGACAATCTCCATTGCCCATGAAGAAGTGATTGACACGAAACGCGTTGGCAGTATGGACACTATTTCCTGTGTTGCAAGGCCGTTTTCCTCTCTGGGCGCTTCAATAAACGAATGCTGGCAATAGACTCACCTGGTATGGGATCTCTCCACAGCAGGCACTCTTTAGTGGTTGATATTTTGCGGCTTGCCTGAGCCGCGGAGAAGAGCCCTGGCGCTGGTTTCCGGCGCTCCCGAAGCAGCGCCACAAGTCGCTGCTTGTGAAGGGTCAGGAGCCTGTTTATTGAAGACCACAAGGGCCAGTGGGGACTCGAGCCTTCGTACCACCACCCACTGGGGTTTTACTTTTGATTACACAGGCAAAGATACAGCAACTCAAATCGAGCAGAATAGCGGCACTACCACTACCATCATGCCACAGAGTGGCCACGCCCATGGAGGCGGAGTGTGTGAACAAAAAGGTGCCGAAAAATTGCCGTACTTTGCAGACAATCTCCATTGCCCATGAAGAAGTGATTGACACGAAACGCGTTGGCAGTATGGACACTATTTCCTGTGTTGCAAGGCCGTTTTCCTCTCTGGGCGCTTCAATAAACGAATGCTGGCAATAGACTCACCTGGTATGGGATCTCTCCACAGCAGGCACTCTTTAGTGGTTGATATATATATATATATATATATATATATTTATAGACATATACATAGATATATATATTACAAAGTGGCAGTATATATATTTTTTTCTCTTTGTGTCTCCCTAGCTCACACACCTCTCATTGTTATCTATGTATATAGCCCAGTCATGTTTCTGCAGCAGTTTCCATTGAAAATGCATTTTTTAGATTTGCCTACCTATACCTTTTGACCCTGTGGACAGCATATCTGAATTACAGTTTACATTTGCCTAGTGTAGTCAGCTATGGTCCAGTACACCATATTTCGTTTTGATCCAAGTTCCATGCAGGGAGGAAAAAAAGTTGAATGGGAGTTCAACTAGTTGTGTTTTCCATTTTAGCTCCCGAAGGAAATGTTGTTTGTGCCTTCAACTAGAAACACTGAACACATTTATACCAGTCTTGCCATGAAAGTAGAATATTACTTTTATGGTTTACTATAAATCTATACAGTAGTTTTTGAAAAAGTAGCATTTGAAAAAGGTTCTGGTTGGACTTGAAAGGATAAATACAAGTTTATAACTTGTGCATTAAAAAAAATTCGATTTCTAAAATTGCAATTTCTGCCAATCACATTTGAATTCTGTGACAAATGTGATAGGGTGACGAGAGGATCATGTTTTCCCACTATCTTCAAAATTTAGATTTTTAACAAAAGTCACACTATTGAAAAGAATGTTGACATCAAACGGGGCGCAATGAGAGGTGTGTGAGCTAGGGAGACACAACAAAGAAGAAATGAGTTTGGTACAGCACATATGTGTTTTTTATGAAAATCGCAAACGCACACCCACCAATGTGTATCCATAAAAAAGGAACCATTATGTAAAAAAAAAAAAATTGTATCAATGCAATGTTTACACCCCCCCCCCCCCAAAAAAAAAATCTGAAAAAAGGCTGTAGTTGAGAAAAGACCCTTTTAGGATGCACAGGCAGATGCTGGACATTTAAGTGAAGACAAGGCGCCGCGAGATAAACCATCTGTATTGGGATGGACACAGGATATGGTCAAAGGCTCTCCTGCCTACCCTCCTCTGCTTTCCTTTAATTGTTTTTCATCTGTGGTGGGGGCGTGTGTGTGTGTGTTTGCGCGCGCGCGTGTGTGTGTGAAGAAAGAAATAGAAAAAGAAAATAAAAGTGATTGTGATATTGATGTACATAGCTAAACATTAAGTTCATTTTTTTATTCAAAACGTAAAGATGTCAATTCACCTTACACCTTAACACATTTACAGTATAAGATACGCCATTGTTTATGCTATGCATATACAGGTGTATGATTGTAATGATTTGTTTTGTTTCAAAGTTATGTCACTTTACATCAAAATGACTTGTGTCGTTGCGAGTGCAGCTGTTTGAAGGGTGTGTTTTTTGCACTTGTACTCTGTATGTCTGTCAATTTCATGTTTCACTTTTGTGTTGTGGTCTCAAATAAAGAGTACATTTGTATATAAAGTTATATATTTGTCGCTTATCTTTTGTAATTGTTCTCTCTTTGTTTCCTTCATAATCTTAATTACTATCGACTTTATGTTTGGACTTAGTGCGCTTTTATGTGGGAGTGGTTCGATTTAGACAACAGCGCTTACCTTTATCCATCACTTTAGCTTTATAAATGCCCCTGCGTTTCTAGACAGAGTGCTATCTGTGGGTGTATTTCGTTTCCTGGAGTAATACCACCCTCAGACGTGGAACAGGCACCTAATGTATCGTGGAGTGGAAAGCAAAGTACACACAGAAGAACTATTATGCTCTACACATGTTTCCAACAAAAGTAAACACCCCTGTGCACAATATCCCAAGGACCCTTGCGCACAAAGGCTGCGAGCAGCGGTGGCGCAGCGTCGCGGGCGAGTTCTCCTCAGCATTCAGTCCCCCACCCTCTGTTCATTCGCATCTGCTCTGCCCTTCTGTTTTTTTTTCTTTCTTTTCTCTTCCAAACGCACAATAACAAGCTGTTCAAGCTGCAAGACCTGTAAAAACACGCGTTCTTCTAATCTGCCTTTTGTTTTGCGAAGTTTCACCATGAAGCATTGTGGTTTGATGTCATGGCATGTCACTCGAAAACGGTTTTTAATCAGGCAGTCGCTGCTTAGCTTAGTCAGGTAAAATGTTTTCGTAAATTGTTTCCAGGGTGCGTGTGCTTCTTTCTAAACTCTAAATCTGAAATGAAAACTATTTGCAGTAAGGATGTTAGCGTTCCTAATAACCCAGTATTTTCAGAGTCTCCCTAACAACTGCCAAGGCCACAGAATAACGCACATATTCACCTACCCTGGGCAAGACAGGGACGCAAGGGTCCACGTGAGCTCCATTCCGCAGATATGTATACTCAAGAGTCCTTTTAAAAACAGATATGTAAAAACAACTTTAAAAAGGTCAAACACGGTGTGTGAGTGAGGGAGGATCCCGGGGGACTGATATATGATGGCTGGCATCGGTTCCACTTGCAATATTTAAAGGCCTTTAAGTAAACTTTTATGAGATAGTTTTACACTTCCCCTTCAGCCTCAGTACAGGCAGACCCCTTCAACCCCAAGTGGCAACAAAAGTGCATGGTTTCCGAATACTTTGACACGTAAATGGAGCTGCCAAGGGTCTGAGGTGATTGTGTTTTCCATGCAAACCCTTGCACCCCCTCCCTGGCTCCGCAGTGGCAGTGAAATTGCTAGACATGTAACAAGAATGACCCTGCATTCATGCTGCCAGCCCCCTGCGGAATGCCCCCTCCCTCGATAATAGGCCCCCGCAGCCGGTAGCCCTCGCCCTCCCTCCCCGGCTGCTCTCTGCAGTCATAGAAAGTGGAACAAAAGTAAACACTTGGGCCCGCTCCTGTGTTCAGCAACCTCCCCAATAATAACAGGGACTCGGGGCTCCGTGGGGGACCCGAGGGAACGTCAATCCGGGCGCCGGGGTTTGTTCTGCGGCCGCGGCCCGGGCTGGCCTCCCCAGCGCACACCTTTTGTCCGGGGCTCCCATAAAAAGCTATTCTTCCTACCTTCCGAGCCCCTTTCAGCGCCGGCCGGCCTCCTACAATGCCACCTCGCCGGGCCTTCTCATTCACACGCCTTGGCACCGCAACAATCGCGCCGCCTGTGGCACGGCTGCCCTCTGCACACCGCCCGGCCTCGGCTTACTAAGCACAAGAGGGCCACAAAGCATGGCTGCCGGGAGAGCTCTCGGACACAAGTGGGACCAGCATGTGGGGGAGAAAGAGCACCTCAAAAACAACGCCCAGCAAGAGGAGAGGGGCGCACAGGCTCCCTGCCCCAGCGTCCACTCTCTGCAGAACGGGCCGGCCTCCCTTGCGGTTATTTGCATCTGAAATAATACCCACTCATGGTCAAACCCCCACAAATTCAACGGCAACCCGAAATACATTTGGAGCAGTGTGCTTTTGGGATTCTGTACATTTTCGTACTCCTGTTGGTGGGGGGAGGGGTATATGCGATTGAAAGTACCAAACCGTGATATGCGGAAGTGTGCGCAGCCACACTACCCCTCGAGAAGCGCAGTGGGACCAGAAACGGACGGACCCACAACTTCCTGCGCTGTGCTTGGGCTCTGAAGTCTTTTTACTCATTCACCAAAGAACATTTATAAACCACACTACAACACCTATGCGGCTGGTTCTTGAAGACTCCGCAAACTGTGGAGTGCGACTCCGTTTTTGTGAATTGTAAATGTATATGCATGATAAATAGTCACACTTGTGCACTGTCACTGATCTGCAGAAGCATACCTTTATTTCTGTAAGTGGACACGGTATCAGTCACTTTAAACACACTAACATCAGGTACGCACAGGATAAAATACTCCCAGCTGCGCATGTAAGCCTGTATGACAAGCCCCAGGCGTTCAAGGTGGCAGGCAGGGCCCAGTGCCTCTGAGAGGGATGAACTGCGACATGCCATTTATGCACAGGGAAGGAGGCACTTTATTCCTTCTAATACACTATGTTGTGTATCACTCGACACAAAATATTCGGGTTCCCTCCAAGCAAAGGAATCATATATTCTCCCACACAACTGTAACACTATCTCTCGCCTCACATGGCACATGATGACTTAGGGTCTAGAGGCGAATTTACAGGCGCAAGAAACCTTGAACCCAGCGTTTAATCCAGAGTTCCTTATTTCATCACACTGTGTGACCCTGAACGAACGAATGTACCTCTGCTATGCTGCAGTTCTTCCTGTGGAAAAACGGAGCCGCCAGGTGATTGCATAAACGGTGCAAAAAAAAAAAAGAAGAAAAACAGAAAATGTCCAATCATGGTCGGTGGCAGTGCCTGGAGTGTGGGCAGACTATTTATGGCGCTAATTGCACATTTAGTTCGAGCGTTGTTAGCCATTGGTAATAACTTTCCACAATGTGCTTTTGCAGCAACATTGTATCGCAATCCATGTCTGTATCATTGAGTAAGAAGTTATAATACACTTTCCCTACTTAAAATATTTTTTTCAAAGATTCTCTGTCTGGATATTGTTTCCATGGTTTCATATAAGAGTTGTTGCAACACGACAATGAACATGAAATTCAAATCGGCGGATACCACAGAACCCAGAGAGGCATAAGGGATCAAATTACAGGTTACCCAATATATCTTTTATATGTTACGCATTTGTTTCCTATATTTTTAGGCATGGCATTGGTATGTATTTCATAATTTATGAATTTCGAAAGGTGATATCGCATCCGAGTTATAACTCGCAAGTCAACGCAGTGACTTAATTCCTGTGAATTACTGCGGTGTGTGGCAAAAGAAGTAGCCAACATTGAGGGAATGTGATTACACAAATTGTTGAAATTGTTACAGACTTTTTTTAAAAAACGAGGCAACTGCCTCAAAGGGTCTGTCAATGGCACTTCATTCTTCTGCTGCTGCTGTAGCCCGTTCATTGGTAACTACAGAGGCGTGTATTTATGAGTTCCAACAAATCAATTAGAAACAAGATTGTTGAGGTACAGATTTAAAAAAAAAAAAATGTACATGTTATTATTCTTTCCATAACGAATCGTGGTGCGTGCTTTCTGTGTTAGATTGTTGTATTAATGAGAAACAAACTATAACATATGTGCCTGTATATACACATAAAGAGAGTTTCACGTATACGTGTGCAGGTATCTGCACTCATGCCTCATACAAGCGAGGGTTCAACGAGTGCACTACTTTCACCGTGCATGAGGCAGATTATGCGGTAAAATATTGCATTAACTTTAATTTCCGGGACTCGGAGATTCGCAATCACGTAGAATACATTAATCTATTGCGCCTTCATATTTATTTATTGATGACGACTTTTTCTACTTTTCCTTTTAACAAAAATGTACTTAACTTTATTAACATTATTCGTGAAAGTTCTATTCACTGTAGTGAAGCAATCCGTTCACAGGTGCTGTGGACGGTGCGTTCACAATAATGTGAACATAGGACTTATTTCTGTAGTTGTGGACTTCTGAGACAATAACATTTGGGCCGCGGCCTAGCGATTCCCGAGTCAGTAAAGAGCAATGCATCGTGTGCAGGGACAGGGGCGCTGGTCACAAGAGGGGAGGGTGCTGGAGTGTGCAAGGTGAAACAAAATGGCTCCGGAAATGGTACGGGTAGGGAAGGTAGGGGGAGAAGTCTCACTGTCTCAGGTGAGCGACTGGTGTCTATAGCACAGCTCACAGAAGCAGCAAACATGCCCTTTCTGCTCCTTTCAGTTTGGAGGGGAGAGAAGGCGGGAACTGGAAACTTTGCTACTGAATAATGATATTTACCTGAATGCACCCCCCCCCCATCCCCACACACACGCACACAACCCTACAACCATCCCAGGCAGAGGGACGCTGCTCCTTCGCTGCACCATTACCCGTGGTGTCACCTGGTGCTGAAGCGTTCTTTAGTCACCAATCCCCTTTCACCTTACAAAAAGCTATGCCTCCATATGACGTGGAAACCAGGCCGTGCCTTGATATACTTTATTTTCAGTCGTTCGTGAAACACGGACTTCCTTGTTTCGCTTTTACTGTTAATACATCCGGTAGATACAGCGTGCGGTTACTTAGGTAAAACATTACACTCTATTGACAATGTGGGACCCTTGTTTTGCGGTTGTGAAGCTTCCTAAATTGCTGGAGGACACAGAAATCGTTCAGTGCGTCGTTTCCAACTCCCACAAACCCAAGGCCAGCCAAGATGTGCTGTGCAGCTTTCCGTTCCTCGAGCACACTCCCGGCGCTGCTTGCTGGCACACGCATCGTGCGACCTTGGCATGTTTTGCTGACACCTTTCGTTTTTTTTGGTTTCACAATACCAAAATGCGTTCTGATTTGTCTTCATGCAGAATGTTCCTTACATTCATATATATTTATTTATATATACTCTCTTTATATATATATATATATATAATTCGGTTGCATATGTGCTATAGATATGCAGTAGTGGCTGTGCTCGAGGCAGTCCTCATACTTGTGGCAGTCACGCCTGGGGGCGCTGCAGTCTCGCTCGCTCTCCCCTCTCTCTTGCCCGCCTCAAGCAGTCTCTTTCCTTCCTTGAGGCTGGGGAGGGGGAGCGCTGGGTTGCCACTGCACCTCTCTCTGTCCGCAGTGTGGGGCTGTCACTCCCCGCACGGGGCTGGGGCAGGTTCAATGAAGGTACGCCCAGGAGGGGCCTGGGCTGCAGTGTCCTACCAGGCCCGGATGCCCTGCAGAGTCCCCTGGCAGGGCGGCACGGAGGCCCCTTGGTGGCCCTGCTGCTGCGCGGCAGTGTTCAGGTTGCCCATGTTCATGAAGGTGCCCCCCGCGCTGCCCTGCGCCCCCGGGAGGCTGGAGTAGTTGCAGCTGTAGTTGCTGTTGTACTGGGGGCTGCTGCTGTAGCTGTAGGCCGGGTAGGTGTTGTAGGAGTAGGGGCTGCCCCCCACGGTGTAGGCCGCGCTGTAGCTCTGGGAGCCCCCGAGGCAGGGCTTGCCGTCCCGCACCAGCACGGGCACGGCCACCCTGCGGGGCGGGGGCGGGTGGGGGTGGCCCCCCAGCTCCAGGGACTTGTCCTGCCGCTGCCGCTTGCACTTGTAGCGCCGGTTCTGGAACCAGATCTTGACCTGCGTGGAGGTGAGCTTGAGGCTGCTGGCCAGGTGCTCCCGCTCCGGCGCCGAGAGGTAGCGCTGCGCCTTGAACCTGCGCTCCAGCTCGAAGACCTGCGCCTGGGAGAAGAGCACACGGGGCTTCCGCCGGCTGCGCTGCTGCTTCGGCCGCTCCAGCTCCTCTGGCCGCAGCTCCTCGCCCTCCTCGGACTTCTTCAGGAAGCAGAGCTCTGCGGAGAAGCAAGAGAGGGCGGTTAACGTTAACGATCCGCAAGACACGGCGCACAGGGCGCAGACACTAGCACACAGCGCAGCAGCATCGCTTCAGCAATCAGGGTCTGTCTGCGCCTGGCTGCCCCCCCCCCCCCCCCCGCCCCCATGCAGGGAGCACTCACCCAGCCACAAGCAGTCTAACCCAGCTCTCTACCCAAGGGGACGTCTCACTGAGAGCATCCTAGCTGAGCGCTCACACACGGATCCGGGCGACTCGGGACATTGTAGCCGGGCTCTCGCTCGCCTGGGGTCACTCACCTAAACCAGGGAAGCTCTTGCTGGGCCACTAGCTGTCTGTGGGTGCTCCAGCCGAACTGTCTGAGGGCTAGCTAGGGGCTGCCTAGGCTAAATGAGACCTCACCTGCGTGCGAACATCCTTCATGAGGCCTCTCTGATTGGCATCAGGAACTTTCTAGTCTAGTGATTTTCGAACAGAGCCTGACTAGGCCGGGGTCGGATTTACGCCTCTCAAGACTACAGACAGTCTATCTGAGCCTCCGCCCGGCTAGAGATATTGTATCAGAGTCCCCGTGCAGCAAGGAGCCCTCGACCTCTAAGGATGCCCTCGGTGGACGCTCAGGCGGCAAGGGGTGTTCTTACTGGACCGTCACCGACTAGCGACAGCATTATTCCGACAGAGCTCCCCCCCATGGGCTAGGGGCATTCGAACAGGGCCACTACTCGACTAGAGACATGGCTCTCACCCGCATAAGGCATTCTAGCTGCATCCTTTTAAAATGGCAAATGGGAACAGCGTGTGGCATAAAGGCCAGAGCTGCCTACTCAGGGAGGGGTGACCGAGTTCGAATCTCGGCGCCGGCTCAACATCCTGTGATTCTGGCCAAACCACTTAATCTCCCTGTGCCTACACAAAAAGTAAAACATAAATATGTCCTTGTGAAATGTAACTGGCGTTCATGTAAAGCGCATCGGTTCGAGGACGCGCTATATAAAACTACAACACAACGAACAAAAAGGCTTCTGCAGGGCTAAGGGGCGACACAAACGTTTTGGAGAGCGACCCAAAACTTTACAAGGGACCACGACAACAAGGAAAGATTAAAAAATGGTGGACGATTAAAAAATATATATTAACTCCTACTCGGGACACTCATCTCACGCCTAAACATTTATACTCGGAGGTGCTAGTGTAAACAAAAGACACAAAACAATAGCTTCTATATGTATATATAAACGTAAGCACTCACGATATAATATATATATATATATATATATATATATATATATATATATATATATACGCACGATATGTATCGTGTGTGCATGTATATATAAATATATTTACGAGGATGCTTGGAAAAAATTCAAGTATTCACGCACTTGTTAAATTAAACCCCAAGCGCCTGTTAAATATGCCCTGCCACTGTATACCTTGCGCAGACATTCATGGTTTTATATAAACACATATTTGTGTGAGAAGAGTTATTAATATTTTCTTGCACAAAATGGACTCTCAACAGTATTGTAATTGTTATTTTGAAATGATTTCAAAGTCCCGCACTAGCACCAGAGAGCGCAAACTGGCCTTTCTTCTAATCAACTCCACGAAGCTGCTGTACGCAAGAAGTGCATCTTGTGCCTGTAACAGCGAACAGACCATCTATCGGCACTTTTATGCGAGTAGATGAACATGCAATTTACCTATGAAAATAGGGCCCGCGTGACAGGCATGGAACTAACACTCTCTCCCCTCACATAACCAAACATCGTGGCTGCCATTTGCATTCACACCAAGGTGTGGTAAAGGGTCTATTACTGTACATGACGCGATCCGAAGATCCCACGGGTCAAGGGCTATCGCGAGCCGGCTGCACACTGTTGATCCACCTTTAACCCTTGCACCCCCGGAGCTGCCCTCTAGGCTCTCCGCGCGTTTGTCCAACAGCGTTTACCCTTTTCACTCGTCAGTTGTCCCCCTGCTGATTACATGCCGTTTCTAATCGATATTAATGACGTTAACAGCATACGCGTACACGCGACCTTCACACTTCTACAAGGCTATCAATATGCCATTCTTCTCAAGAACTGGTTTGATGAACCATTTTTATATTATTTTAATCGCCTTTAGATATTTCTCTTAAATCATGACACTTTCGGTTCTCTCTAATTTCCAGCAGAGTAACTTTGTTCAGGGTTTATGACGCTGGCATGTGTCAGTAAATAGCGCCCACGAGAAAAGTGAACAAGACTTCTGGTGTGAACTTAAAATGTGTATTTATCTTTCACGAACAGTAAATGTACCAGGATAGCTCAGATCCAAGGCTTGGATTTTTCTTTAACATGTTTATTCAGTATCAGTTAGTTGGAGAGATCTCTACAATTTGAATGGATTATCAAAATGGAAAATGCATCTCTTTTCACCCCATCCTTTGTTGCGGCTGCTAACCTCTAGCGAGAAAAGGGAAACTATGTGGTATGAACCGCAACACGCCTAAATAACAGGCGGTGTGAAGGGGATTATTAAAGTTATTGCCGTTTCCCATCGTTAATTAAGGCCGCTGCACCGGGAGACAACCTCCTCTTCCAGTTTTAAATAAATACATCGAAGCGCACACGGGAATAGACAGAAGCAGGCACACACAAAAACATAGACTCAGTTACCTCAAAAATAGAAAGAAACGAACACACATCGAAGCGTGCAAGCAAAGAGAAACACGCAGACACACAGGAACATACCATCACCCCCCCAAAACAAGACATAAACAAACACACATTGAAGTTTGCACGAAACAGAGCATACAGACAATACGCAGACACACAGAAAAGTACAATCACCCAAAGAGAGAGAAAGAGAAACAAACACACATTGAAGTAGGCACGGAAACAGAAACACAGACACCACAAAGACATACAGAAAGATACAAACAAAACATCCAAAAACATAGACAGAAACTGATCTGGACAATCAGGAGTACGTATAGAAACAAGTATATGAACACAAACGCACCGCAATATATATATATATATATATATATATATATATATATATATATATATATATATATATATATATATATATATATATATACTGAAAGAAACACCACAAAAACAGATGAAGTACCAAGATACAATGCGGCGCGCACCTATACACACACACCCATAAAACACTTAAAGAAACACACACCTGTAAAGACATACACAGAGAAATATACTCAGATACACACGTAACCCGAGGCAAGCAGAGAAGCATACAGACACAGAAAGAAAAGTGCACGCACATTTATCGAGATACACAAACACACCGAAATAAAGAAATACAGACGGAAACAAAGCAAAAGGCGCGCGAACACACACACGCAGAAGCATGTATGTGAAATAACCCACGGCACCGCTGCCAAGTTTAGAAAGTTCAAATGAGGGGCAGTGGGAGCCGACGTGAGTGGCATGTTCCGACTCCCGGGGGTAATGCACTGGTCGTAAAAAGTTTTTAAGGAGGACAGGGAACATACATCACAATTTGCCACCATTAGCTCAAAAATCCCTCCCTATCGCCGGGAAGACGTCCATTCCATGCCTGGAGACATATTTCTGCGCTTGCTTGTTCTGTCAGTAGAGAGCATAGTGCAGTCATTCTCCGCTGCTAATCGCTGAGGCTTTGACAACTTGTGTGTGTCTTTCCTTATGCCTCCCCTGCCTGAGAACCCACATTATGGAAGAATGCATCAGAGGCAGAGACGGGACTGCAGGGGCCCATTTTCTTATTTTGGAGGTCGGGAATATGTGAAACAAGTTGCAAAGTTTCACCACATTAGCGGTATAATGAGCAATATTTCAAATTTGTGGCTTCCGAAGGCACGAGCACTGTCATAACAATTTGCTAAACTTGTTGCCCTGCGCTTGTTCACTCCCCGGGGAAGCTGCCCATGTGTGTGCAGCTCCTTCCCACACACATTTACTCACTGTGCGCCTCCTCGTCGTCCTCGTCCTCCTCCTCCTCCTTGGGCTGGCAGGTGCCCCCCAGGGCCGCGTGGCTGACCATGTACCTCCGGGGAGAGGCGCCCCCCTCCCTGTCGGGCACCAGGTAGGGCAGCTTGTCGTCCCCCTCCTCCGAGAAGCTGGAGCTCTCCCCGGCCAGCATGCAGGAGGAGGGCTGGAAGAGGGGCCCCAGCTCATGGTGCAGGTGGTGGTGGTGCGGGGGCCCCGGGTGCTGCTGCTGCTGCTCCAGGTTCAGAATGTCCTTGACAGAGAAAGGTGTGGAAGTGACTGGGCTCGGTAACATCATCAGGACAGGAGGAAAAAAAAGTTAATTGCCAGAAACCAAATAATCGATAAATCTCGAGAAGAGGAGGGGGAGCAGGCGCTCCCTGCCGCCGTGCAGGGTGATAAACGATGGACGAGGTCCTGCTCCTGTCTAAACCGCCTCCATTTGCCCGCAGCGCGGCGTCTGGGTTTTGTTACAGCGCGCGGCGCCGGGGCTAGTAACGAGGCGGCTGCAGGAGCCGGGGAGCGCTCGAGGGGGTGACGTCACGGCAGAGGGGCTGCCGGGAGGCGGAGCCAGCACGCGCTCGCTTGCCGCGAGCGAGTGTCCGCGCGAGGCCACGCCCTTCGGCCGCGGCTACCGCCTCTCGCAGCTGGAGTTTCACAGAGCTGCTCGGGGCGCTGAAGGAAGCGTCCCAAGAGGGGGGAGTTCAGCTCTCTTGTCGGGAGGTTCCAACAGTAGCACCTATCGTTCGGTTGCTTGTTTCTGGTTCAGAGCAGTGCTTTAAATGGGCGGGTACGGTCCGGTACGGAGTACCTGCACATTTTTTCTATTTTGAGAGGGAGAGCACCGGCACTTCTCAAGAGAAATGCTATACTTTTAATGGGAGAGTACCAGCACTTCTCAGAAACAAGCAGGTACTCTGTCACAGAGTACCTGCACTTCTATTTTTCCATTTCAAGCACTGGTTCAGAGGGAACCAGGTCTAGAGTGGTGGGTCAGACTCTTCCTATTAAAGCAGGGCCAAGCCAGGTTTGCACAGGGTGGTTTGTCTGCAGAGGGCAATACAAAGATGGAATGGAATGCAGTCTTGAGTAATTGCCAATGGTTGAGATTAATTCAGGTATGGCACCCTTTACATTTTCTTTACCTCTGTCTGAATCTCCCCTGGAGTGCAGAACCTATCTCATCTGTCTGAGGGGGTTACTGAAGAATAGCACTCAAAAGAATGTTTCGGTCCATTGTGTGCTCATTTGCGTTTCAATTTTGTATGGGTTTATTTGAAAGTTTTTCCCTTGTTCTTTTGGGGAATATGAAGGATACAACTTGCTCACTTTCAAAAAGGACCTTCAGCAAAAGCATGATTAGTCGAAATTATTCACTTGTGGCATAGAGCCACTGTTCCTTCACTACCAGAAATCTAACTCCCCCATACTCCTTACCTCAGCAGCTAAGACACATCTCCAACCACAGAGGGTTCAGGAAGGAAGTCAAGACTTGGCTTTTTACTCGATAGGACAATGGTCAGCGCATATCTCAGTTACCCTGCACAGCGCCAAGACGCCTCGGCATTAGTGCGCTTTACAAATACCATCACTCACTCACTCACTCATCCAAGTTAAGGTTCCCACCTGTCTCTGTCAGCATGATGTTATTTTTCCTTTTACAGGCCTGTCACTTTCACATAATTGTAACCAGTTATGTTAGTTCATTTGATTCAATGAAGGAAAACAAAGACTTTAGCTCCTGGAGTTTATTGGTTTTTCTAAAATAAGGCCTGGAACAGGAAATTCCTACTACCCACTGTTCTATAATTCTCTCAATAAAAACAGTTCACCAATTGTTATCTCAGATATCACCTGTGTCAGGAAATGTGTCAAAATGTAACATGTAACACGTCATTTTTTAGCGTTGAAAAATTACCCATTTTGGTTATATTGGTAGTTTCAGAATGTCAGCATAGGCTTCGCTGCCCAGGCAAACCTACCGAGTGGTGTGATTTGTGTGGATTCCATTACATTTTCATGCCCTGCAAACCTAAACTTAGGCTAAACTCATATATTTTCCTTGCATTTCTGTGTGGGAAAGCTCCGGAATCTGTTGGGATCCACATATTTTCTACCACCAAGCTTTCTCACACTTTTCCTGACAAAAAATATACACCATGTGTGGTTGTGCCTTATGTCCGAAACAGCAACTGGTCAGAAGTTGAACCATATGAAATCAAGGTGGTATCAATGAATTGTTAACATTGTTGCAGTATTGGTTCATTCTAGTGATGTGCACTGCATCAACTTACACATGCAAGACAGCATTTCCAACAAGATAAGCTCAGGAACGGAAGATGGTAAGATTTTGGCCATTGGCTTGAATTGTCGAGATTTCTGTCACATAAATATGGAACAAATTGCCTTTTCTGACCCATACTTTAATGTCTGCATGACGTTTTGAGTAAGAAAACATGTTGGGACTCAAGCACGCCACAGACCACTGTTTCCCTGGGTCTCTAGGTTTCAAAATAGCCCATGGTGGGTAGGGTTCCCTGGTCACCGGCTGACCATCAAATAGTGCATTCACCATTACAAGTGAGAGGAGGTTAGGCACAGTGCCTCAACAAGCTGTCCACACACCTTCTTTTTTATAAAAAGAAAATCCATGGTGTCTAAGTGGTTAAATGCCTTCCCTTCCCCCCGGGGCAACAGAAAAAGACTGCTTGTGGCCATGTAGTGGTAGGCGTCAAGCAGAATGCCCGGGCGGACTGTCACCACTCCTTTTTTTAAACAATATTTCACTGGTTTTTAAGGGCCTGATTTAGAGTTTGGCAGGCAGGTTATTTAATCACAAATGTGACAGATAGCTCATCCCCATCTTACAAATACCTTCTATCCTTCTATCCTAAGGCACATCTTAGAACCTGTCTGCCAAACTGTAAATCAGGTCTTAAGTGGGCTTTCTGCCCCACCCCAGGCTGGTCAGAAAGAGAGTTGTCGATTTATGATTGAAGTCAGGTGTCTGATCAGGCAGCCTCACACCTTCTATATTAATTTATATTATTTTCCTGGTTTCTAAGTAGGGTTTTGACCTCCCCCCCGTGTAGTTATTGAAACCAAAAGCCTGGGTATGCAGCCCTCACCCCTTCTCTTTATTTACAGTATTTCCCTGGGGTCAAAATGAGCTTTCTGATCCAGTGGAGAGGTAAATTAAAAAAAAATGTTCCCTAGCATCTAAGAGGTTTTATTCTCCCCCCCCCCCTTGTGGGTTCTTGGTGTAAAAAGACTGTTGTACCATTTTTAGATGAGCCTGCCAGGCTAATTTTACTTAGTCCACCCACACTCTTATGTTTAACACTATTTCCTGTTGTAGTTCTAGTCTTTATCTCCATTGCTCCTTCCCCATTGGCTGTTTCTTTACGTCACTTGGAATGCTCATAAAGTATTTATATTACGTAACCACATTCCTCTCGGTTGGTTTCTAGACTCTGCGCAGTCTACCTCTTATGTCACCACAGGCTCGTATTATTAAATAGAAACAGAAACATCACAGTTTTGTGTCTTCAGTGAATGTCACTACAATTGGCGAGGAGGGACGGGATGCGAGCCTTCTGGACGAGCTTGTGGCAGAGAGACCAGTTCAAGTTTCCAGTACAATATTAAGAGGCAAGTGCTCACTACTAATTCATTTTTCGGTAGTGTCTCTCTATATTAAAATATTCTTTTCTTCATTGATTTGAGCCCAGTGAAGTTCTGATGAAGTTACTTCTTCTGACCAACTTTCGTCGTGTTTGAAGATATTTACTGTGTTTGGCGATCGGCAAATGTAAAGTCGTCTTCAAAGATGTTCTAGGACCTTAGTCAGGCAAGTAACTTATACTTTTGTCTTGACGGGTTCTTTTCACAAATACAAATTTCTTCTGCGAATCTGTTTTCACAGTGTATGAGGAAACGCCGCTAAGAGTTCGGTTCCAAGTCTGCAACTGTTAATTTCGCCGCAACTGTCATTTCCATTAGTTGACAGTTAAGTCAGTCAGCTGTGGCAACACACGTCAGGTTAGCGGCAACAGGTGTTGAGCATACTGCGCTGTGACGTCATCAGCGTGAGTTACGCGACGCCATTTTGTGCCGCAAATGTAATTGAATTCGTGTTTTACAACTTCTGACTGAAGGTAATTCAGGATAATACGAAGTTAAATTTTGTTTTAACTATTCCTTAAGCCAAACAAGTATTCTACATTAAGTGTTGTCCATCATTAACATCCGAGGAAGACAAAGTGTTTTAATCTTAAAAAGGATTGTTTGTGATGACTGTTCCGACGCTTAAGGAAATACAATTCCGATTGTCAATCTTCCTTTAATATGTAGCGCTCTTAGTTCAGAAAGCACATACCAGTATTCAGATACTATTTGGCACTGAAATTATTTATTGTGCAGCGTTAGCTTAGTAAATTCAATTCAGTTTTGTTGGCAGTGTACAGTTCCTTCACAATGCTAGAAAACAAGAGTTGCTGATAAGAAAATAGTATATTGTCAAGTATTTACATATTATTTACCGGCTATTTTTATATTTTTTCAATATGTTTTTGAGTTCATTTGATATTACAGAGGTATCCTATGTTACAGAGTCACTATTTAGTTAAATATAAAACAAGAATTTACAGATTGTAAACAATACATTATGGCCAGTGAGCCAAATTTTTCTACACCTGCCTTCTTTCTCAATGAGCCTGGTAAACCGGTCATGAAATGGCGAAATTGGTATAGGGCTTTTGAAAATTATTTAGTTGCTATAAATGATAAAAAGTTCGACCCTGAGAGGAAGAAGGCAAATCTTTTTGGACTGTTAGGTGTTGCTGGCCAAGAAATATTTGACAGTTTGCCTGAATACCAACCTGCCCCTGGACAATTCATTCCCCTGGACGAATTTCAAGAAGCTGTCAAGAGATTAGAGAATCAATTCGATGAGGAAGAGAATATTATGGTGGGCACACACCGGTTTGTTAAAAGAAAGCAAACTGAATCGGAAACAGTTTAAGAGTTTTAGCTACGAAATGCGACTTCAAGGATATGGTCGATGAGTATATTCGCGATCAATTTGTGTTCCATTGTTTCGAACGTAAAATTCAAGAACGTTTACTTGCTTGCAAAAGACCTTCACTTTCAGAAGTTATTGATATAGCCAAAGGCATAGAGCGTCATTAGAGGGTTCAAAAGAATTAGGCAGAGTCCATAATACTACTTCTAATGTTTGTGTTGTACAAGATAGAAAAAAGAAAGATGCAGTTTCAAGTAATAAGCTCAAAACAAAGTACAAATCTAACGATTCTCAATCTGTATGTTTTAGATGTGGTTCACGTAATCACAAAGCTGACTTTATGGGGTGTCCAGCTCAAGGTAAGAAGTGTACACGATGTCAGAAGGTAGGGCATTTTGCTAGTGTGTGTGGTAACTTTGGTCAGAAATGCTTTTACAAAGCAAGAGTGAGTAATGTCGAAGATTTCGATGAAGAAATGTGTTCAAACATTATTTTAACTCTTGGCGACACAACTACAGATGTCAAGGGTCCTTTGGGTATAGCTCACGTGGGTGATGTGGAACTACACATTATGGCTGATTTCGGTTCTCCGATAACCATTATTTCAGACAAAAAGTATGTACAACATTGGCCGAATAAAGGGTTATTGTCATCTGATGTTAACTCCAAAGCGTTTGGTGAATTTGACATCAATATGTTTGGGTATTTTGAGGATGTATTGAATATCAAGGGAAGATGTGTAAGTACCAAAATTTATGTGGCCGAAAGAGGCAGAAATATTGTTGGATGGAGGGATCTGGCCAAGTTAAAGATAATTCTAAAACCAGGTGCCGAAGATCCGATTGTTCTTGATGATGGTTTTGTGTCTGTTATTTCTGTCCCTTCAGTACCATCTAATGATGATGGAATTTCGTCCATTTTAAGTAAGTATAATACCTTGTTTGAAGATCGCATAGGGTGCGTCAAAGGTTTTGTTCACAAAATCATACTTAAGAAGGATGCCATACCTGTTCGCCATAAAGTCAGGCCATTACCTTTATCAGTTAGGGAAGATTTGCAGTTATTACTCGATAAACTCATCGAAGAAAATGTAATTGAACCAGCTGATTCGGCTGAGTGGATTTCCGGAATTGCTTTGATTAAAAAGAAAAGTGGATAATTCCGCTTATGTGCGGATCTGAGATCTTTGAACAGAAATATTTTAGTGGACTGCTTTCCCCTACCTAAAATTCAAGACATTTTGGCTGCCACAGCAGGTTCAGAATATTTTTCGCTCATAGATCTCAAATCAGCTTACCATCAAGTTAGATTAGATGAAGACTCTAAAGATTTGACTACGTTCATTACCCCGTTAGGTACATTTAGGTACATATGTTTACCTTTTGGCCTAGCATCTTCTGCTAGTGTTTTTCAGAAATTGATGGAAAACATGTTTGGTGGTATGAAAGGCGTCCAAAATTTCAGGACGATATCCTCATTCTTGCCAAAGCTGTGGAAGAACACAACTGTATTTTGGATGCAGTTCTTGGTAAGTTGCAACAAAGAGGCATGACGGTATCTAAAAGCAAATGTGAATTCCTAAAAACTGAATTAGAATATTTGGGTCATATCTTAAGCGGAGAAGGTATCAAACCAAAATTACATTTGGTGAAAGCAATAGCTGACGCCCCTAAACCAGAAGAAAAAGACTCTTTGAGGTCATTTCTTGGCCTCAGTGAATATTATTCACGGTTTATAGAAAATTATTCCAATATTGTTGAACCGTTAAGAGTCCTTCTACGCAAGGGGCAACAATTTATATGGGAAGAACTACATGATCAGTCCTTTTCTCAGATCAAAAAAGCTATCTTGAATGCTCCCACTTTAAAACCTTTTGACAATAATGGTTCAAATATCATAACTGTTGATGCCAGTTCTATCGGAATAGGTGCGGTGTTTACTCAGAAAGTAGGTAAACATCTTCATACTGTTGCTTTCATTTCTCGAAGATTGAGTGATACTGAAAAAAACTATAGCACCATAGAAAGAGAAGCCATCGCATGCGTATGGGCTGTAGAAAAATTAAAAATGTATTTATGGGGCAAGAATTTTGAGCTGATCACTGATCATAAACCTCTTACCTTTATGTTTGATGGTTATGGTAGGGGAAATGGTAAAGCTTCAGCCAGGTTGGTACGACTACTTGCAAAGCTTCAAGAATACAATTTTTCTATTAGGCATATTTCAGGTAAAAATAACATTCGGGCTGATTTTCTTTCCCGGTTGCCCACAGACAATTGTGAGTCTACAACAATGGATGAGACAGAGTGTGTAGTTTCTAATGTAGAAATGTTACAAGACTCACATAGTGTTATTTCAGAAAGCGAATGGAGCAAAGCTATGGAAAATGATTCTGTGTTAAAAAAAGGTTATTTTGTACATGTCCACTTCGTGGCCCCCTGTACGTAGTTTACCTCCAGATCTTAATTTTTTTTTGCATGTATCTGATGAATTGAAAGTAGTCCATGGATTTCTCTTGATAGGTGATTTACTTGTTCCTCCTACCAAAATTAGATATCAGATAATATCCAATGCTCATAGTTCTCATTTAGGTTCCACCATGACTAAAAGAAAAATGAAGGATCATTATTGGTGGCCAGGATTGGACCTTGATGTAAATTTGCATGTTGACAAATGTGACATTTGTATTAGAGCAGATAAGCATTGGAAACCTCGTGTACAAGAGATGCAACTTGTTTCCATTCCAAAATCTTCTTGGTACAAGATTGCCATTGATATGGCAGGACCCTTTCAGATTTTAGAACAGGACTCAAAATTTGTGATTGCTATTAGCGACTACTACAGCAAATGGATATACCACAAATTTGTACATAAAATTGATTCTGATACTGTTATTGACTTTTTAAAGTCTTGCTTTACTATTGAAGGAAGTCCCAGAGTTATTGTTTATGACAATGGCAAGCAACTAACTTCCAACAAAATGACTGATTTTCTAAACCAACATGGGGTTCGGCAAGAGAAAACCCCCCTCTACTCACCTAAGTCCAACGGTCAAAGCGAAAGAGTCAATCGATTTATTAAGGAGGGCATTCAATTGGCAGTGGCTTCCAGACTACCGGTTAAGGATTTTATTCAAGAAAGAGTTTTTGCTTACAACACTACACCTAACAATGTTACTGGATTTTCTCGTTTCTTTCTAATGAGAGGGAGAAGAGATGACTATGACTTTGTTCCAGAGTTCATTTCTTTTGAGAACTGTCCTCCGTCTACAGTAGCTATAAATGATCATCAGTTGCAAGTTAGGCAAAACATCATTGATGGCCAGTTGAAAAATAAGATTTATCATGACAAAGTACACCGGGCTGTTAACAGAGTTTTTCAAAGGAGAATGGGCCCTTGTCAAAAAACCAAATCTCCAGCTCAAGGGCAAGTCTAAGTATTTCGATCCTGAAGAAGTCATTGATGTCTCTGACAGTACAAATCGCCTCAAAAATCTTGGATGGCGTAACAAAACTGATGCCATAAAGTTGAGGAAAGATCAAGCCGAGTTATGGTACAGTGGAAAAGGTGATCTTTCACTATTGGGAAGTGAATTTTCTTGGCTTGATAAATATTCAGGAGAAAGCAGTAATGGTTCAAATAATTATAGCCTCAGTGCTAGTGACTTCAAGGGTACATGCAGTAGAGACTGTGAAAGTTCTAGTACATGTGTAAAAGCTGATGTAAACACAGAAAGGGAGGCAGGTAATGAGACAGATACAAGAAATAGTGATACCTGTGATTCTGTTCCCAAACAAGTTATTCCTGCACCCACGTAGTCGTGCAGCAGTTCTGCAAGTTTTCATGGAGGGTACTTGTACTAGATTTGGCAGATTAGCTAAATTTCCTAAAGCTCTTAAAGAATATGTATTGCATTAAGTGTTTCAGCTTTTAGGAAGGGAGATGTTGTATTTCTAGTCTTTATCTCCATTTCTCCTTCCCCATTGGCTGTTTCTTTACGTCACTTGGAATGCTCATAAAGTATTTATATTACGCCACCACATTCCTCTCGGTTGGTTTCTAGACTCTGCGTAGTCTACCTCTTATCTCACCACAGGCTCGTATTAATAAATAGAAACAGAAACATCACAGTTTTGTGTCTTCAGTTATTGTCACTACATTTCCCTTGCCTCTAAGTGGGTTGTTTGTCTCCGGGCAGATTGGGGATAAATCACACCACTCTGTATGTCTCCAGGGGACCTAATGACGGTTCTCACATTTTTAAGGATCAGGCCCATTATGCCTTTTTCCTGGGTGGGCCACCCATACCCCTTCACTTTCACTCTCTCTTTTTTAAACAATATTTCCCTGGTGTCTAATTGGGTTGGTTTTCTGTCTTCCTAGGGTTGGGCAGGTAGATTGGAGAAAAAAACAATCTGTCTCCAGGCGATGGAAGAAAGACACTGGAGGCCTGTAGGGGTTCAGGATAAGGCCTGTCTCTTGGCAGACCACTCCCATCAATGTTTTCTTAATTATTCCCTGTAGTTTAAGTGATAGATTTGGGATACATCCCCTAATCTGCTCACTGGTGGGGTAGAAAGACTATTGTAACACTTTAGGCTTGAAGTTCAGGCCCATTATCTAGGCTGGCCTCCCTGCCACTTCATTGTTTTTCATATCCCTGTTGTCTAAATGACTTTTCTGTCCCCAGGGTGAGGGCAGATTGGGGATAATGTCCAAGTGTACCCTCCAGGGAGGCAGAGGCATTTTAGGAGTCATTCTTATCAGGCATGTTACTAGGTGCCCCCCATCTCTCTTTTTGTTTAAAAATAGTTCCCTAAAGTCTAAGTGGGCTTTCTGCCACCCCATGGGGCATAGTTTGGGGGTAAACCGACCAATATATCCCCAGGTGAGGGCAGAAAGAATGTTGTGGCCCTTTCAGGGTTGGGGGTCTTCCAATGCCTGGGTGAACCACCCCTCCACAAAATTGTTTTATATTTCCTGGTGTCCGAGAGCTTTCTATCCACTGTGGGGCCGATTTGGTTTAAATCCCTCAATCTGTTCTTTAGAGGGACAGAAAAACAATGGTGGCCCATTAGGGATGGAGTTCAGGTACATTTTCTGGGCAGCCCTCCCATCTCTTAAAAAATATATTTACTATGCGTCTGGTGGGCAGATAAACCGTAACTCCCCTCCTCCCCCAATCTGCCCCTTGTTGGCAGAAAGATTGTTGTTGCCATTTAGGGTTGGTGATTAGGTCCAATGCCTTGGACAGGCAGCCTCACCCCTATATTCTGATCTCAAATTGGACTTTCTGCCCTCTGGGAAGGTAGATTTGAGTAAACATCATATCAACACTTCTGGGGTGGTGGGAGAAAGACTTTTGTGGTGCTTTAATGGTTGGGTGGTCAGGCTTGATGTCTGGGCAGGCCAGCTTACCTCTTCTTTTTAGGTCAAGTCTAGGCAGAGGATGTGCTGCTCTGCGAGACATGCTGTATCTGGAATAGGGGCTTCAAGCACCTTCCATCTTTTCCATTGGCTCCTGCTTTATAAATGCCTACTTTTGCTTTGTCAGTATGATTAATTAGTCCCGCCGCTTGGTCTTTCGGACCCTCCCAGGGGACTGCCCCTGTTACATGTGAGCTTACTTTTTATTTTTTATTTTGGGTTTCTTTGGGCACACTCTTTTATTTATTGTTTACCTCAGCTCATTTATCAACGCAGCGCCTCATGTTTCCCATAGCATTTGCCTTTTTAAAAAATGTGGGATTTTGTTTGTGCACGTGCGTTTACCTGATTCTGTATGCATGTTATTGTGCTGCATGGCTAAATACTAAATGTATGCTTCTGTTCATGTACACGCGTTTACCCGAGGTCTGCTGCGGAGGGACACAGTGGGTATCGCACTTTCCATGTTTTTAAACTTCCAAAGCATCTGTTGTTAATTCTTCACAGAGCACTTCACTCTATCTGCTTTGTTTAGCCTATTTGTTTACATTCATGACCACCACTCCATATGTGGCGGTGCTTGACTCATGCGTCTAACCGGATTGTTTTCACTTTCACCTATGTACATCAAGTCTCCTTATTATACTCATTATAAAGTACAGTGTAGAATCGGGATTACACCATCTTTGTTTCAGACACAAGACGGGCTATTGAACGTCAGTAGCGGCCCGTGATGGGAGTACTGCTGGGTGCTGACGTGGGGTGGGGGAGGGGCCGGGTGGGGGGGTAGTAAACTACAGATTACGGCCGATTAGTGGTAAGTAAACATATAAATAAATAAAACAAATTTTGTTGCACGCGCTGCATTGCTCAGCAGCACTCCCACCACGGGCCGCTACTGTTGAACGTACTGTTAGAATGAATTTTACTTGCCATGTTGAGCATTTACATTCATTTCACCGTATATATTTGCCACAAATGTTCTTATATTTTATAGTTATAGCCACACCGTAAGGGGTGTTTCACAGGCGCATTTCCATGCTGGGTCTCAGTCACATGTGTTCGGTGATAAACACCGCACAATTACATTATTGTTCCTTTCAAATACTGCCCTTTGGATGCGCTTGAAATATGCTCCACTAAAGTCTAAACAAATTGTCATGTGCCTCTCTGTATATCTGGGGTTTCTTATGTTTTCTTATGATCACAAAATCAGGTGGCTAAATATCTCCCCCGGATTTACTTTGAATTGTGTGATAACATTGTGTCGAAAAAAGTTATTCTCACCTACAATGCATTAAATTCAGACCAGATTTGTAACCTCTCGCCGGCAGAGAGTCTTTCTTTAAAATGCAAACCCGGAAACAATATGCACAGTATGTTTTCTATGTTTATACATCACTATGGTCCTTTTTCTATGTTGTATATGCACTTTAAATGGTGATCACTAATGGTGAAATGTTGGCTTGTGAAGAAGATCTTTTGATCGAAAAGCGTTGCCAATAATACTTATCATTTACATTGAACCTGGAGTGCGAGTCCTTTTTCCTGGTGAGGGAAGTGCTCAAACGTGAATTTTCTTGGATCTACAGCCGGGATCCGACACCCGTAACTCGTACCGACCCTGAGTGGAGCGGAGCTGGTTCTTGTCGGAAATTTTACTCATATATATATATATATATATATATATATATATATATATATATATATATATATTTATGTATATGTATGTATATATTTAATTTACAGGAAAAGATGACTGCACTCGCGAGGGGTTAAATCCAAGACGGATTTATTTCACACAGAAGTAACAAAGATCAAGACGCGTTTCGGTGGTACGCCTTCGTCAGTCACATGTATGTATGTGTATATATATATATATCCACAATTTTGCCCAACAGCTTAAGGACGCACTCCACAACAGCGAGTCTTCAAGACGATTTATTCAGGGGAACCATCACTGACAAGCCTGCATTGCTGTACCTAACCGGTTTCGGAGCCCCTAGCTCCTTTCTCAAATGTGTGCGCTGTCAACCAACGGATTTTCAGGCATTATCACAAGGCAGCATGCTGAGTCCTTTTCAACCCTCCAGTGGATCCTTAATACCTTCTCTGAGGTGAGTTTGCCGACCGCTTAGCATGCTGGTACATGTAGTTTATTTTCGCCGTAATTCTAACCTTCCAGTAGGTTCCGTTGTGAAGGCAGTCATTTATGCATATTTTCTGGCCCTCCAGTGGGCCCCAGACATTTGAGTGATGGTTTATTTCTTCCCCTGCTGTGCTGTTACTGGACTCGCCCAAGTTTGAGCCCGACAGACTCTTTACAGTTTCAATGGCGGTGCGATGCTTCGCGGCTTGGACGTGCCGCGTAAAATGTTTCCACAATTTTGCCCAACAGCTTAAGGACGCACTCCACAACAGCGAGTCTTCAAGACGATTTATTCAGGGGAACCATCACTGACAAGCCTGTATTGCTGTACCTAACCGGTTTCGGAGCCCCTAGCTCCTTTCTCAAAGGTGTGCGCTGTCAACCAACAGATTTCCAGGCATTATCACAAGGCAGCATGCTGAGTCCTTTTCAACCCTCCAGTGGGTCCTTAATACCTTCTCTCAGGTGAGTTTGCCGACCACTTAGCATGCTGGTACATGTAGTTTATTTTCACCGTAATTCTAACCTTCCAGTAGGTTCCGTTGTGAAGGCAGTCATTTATGCATATTTTCTGGCCCTCCAGTGGGCCCCAGACATTTGAGTGATGGTTTATTTATTCCGCTGCTGTGCTGTTACCGGATTCGCCCAAGTTTGAGCCTGACTGACTCTTTACAGTTTCAATGGCGGTGCGATCCTTCGCGGCTTGGACGTGCCGCGTAAAATGTTTCCACAATTTTGCCCAACAGCTTAAGGACGCACTCCACAACAGCGAGTCTTCAAGACGATTTATTCAGGGGAACCATCACTGACAAGCCTGCATTGCTGTACCTAACCTGTTTCGGAGCCCCTAGCTCCTTTCTCAAAGGTGTGCGCTGTCAACCAACGAATTTTCAGGCATTATCACAGCGGAATAAATAAACCATCACTCAAATGTCTGGGGCCCACTGGAGGGCCAGAAAATATGCATAGGGGCCGAGAGGGGCGGAGGCTGTCCTATCATGGAGAGGGGGTCTGTGTAAATAAGGGAACCAGGCAAGAGGAATAGGGGAGGGGTAAGGGTCGAAGAGGGAAAGAAGGGGTGTAAATAAAAGTACGAAGCAAATGTAGGAATCCAGGAGGGACAGAAGGAGAAAAGATTGTGAGAGACCCGGTCCACTTAAAGCCCTGCCTGAGGCTTTCATGCACCCCCATACTCTATTGTGTCTCAGTGTTAATTGCTTAGACTAGCAATACAAGTTCAGCCTCAGATTGTGAATAAATAACGGTCGGCACCGCACACCTTGCTGTTATCTGCTAATTCATTTTTATCAAATTGCTCAGTGTGTCTTTTTGAGATAAATTACAGTCTGCAGAGGGGTTGTGACCTCTAAGGTACGCGTGTACCCTTCCATTTCCAGTGCTTTGCAGTCGTTTATCAATCTTCTTACAGTTTCTCGTTGCTCAAATGGGTGTAATTTCAGATATTTATGTTTCCGTTGTTTTTATTGCTTGATTTTAGTTGCGAAAAAAGTGTCACTCATAGTTGTTGAAATGTCACTCATAGTTACGCTGACATTATCAAAATGTCACACTTAGCAATCTGAAACCTTGGCAGCTATGCTTCCTTTATGTCCGGCCTGCTGTTGTTAGCTGTACTTCCAGTGCCAGCTGCGCCCCTCCACGTGCACAAACCATGAGCTGAACATTGCAGGCATTGCCCTGCAACTGCAGAAACGTAGACATTGCCGTCTGTTGTATAGTGGGGTGTCGGAGAACATTCCATAAAGTATAGAACCCAGTGAATGCTGGTAATTTCTAACTTGCACAGACATACATTTTTACAGATAAAACTAATATAGCGCACAAATGATGTGTGGAAATCAGGTGTCAATTCATCAAACAAAAAGGATTTGCATAGCGCTACATATCACCTGTGAGGTTATCTAGGCACTGTGGGGTGGGGGCAATGCTTCTGCTGAGGGACGTTAATCGAATAACCATGTTTTTAGGCCCTTCCTGAAATCCTGCAGGGTGGCAGTCTGTGTGCTCTCCTTTGTACTGCCGGTCACCGGTGTATTTAACTGTGTAGCCTTGGACCGTGTCATGTATGTGCATGTAACTCGCATGATCGAGGTAACTATTAGCAGCAATACTACGTGTCTCTCTGACATCTTTCAAAAGTGCTCACCGTCCTTTTTCCCAAGAACCCCCTATCCTCCCCCCCCCGTTCCCCCTCCCCCCTAAGGGGCGGCAATCTGAGGGATAGCCCCGGGCGCCACAAGCTCTAGCTACACCCCTGACCTCCATTCACATCCAAAACACCTTCTAATCCAAAGAGAAGAAGCACGCCGAACACCAGATTCACAGGAATTAACTTACACTTTATTCTGCAAATAAATTTACAGCCTAGTTTGCTTGTCCTGACACGTTTTAGCTACATCAGTGGTCTAGTTCACAGGTAAACCATCGTAAATAGATTTGCGGCGTAACAACGTAATTTATACACCCTTGTCAGACTACAACATTCCTCCGTAGTCATTAATATCCTGCAAATATCAACATGCACCTTGAAAGATAGTCTCGTCATTTTTAAAGTTACTGCTGCATTTTCCCTTGATTTTTCCAATAAAAGTTTGCTTTGCAATGAAAAATGTGGCATAATTGAGTCCTTTCAAGGCAGATTATTGATGCTCATATAGTTGCAAGGCTGTGATTCATCACCAATTTAATGTCCTGGAATCAGCCTATGAAGGACGAGTGTCCTTCACTCTCCTTTGCTTCACAGTATATTTCAAAACCACCCAGCTGGAACTCCGTGCCATTTTCTGTTTGGAATACTGCAGGTGGGTCCAACTCCTTTTAATGAAACATCCACAACATTTGTATCCGCAGGGAGCATGGACCACAACAAGGCAGTCACGGCGCATGGGGGCGGACAACCTCCATTCACCCCTGCTAGGGGTCCCCAAACATGCTTTACGACAGCGTTTCCATGTTGGAAAAGCTGGCATTGAAACCTTGCCGGAAACCGTGCATTGTAAACTGGACCGCGTAAACCACCATCCATGTGGATTACGGGCCAGTTTCAAATGGCCAAGGGGCTCCTTAAGCTAACCGTGGGCAGAGAGCTCCACTTCGCCCACGGATTAGACACAACTCGGCACGCTCCGCTGCAGGGCGGAGTTGCCTAGCCCCCCTCAACCCCCCAGGAGATATACATTAAATATACTCTAAAGGTTAAAAAAAAAGAAACACTTACCTTAACTGCGGTGTCCCCGGCTGCCATCCTCCTCTTCCTTGGTTTCACGATGATCTGCGCATGCGTGCGCTCACGCATGTGCATTCCTTGCGAGAAATGCGCATGCGCGGGTGCGCACGCATGCACAGATCATCGTGAAACCGAGGAAGAGGAGGACGGCGGCAGCGGCCATGAAGCGGGCACATCAGCTGGTGAAACAACTAGAAGTCTGAAGCAAATGCTTTTCCAATACGAGAAACTACAGAAGAAATAAATAAACAGATGGCAGGAGTTTCCTCACTTGATAATTACATCGAGGTGGGCAGGGTTCCCAGGGGACTGAGGATTCTGATCACACCAACCTATCAGAACCCACACCCCAAACTGCTGGAAGACTGGTCAAACCTGATGAATGGCCCATGAAAGAACATGTTGGGACTCCTGTCCAAATATGCTGCCCTGAACCTGGAAACAACAATCAAATAAATTGACAAATTTAAGGAGGAACTCTACAAACACCCTGCACAAGATCAGATCAGAACAGCCCTTGGGCAGATAGAGCTGAGGCTTGACAAGTACAAGGCAGAAATTAAACAAAACAAAAAGCACAAATTTCTGTGAGACACATTTTGATTATGCCAGTGGGCGGATACTGACCTTTGGCAGAAGATTTGATGGAGCAATCAGGCAATTTAAACACATGGGGGCGCTGAGACAGCAGGAGGTAGCCACATCAGAGTCCGGCTCAGAGATCTATTCAGACCAAGAGGATCAATCAGATGGCCTAGGAAGAGAGCCCCTCACCTTCAAGCCCCTTGAGAAATATTGTTTTTTACAAACGAACATGACATTGAGAGTGAGACCGCCGGAAGGAGGAAGAGGACGAGGAAGGGGCGCAAGCACAAGAGGAAGCAAACAAAGAGGGGAGGAAGGAAACACAAAGGACACAATGCCGTATGGGAGAACAACGAGGCAGTCAAAGCAGAAATGATGGGTGAGCAAAATCTGGCAGTGGTCAATTTGTCATCTCACAAACTAACTTTGGCAGAGAAAACATTACTTGAACTTGGCCTTACTTTCTGTCCCACAGCTAACTTTGACTACAGCAGAACTAGAATTGATATGTTTTTATATGTACGGAAACTGAAACTGATGAAAATGTTTTTTAAACAAGGAAAAACGTGCCATAGGTGGTGGGACTAGAGGAGGACAACTATCGGAGCTTTTATGTTTGAAGGATGTCGAATGGCCTAGCATGCCTTGCAGAATTGGGAGGAAAACTGAGTGAATTGTCAGATGAACGTGATCTCCTAGAACAGATGGGATTGGAGACTAGGGGTGCAGCACCAACAAAGTTCAGGCCCGAATCCACCTTTAACCCTAACCTACCACACAACAACTTGGACACATTCCATGAGGTGTTAACACGAGACTTCATAGGTATTTGTTACAGGAGTAAAAACAAACATGCCCACAACCTGACCCCAGAACAAAGATTAGCTTTAAGAACACTTAACAGTGATCCCAGCCTTGTCATTAAACCATTGGACAAAGGGGGGAACGTGGTCCCGTGGAACATCAATCTATACAAAAAAGAGGCAAGGAGACAGCCTACTGTCTCAGGGAATTGCGAGAGAGCTAGCAAGAGTACGTATGATGAGGCTACAAACTCCTATTACAGCAAAATTGACCACTGGGGACATCAGGAACTACTATAGGAGGAGGAATACAGGTACCTCTATAAAAAAACATCCAACGGCACCATGTTTTTACATGCTGCCAAAAATTCACAAAGACAAAGTTTACCCACTCGGAAGACCCATAGTGTCTGCCATTGGGATTCTACTAGAGAACACATCTATCTTCCTGGATGCTTTCCTTTTCCCATATGTCCTTAGCCTCCACTCCTACTGCAGAGACAGCACTGACTTCATCAACAAGATTGAGGGGATTACATGGCAGGAAAACCTCTGGTAGGTGACAATAGACGTAGTGTCCCTGTACACCTGTATCAATCACGAGGATGGCATCAATGTCTATAAGCACAACTTCAGGGATAGAACTATCTTTCTGTATGAACAATCATGTATGCTAATTGAAATGCTGACTTTCTGTCTTAACAACAATTTCTTCCTTTTTGAGGACAGGTGGTATGAGCAAGTGGTCGGTACCGCTATGGGAAGTTGCTTTGTGCTGAGCTGTGCCAGTTTGCTAATAGGGTGGTGGGAGGACCAATTGGTTTGGAGTGACGTGAATGAAGAACTGATTAAGCACATTATGTTTTGTACCCGATATATCTACGACATTTGTATGATAAGGGGTGGTACCAAAGCAGATTTGGACAAATTCCTAAGCACGCTAGGGGATAATGAAGTGAATCTCCATTTTACGCACGAATATGATCAGTTGGAGATGGACTTTTTGGACGTATTTGTACAAGTCAAGGAGGGGGTGATGTCAACCACTTTGCATAGGAAGGCAACCACAGGGTACAGTCTTCTGCAGGCTTAGAGCCACCCCCCTAAACTCAAATGGGGTATTCCATTCCGAGAGCTAATATGAGCCAAGCGCAACTGCAGTACTAATGTAGGTTATCAGAAAGAGCAGAACACCTTGCTGCACAGATCCAGGAAGAGAAGTTATCCCGAGAAAGTTCTAAGAACAGCAAGTGAGAGAGCAGCCTCCCAGGATAGAAGGGCTCTACTGCTAAAAAGACCGGGTACCAGGGGAGAAATTAATGGTATCAGAATAATAACTGATTTTAAAATTGAGGCGAATGCCGTTTCGAGAAACCCTGAAAAAACACTGGCACATTGTTAAAAATGACCCAGTGATAGGACTGAAGGTCAGTGAATATCCAATGGTCACATATAGAAAGGCACGATCCCTTAAGGACATGCTTGTCAACATCTATATGGGTATGTGCAAACAACAAAGTTGGAGACAACAGCAGATGGTTTTTTTCAAATGCGGGATGTGCAAGGCCTCTAGCACAAGCAAGAACAGGAGAACATACCCATTATCAACTGGGAAAACAGGGAACATAACCAAATTCATAAATTGTAACACTAACTACTGTGTTTATGCTATAGTATGTCCCTGCGAGAAAATGTATACAGGGAGTACCATCTTCCCTGTGAAGCGAATAATTTTGGAGCACATTAGAGCAATCAGGAATGGGGATTTTAGTTACTCTATTGCACAACACTGGCTGTAATACCATGATAAGAACACCAACAGCTTGTCTTTCTTTGATGTTGACAGGATGGCAGCAAGCCCTAGAGGGGGTGACCGTGAGAAACAAATGGGGTCCTGGAGTCGAAGTACATCATACTCCTCGACACTAAGAACCCCTTCGATCTGAACGAGGGACGCCTCAGTTAAGGTAGGTGTTTCTTTTTTTAACCTTTAAAGTATATTTAATGTAATTCTCCTAGGGGGGGTGGAGGTGGTCAGCGGAGCGGAGTTTCCACAGAGTTGAACTCCAACTCCGTGGACCTCCGCATAGTGCCGCTCCACCAGCTCCGCCCAGGCCATTGGAAGCCAGCCAGAGTAACCGGCCGGTTTCAATTCCGACTGGCTTTATCACAATCAGCCGGTTGGAATTAAAACCGACGATGTCAGTTGTAAGGCCCCTGACTTAAGGTTGGAGGCTTTACTTCCGACATCGTAATCAGCTCCAAAATAGGGAGAGTGCAACAAAGTAAGTAGATTACATAATCTTTTAAAGAGGAAAAGGATGCAGTTAATTCTGCTGAGTTGGTAGTGTTAAGTATCTCTTGATGTCTTGGAACGTTTTCACTGACACATTCTATGAATTGTTGGTATGTTTTAACTGCTGTGTTTAATTACTTTTTTGGTTAAATAAATATTTTAAAAAATAAATAAATGTTATTGTCAGAGGGAACACGGTGGGGACGTCGGAAGTGCAGACCTCCTACCTAGAGATACGGAGGCCAACACGTGGGCCGGGGACCCACCATGCACCAATCAGCGTAACTCTTGGACGGGAACCTCTGTGTTGCAGGAAACAGAAGGCAGGGACTACGAAGCGGACAATCGGGAGACGCAGAACAACCTGAAAAGGAGAAACCAGACTCGGAACAGGGTGAAGTCACTGACGCCGGAAGAAGACGTCGAGAAGGACTGAGAGGAGCCGCGAGGATCAAAGAGCAGGAAGGACGAGACGTCGCCGCAGAGGAAACCCCGAAGACATCAGGGAAGCAGAGGAGTGGTCGGAGGACTGGTGGATTCCGCCTCCCCCCCAGGAGGGTGCAACCGCCGCCGTAACTCAGGAGAGTTACGGCTTGGACGGTGAGTGAAACGCATCCGGGACACCGCAGTGCCATACCGGGAAGCGGGAGGGTCAGATTGGGAGGAGGGAGGTAGGGCAAATTGGGCCACGGGCACTGTAAATATGCCTTCCCTGCACCACCTTTTGTCTGCCTGAAAACTCCCAGAGCACTACCTCCCAGCACGCCTATTTTCGGAACCCTTGCAAAGGACATCAGGGTCAGAGACACCGTAAAAACCACCAAGATCTAGTTATCCTAGGAAATGCAGGTTGTAAACCGCGTTATCTTTGCCTTGCGACCAGTATACACGACATAGGGTGTGGTGAAGGGTTCTTCCCCCCCCCCCCTTTTGTTTCCATAGGGAGTCCCTTGAGCTTAATACTTACCGTCCTCCTTATCTCTTCTTTTGAGCATCTTGGGGGTCGGCAGACACCGGTAGAAACCAAAACGACGGAAGAAGAAGAAGATTCTGAACCTACCTACTCAAGGACTCAATTCCCTTAAGAAGATTTCACAGCCATCCTTGTTTTGCCTGACATAAACAAGCACCATTAGCAGACCATTAAAGCCTCCTAGCTTCTATTTCCGCCCATCCCTCCCACAGTTATGCTCTAACATAGGTATTGATATTTGATCTTAGATGTGAAGTAACAGATAGAAGCATGCCAAGCAGTTATCATTTAGTATGAAGCAACATATGGTGTATTCCATCGTGGAGCATAAGCATTTGGGGTGAATCGCTTAACGTTCAGCTGATATAATAATGCTCTTGCACTCTAATATCTAGTTGGGTTGTGCATGCTTTCTTTGGATAAAGTGGGTCCATATTTAGTTGGCAGCATGAGATGATCCATGCATTCTCACCACTGTGATAAAAATAAACATTTCTAAGTTGCAGTTGCAAAATAACATAATTCCAATGGCCCTGCACATACCCTTGCTTTACTACAGTCAACTTTGGCATTTGAAATCCTTGTCTTTAGTTTCTGAAAGTTCATCCTCCATACACAGTGAATGCCCTTAGATCCTTTTGTTCGTTTTTCTGGAAGGCAAACTATCTAGTGGACAACTTTTATGGCCCTTTATGTATTAATGCTTTTCCCCTTAGACAAAGCATGGTTAAAAAACGTTAATACATTAGGCTCATAGTTCACAATTTTCAAAGATTATGGATCAAAAGTACTTGAACACATATCTCACAAAATTGTCACACTTACCTCAATTCATGCCCTTGGAACCCTCAGCTGAAGCGGTCTAGTTGCAAAATACCTATTGTGAGATTACTGAAAACTTACAGGGGCTTTATGTCCATCCATTCCTTGCCATTCATTGGCTTTATTGTCACTCACATTTCTTTCCTTCAAATTTAATGGCTTTCCTTGTCCATCTTGTTCCCATCTTATGTTTGTCTTTACCCTGGAGCATAGTGTTTTAATCATTCTCTTGAAAGACTGACTTGTGTCTCATTTGTACCGCGATTAACGTACGGACGTAGACGCAGCACATCAGAAGACGTGGCAGAGAGGAAATAGAAGGTAAGTAGAGGACCCCGTCGTTCACCGTTTACTGCTGTCTGTATTGCAGGGCCCGAAGGCGGTCTTGACGGTCTGTTGACGCACAGGGGTTGCTCCGCTGAAGGGTACTTGACCTCCCGTTGGCTTTGCAGCGCCGTATCTGAGCCCGAGTTGCCTGAGGCACTGCCTGGAACCGCAACCAAAGCCGTAAAACTGAACTTTCACCACACCAGTGCACTACTGCGGCAAGGTAGTGTTGTGGCCTGGGGCGGTGAGCGCGGCCGCCATCAGTGGGCGGCTGCTGAGTGCGAGCCCAGGTGAAGCCACGGAAGTGGCCCAACTAGGTTAGGTGTGGCTTGTAACCTCACCTAGAGAGCCCCGCTTGCATAGTTCTCCAGGCCCCAGCACCCCAGGGGGACAGCACAAGGGGCTTGGGGAATGCTGGGGGAGGATCCAACCCAGCCAGCTCAGTGAAAACATTGAACACTAGAACTCGGGTGTGGCAGGCCCTCAGATTCTTTAGCAAGTATATCTGCACCCCTAAACTTTCCCCTAGGCGGTAGGTGGCAGGTAACCCCCCCACTGTGCACTCTGTGCCCTTCAGGTCCTGCTTGACTGTTGTGTACTGGGTGCTGGGGGGCGAGCACTGTTGCTAGAAGTTTGTTTGGGGGAGTGCAGTAGCAGCCTACCACAGGGACCAGGATTTAACAACCGCCCCGCAGCAGCACCATACTGAGTAGCAGCAGCATCAATCAGTCAACTATTGACCACCGGTATTGATTCCAGGCCCTCACAGTAGTGATTCGCTTGTCCAAGGTGTGGGGCGTACATAAAAACAGAAGCAAAACGCAAAAAACTTCAACGTATCCCCAGCAAGCTCATCAAAATGAGCTTGATCTGCACAACCTGATATTCAATTGATGCACCAACTGGAAGCCCTAAAACAAACAACAATAGAACAAAAATCAATAATAGAAATATCAAGTTCGCTAGAATGGTCAAAATTCAATGTCACTACAAACAAGAATCCAGTTACCGCACTACCCAATACTCAATGGACACTCCAATCGGAAGCTCAATAGCAGTTAACAACAGAACAATGCTAAAAAATAGAAATATCAAATTCGCTTGGTCAGTCAAATGGCTAAATTACTAGTCCAACAAATAAAAATACAATTAAAATACATAATGATCAGCGGACCTCATCTGAGGAGAAACATGATGAAGACTGCATGCCCACGGCTGGCGGCCCCATAAAGGAACAAAGGGACATAAGGCATTTGAACATTAGTCAACAACCAACGGAAAGGAATAACAAACCCGATGTGAAAATGGAAGACCTTCATATCTGCACATCTCCTTAATCAAAAGTCTACACACCTCAATTAGCATCCTCAACATGCAGTCAGATAAACTTGATATTCAAATCAACTTGATGAATATTATTTGCTGAACACATTTCAGTTATAAATTCCAAACTGGATTTTCTGACGGGTCAAATATCTGCAAAAAATAATTCAGCTATCTCTGTTCCGTCAAATAATTGTGCATGTGGACCAATAGTCAATGAACTACGTGAATTACCAATAGTCCTAAAGAACATCTTGAAGGAGTGTAAACAGCCTGTCCAGACCCCAGTGCCAAATAGTGTGGGAGTGAGTGAGTCGCCAAACAAGGATAAAACAGCAAAATGTGCATCATTATTAAAAACTCAAAGTAACAATTCCCCATTAACCATTAGACAGACGTTTTTACAGGAAAATAACGATAAGGAACTCACTGCAGAATCCTTATTACTTTCACTTAACAGCGTAGATGATGTATCATGAAGCTCGATTGATCGGCCTCCAAATCCCGTGAATGATAACACAAAAACACCACCTCCCCTCCTAATGAAAAGACAAAAGAAGCATGCTAGAAGGCTAGAAAGCACCCTCAGAATAACAAGAATATAGACCAACAGGTGCACAATCTTTAACTTGCACTAACGCAAGTCACCCCTGGTCCGCCGCGGCTGGTGCCGTTTGTGCGGAGGGGACCGACTCCCGCCATTCTTCCTCACAATTCCCTGGGGAGGTTAGCACTCCAGTCACTGCGGCAGCCCCACCCACTTCCTGCAGCTACAAGGGAGTGCGCCGAGCGGACATGCGCAGTGGCATGCCAAAGGCGCGCCAAAGGCAAAACCGTCTGCGCCCGTCCGCGCCTGATCGTCGCCAGGCGCCAGCCACTCTGCCCTTTTTTCCTTAAACGCCAGGGTCCCATTTTTGCCCTCATTAAATACCAGTAATGACTATCATCAAATATACCAGCCAGGAGTTACACTCCTTAAACAAAGCTTTTACCCTGGGAACATATGCCATTCCTTCTTCTACCACCAAGTTTCCCAATACTCAAGAGTGTTTACCCATCACTAAAGCAGTCTTACCAATAACGAATTACACCACTCTCCCACTGCCCAACGATCAAAAGCCAGAGTCAGAGTTTTTAATGGCACTATATTGTAATGCACGCTCCCTTCCCAAACGCTCACTTGAAATCTGGTCTTTATTGGAGAGACCAGACCTCTGTTTCTTCACCGAAACATGACTAAACGAGCCCTCACAGCCCGACTTAGCGATAGCACTCCCCCTCGACTACCAGCTGATCAGGCATGATAGGATAGGGAGGAAAGTAGGAGGCATAGCCATTGCGTTTAAAGCAAACATTAAAATATACACCATAGAGGCAGTTCAGGTTGATTGGGGCGAAATCTGTGTCTTTGCAATAGAAGGCCCAAGAAATAAAACATGGAAAAGTGTGCTCTTATACATACCCCCGGGAAATAAAACACACTTTTTAATGGAAACAATTGCACCACATGTTCTTGCGGCAGATACATTTATACTCCTAAGAGATTTTAATTATCATGCCGAGCTCGAAACTGACCCTCATACAAGAGACCTTATCACCAACCGGGCCTCACTGGGCTTAAAACATTTGATAACAGGCTCTACCCACACCTCCGGTCATACTCTAGATCTGCTATTTACCAACTCACATTACATAAAGATCAATCAAACTCTCCCCATCCCACGGTCAGACCACCACCTAATAAGCTTTCAACTTGGCCACTTGTTGCCTCAACTAGGCCCAAAGAAAGAAAAGAAGCTAAGTTGACCATGGAAAAAGATTAACCTTGAAACATTCGTGACAACCTTTGTCCCCATCCCCCCTCTGAAATGACTAACGTACGTGAGGCTGCGATAAAATTTGATACAGCCATTGTCAATTCCTTAGACTCTATTGCCCCGAAGAAGAAAATCAACTGCCCCAAAAAACTATCCCCATGGTTCACTTCTGACTTAAAAAAACACTAAGGTAGCTGTCAGAAAGACAGAACGCAAATGGAGACGCACTAAAAACATAACATCTAAGCATCAATACAAAACCCTACACCAACAATATATGGATAACAAAGCAACTGCCAAAAAAATCCTATCTTGGAGTTTGAATCAACCAAGCTTCCAACTCCCACAAGGAATTATACAAAATTGTGAAGGAATTCACCCCCCCCCCCTCAGACATAGCGACACATACCGTTTTGCAGGAGTGGGTGGACTCACTCTCAACCTCCTTTGTAAATAAAATAAATGACATCCACAAATGTTTTCCACAAGTCACCAACACACTGCGTAGTCAGAATAAAACCCTCCTTCGGAACACCTACTCTTTCAAAGAATTTAGGAAATTTACAGAAAAAGACACTTCTGACCTACTTAGTAGGATGAAATCTGGTTCTCCAACTGACACCGCATCCACACAGATTCTATCCAAAATCGGTCCAGCACTCATCTCCAACTTAACCTATATCTTGAATCTCTCATTTTCAGAATCTACTGTGCCTGCATACTGGAAGAAAGCTATTATCAGTCTGATTCTAAAAAAAACATCAGCTGACCCCAAATAACTTGCCAATTACAGACCAATCTCTCTCCTACCCCTGTTTGGAAAAGTAATGAAGGCAGCAGTAAACCATCAATTATCAACATATCGGGAAAGCAACAATTTACTGGAATCATCTCAATGATTCCGGTCGTACCATAGTACCGAGACAGCTCTGGTTGAAATCATTGATAATATTAGGCTTTCCCTTGATGCTAGACAGTCGGCCATTCTCATTCTGCTCGATCTGTCGGCGGCTTTGGACACCATCTCTCATGTCATCCTCCGGGAGCGTCTATGGGAGCTTGGTGTCGAGGGCCCGGCTCTGAAATGGCTTAAAAGCTACTTGACGGAACAGTCCACAAAAGTAAAAATAGGGTGTTTCTGCTCCAAAAGTCAACTCATTAATAAAGGCGTTCCCCAGGGATCTATTTTAAGTCCCACACTTTTCAACCTTTATGTGTCGCCCCTGGCCAAAATTATCAGAGACTATGGCTTTAATACAGTCTCCTACACCGTCGACACACAATTGTTGATTACTCTCAATTAAGATCCTACTGACACACAACTCAGATTTAAACAGTGCATGTCATCAGTAAACAAATGGATGTCAACTAATCATCTGCTCCTTAATGCGAGCAAAACAGAAATTATGCTCTTTGGAGACGTACAACACATATGGACTACGGATTGGTGACCTTCCTCACTGGGACCATGCCCCCCGCCCAAAACAACAGTGCGTAATCTGGGAGTTATCATGGACAATAAACTCTCCATGACAGACCACATTAACTCCCTGGTCCGTACCAGCTACGGATTAATGCGCTCCCTTAGGAAAATCTTTAAATGGATTCCCCTCTGCTCTCGGTTGCCCCTTGTGCAGGGTCTAATCATCAACCAACTGGATTATGGCAATGCGCTGTTTGCATCCATAAATGAAAGACTCCTGTCGAAACTACAAGTGCTGCAAAACACTGCGGCTAGACTGGTCCTAATTCTGCCTTCCCGATCCCCATCAGCTCCTAGCCTGAAGACCCTCCACTGGCTACCAATAATAAAGGGGGACTCCTTTAAACTATGTTGCTTGATTCACAAAACCTTGAACAACAAGGGACCCGTCTATCTAGCGAAGAAACTGGTTAAATATCAGTCAGGGCGCTCCCTCCGTTCATCCAACAAACACCTTTTAACGATCCACAAGGTTCGTACTGTAAAATAGGTCCTTTTCCAAAACTTCACCGGAGCTATGGAACTCATTGCCGCTACAACTTCGCCAGGAAATTGACCACAAAAAATGTCAGAAGATCTCAAAACATGGCTATTTTAATTTCTTTTACCCTTTCTAGTTTCCTGTGTTTGGCAAAGCACTGTGAGACCTAAGGGTGAAATATGCACTCAATGAATAGTTACTACTACTACTTAAAGAGGAAAAAACTAAATCAAAGCTCAACACCCTCCGCAAGCAATGGAGGTCATAAGAAAGAGGGTGAGAAGCATCGCAACAACCAATTTGCTCAATTGGAGATTCCAGGCTCATTATCTGGCAAACCGATGGGCTGCTTGACACAAATAAAACAATGGGAAGAGTTTGAACAGTGGGCCCGGCTAAATACAACTCAAGCTGCAATAATGACCTGCCCAGACAGTTTAAAACTGACCACAGTGAGCAATGCATAAAAAAGCAAAGGATCAACAAACCTCCAATAATAAATCATAAAACATACAAATGAGGCACAATCAACTTATAAAATCCCAGAGGATGGCCTACTTTCTCCTAGTGAAAACATTGCCCCTGGTCGAGGTGGTCGAGAAATTACATTACAGAGATGCCACCAACCCAGTAGAGAACAACTTCAAATAAAAGTAAATCTGCATCACGCCAAGCAGAGAGGGCACGATCTGAATCAACAGTCCTAAAATCAAAGTCTCACCCAAGGTCTGGCATCACAGTTACGAATTGTCAATCCAGCAAAGCCTTCAAATAACCAGATTTTATTTACTCCACATTACATTTCACAAGGACCACAAGATTACTTAAATAGAGGAAATGTCCTAATTCTAATGGCAGCCATCCCAACATTGAAACACCTCTCCTCATCTGACCTACTAGCAATCAAATTCATTGAACAGGTGAACAGTAACAACTTTGAACAAACTCTTTCAACTTGGAAGAATGAAGAAATGGCTCTGGCAAAACTAAAAGCTGTACCTCATTTTGAGGCCTGGGGTATATCTCTGTCTAAACGTACAAAGCAACATTACCCCACTGCTCTGTTACCCTCACACAATAATTAGCTTAATAAATCCAGTATTAGGCCTGTTTATTCAGTACTACATAGTGTGAGAGGCAAAGAGGTGGATAAGGCATCAACATTGAACATACAAGATACAATTCATATAGAACACGGTAGATCAAGGCCCGACAAACAAAAAGGATCAGCCTTAATAACACCTACTATATCTGAGCTCCCATCAATAAACATCTTGTCATGGAACATAGCAGGTGCAAAGAATGATCTGAAGGACAACATACCACATGAGAATTGGAAAAACTTGGAAATTGTTGCTCTTCAAGAAACATGGTTAATAGCACCTGTACACATAACAGGGTGCATTCTCCACCAAGTAAAAGCAGTAAGAACCCAGCGGTACGGTAGACCAAATGGTGGCCTTGCCATATATATCTCCACAACGCTAAACATTACAACAGGTTAACTGCCCAATACAACAATGGATATGCAACTAATACCAATGGATTTGGGTGGCAAGTACTATCATTCTTATTAACTTATATGCACATCCGAAACATAAGACTAAAAAAGCGCTACTTAAATTACTAACTCCAACTAAGCAGAACTTCGGTTTGAACATCCTATGTGGGAAATAATACTAACAGGCGATTTTTTCTCAAATTTATTATACACCCGGAGGAAGTCGATAACATAATAGCAGCAAATGCCGTCTGGTCACTGCAATCTCAAGCCCATTCAACGTTTAAATGATCCGACCTACAGGGAGAAGAAGCTAGTGACAGATCTTGGAAACCTCTGGATTAGAGTACTAAACGGCCGATCTGCACAGGATAGACCTACGGCTTGCACGTGTCATGCTCCCAACACACTATAGACTATACAATCATCTCCCTACCGCCGCTTGCCCAAACAAAATCTTTTTCAATCATATATACTACCTATAGTGACCACTCGCGCCAATGTCTTGAATTGATAACCTCCTTTCCAAGGCACATGAGAGCACCAACAGAGATAGTGTCAATAACATCGACAAATCTTAAACGCTTAAGACGGACAAGTAATACACTTCCCCAAATCGCATCAAGGGCAATGTAACTGATAATAACATATGCATTTCGGAAAGGTTTGGTAGTAGAATCTTGGGCCACCTTCTTAACAAACTTATTACAGGAGGCCCCTTTAAGAAACCCGCGCCAAAGTACGAGGGGCGACCAAAGCAGTACCTTGAGTAGAACACCCATAAATTTAAGGAAAATATTAAGAGGAGCAATCCAATCCACAAGAGGCCCAAATCTACTCAAAATGACCTGGGCACAAATACAATTACTCAAAAAGCAGTACAAGAAACAAATTTGGGATGACAACAGAATGCAACTGGATAATGATTGGGCCAAACTCCTACACAACGCCAAACGATCAAATGCAAGGACCTTTTGGGAACAAGTCAATTCACTTGTAAGATCTTCAAAAGTCATAATCACAACCTGCGTTACAGAGACTGTGTGGATACACCATATAACCAAAGAGGAGTATCACCACAAGGACCTTAACAAAGGTTCTGAATGGGATGTCAAAAAACAAAAGGGATATTGTCCTTTTGTTAAAAAAACCCTCACTCACCAACCTGGTTGGTGACATGCTTCATCATCGGGGTTCCACCCTGACGGCCGAATGCCATCAGGGTGTGCTGCGACACCTGAACTACAGTGGAGCTGGTTTCTTGAGTGAATAGTGCAAAAAGTGGTGTTAGAAATTGTCCTGGTATAACTTCTTGGGAAAAAAAAACGTTATTCATAAGCTACTGGAACAATATTAAAAACAGTGAGGAGATACTAAAGGGTAATAATGCCCGTGAGTATCTATGTGAATGGTCTACATGTTTCAACCTGTAAAAGGTAAATCCCAGGTTTTCGTCAGGACCAGAAAGAGGAAAATGGATGGTATACACACACTAACGTGCACCCAATCCTAGATTCCTGTAGCCTAACTGCAAAAATCGGAAGTAGGCAGTAGGCAGTATCTCAAACCTAAAATAGGCAAGGAAAAAGGAAGACCTGTGGGAGGAACAAAGGAAAAGCAGTCCCAAACAAACCAATTACGTGCCTGTAACGTAGTGTCGACTCTCACGTGTCTGCATGCTTCATGCGAATCCCATTCCGAACAGACAATAAACAAATATAATGCCTGGAGTGAATACATGCTTGTATTCTGGTAATATGGTGCTGGTTCGTCATATTTTTAATGCTCAGTGGTGCTATATTATAGCCATCTTTTATAGGCTCACTCAGACACACTGATCAATAACGGTGTGTATGGTGGCTGTAATCATATTTTAAACAGGTCACTCGCACACCAAGTATTGGCTGGGTGACTATCAAAACTCACAAACACTGTCGTGAGCTGAACGTAAATGCATGCATTTAGAATTATAACACAAAACAAAACATATATTGTAACATATAATGGGACTGGGAGTACCTTCCATTCACATATGTGAAAAATCCCTCACTCTCTTCTTTTGTTTATACATACACCATATAACCACGACCTTCTCAACAACAGCTAAGGAAAAAACTGTGGTGAGGAAAACACCGAACGATTCACAGACCAAGGGCCAAACCGGAATAATGCAATTGACACTAGAAACTTCAACAGAGTTTATAGCATCTGCAGAATTAAATGGATTAACAAAGCTTAACCAAGTGCATGCAATAGTTATGACCTTTAATGAGTCAGGAAACATAAAAAAGGGCACCATTACAAGCGGTCAACCATCTATACAACATTCTGAAGAACAAAAATCCAAGGTCAAAGTTAAGGGCAGACTAGATGGGGGCAGCAGGCCCAAATGGCGTACCACAATCAATCTAACAAGCAAGATCCTGACTTCTAGGCGTCCCAGTTGTTCTGCCTATCTCAGGAGGTAAAAAGCACAAACAATCTCCCAAAGAGCTGGAGAGGCTTTATAATCAATCCGGTTTACAAGAATGGGTATCAAACCGACCCAGCTAACTACCGACTGATTGCCTTAATAAATGCTGAAGCAAAATATCATGCCTCAAGGTCCAGTGGGGAGTCCTACTGTGAGGACTCCCTGTGCAAGGTTTGAGGATTTAGCTGTGCACTGATTGGGCTGTAGCCCGTGGTCAAGACTTGTTTTTGGTGACCCCACTGTATGCCAGTAAGGGGCCATCATAGACTGTGCCAAGTAATGAGTGCTGGGTGGAGCGCTCAGAGCACACACAGCCTCGTTACGGTGACCCCGTATGCCAGAGGCGGCCACCGATGAAGAAGATGTGTGACCAGTGTGGCGAGACACATGAACGCCCCATATATGAGGAGGGGCCATGGTGTGTGGACGATTGCACCTCAGGAGTCTATGTTGCATCCAGAAGGTACTGCTGGAACCCCTTATGCTGAGGGTGACTGTTGGGACCAACCCATTAAAGACTTTGGGATGTTGTCCGGTATTTAAGAGAGGATGTGACCGGTGGGACTAGCCGCACCAAAGGATCTGTCCTGACTGACTCCCGTGGATCAGGCGAATGCCAAGGAGAACAATACAAAAGACACACAATTGATGGACGGAATGCAGAACAAATCAAAACATTCACCCCCCGTCAAGAGATCTGGGTTAAATCCATCATTCTTTTGCTCACCATGCCACCCCAGTTTAGACCTGGCCATATGCAAATCAGTCTTGACTTTGTGCCTCATGGGAACAGTCCAGCTCGAACTGCACCCTCGCAGGACTCAAGTCAGGAGCCAAAGGACTGAATTCCCCCACTGGGGAGAACTTGAGACACTGCATCATTGTGAGCTGGAAGCTGCTCCAATTACTCCGGAGAGGAGCCTTTGCCGGCACAATACTGCTGCATGTACCGTGAGCTGCTCGCAGGACTCAAGTCAGGGGCCAAAGGACTGAATTCTTGAGACACTGCATCATTGTGAGCTGGAAGCTGCTCCAATCACTCCGGAGAGGAGCCTTTGCCGGCACAATACTGCTGCATGTACCGTGAGCTGCCTGACTTCTGTGAGCAGGATCCGATTTCCCCAGTGCCGCGCAGATGGTAGCTGCTGTAACACCAAAGACTTCTGTGCAGTAGGAGTGGGTAGGACTAGAACTAGGGCCTTTGGGACCTCAGGGGAATACTTGCTAACAGTATTGTAGCACAAGGGCCAGCTTTTGGCCTAGGGGACTGGGGTAAGGCGAAAGGCACCATTCTTCTCAGGGGAGCTGTGTGAGTTAAGATAATGAAAACAGCAGCACCCCTCTCACCTTACTCCATCCTTGTCCGTGTCCCTGCATTCCATGTCAGATTTGCCAGTTGAAAGGTGTCCTTCATTATCATATTGTGGGCAATGTTTTTAACGGGAAACATCCTTTACAACGAAACTTTTACAACGCACTACCATTACAACGCAACTTTTACAACGCAAACTATTACAACGCATAGCGCTTGGGGGCGCTCTAGGATAGGGAATAGGTTAATTTACTATCCAATAACCTTCCCTAGTGTCCACGGGGACTGGAGTTGGAATAGTAAATTAAACTATTCACTATCCAGCGCCCAAAAGCATTATGCGTTGTAATGGTATGCGTTGTAAAACTTGCGATGTAAAGGTAGGCGTTGTAAAAGTATGCGTTGTAACGTCATACATCCATTTTTAACACCTCATTAGCCCGTTTCCTTGCCCTCCTTTCACCTTCTCAACCCTCTTGACACACAGCAACAAAACCCTCATAAGTGTGAGGCAGCTAAGCTATGGGTGATTTAGGTGAGTTGGGGGAGGTACGGTGATGTTTGTATAGGGGGGCCATTCGCTGCTCAGTCAGAAACTGACCAGTGAGCACAAAAGGGCTTCCCTTCTGTGTCAGTTTATTCACTAGTATCAGCAAGGGTGCCAAATTTCTGTTCACAAAGGGTGCTATCCCAGCAAGGGTCGACTTTGTACAGTACCATAAATGCTTTATACTAAAATCCTAAAGATTCGAGAGGGAACCCTTGAATACAGCCTAATAGTATGCATTCCCTGAAACTGCCACCAGTAAATGTGGAATAACCCTTCTCATTACACGAAGGATGGTGTAACAGAGATTCACCTGACAACTACCTAGAGCCCCGACCTAAAGGGGGATTTTGTTGTTGTATTTGAATGTCGCATTTATTTGCCTATGTAGAGTTACAAATAAAATACACATTTTTATTATAAAATTAAGTATTTTGCTGGACATTGATTTATTAATTGTACTCCCTGCACTTTGAGTTATTAGTTGTTTCCACTGACCTGTATCTACATCCTCCTGCAGGAGGCTTGACTACTTGACCATAGTCACTGAGAGTCAAGTGTTGAGTAGGTACTTGGCCCAGTTGAACATGATCAATAGTAGGTAGGGATACGGGACATCAGAAATAAAATGTTTCAGCCACCACAGTTGGACCCAGTAGCACCTGCAGGCACTGAGGTCCTCTGAAATGGGTTATGACAATTGACGGCAAGCGGTGGGGCGCCTACTATAGGAACCAAAGACACAGAGATGGATTTGTTCATTTCCCAATTGCATCACTACTAAAATAAGTCTATTTCTTTCTCCAGACAAAGGTACAAAGGTGACATGCATAAGCAATAGAGAACACAGGTTTTGGAAGTGACCTCAGAACCATCTCCTTAGATCAGATGACAGATTTATATAGGGACAGAGGGTAGAGGATTACATAATGCATTTTCCAGAGTATTATTATTATTACATTTGTATAGCGCCTGAATCACCCCCAAAGGGGTATCTCTATGCTTGTGGACAGACATGAAAGTACTGGTACTATGTGAGGGGTCTAGAACAAAAATGTTTTCAGGGACTTTCTAAAATTAAGATGGTCCGAACGCTGTCTCAGTGTAATGAGGAGCGAATTCCAGTTCCGGGGGCGAGAAGTGAGAAAACGTTCCCCCTGTCCTAGATTTATTAATCCGGGGAAATTTGAGGAGGGATTTGGAGCTAGATCGAAGGTCTCTAAGGGAAGTATATTGGTAAACTTCTCCGCTGGATATGCTGGACCATTGCCAAACACTGTGAACAATGCAGCTGCCGCAACAGCGGGCTCAAAGATGATCTGTAAGGGGCGTTCAATACCAGCCATGCCGCTGTATTTTTGACTATCTGTAAGCGGTCTAACGAGGCCTCATTAGCTAAGAGAAATAAAGCATTACAGTAGTCGAGTCGACTCACAACTAACGTCTTAATAAGATTCTTACGTGTATGGTCTGGGAGGAAACGAAATACTCGTCTCAGCAGACTCAACATATGAAAGCATGAGCTCACCATATGGGTCACCTGCTCCTTCATGTTCAGACTCTGCTCAATGCAAACCCCCAGATTTTTTACTGATGTCTTTGGGGCTGGAGAGACACCCAGCTCCCATGGCCACTACTACTGAAGAGCATAATCTCTGTCTTCCCTGCATTTAATTGGAGAAAGTTTTTACACATCCACTGACATATTGCTAGCATGCCGGAAGAAAAGGTGGTCTGGGCAGTTGTGGAGGATTTGTCAAAAGAGAAGGTAAGCTGGGAATCATCCGCATATGATATTGTATGAACCCATATTTCTTCAGAAGATCGGCCAAGTGAGCAAGATAGATATTAAATCGCGTAGGGCTTAGACAAGAGCCCTGAGGTACTCCCTTGGACAGCTTCTTGGTCTTAGACCTATAAGGTCCCAAGTTAACTGTCTGGGAGTGATCAGAAAGGAAGCTTGTCATCCACTGCAATGCCTCTCCCTTTATCTCAGATTCCTCTAGTCTGCTGTGCAAAATCTGGTGATCGACCGTGTTGAAAGCCGCGGAGAGATCTAACAACACAAGTAGAGTGTATTGCCCTCTCTCTAGTGCTAGCCTGATGTTGTCCGTGACAGCCACTAGGGCTATCTCTGTACTATGTTTAGGCCTGAAGCCTGATTGCGACACATCCAGGCTACCTGATGCTTCGACATAAGCTTACAGATGTTTGTTAATGTGCTTTTCCAGGATTTTGCTCAGGAGCGTTAGGAGTATCACCAAGACACTCACCACCTTTAGTTTCTAGAATATCTCAGGTATATTCACCAACTCAAATTTCTACGGTACCACTGTCCCCAATTCCAGGAGTAAACCACTCAGGAAGGTTGAATCTAGCATTTACCCTGAGCTTGCAGTTGGCACTTCACAATGTTAATGCTGAGGAAGATGAGAAAGCCAGAGAGTTTGAGAGGGTAAAGCTAAGACTAACTCATGGGAACAAGAGGAGAGGGGGAGGGACAATTGGAGGAATGGGCCTGGGAAGAAATATTGCGAGTGAGAGAGGGAGAGGAGAAACAGAGAGAAAGCAAGAAAAAACAGAGAGTGGTAAAAGAAACAGAAGGAAAGAGAAAGAAAGCTGGAAAGGGAAAGAATAGCTAATGAGAGAGAGAAACGTAGGAAGGCATAAATGACATCTCCATCTGGGATATGTGACTCTACTTCAAGTTCATGCTAGGTTGTGGCCCAGGTTTCAAAAGCTCCTGTGCATGTTTATGTGGAAGGTCAGGATATTTTGGAACCATTTGTGAGCTTTGAGGTTGCTTGTAAAGTGCAGGCCTTAACAAGATGTCTAAGGCAACTGCCTGAATAGGGTGCATGCCATTGGAAGGGGCACCTGTCATTGGGAGGATTCCTGTGCCAGACCAAATGGTCTATGAGCAAATGAAGGATGCTCTCATTAAGAGGTTTGGGCTAAAGCCAGCTCAGTACCTGCTGAGCTACTGTGACTGCAAGAGAATGGATGGTGTTCAATTTGAGACTTGCATTCATGGTGTATTGCGTGATTTGAATGAGTGGAGAAGAGGAATGAAGGCCAAGGATTTTCAGTCCCTCAACCAGTTGATGGTGACAGAGTGACTCAAGGGGGAGGGCTTTACGCCACTTAGGCAATACCTGTCTGAGCTGACAGAGAGGGATCCAACAAAACTTCCAGTGTTAGCTGATAAGTGGTTGGCTGACAGGGTTCACAAAGGGCTGAAACGGCATGGTTCTAAGCCAAAGGGGGAGAAGAACCTTCCATAGACTGGAACCAAACCGGAGGGTAACGGCCAGGGTAATTCTCATGGGGCTCAAGGAGGGCCCAGGAAACATGGGAATGTTGATGCTATGTCTGAGAAGGAACAACGTAAAAATGGAAGGTAAGGACGCCTTCTAATTCCAAGGTGGTGACTTGCTTTCAGTGCCACAAGGTGGGACATTACAATAGAGACTGTCATGAGAAGAAACTTGACACAGTGAATTCTGTGATGGGAAGCATGTGACATGTGGGTGGAGGGACTCGAAAAGACATGGTTACACTCTACCTAATAGCTATAGACATTTGGAAGAGGGACCCAGGTACTCTGAAGCACATCCATCCTAATACAATGGGATTCGTGCAGGAAGTTAGTATCAATGGGAAGAGAGTGCCTGCCCTGAGTAATACTGGAGCATTCCACACCATGGTTGAGAGGAAGTTCCTTAAGCCTGACTAGATAATCCCTGGAGACAAACTCACTGGATTGGCAGCCAGTGGAGAGCTGTTCAGACAAAATATCGAAATTAAAATAACTTCAGGCAGAAATATCGAGTCTAAAATATCGTCACACAGAATATCGTTGTCAAGAATATCAAGTTTAAGGTAAGTAATATTGATTTTAACAATATCGAAATCATGAATATAGTTTACAAAAATATCGAAATCATTCATATCGTTTACAAAAATATCATTTTTTGATTATTTTTTATGTATTTGAGTATGTATTTTAGTTGTGTATGTTATAAAAGGTTTGTTTGATTATTGTTAATGTCTTAATTATTAGTAGTTTTGAAATTTTATTTTATAACTTTTTTATTTTTTATACTGTAGCGGGTTGTAGGGTTTATAGTGGTACAGGGTGGGAAGTAAACTAATTAAAAAATAATACTGAACTAAATATTTATGTTAATTGTATAATTAATTTTTTTCATTACATTTCAGGTGTGGGTTGTGCATTTTGTAGGAGTCTAGGGTGGGAAGTAAATTAATTAGATTTAACTAATAATTAAAATTCATGATTTAATTGATAATTACTTGTGTAAATTGTGTAATAGGCTGTTTAGGAAATTAATTATAGCAATTAATTAACAATGTTAATTTATATTAATTATTGAAATGATATGTAATTATCTAAAAAACGCAATTAAGAATTTTTTTATGTATTAGGTGTGAGTTGTGGTATTTGTAGGAGGAAAGGGTGGGAAGTTAATCAGTTTTTTATAGTAAGATATTAATAATAATTGTTTAATTGACAATTAAGAATGAAAGAGATGTAAATTCTTTTTTTAAAATTGATATATTAGGCCTGGGTTGTATGTTTTGTATGGATAAAGGGTGGGGAGGTAATTAAATATAATTATTTTAGAAGTAATAGTTAATTAATATTAATATTTTAATAAATATTTAATTATGTAACGTGTAAGATATGTGTTGTGTACTTTTAGAAATATAGGGCCGAAAGCTATTCAAGTAATAATACATTTAAAAATAGTTATTTAATTTTTATAATGATGTTGTTTATAATTGTATGTATTAATTGTGCTGTGCTTTTTAAATGTAAATAAAATTGGGCCTCATTACGATGGCCAAAGCACCGCCACCGAAAGACTGTCGTTGGTGGTCTTTCGGCCATCTTACCAGGGATCTCAAAAGTCCCCTGCACACGCTGTAGTAAAAAAACTTAGATAGTGCAATGATGAGAGAAAAGAGGAAGAAACACTCTTCATCCACTGCCTTGTGTGGTTCCAGGAGTTATTGTCCTTGTTGTGCATTCCTTCGTTCAAAGCCTTAGCCTAGCCAACATATGTTTCATTGCTACTACGCAGTACACAGCGACTTCTTCAGGGCTATTTTCCGATGATTGTGATCCTTACTGTTGGTTATATTTCCGTCCTGAAGGTATATAAATGGTCTCAGCAATGCCAGAGACTAAAGTTACATTTCTAGATTTCACATAAATCCCACCTCTCCTCCAGGTGAGAGAATTCTGTTTTTTCCAAGGAGCAGATTCTCTATTTTGAGATAAAGGGCGAGTATTCAAAGTATGCACCTCCTAATTACGTCCCCTTTACATGCTGGAGGATTGACCAGTTGATTAGTAGATCGGATGACCAGCAGCCACAGAACTAGTGCTGGCTGACAGCCACAACCGCATGGTGCCTGCCATGTAGTGCAGGGATATGTGTGGGTTGTCTGTTTTGGCCTGGGGTGGATGCTGCAGAGCGCAGAACCCGTCACAATGCAAAACATGGGCAATGTGACTGCCACAGTGGTGGTCGCATCATTAATTTCCCTGTGGGACTACCGCCTCATAGGCAGGTGGTCCCAAATATGAATCGTCTGTCCGCCATCCTATTGACCCCCATTCGATGTATTAGTTGATATTATTTTGAGAATATAGTTTTGTTTTTCATTATAATAATATTTGTAGTAATTTAGGATGTCTATTAAACATTGTAATACATATTTAATCTATTTAGATGTTTTATATTTGCATATTTATATTTTTTGTTATTTAGTATGTTTGTAAAATTATTTAATCTTACTCAAGTTAATCTTACTCAAGTTAATTAGTCTGTTTATCTTTACTCAAGTTAATTAGTCTGTTTCTAATGTTGCACTGATTGAAGTGAGAATATTACAATTTACCCCTCCACAATCCAACACTTTCCCTAATCTTGCACTGGCTGGAGTGGAATAGTAAATTGTACCCCTCCGCAATCCAACACGTTCCCTATTATTGCAGTGACTGGAGTGAGAATAGTCCATTTTACCCATCCGCACACTTTCCATACTGTTGCATTGACTGGAGTGGGAATAGTAAATTGTACCTCTCCGTGATCCAACAATTACCCTACTGTTGCACTGACTGGAGTGGGAATAGTACCTTTTACCCCTGTGTAATACAACAGTTTCCCTACTGTTGCACTGCGTGAAGTGGGACTACAAAATTTTACCCCTCCTGAGTCCAACACTTTGCCTATTCTTGTATAAATTGTAGTGGAAATAGTATATATATTCATTGTAAAAAAAAAATGTTTACTTTAAATTGTTTATATTTATATTATTATGTTTTTGTTTAAGTACAATTATAATTGTATATATTTTTAGTAAATTGAAAATTGTTATTTAGTTAATTTTTCTATTTATAAATAAAATGGTTCATTTTTAAAAACGTTTTTTATATTATTGGATATATATATATATATATATATATATATATATATATATATATATATGTGTGCATTTTTAATATTATTACATTAAAAAAGAACATTTAAATTATTAGTTTATTAATATTTTTAATTATATATATATATATATATATATATATATATATGTATATATATATATATATATATATTTATTTATATTTATTTTTAAAAACATTTTATATTATTGGATATATATATATGTACGCTGTTACTTCCCATACTGCCGGAGCACCCTTGTCCTTTGAGAAAGGTCTAGTATAGACCGAAATGCATCAGGAGGTGATTTTGCTGTAATTGTGCTAATAAAAGCCTTGAAACACAGGAAGGTGCGTCTCAAATCCTCTGTGAGAGAGAGACACTGCTGATATATATATATATATATATATATATATATATATATATATATATATATATATATATATATACGTGTGTGTGCATTTTTTATATTATTACATTAAAAAAGAAAATTAAAATTATTAGTTTATTAATATTTTTAATTAGATATATATAAATAAATAAATAAATAAATATATATATATATATATATATATATATATATTTATATATATTCACCAAGATTGCTTCAGTACTGAAGACTTCGCTACTGTTAGCTGTTCTCCCCGTCCAGTCACGGGCTGTGACTCACAGCAGTGTTCCGCTGTCCTTGGATGCAGGGGCCGGGGCAAAGCCAATCCCTTGGCGACATAGAAAGTGAGCTGGAAGCTCTGCCCATGATGCTCCGGCCAACTTGACAGGCGGGTCCCCCAAGCGCGCCAGGGGCTAGCACGCATAAATGCACACCAAGATTGCTTCAGTAGAAGAAACCGGAGGGACACAGCAGGGGAATCCAAAGAGAGAAACTTTATTTTCAGAACAGGCAGCATGACGCGTTTCGCAGTTGTAGCCTTAATCATATGCTTTACATCCAGGAAACTGCATCGGTATATATTTATATATATATATGTTTTACTTTCTGTAAACAATTAATATTGTTATAATTCTATGAAAATGATTAACTATATTTTATTTTTATTATATTAGGGTTATTGTTTAATGTTTACTATTTAAAGTTATATATATTTAAAAAAACAATATTTTAGACATCGATATTAGTGACAGCGATATTTTTCTTCAATATTTCTGTAATTTATATAAGTATAGGATGACAATATTTATGTCACAATATTTTTGTATGGCAATATTTTGAGTGTCGAAATTTTGTCAATGAATCCTGTGGCGAGGGCACGGAGTATCCGCTTGCCAGAGTTGAGATTGAGCTTAATGGCAAGACAGACATGATTGATATTGGGGTATGGAAAAGCAAGGATCTGGATATCTCTTGGGCAATGATTTGATTGCCCCAGGCTTAATGCCAGGACCAGAAGCCTTTATGGTTTGGGCCATGTCACTGTGCTGAGCAGAACACAGACTTCACATCAGTCTCAGAGTGAGGCTGGGACCATCTCTGATTTTCAGGGACCAGGAAACTGTATTTTGCAGGAAAGGGCTGGCTCTGGAAAGGCTGTGACTGGAGAGGTTACTGCTGATGCTCCACAGGAAGAGGAGAATGAGGCGCCCGAAGTAGACCATTTGCTGGATTCTGGGTCACTTTAAAAACTGCAGGGTTTGTTCGCTGCTGGATTACCCACCTGGGAAGATTTCCCCAAGGCACAGGAAGAGTGCCCTACGCTTGTGGGACTTTGGCAGGAAGCCCAGGATTAGGTCAGCGAAGGGATGGTCGGGAAACACCATGTTGGCTGAGATGATGGTCTACTATATAGTGAACCAAAATCCAGAGCCAAGTACTAGCAAAAGGCTAGTGGTTCTAACAGTGCACAGGAACATCCTGTTGTCACTAGCCCATGAAGTGCCCTTAGCAGAGTACTTAGGGATTTGAAAAACGCAGGATAGGTTGGACTCTCCTTTCCACCCGCCATGGATGCACAGAGACACAGAGAGGTTCTGTAGAACCTGTCCTCCTTGTCAGATAAGTGGTAATACAGGAGGGAAGACAAAGGCACAGTTAGTACCTCTACCAGTAGTAGGTGTTCCATTTTAGCAAACAGGAATAGATATGGTAGGTCCATTTGACCCCCCTTTCACAATCAGGCAACAAGTACATCTTCCTTGAGGTGGATCTAGCCACCAGGTACCCTGAAGCTGGTGGCTCATGACTGCAAAAGTAGTGGTAAGAGCTCTCCTACAGATTTTTCCAAGGGTCGGCTTTCCAAGGACAGTAATATCCAATGGGGTAACATAGTTCATCTCTTCCTATATGAGAAAAATGTGGGAGCAAGCTTTTTTGACATACCACTTCTCCACGCCATACCACCCATACCAATGGTTTGGTTGAGAGGTTTAACAAAATACTGAAGAGCATGATGGGAACTATGCCAGAGAACTTCAGGAAGAAGTGAGCTCGTCTTCAGCCATGTCTCTTTGCTTAACGAGAGATTCTGCAGAAGGGAGTGGGGTTCAGTCCCTTTAAGCTTTTGTATGAACACCTGGTACAGGGTCCTCTCACCTTAGTAAAAGAAGGTTGGGAGGGACCCTCAAAGTCTCCACAAAAGGATATGATGGAGTTTGTGATTGGCCTAAGGAAATTGATGGCTCACTACATGGGTCAGGCAAAGGAAAACTTGCCGGCCATCCAAATGCTGATGAAGGAATTGTATTACCAGAAAGCTACGCTGACTGGGTATCAGGAAGGTTTTGAGATGTGGGTGCTATAGCCTATTTCTCCAAGGGCTTTGGCGGATAAATAGTGTGGACCACACAACGTAGTTTTGAAAATGAATGATGTAAACTACTCGGTGCAGACGAGTGCCTAATCAAGAGGGTGTTCTATGTGAACAGGAGGAAGCCTTACCTCCAGAGATACTCCATAGTGAATGTCATGGCTGTGGCAGTGGAAGTTGAGGAGGACAGTGAGCCTCTTCCCGACTTGCTGCATTGTGACATGAAGGGTGGCACTGTGGAAAGGATTCAGCTAACCCTTGAGTTAATGCCTAGGCAGAGAGAGTGTAGAGAGGTGTTAGGACAGTTTACCAACCTTTTCTTGCTGACTCCAGGGTTGACACCTGTCTGTGTGCATGACATAGACGAGTGTAGCAGTCTGCGATTGAAGGCCAGAATGTACAGGATGGCGTTAAGGCAGAAGTTGGCAAAATGTTGAATCTGGGAGTAATTGAGAGATCTCATGGTCTTTGGTCTAGTCCTGTAGTTCTAGTACGAAAGTAAGAGTCAACTGACTTGTGGCTCTGCATGGACTACCGAGCCCTCAATGAGGCAACCAAAAATGATGCCCATCCAATTCCCTGAGAGGATGAGCTTGATGATCGAATAGGGGAGACAAAGTACTTTTTGAGCAGCTTGGATCTGAACAGTGGTTATTAGAAGATGTTTTTGCCACCAAATGCTTAGGAGAAGACTGAATTCTCTATGCCAGAGGGGCTGTATCCATTTGAGGTGATGCCCTTTGGATTTAAGAATGCTCCTGCTGCTTTTTAGTGTTTAGTGAACCATGTTCTCACTGGGTTGGAGGATTTCTGTGTGGCCTACTTGGATGATATTGTGGTGTTCAGCAAATTCATGAGAGGAATACCTGAGGCAAACTGTACAGGTGTTGGCAAGGATACAGCAGGCCAAACTGACCATCAAGTCACCTAAGTGTCAGGTGGAGCAGTCCTCTGTAGTCTACCTTGGGCATGAGGTGGGGGACAGGAAGATTCACCTGTTGGATGCCAAGAATTAACCTGTGATGGAGTGAGATTTACATACTACCCAGACTCAGCGGAGAGCCTTTTTAAGATTCACTTGGCATTACCAAAACTCTGTGGTAAACTATTGAAGTATAGTTGCCCCACTGACTGCTTTGGCCTCTAATAAGGAGCCCAGGAAGGCAATATGGACTGCAGAGTGTCAAAAGGTATTTGAGGAACTGAAGAAGGTACTATGCACTACATCATTGCTGAAAGCATGTGACCGTAGTCTGCCTTTCATTGTACAGACTGATAACTCTGACAAAGGATTTAGAGCGGTGTTGGTTCAACTGGATAACAAATGAAGAGAGTGCCTGGTAGCCTTTATTAGTAGGAGATTACTAATCACAGAGAAGAACTGGGTGGCTATTTAGAAGGAGTTATTTTGCTTAGTGTGGGCCTTGCAAACAGTTCTACCCATATTTGTTTGCCACTAAATGTATGGGGCAAAGAGATAATAAGCCACTGAAATGGTTGATGGCTATGAAGGGAGAGAATCTCAAGTTCTTGAGATGGTCCATTTGTTTCAAGGGTTAGACTTTTTACTGGAGCATAGAGCCAGCTTGAGCCATGGGTTTACTGACGGACTTTCCTGCTGGTTTTACCGATCTGACCACCCAACCTTTCAGGTTAAGAGTTGGGTCAGGGTGTTGAGATCTGGGAGGGGTGTTTGTTGGCATGGAAAAGTCCTCTTTATGGTTATCGATGTGTACCCCTGCCACTAGAGCCCACCCGTACTGTTGTCTGGATCCCTAATGCTGATTTATTCTAATAGGAAAACACAGATAATGTGTGTAAGCCATGACATAGCCCTGTCTCACAGATTGTTATCTTGTTGGATGGGGACGGGAACCCACATGAAGTACCCTCATAGTGGTGGAAGGTTACTGCCTTTGTCAGGAATTAAGCAGCACAAGCCTGGCGACAGTAGCATACCGTACAGTGATCAGTAGTACTGAACAGGACCTTTTTACCCTGTGTCAGAGGAGTGAGGCCTGCAGGCTCACTCACCTTTTTAAAAGTTGCATTGCTGGGTGCTTAACCTACATCAGGTGAGTTGCGGAGTGCTGCAAAGCATAGGAGTAGTTACTGCGTTATTTGTATATGTGCCTGGTAAGAGTACATTACAAGGATAGAGTAGTACTGTGCAGTGCGTGTGTGGAGAGCACATGTACTGGCCATGTGTATACAGAGAGCTACACATTACATAGGAGGTGTAGGGCTGTGCAGTGTATGTGTGGATAAAGCAAATGCTGACTGTAGGTGTGCTTGCGTGGAGTACAATATGAAGGGTGAAGTGTTGTGCAGTACGCACAAAGTGGGTGTGCGTGCTGCCTTTGTTTGTGCTTGTAAAGTACACAAACTGTTAAAGATAGAAACTCAAAAATAAAACAAACAACCCACCGCCTCAAATGCTCAAAAAGAACACTTAATAAACAATAAGAAAAACTACTTTAGTTACAAAAAATGATTATTAAAAAGCATGAACATCTTTAAACATCTGTATTGCACGAAAAATAATTTCAGTGAATATTCCACTTAAATTATTCACGTAAACTAATTTGCTCTTTTATTTTTTGTTCAGGTGCCACTCCCCCTACAAAGCAAAAGTTGATGTGAATAATTTAAGTGGAATATTTATTGAAAAATATTTTCTGTACAAAACCGATGTTGATGCATTTCAATAAAGGATAATGTTTTAGTAACTAAAGTAATTTTTCTGATTATTTGGCTGGTTTGGTCACGGTGACACTGTCCATGGCCACCTGCAAGATAGAAGGGAGTGTTATGTTACCGGGGCGTGTGGGCTCACCGCACTTTCTTGTGCTTGCTCACTCTGATGGTCTTCTCGTGGAGCATCGTGGCCCTGGGTAAGTTTTAATAAGTCACTACATTTCTTCCTGGTTTTTCTCAAAGTGTACTTTTGGAATTCGCTATAGGTTTGCCTTCTATCTTTATCATTCGGCCGACGTAAACATTTTTTTTTTAAAAGCCTCTCAATCAGGGACAGACTCCTTAGCAAGGCAAAATGGTCAGATGGCATGTACATATTTTATGTTAGTGAATACACTGTGCGAAATTTGTTATAATTCAATATTTGTTATTGTAAGAGGTTCTTAAGAAAACAACAGAAATTACATGAAAGTTAATATAAATTTCATTTCACATGATGTATTGTCGCATAAAAAGACAATATTTAACTACCGTAACACAACCATATCCATATGAAGAGAAATTTATTAATTTTCAGCATGATATTTCACTGCAGATGAACTTACTTTCACACTGGCCCGTTGGTAGGATGAAGGTGCAGCATTTGAGGAGTAGTAGAGATGTTAGTTTCGAAGAACACACTTGGTAACTGCAATCCCTCTTTAAAAAGTAGGTTTCTTTTGCTTTGAGGAATACACTGATTAATTACATTTTTGGGGATGGTGTGTATATATTAGTCTGTATACCTGTTAGAGGTTGGTACAGACATTTTGATTGATACACTCCTTGAAATGGAAGTGGTTCATGTTAGATTAAAAATTACACAAAAAATCAAAAAAAGTAGAAAATTAAATGTAAAAATAAGAACCAGACTTGTTGATTTTAATAAGTGAAAAGTGTTAATTACATTTTTTTAAATGTTTCTGCCCTGATGAAACACTTTGGCTGGGTCTGTTTTAAGTGTGATGGAATTGGATACCTAATAAAAAGAACTTTATGGAAAAAGAAACCAACGTCTGGAAATTAATTGAAAAACGAAATCTGGAAAGTAATTGAAAACAAACGAATGATTACAGATACATGCAATTCGAATTAGAAAGTTCAATGTGAACAAGGAAATTAGGTTGCCCTCCTAATATTGTGAAAACAGTGGTGTCATCAATGATGCAATTTGAGATGTCATCAGTGATGTAATAAATTATGTCATAGAACATGTCTTGAGGAATACCAAATGTGAGGTCACAAGCAGTGCACGGCAAGGGCACAAGTTATAGTTAGCGCTGCTAACTATGATTGGTGAATTTCTGTAGTTTGTTTTGTTCAAAACGTTAATGATGTCACTGGCAAATTCACCTAACTATAACGTTACTTTAACCTTTGGTTTTATCAGCGATTTTATATATGTACTGGTGAATTTCTATAGCTTTTTTTTGTTCAAAACATTGATGATGTCACTAAAAAATTCACCTAACTTTAACGTTACTTTAACCTTTGGTTTTGTATATATATAAAATTGCTGACGAAATCAAAGGTTAAAGTAACGTTATATACATGGTGAGTGATATCACTGATCATATCTCAAATGAAATCACTGATGACATCACTGATGACATTATCCAGTGATTGTGGGTGTTTTCAAAAAGGTTATAACTGTTAAATATGTATACCAAGGTGTATTGGTGAATCAGTGGGTGTATAAGTGCCTGTATAGATGAATCAGTGGGCACATGACTGACTGTATAAGTGAGTGATTAGATCTCTCAGTGAATATGTGGGTGAGTGACTAGTTGTGTGAATTTCTATATCAGTCTGTCAGTTGGGTCTATGTGGCTGCATGGGAGTGTGTTTGGGTACGTGAGTGGCTGTATTGGTGAGTGATTGGTTCTCTGAATACCTGTATTTTTTTTTTCTGAGTGGGTGGATGAGAGGGTGTGTGGCTGCCTGTATGGATGAGTGAGTGGGTGAGTCAGTGGCTGTTTGGGTTAGTGAGTGTGTGTGTGAGGGGCTGTGTGAGTGAGTGTGTGTATGGATGTGTGGGTGAGTAAGTGGATGTGTCAGTGGTATATGGGTAAGTAACTGGGTATGTACAAGGCAGTATATATGAGTGATGGGATATAGGAGTGACTGTATGGGTGAGTGACAGAATGTGATAGTGACTGTATGGATGAGTGTGTGCTTGTGTCATTGACTGTATAGGCGAGTGAGTATGTGTTTGTATCTATATGAGTAAGTGAGTGGGTGTGTGTATCTGTATGAGTGAGTAAGTGGCTATCTGATTGACTGTATGGGTGAGTGACTAGGTGTGTGAGTAGATGTATGGATGACTGTGTGTGAAAGGCTGTGTGGGTGTATGAGTGGATATGTCAGTGGCTGTATTAGTGACTGAGTGGATGTATGAGCGGCTATATGGGTGAGTGGATGGATGTGTGTGTAGATCTATGAATCAGTGAGTGGGTGTGTAAGTACTGGTATAGGTCTGTGAATTGGTTTGTGAATGGTTGTGTGGGAGTGGGTGTATGAAAGGTTATATGGGGTGTGTGTGGGTGCATCAGTGATTCTGTGGATGATGTCATCAGTGATGTCTTCAGTGATGTCATTTGAGATGTCATCAGTAATCTCATCAATTATGTCACTGACCATGTCATGATATGTGAGGTCATAAACAGTGCATTGCAGAGGCGCAAGTTATAGCCAGCTCAGCTACGTATAACTGCTGAATTTCACTGGTTTTGTACAAGTGACATCAGAACCTAACTATAACATCCCTGTAAGCTTTGGTTTTTGATTGAATTTCACGTTCCATGCACCATACAGTTCTGCCACCCGACTGGAGGTCCTCACGGCTTCTTAACCTGCAACTACTTTAACCTTGAGATCAGAACCATGCCGGGACCACTGCATGACACCACTACCTCTGACCATACCAGGATCCTACTATCCAAAACCGCACTAGGACATTGCAACAAGTACTACCCGCATTTCATTAGGTGGCCATCTGCTTGGGCTTGTAATCCTTTGCCTCTAAATCTCTCTGGCCACACTTTATTCTAGACCCTGCTATACGGCTTGGGCATCTCTTGAATATTGACCCTCACGCCACTCCCAGTCTCGGCCTCGCCATACATGTCAGGTAATCCAAGCTCCATCCTTGGGTCTCCTCGAGCGTTTGCTCTTATCTTCTTTAGACACTTATCTTCTTTGCCCCACTTTGCCTGTAGATTTTATGACCTCTGTCCAGGCATTTGAAATCCTCCTCTCTTCCTGCTTCCCCAGTAAGAGCCTGATCCTAACGTTCTCTGCAAGCCTTTCCACCACCTTCCACCCTCCGTGTTATCACGTTGCTGGTGCTTGGACCTGGTAATCTCTCTCCTAACCTACTGCTAGAATGTTTAAAACTATCTCCCGACCCTTTGGTGTTCTGCAATGCCATGTCTGCTGCTTTGACTCGGTTCTTCTCCTAAGGGGCTTATGCCCATTCAGCCCCCCTCTATCTTTGGATCTCTGCCTTCCCTAAACCGGGCAATCTGTCAAAACCTTGCAGTATCACAACGCAGGCCCTTGGACCTAAGAATTCTTTAACCTCAACCTACCCTACTGTATTCACCTACAAGATGGGAATCTCAGTCACACCTCTACTGTTTATAATCCTCCCTGATCTGATGCATTCTTGTAAAATTTCCTTTTTCTGATTGCTGCAAGGACACATAACCCTACCTGTATACTCTGTACTCCTGTGACTGGCCAAAACTGTAGGTACCTCTATTGTTACCTGGTTCATTAATGCTGATATTTGTTTTTTACATTTGAATGTGAAACCAAATCTTATCAATATACTATTTTGGTTTATTTTTTGGTTTCGTACACTAGGAATGTAACTTTGCAACTTACATAAGACACTACTTGATGAAACTTTGGCCTGTTTTTTATTTAAAAAAATGTAATTATTGTGACCACCCCCACCCACTACGCCGGACACACACTCGACCCCGTCTTCTCATCCAACAAGGACATCACCTTCAGCCACGCCACCAGACTCCACTGGACGGACCACAGCTGCGTCCACTTCAGCTTCAGAAGGACCACGATCCACCACCACCAGCAACAGGTTGCACGCAGAAGCTGGAACAAGATCACAGCCGACCAGCTCGCGACTTCCCTGAGCATGAACCCTCCCACCAGCGCAACGAACCCAAGCCAGGCGGCCACCAACCTCACGCAGTGGATCAGCGACTGCGCAGACGACCTCGCCCCCCTGAGGACCCCGCCTAGCAGACCCGGCAGCAAGAAAGCCTCATGGTTCTCCGACGAACTCAAGAGCTCCAAGAAGAACTGCCGAGCCCTCGAGAGAACCTGGCGCAGAGGCCCAACACCGGACAACATGACTGCCCTCAAGCTCGCCACCCGAAAACACCACCAGCTCATCCGCGCCACCAAGAAAACTGCTTTCAAGGAACGACTGAACAACAACGCACACAACAGCAAGGAACTCTTCAACATCGTTAAAGAGCTCTCCAACCCCAACGCCGGAAACAACGACATCACCCCTTCGCAAGACCTCTGCAACTCCCTCGCCTCCTACTTCCACAACAAGATCGCGGACATACACAACAGCTTCAGCACTCAACTGATGCACGCCACGACCGAACCACCGCCTCCCACTACCACCCTCCGCGCCTGGACCCCGATCAGCACCGAAGACACCGTCCGCACGATGAACTCCATCCACTCCGGATCTCCGACCGACCCCTACCCCCACCACGTCTTCAACAAGGCCGACGCTGTCATCGCACCCCACCTGCGGGACATCATCAACACCTCCTTCAACACCGCTACCTTCCCGGAGAGCTGGAAGCACGCCGAACTCAGCGCTCTACTCAAGAAGCCATCAGCCGACCCCACCGACCTCAAGAACTACCGCCCCATCTCGCTGCTCCCGTTTCCTGCAAAAGTCATCGAGAAGACCGTCAACAAGCAGCTGGCCGCCTTCCTCGAGACGAACGGATCCCTCGACCTCTCGCAGTCTGGATTCCGGGCCAACCACAGCACCGAGACCGCCCTGATCGCAGCCACCCATGACATCCGAGCACTGCTTGACAACGGAGAAACAGCAGCGCTCATCCTCCTAGACCTCTCCGCGGCCTTCGACACTGTCTGCCACCGTACACTAGTGCAGCGACTCAGCAACGTCGGAATCCAGGAGAAGGCACTGGAGTGGATCACCTCCTTCCTCGCCGGAAGGACACAGAGAGTCCGCCTCCCCCCGTTCAGATCTGAAGCCACGAAGTCATCTGCGGCGTTCCCCAAGGCTCCTCGCTCAGCCCAACCCTCTTCAATGTCTACATGAGCCCCCTCGCAGCCATCGCACGCCAGCACAACCTCAACATCATCTCCTACGCCGATGACACCCAGCTGATCCTCTCCCTCACCAACGACCCCGCCACCGCCAGAGCCAACCTTCACGAAGGGATGAAAGAGGTAGCCGAATGGATGAAGAACAGCCGCCTGAAACTGAACTCGGACAAGACGGAAGTCCTCATCCTGGGATCCTCACCCTCCGCCTGGGACGACTCCTGGTGGCCCCCCGCCCTAGGCAGCGCACCCAAACCAACAGACCACGCACGCAACCTGGGATTCATCCTGGACTCCTCCCTCTCCATGACCAGACAAGTCAACGCCGTCTCCTCGTCGTGCTTCAACATCCTGCGCATGCTACGTAAGATCTTCCGGTGGATCCCCACCGAGACCAGGAAGACGGTCACCCAGGCCCTCGTCACCAGCCGCCTGGACTACGGCAACTCCCTCTACGCCGGAACCACCGCCAAACTCCAGAAGAGACTCCAGCGGATCCAGAACGCCTCAGCACGACTCATCCTGGACATCCCCCGTCGCAGCCACATCTCCGGACACCTGAGAGACCTGCACTGGCTCCCGGTCAACAAGAGAATCACCTTCCGTCTCCTCACCCACGCACACAAAGCCCTACACAACCAAGGCCCAGGGTACCTCAACAGTCGCCTCAACTTCTACGCTCCCAAACGCCAGCTCCGATCGACCGGCCACGCCCTCGCCGCCGTCCCCCGCATCCGAAGAGCCACCACAGGGGGACGGTCCTTCACCTACCTCGCCGCCAAGACATGGAACTCCCTCCCGACCCACCTCCGCCTGACCCAGGACCACCTCGCCTTCAGGAAGCAACTCAAGACCTGGCTGTTCGAGCAGTAGCGGACCCCCCTCCCCTAGCGCCTTGAGACCCTCTGGGTGAGTAGTGCGCTATATAAATGCTTTGATTGATTGATTGAATTATTACCTTGTACTTTTACTGGGTTGATCCCCCCTAATTTACAATATATTATATCACCACTCCCTACACCTCTAGATTCTAACTTTCAGGGTCACATGTCCTTTCTATTACTCCTCCTACTCTTCCTCTCACACTCCTTTTCCCTTTTCCTGTCATGTTCTTGACATGACTCATTGCGTATAAAAACATTTTGTTATATATTTTTGTTGCCCATGACACCAGCCATGAGAAAGCCACAGGCCTGCACGCCATTAGGGGGTGAAACATGAGTTGGCTGCTCATGCTATGTCTCACATATGTTGGAGCTTTGCCCAACGTTAAAGATTATAAATCACAGTTCACCAAATGCAAGACTTTGATTTCAGAAACATATGTGGATTTCAAAATTATCTTTGCTACAGACACTTAGCTCTGTACTACAATTGTTTTTGGGGGCTGACCACAAGGCCTGGCTTGTGGCCAGACACCCTGTGGTCAATCCCCTAAAGGCTTTCAACCCCCACACTGTGCAGGGCCTTCGGCGTGCACAATGGGGGTTGGGCAAATGGCCTGCAGCCAACCCATTCATGCAGGCAACCCCATGCTGCACTCAGCCTTGTGTAGTGGAGGGCTGGCCACAGGGCCAGGCCCTGGAGACCCCATCTCTTTCTATTTTTAAGGGGGGGGGGTGTGGCCCCCAAGCTTAATAGGGCCGTGGGGACTCAATCCTCACCAGAAATGACAAAGTGGTAATCATGCGGACAATCCACTCAGGGGCCCCAATGGTTCCATGCCCCCACCACCTCTGCAACTTGGGAAGATCAACCATCAGCACCACCCTGCCCACATCATCAACACTTCTACCATGTACGCCACTCTCCCGGATGAATGGAAACTTGGAGAAATCAACACCCTCCTCCAGAAGCCCACAGTTGACCCAAATCAACTGAGCAGCTTCAAATCCATCTCTCTGCTTCCCTATCCAGACAAACTGATTGAAACAGCCATCAACAAGAAACCCACAACCCAACTTGAATGTCATCATCTTCTAGTCAACACTCAATTAGGATTCAGAAAGCACCACATTACCAAAAACAGCACTCATCGCTGCCACTGATTACATTTGAATTATCATGGACCAAGGAGAAACAGTGTCCTTCATTACTACTTGACCTCTCTGCAGCTTTCAACACTGTCTTCTATAACACCCTCATCAGAAGACTCCATGAAATTGTCATACAAGGATGCACTCTCAAATGGATCTGTTGCTTCCTCACGGGAGGACCCCAAAGGGTCAGGCTGCCACACTTCACATCAGAGACCAAGAAATTGATATGGGAAATCCCACAGAGATCGTCCCTCAGCCCCACCCTTTTCAACATATACATGACACAGCTCGCCAACATCATCCGATCACAAGACGTCACCATCATGTCCTACGCCGATGACACCCAACTCATCCAATAAATGATGGACAAAACAACCACTGACAGAACCAACTTCACCAACTACATGACCATTGTAGCAAACTGTATGCGAACCAACTGCCTGCAGCTCAAATCTGACAAGATGGAAGCACTGGTCGCAACAAGACCTCCCCATGGGATACCACCTGGTGGCTGTCAGAGATAGGACCAACACCCACATCCACAGATCATGCAGGAAATGTAGTGATTATCCTAGAAGACAAGCTTAACATGAATGCTCAAGTCAATGCAATGTGCACCTCGTGCTCCCACATCCTGTGCATGCTGTGAAATGTCTTCAAACGGTTGCCTCACAACACCAGAAGGATCATCATGCAAACACTCATCACCAGCAAGCTAGACTACAGCAATACTCTGTACGCTTGAGACCATCCAGAACACCACTGCAAAACTCAAATGTGCAGGTCCGTTTGCCAGCTCCCCTTGCTGCCCTCAGCACTAGTGCCTCTATCTGGACCATGCTGTGCACAGCACTTTGCGGTGCTTTATTGTTATTATTGTGCCCATTACGATTAGCACATTATTGCCCATTGTTTGACTTGTGTGTAGTCACTGGTTTTGTTTACCGTTTTTTCACTCCCCTCACCATTAGCTTTTCCCACTGAGCACCATTTTACCGCTGCGTCCCACGTCCCACTTCCCACCTCTGAGCGATCCTCCCCTCCCAGGACCTACTTAATGGAGGCTGCAGAATGGCCCCATTGAGCAGGCCCATGTGCCATTGCTGCCCTCAGCACTAGCATCTCTTCCTGGACTGCTGTGCACAGCACCTCGTGGTGCTTTATTGTTATTATTGTGCCTGTAATGGTAAGTACATTATTGCCCATTGTTTAACTTGTGTGTAGTCACTGGTTTTGTTTACTGTGTTTTTGCTCTCCTTGCCACCTGGTCCACCCTAGGAGCCCCGTTTTCCTGCTTCCTCCCGCTTCCTGTCCCCGAGTGCATCCGCTCCTCCGAGGATTTACTTAATGGAGCCTGCAGCATTGCCCCATTGAGCAGGTCCCGTGTGCTAGCTCCTCTTGCTGCCTTCTGCACTAGCACTTCTTTCTGGACTGCTGTCAACAGCACCTCGTGGTGTTTTATTGTTATTATTGTGCCTGTTATGGTTAGTACATTATTGCCCATTGTTTGACTTGCATGGAGTCACTGGTTTTGTTCACTGTGTTTTCGCTCCCCTTGCTACCCGCTCTTCCCACCGAGTGCCATTTTCCTATCACCTCCCGTTTCCCTCCTCCCATGCTCCTACCTCCTCCCAGGACCTACTTAATTGAGGTCACAGCGAAGCCGCACAGGGTGTGCTGAAGGCGTACAAAAGTCAAGCCTGTTTGTGCTCATCCATGCCTGAACCGCGCCCAATGCCAGGAACCAGCACCGGACCCTCCTGCCACCCACCGATACACCACCACTGAGCTCCGGGACCTGGGCTCCAGACACCACAACAGCTGCATCACCTCTCCCCGATCAATGAGAACCCTTTGCCTGCCACCGCTGTCGCCTTACCTGCCATGCAGGACCACCTGCCCAAACAAGAACCCTTGCCACACCCACCCAGGAGACCATGAACACCCCATAGCTTCTCCAGTGCATTCTGCTCAACACCCAGTCCCTCTACAAACATGCCACAGAAATCTAGGATACCGTGACCACCCTCACACCAGACATGATGTTCATCATGAGACCAGGTTCAACCCGTCCTCAACCCCCAACATCACCACCGCAACGCCTGATGGCTACAAGATGATACACCAAGACCTCACCAACAAAAGATGGAGGAGGCATCGCCATCATCCACTAGGAAACTCTCTGATACACCGCCATTGAAGACAACACCGTATCTATCATGGAACACCTCAGTTTGAAATCTTCACCAGGGCGACCATTAGAGGCACCCATGACTACAATGCCCCAGGTCTACAACCTATATTCTGCATGCCATCTCTAAATTCATCCCCTCTCTAGCTATCAACTCCAAGCACTACATTCAACTCAGACTCGGAGACCACATCTTCCACCTCTACGACCCCAATGAAGCCAACTCCACCAATCTCCTGGAAAGCTTGATCAACGTCGGCCTCACGCAACTGGTCACCAACCCCACATGCAGGGCAGGACACACGTTGGACCCGATCTTCATTTCCAGTGACAGAGTCAAGTACAGCCATGCCACCAAATTTACCTGGACCGACCACACCATTGTCGACTTCACCATCACAGATACCCGAGTCACCACCGCCATGCCTCTGAGCTCCTCCCACCACAGCTGGAGCAAAGTGACTGAGTCCAAGTAAACGGAGGCCATCAACACCATCCAGCCTGATGCTGCATCAATCCTGGAAGAGGTTGTCCAGAATTTCTCCACTTGGATCACCAAATGCGCCGACACAGTCGCCCCCATGATTCCCGCCAAATCCAGTAGAACCTCAATACAAGCCAACTGGTATACATCAGAACCCAGAATAATCAAGCACAACTGAAAATGACTAGAAAATTAACTACACACCCCCAAAGATCCCTACTGACCAAATTGCCTTCAAAAGCAGCCCTCAACAAGTACCACCAACGCATCAAGGACATGAAACGAGACGCCCTCACAGATCACATCAAAAGAAACACCAACCACATCAAGGAACTCTTCAACATAGTTAGAGAGTTCTCCTGCTCGCCAGCCACCGAGAACATGGTCTGCCCCTCCCAAGAACTCTGCAACACCCTGTCGGACTACTTCCACAGCAAGATACCCAACATCTACAAAAACCTGGATCCCCAACCTACTGACTTTGGCTTCAGCAACCTCCCTCCAGCCACAGAGACCAGTGACTAAGTCACCACATGCAATCCTTTCACCACACACATTACCACAGCCATCATGTCCTCCATCCACACCAGAGAATCCACAAACCCCTGCCCTCACCATTTCTTTAACCTTGGAACCAAAGAAGTCAGTGCAGAGCTCACCAACATCCTCAATGCCTCCATCACCACGACGCCCTTCCCGGATGAGTGGAAACACGCTGAGGTCATACCCCTCCTGGAGAACCCTACACCAACCCCAGCGAGCTTGAAATCCTCGAGAAGGCCATCAACTACCAGCTCACTGAACACGTAGAAAAAAACAACCTGCTCAATGCCTCCCAATCTGGCTTCCGTGCTGACCACATACCCGAGACTACCTGGATAGCCATTATCAATGACATCAGATCCATCCTCAACCAGGGTGAAACAGCAGTCCCAATCCTCCTTGGCCTTTCAGCTATATTCGACACCATAGCCTACCACACACTCATCAACAAACTCAACCACATTGGCATCCAGGGGCACTCCTTCATCAATTGCATCCTTCCTCTCAGGATGAACTCAGAGAATCTGCCTACCACAATTCACCTCGGAAATCAAGAGCATCATCTGCAGTGTACCCCAAGGATGATCCTTCAGCCCCACCCTTTTCAGCACCTACATGACACCCTCGCCAACATCATCAGAACCCAGAGACTCAACATCATATCCTATGCAGATGACATCCAACTCATCCTCTCGCTCACCGAAGATCCCTCCACCCCTAGAACAAATTTTTGATATGCCATAACCACCAGTGTCGCTGACTGGATGAGGGCCAACTGCTCTACTTTTCAAACACGGGCAAGACGGAAAGTGATGATCATTGGGAAGAACACCTCCCCTTGGGACAAAACCTGGTGGCCACCTGAGCTCGGACTCACACCCACACCTACAGACCACACCTGCAACATCGCATCGTCCTTGAAAGAAAACTCACCATTAAGCACTAAATCAATGCAGTCACCTCCTCCTACTTCCACACCCTCCACTTGCTCTAAACAATCTTCAGATGGATCCCCATCAACACCAGAAAGACTATCACCCAGGCACTCATCACAATTAGTATTACTGCCCTCAAGAGATTCCAGACCATACAGAACACAGCACCAAGACTCATCCTCAACCTTCCCAAGTGGACCCCCATCATCCCTGCCATAGGAAACTCCATTGGCTCCCCGTCCATAAGAGATGCCAGTTCAAGTTACTGATACACGCCTACCAGGCCCTATATAGTAGGGGTGGGCGGACATTTCCGTTCCGCCCACGGAATGTGCGGAGATTTGCCCCTTCCGCAAAGAAGGTGGAAAAACGGGACAAATTTCCGCACACTCGTGGGCAAAACGGAAGTTGGCCGCCCGCCGCTCGCCAGGAATGCGCATGCACAGGCTTCCGCGCATGCCCAGTTTCAAGAAGAAGGCGCGATAGACCAGGAAGAGATGACCCCGCGATAAGGTAAGTGTTTTAAATCTTATTTTAGGCTTTAATCTGTTTAATATTGCGGGCGGGAGGTGGGTGTCACGTAACAGAAATTTGCACAGAGGTACCGAAATTGGTTCAATTTCCGTGCCTCTCCGTGAAAGGCCCGTACGCGACTTCCGCCCACCCCTACTATATAGCCAGGGACCAGCAGACATCAACCACTGCCTGAACTTCCACTGACCCGCCAGACACCTGCACTTTGCCGCCCTAGCCCTCTCACACACACCCTGTATTTGCTGAAGCCACAGAGGAGGTAATTCCTGCTCCTACCTCACTGCCAAGGGCTGGAACGACCTACCCCTCCACCTGTGAACATCACCATCCCTGGCAGGATTTTAGAAGGGGACTTGCTTTTGAATTAAGACCAGCGAAACCTCAGCGCCCGGATACCTTTTGGGTTGAAGAGCAGCGCTTTATAAATAACTGATTGACTGATTAATTGATTGATTGATTGATACTAGACCTCCCACGTTACACCCACATCAAATCGGCACCTTAGGAAGCTTCACTGACATCCCATTCACAAAGCAGCCAATTTAAACTTCTCATGCATGCATACAAAGCCCTACAAAACACAGGACCAGAATACCTGAACAGCAGCACACACTTTCACCAACCCACCAGACACCTACTCTTTGCCTCGCTCTCACTCACACACATTTTCCGCATATGCAAAAGCAAAACTGGAGTTACTCATTCTCCTACATCGCACCCTAGACAAGGAACAACCTCCCTCAACACATCAGAGCCTCCTCCTCACTTCTTGTGTTCCGCAAGAAGCTGCAGACCTGGCTCTTCGTATATGCACCTTGGAGACCATAAACCTACACACCTGCCCAAGCACCAGGATACCCTCTTAGGTGATTAGTGGGCTATACAAATCAATTTAACATAACATCCCCCAGGGCCTTATATATTTAAAAGGGGAAAAGGGCCTTGTGGCCTCCCTACCTGAGCCTAATTAGGCCCTGGGGACCTCCATCCACCATAGCCGTATTTATTTTAAAAGGGAGGGGGCCTACATGACCCCATCCCACAGGGCCTTTTTTTAATTAAAGTGTAGCAGGGCCAGTGGCCCTCCTCCTCCTGAAGCCTAATATGGCCCTGGGTACTCCATCCACCAGGGTCATATACATTTTAAAGGGGAGGGGGCCGTGTGGCCACCTCCCCAAGCGATATTAGGTCCTGGGGACTCCCCGAGTCTTAATGGGCCCTGGGGACTACATTCCCCAGGGCCTTTTTTATTAAAGGGGTGGGGGGACACTTGGTCCCCTCCCCAAGCCTTATTAGGCCATGTGGACACCATCTCCCAAGGCCATTAGTTAAAATTAAATGGGAGTGGGCCACGTGTCCCCCTCCCTCTGAAAAATCCATCTGACCCCAGTGGATGTGTTCCCATAACGCTCAAAATGGCCTAGGAGGAGGGCCATGTGCGCCCACTCCCCCCCAAAAAATAACCATCTTCCCCCTGGGCATTAAAAAATGGTTTTGGCCAAGATGGTGTCCCTCTATCATTCCGCCACCAGGCCTAGGGGGTCATTGTACCTGTACCCTGCCCCAGGTCTATTTTAATGTTTTTTTAGGACTAAATCAATACTCACTTTGAGATTTTGTTGGCTTGTGAATCCTTAGTGGCTTGAAGTATAGAATTTTTTTTAACCTTAATTTCTCCATAACAACTGAATGGATTTACACCAAAAACACAAAAAGCACTCTTTCTGGACCAAGATATAGCTTTCTTTCTAATTTGTTTAAATCTATTCAGCAGGATGAGCTAAAGCGATGTCTAAAGTTCCAATGGATAAATGAATGGGGACAACTTGTTTTGGGACCCTCTCTTTTTCTCCCCTGCTTGATGATCACCCTGTTTTCTTTCCACGTGCAAACTAGTCAAAAGGTAGCACTTTTAAAAAAAATGTTTTGTGGAGATTCATCAAATGGGGCCAAAGTTATTACCAACACAAAAAATGCATTACCTATGGAAACATGGTGTTAACTATACCTACCCAGTGGCGTAATAAATATATAGGAAGCCAGCCCAAAGACTAAAGGATAGATTGTTCTAGAAGGTCAGCCCTGACAGTTTTGAAAAGTAGAGCTTAGATATCTTCATCCAAATTCAGTGCCGCCCTGAGCTATACAGATGTTACTGCTGCATCATCGCCTTTTGACTTCTTTAGCTCGGTTCTCCAAGTAGTTTCTCTACTGTGGGATGCAGTTCTTGGAGGGTTGTTATGTTATGTAGATTTGTATGGCACAGCTTATTACCTGTGAGGGCATCCAAGGGCTGGAGCAGGAGCATAGGTCATGCAATGATCCTAGTCAAACAGCCAGGTCTTCAGATTCTTGTGGAAGATGAGAAGTGGAGCGGTGGTCCTGATGTGTAGAGGGAGTTCGTTCCAGCTTTTGGCAGCGATGAAGGAGAATATGCGTCCTCCTGTCTTGCTTTACGGCTGTGGGGTGGGCATGGGATGAAGGTCAGATGGTCACCAGGAGGAGTCCCAGGATGGGTTCTTATTTCCGAAGATCAGGATCTCCATTTTACCTCTGTTGAGTTTGAACTAGTTCTCTAGCATCCAGTTTGCCATGTTGGACATGCATGATGCATGCAGTGAAGCTGGTCCTGGTGTTCTTGTTCATGTCAGTGAGGGAGAGGATGAGCTAAGCGTCATCAGTGCAGGAGATGATGTTGATGTTGTGGGTCCTTATGATGCAGGCAAGAGGTGCCATATAAATGTTGAACAAGGTTGGACTGAGGGAAGAGAACTGGGGGGCTTTCCAGACGAGCTTCTTTTTTTTACAGAGTTTTATATAGCGCAAACTTGCCCCAAAGGTATTGGGTATCAAAGAGCTTTACATGAGCACCAGTTGCATTACACAAGGAGACATTAATTTGTGTTCGGCTTGGGAAGATTACATGATTTGCCCAGAATCACATCATGTTGTGTGTCGTTGCGGAGACTTGAACCTGGTTCCCCAGATTTGAGGGCGACCACCCTAGCCATTAGGCCACATCCATCCTCTTGTGTTCGAAGTTGAAAGTGGAGAGTCTAACATGTGGCTGGTTGGAGAGGAAGGAGGGACTCCAGCTTAGGGCAGACCCTTGGATTCCTGATTCCTAAAGTCTGGTGATGAGGGTACCATGGGAGACGGTGCCGAACGCCCCAGAGAGGTCAAGCAGGATAAGTGCAGAGGTTTCTTCTCTGTCCATGATTTATCTGATGTCATCTGTTGCTGTCAGGAGGATAGTTTCCATGATGATGTTGCTGCGGAACCCTGACTGGGTGGAGTGCAGGAGGTGGTGCTGTTCAAGTTGGGTGGAGAGGTGCTTGTTGATCTCTTTTTCCAGGAATTTGGCCGGGAAGTGTAGGAGCATAATGGGCCTGTAGTTGTTGAGATCTTTCAGGTTTGCCAAGGGTTTCTTCAGCCGTGCAGGATGGAGGTGTTGATGATGGTGGGTCGGTTGGCGCTGATCAGTGTGCTTCCCAGGTTGTACATGTGGTGAGGGCAGGGGTCTGAGAGGGGTTCTGAGTGGATGGTTTACATGATTCTTACTTTGTCATCTGTGGTGAGGGGCTCCAGTTCATTAGTAGGTGGGTGCTCCTGATGGAGGTGGGGGGTTGCGTGATTCAGTTTGTTTTAGGTGTTTCTTAAGTTTGCCTTGGTCTTGATGCAGTAGTTGAACTTTAATGGAAACTGTGTCGATTTTGTATTCCAACGTAGTTATGGTTCAAGAATATCATCCTATTTCCTGTGCATAGCGGGTGACATTGTAGAGGTTTCACACAACCCAAAGCCATAATTGTGCCCATCATTGGGTCTGGCGAATGTGGCCAAGCCTCCCCATTATTTATTTATTCATTTTAACCGCGCAACTATTCACCAGTGAGGGTGTCTAGGCCGTGGGGGGGGGGGGGGGGGAGGGTATGTGGTCAACTTGTTTGTAAAATTCCATAAAAAGTTCAGAAGATGATGCTTACAGAGCAAAATGTAGCTTACCAGTATTTTATGTGACTCTTTTTTAAGCAAGGGTGCCCCTATTATTTTATTGCCATTTGGGGTGGACTAAAAACTAGGTACACCACTGTTTGACTGTACTATGTACTAAAGTCCCTGTATGTTGGCCATCCACTAGAACTATGCAAAGCACTTACTTCATTGCTGAAATTGGAAAGTTAATATATGATGAAGTCAGGTTCAGTTGTCTGATTTCAGATTAAGTGACGGTACGCACCCTGATCCAACAAGAGTGACAATTTCCTGCTGTAGAATGCCACATGAATGGGACATCTTGCAGCAGGAACTCTCATGGTCTGTGAGCCTTCCACCCTGCTGGTATTGTTGAGGTACGAAGTTCTAGTAAGAAGGCCAAGAGATGGTGCAGGCAGTGGTAGGGAAATTGCGCAGGTGCAGGAGGGGCAAAAGGGGGCTCTGCAGAGGAAAAGGGAGTGTGCCAGTCAGGCAGGTGGCTCGGCAGGGGTGCTGAGGAGTCCCAAGAAAGGGGATGGTCCTTAGTAATGGCAACATACCTAGGATGTGATAAGAGAATTTGCCTGGGGGGCCAAGGAGTGAGAACTAAAAATTAAGGGTCCAATTCACAAACTGCATTATGTAGTAGTGCTACAAAATGTACTACAAATTTACCTTCACAACCTTCATGCAGAGTTTTATGCCTCCATATCACCTATACTTATGAGTGCCGAGATCTCTGCCCCACTGCGGAGTCTCCTCATACGTAAGTATAATTTTTAGTACCAAATGTGTGTGGGGCTGGATAGAGTGGGTGGGAAAGGGGGCAGTCGTACTACACAATGGATGTGATTAGGGAGCAGTAAGAGGGGTTTAGAGAGGGTCATGGAGGGGATTAGAGAGGGACGTCCCCACCCACTCAAAAGTAAGCCAATTGTATTACTCTGGGGGTAGAGACATGTAAGTTGCAGTTTTGTAGTAAGTTTACACTCAGAGTTTGTTCATAATGAAAGTAGCAAACTTGCTGCAAAGTTTAAACTTAATCAAAAATGTAGGTTATCTTCGTTAATCAGTCCCACTGTGTGCATAAGATGACAATGTAATGTTAAGTGTACATTCTTTTGAAAACCCAGACAACCAGCATACTAGGATCACAAGTTCAGGAAGCCAGCAAACAGAAAAGTAAATCCATGTTTGGAGACTCCTTACATTGTAATCCCTGTGGCAGAACCTGCCCACTTGTTTCAAATCCCAAACGATTATAATAGACCTCTTAACACCTGCTCACATGAATTGTAGCACACATCAGGCACACCCAGGCAGGATTAATACATGGAAATTGTTCAGCCCGATAAAAACTATAATTAAAAAATAAAAACAACTTGATTGGCTATGAGTTTGTCACTCACAAAGAGAACAGTGTGCCAAACCCCCAAGCACGTTGGAAACAAGCAGCTGCATTTGTTGTGAAATCCACTTCAGTGCTGACACATCAACAACAGTTTTATTACCCTTAAGGCTCTATTGCTGAGAAGTACACAAATGCCTAGGTGACACACTATGAAATGGGTTCAGGCAGCGGGAGAATCCTTTCTGTAAGCAATAAGTACTTACTTGTGTGGCCTGGGAAGTTTTGATACGTTTACTAAATAAGTCTTGACTACGAGTGTCTCGGGAAAGGTGACGTATTTACAGCATCCGGAAAATACCATTAACATGGGGTGGAGATTTTACAGCATCCGGGAAATACTATTACCATGGGGTGAAGTACAGTAGCCAGAAAATACCATTATCATGGAGTGAATTAAGTATTTGCTGAGGCAATAAATACACTCCATTTAGAGATAATGCTAGAAAAGTTGTGGTTTACATGGAATTAATATTTACTCAACTAGTGTTTTCGGTATGCAGTGGGCTTTTCCCACACCTGATAAATTTCCAGCTTTGAACTTGCGAAATCTGTCTGAGAAAATTATGCAAACTCTTTTTTATGCAGTGACAAGAATTTACCCCAGTCCCCCTCTCTGACCATGGTCAAATTACATTCATATCATTTGAAAGTCTAAATGTGATTTCAGAGTAATAACCAGCTAGCACTAAAGTAACAATGCCAACATTCGTATAATTTCTCAGAAAATTGGCCAATGTAAATATATTTCTACATTATCCTAGTAAGGCTTAATTAAGCCTTGCTCCTATTGACAAGGAAACTTTTTGAAAGTCAGATATCTGTCCGTTACAGTTTTCAAGAGTTCTGCGTAAATTCATTAGAGCATGCATACATTGAAACCCATGCAAATTCAGGGTTCTATATTTATTCCTGAGGATTTTCTGACAATTAAGAGTTTGTTAATTTTCACTGCACAGCAAGAATTTTTTTTAACTCTAATTGAACCTAGCCAACTGAAAATGTGTGCAGAATTTTTCTCTGCAAGTTCACCCTTTGCTGAGTTTTCTGTGCACAATTAAATTGACAAGAAAACAACATTAAGGCCCTCGTTACAAGTGGCCACTGAGGGCTGCAAAATGCTGTAAATGGTCCCATCTACATTATAAGATCCATGGAAAAACCAAGCATTCCTTTACTTTCAGACAGAAATTTCAGCTACTGAAAAAAATGTCCAAATCCCCCTGTGGAAGCATGGTGAGAAAGTGTTTTTACAACATATGTCTTATACTGAATTATTTTGTTTGTGTTAAAATGCAATTCTGTCTAATATTTGTATGTGAGAGACACTTTCACGCAGAAAATATCTTGCCAAGAGATATGTTTTTTTGAGTCAATTCCTGCCAGTGGTTTGCGAGATTTGTTTTAGTGAGTACCTGTATGGAAACTAAATAACACAAGATACTGATTATCCACCCTGTGCTCTAAAAATGTATTTTCACAAAAATGTTATAGAATTTTGGAAATATTTGGAAATGTCACTGACCACGTCATGATTGATGTAATATGTGAGGTCATAATTAAGCAATGTATTGCGGGGGTGTGATTTAACCGATGAATTTCACTGGTTTTGTACGAATGAAACCTTAGTCCAACTACAACTTCCCTGTAGCCGTTGTTTTTTTCAGTGAACATATATACGTCTCTGTAACCTTAGTTTTTTTCAGTGAACAAATATATCCATACAATGTTGGTCCCAATTTGGACGAAAATGCGTTCAATATGACGGCGGTGCATTTTCTCCCCTGGCACGACCTCGCTCATAATCTTTCCAAACACTGGTGCCCTAGCACAAAAAAAAGTGAAGGCACTCACGCCAGGTTTCTCTTGCTTGTAATTTTATTGTGAGTACAATAAACTCAACACGTTTGGGTCTCTTCATAGGCCTAATCACAGGTTATTTCCAAACAAACCTGTGTAGCATTATTGGTTCCTGTGATTTGTATCCGCCAGGAAAAATTATTTATTAAAGTGACTTGGGGCCTTATGTATCAAGGCCAAATGGGTTCACAAACGCCGCAATTCGCAGAATTACGGCGTTTGCGAACTCCTTTTCGCAAAATGGTATGTATGAAAGAATTTGGTTGCAAAATAAGGAATTACAAAATTTGCCATTCCTTATTTTGCGATTGCATTTAAGGAATCTCACATTTTGCGATTCCTTAAATGCAATGTATTAAGCAAAAATAAATTCCAAAATGCCCTTAAGGAATCGCAAATTACCACCAACTTCTCGTTGGTGGTAAGTTGCGATTTCCTTGAAAAATGCACATTTCAGCATTTTTCAAAGTGCCATGTGACGCACATAAATGCCCTTAGGGCATGTATGTGCACCACATGTGCACCCATACTTTTTTCAGGGGTGCAACAGGGTGTCCTTTGGACACCCCTGCACCCTTGAAATTATTCTCAATTTACGATTAGCAAATTGCGTATCGCAAATTGTGAATAAATTCCCATTCCTTCCTATGGGCCAGGAGGCCCATAGAAATGAATGGGAAAGTATTCCTTAATTGCGAATTCGCAATTTGCAAATTTGCAATTAAGGAATATCAAGAAATCGCTAAAAAATTGCATTTTTCTTGATGCACACCATTTTGCGATTCTGAAATAGCGATTTCTTAAAAATCGCTATTACAGAATCGCAAAATGGTTCCTTGATACATATGGCCCTATGTGCCTTAGTGCAAATTATGCTACAAAGTGCAAACAATAATTTTGCAAATACGCTATTGGGAATAAATGAACAGGATAAAAACAGTTTATAATTGGAATTTAGTGGAGGCATTGGCGCAGTTCTCATTGTTATGCAAGTCCCATTGGTTTTGTAAACAATAATCTCCATAATTTTCAATTTTGTGCAAATCCCATTGTTTTTATAAATGTTTCCTCTTTGTTTCTAATTTCTTGTTCTTCCCTCTATTTGATCCATCTACTCTGCCCTCCAGTGGGCCAGGTTCTTATAACACTTTGGTGTCACTGCGCCTAGGGTCTTGGTTGTTATTCTCCCTATTTCCAATGTCTTATCTTAATTCATTTCAATTTGTACTTGAATTGTCAACCCTATGATGGATTTTTATTTTTATGTTATTGATATGGACTCATTACTCTGCATTTTGCCCTTTGGTGGTTATTTTCTCAGTTTTCAGACACCAATCTTAATTTAATCGGTTCTGACAGTTATCTCTTTATTTCAGTTTTTCATTTCATTTTCTAATGAACAGTACAGCATCCAAGTTGGCTACCTTGTCTCTCATGTTTGTTCTTATTTAGTTATTGTTCTTAATGTCATTATAGATGTACACAAAGCATTATAACATCCTGTAAACTTTGTTTTTTTCAGTGAATATATACGTATAAAAATAATTCTATTTCCTAACTATAACATTAATTTAACCTTTGTTTTTTTCAGTGAATTTCTACATTTAAAATACCTTTTTAATCCTAACTGTAACCTGTCACATGTGAGAGTGGTTGTGTGAGTGGTTGTGTGTGTCTGTGAGGGGGTATGTGAGGGTGTGTGTGAGGATGTCAGTCTCTGTATGAGTCTGTGAGTGGGTGTGTGAGTACCAGTGTCAGTGTGTGAGTGCCTGTGTGTGTCTGTGACTTCCTGAGTGGGTCTGTGAGGGCCTGTGTGGGTCTGTGAGTGTGTATGACTGTATTTGAATGTCTGTGAGTGGGTGTGTGAGTGGTGTTATACATTTTGAAAAACCAAAGGAAATGATGGACGGAGCGTTGACAATACAAGCACTCACCCCCAGTCAACTGATCTGGGTTTAATCCATCACCATTCTTTAGCCCACTCTGCCACCCCAGATCAGACATGGCCATATGCAAATCAGTCTGACCCTGTGCCTCAAGGGAACAGTCCAGCCCAAACTGCCAAGCCATGCCTTCCCTGGACCGGAAACAAGCTACCAAGGACCGGTTTCTGGCATTTCAGCCTTCTTCAGCCCGGCTTGCTTGAATCCAGTGGCAAAGTGAGCAAGGGACTCACGCCTGAGCATACCCTGCCAACTTATGGCGAACAAAGAAAAATCAACTTTGGTTTTGCTTTGTTCACCATAAGTTGGCAGGGTATGCTCAGACGTGAGTCCCTTGCTCACTTTGCCACTGGATTCAAGCAAGCCCGGCTGAAGACGGCTGCAATGCCAGAAAACGGTCCTGGGAAGCTTGTTTCCGGTCCAGGGAAGGCATGGCTTGGCAGTTTGGGCTGGACTGTTCCCATGAGGCACAGGGTCAGACTGATTTGCATATGGCCATGTCTAAACTGGGGTGGCAGAGTGGGCTAAAGAATGGTGATGGATTAAACCCAGATCAGTTGACTGGGGGTGAGTGCTTGTATTGTCAACGCTCCGTCCATCATTTCCTTTGGTTTTGCTTTGTTTGCCATAAGTTGGCAGGGTATGCTCGGACGTGAGTCCCTTGCTCACTTTGCCACTGGATTCAAGCAAGCCCGGCTGAAGACGGCTGCAATGCCAGAAACCGGTCCTGGGAAGCTTGTTTCTGGTCCAGGGAAGGCATGGCTAGGCAGTTCGGGCTGGACTGTTCCCATGAGGCACAGGGTCAGACTGATTTGCATATGGCCATGTCTAAACTGGGGTGGCAGAGTAGGCTAAAGAATGGTGATGGATTAAACCAAGATCAGTTGACTGGGGGTGAGTGCTTGTAATGTCAACGCTCCGTCCATAATTTCCTTTGGTTTTGCTTTGTTCGCCATAAGTTGGCAGGGTATGCTCAGACGTGAGTCCCTTTGCTCACTTTGCCACTGGATTCAAGCAAGCCCGGCTGAAGACGGCTGCAATGCCAGAAACCGGTCCTGGGGAGCTTGTTTCCGGTCCAGGGAAGGCATGGCTTGGCAGTTCGGGCTGGACTGTTACCATGAGGCACAGGGTCAGACTGATTTGCATATGGCCATGTCTAAACTGGGGTGGCAGAGTGGGCTAAAGAATGGTGATGGATTAAACCCAGATCAGTTGACTGGGGTGAGTGCTTGTATTGTCAAGGCTCGGTCCATCATTTCCTTTGGTTTTGCTTTGTTCGCCATAGGTTGGCAGGGTATGCTCAGATGGAGTCCCTTGCTCACTTTGCCACTGGATTCAAGCAAGCCCGGCTGAAGACGGCTGCAATGCCAGAAACTGGTCCTGGGAAGCTTGTTTCCGGTCCAGGGAAGGCATGGCTTGGCAGTTTGGGCTGGACTGTTCCCATGAGGCACAGGGTCAGACTGATTTGCATATGGCCATGTCTAAACTGGGGTGGCAGAGTGGGCTAAAGAATGGTGATGGATTAAACCCAGATCAGTTGACTGGGGGTGAGTGCTTGTATTGTCAACGCTCCGTCCATCATTTCCTTTGGTTTTGCTTTGTTTGCCATAAGTTGGCAGGGTATGCTCAGACGTGAGTTCCTTGCTCACTTTGCCACTGGATTCAAGCAATCCCGGCTGAAGACGGCTGCAATGCCAGAAACCGGTCCTGGGAAACTTGTTTCTGGTCCAGGGAAGGCATGGCTTGGCAGTTCGGCTGGACTGTTCCCATGAAGCACAGGGTCAGACTGATTTGCATATGGCCATGTCTAAACTGGGGTGGCGGAGTGGGCTAAAGAATGGTGCTGGATTAAACCCAGATCAGTTGACTGGGGGTGAGTGCTTGTATTGTCAAGGCTCGGTCCATAATTTCCTTTGGTTTTGCTTTGTTCGCCATAGGTTGGCAGGGTATGCTCAGATGGAGTCCCTTGCTCACTTTGCCACTGGATTCAAGCAAGCCCGGCTGAAGACGGCTGCAATGCCAGAAACTGGTCCTGGGAAGCTTGTTTCCGGTCCAGGGAAGGCATGGCTTGGCAGTTTGGGCTGGACTGTTCCCATGAGGCACAGGGTCAGACTGATTTGCATATGGCCATGTCTAAACTGGGGTGGCAGAGTGGGCTAAAGAATGGTGATGGATTAAACCCAGATCAGTTGACTGGGGGTGAGTGCTTGTATTGTCAACGCTCCGTCCATCATTTCCTTTGGTTTTGCTTTGTTTGCCATAAGTTGGCAGGGTATGCTCAGACGTGAGTCCCTTGCTCACTTTGCCACTGGATTCAAGCAATCCTGGCTGAAGACGGCTGCAATGCCAGAAACCGGTCCTGGGAAACTTGTTTCTGGTCCAGGGAAGGCATGGCTTGGCAGTTCGGCTGGACTGTTCCCATGAAGCACAGGGTCAGACTGATTTGCATATGGCCATGTCTAAACTGGGGTGGCAGAGTGGGCTAAAGAATGGTGATGGATTAAACCCAGATCAGTTGACTGGGGTGAGTGCTTTTATTGTCAAGGCTCGGTCCATCATTTCCTTTGGTTTTGCTTTGTTCGCCATAAGTTGGCAGGGTATGCTCAGACGTGAGTCCCTTGCTCACTTTGCCACTGGATTCAAGCAAGCCCGGCTGAAGACGGCTGCAATGCCAGAAACCGGTCCTGGGAAGCTTGTTTCCGTTCCAGGGAAGGCATGGCTTGGCAGTTCGGGCTGGACTGTTCCCATGAGGCACAGGGTCAGACTGATTTGCATATGGCCATGTCTAAACTGGGGTGGCAGAGTGGGCTAAAGAATGGTGATGGATTAAACCCAGATCAGTTGACTGGGGGTGAGTGCTTGTATTGTCAACGCTCCGTCCATCATTTCCTTTGGTTTTGCTTTGTTTGCCATAAGTTGGCAGGGTATGCTCAGACGTGAGTCCCTTGCTCACTTTGCCACTGGATTCAAGCAATCCCGGCTGAAGACGGCTGCAATGCCAGAAACCGGTCCTGGGAAACTTGTTTCTGGTCCAGGGAAGGCATGGCTTGGCAGTTCGGCTGGACTGTTCCCATGAAGCACAGGGTCAGACTGATTTGCATATGGCCATGTCTAAACTGGGGTGGCAGAGTGGGCTAAAGAATGGTGATGGATTAAACCCAGATCAGTTGACTGGGGGTGAGTGCTTGTATTGTCAACGCTCCGTCCATCATTTCCTTTGGTTTTGCTTTGTTCGCCATAAGTTGGCAGGGTATGCTCAGACGTGAGTCCCTTGCTCACTTTGCCACTGGATTCAAGCAAGCCCGGCTGAAGACGACTGCAATGCCAGAAACCAGTCCTGGGGAGCTTGTTTCTGGTCCAAGGAAGGCATGGCTTGGCAGTTCGGGCTGGACTGTTACCATGAGGCACAGGGTCAGACTGATTTGCATATGGCCATGTCTAAACTGGGGTGGCAGAGTGGGCTAAAGAATGGTGATGGATTAAACCCAGATCAGTTGACTGGGGGTGAGTGCTTGTATTGTCAACGCTCCGTCCATCATTTCCTTTGGTTTTGCTTTGTTCGCCATAAGTTGGCAGGGTATGCTCAGACGTGAGTCCCTTGCTCACTTTGCCACTGGATTCAAGCAAGCCCGGCTGAAGACGGCTGCAATGCCAGAAACCGGTCCTGGGAAGCTTGTTTCTGGTCCAGGGAAGGCATGGCTTGGCAGTTCGGGCTGGACTGTTCCCATGAGGCACAGGGTCAGACTGATTTGCATATGGCCATGTCTAAACTGGGGTGGCAGAGTGGGCTAAAGAATGGTGATGGATTAAACCCAGATCAATTGACTGGGGGTGAGTGCTTGTATTGTCAACGCTCTGTCCATCATTTCCTTTGGTTTTGCTTTGTATGCCATAAGTTGGCAGGGTATGCTCAGACGTGAGTCCCTTGCTCACTTTGCCACTGGATTCAAGCAATCCCAGCTGAAGACGGCTGCAATGCCAGAAACCGGTCCTGGGAAACTTGTTTCTGGTCCAGGGAAGGCATGGCTTGGCAGTTCGGCTGGACTGTTCCCATGAAGCACATGGTCAGACTGATTTGCATATGGCCATGTCTAAACTGGGGTGGCAGAGTGGGCTAAAGAATGGTGATGGATTAAACGCAGATCAGTTGACTGGGGGTGAGTGCTTGTATTGTCAACGCTCCGTCCATAATTTCCTTTGGTTTTGCTTTGTTCGCCATAAGTTGGCAGGGTATGCTCAGACGTGAGTCCCTTGCTCACTTTGCCACTGGATTCAAGCAAGCCCGGCTGAAGACGACTGCAATGCCAGAAACCGGTCCTGGGGAGCTTGTTTCTGGTCCAGGGAAGGCATGGCTTGGCAGTTCGGGCTGGACTGTTACCATGAGGCACAGGGTCAGACTGATTTGCATATGGCCATGTCTAAACTGGGGTGGCAGAGTGGGCTAAAGAATGGTGATGGATTAAACCCAGATCAGTTGACTGGGGGTGAGTGCTTGTATTGTCAACGCTCCGTCCATCATTTCCTTTGGTTTTGCTTTGTTTGCCATAAGTTGGCAGGGTATGCTCAGACGTGAGTCCCTTGCTCACTTTGCCACTGGATTCAAGCAATCCCGGCTGAAGACGGCTGCAATGCCAGAAACCGGTCCTGGGAAACTTGTTTCTGGTCCAGGGAAGGCATGGCTTGGCAGTTCGGCTGGACTGTTCCCATGAAGCACAGGGTCAGACTGATTTGCATATGGCCATGTCTAAACTGGGGTGGCAGAGTGGGCTAAAGAATGGTGATGGATTAAACCCAGATCAGTTGACTGGGGGTGAGTGCTTGTATTGTCAACGCTCCGTCCATCATTTCCTTTGGTTTTGCTTTGTTCGCCATAAGTTGGCAGGGTATGCTCAGACGTGAGTCCCTTGCTCACTTTGCCACTGGATTCAAGCAAGCCCGGCTGAAGACGACTGCAATGCCAGAAACCAGTCCTGGGGAGCTTGTTTCTGGTCCAAGGAAGGCATGGCTTGGCAGTTCGGGCTGGACTGTTACCATGAGGCACAGGGTCAGACTGATTTGCATATGGCCATGTCTAAACTGGGGTGGCAGAGTGGGCTAAAGAATGGTGATGGATTAAACCCAGATCAGTTGACTGGGGGTGAGTGCTTGTATTGTCAACGCTCCGTCCATCATTTCCTTTGGTTTTGCTTTGTTCGCCATAAGTTGGCAGGGTATGCTCAGACGTGAGTCCCTTGCTCACTTTGCCACTGGATTCAAGCAAGCCCGGCTGAAGACGGCTGCAATGCCAGAAACCGGTCCTGGGAAGCTTGTTTCTGGTCCAGGGAAGGCATGGCTTGGCAGTTCGGGCTGGACTGTTCCCATGAGGCACAGGGTCAGACTGATTTGCATATGGCCATGTCTAAACTGGGGTGGCAGAGTGGGCTAAAGAATGGTGATGGATTAAACCCAGATCAATTGACTGGGGGTGAGTGCTTGTATTGTCAACGCTCTGTCCATCATTTCCTTTGGTTTTGCTTTGTTCGCCATAGGTTGGCAGGGTATGCTCAGACGTGAGTCCCTTGCTCACTTTGCCACTGGATTCAAGCAAGCCCGGCTGAAGACGGCTGCAATGCCAGAAACTGGTCCTGGGAAGCTTGTTTCCGGTCCAGGGAAGGCATGGCTTGGCAGTTTGGGCTGGACTGTTCCCATGAGGCACAGGGTCAGACTGATTTGCATATGGCCATGTCTAAACTGGGGTGGCAGAGTGGGCTAAAGAATGGTGATGGATTAAACCCAGATCAGTTGACTGGGGGTGAGTGCTTGTTTTGTCAACGCTCTGTCCATCATTTCCTTTGGTTTTGCTTTGTTTGCCATAAGTTGGCAGGGTATGCTCAGACGTGAGTCCCTTGCTCACTTTGCCACTGGATTCAAGCAATCCCGGCTGAAGACGGCTGCAATGCCAGAAACCGGTCCTGGGAAACTTGTTTCTGGTCCAGGGAAGGCATGGCTTGGCAGTTCGGCTGGACTGTTCCCATGAAGCACAGGGTCAGACTGATTTGCATATGGCCATGTCTAAACTGGGGTGGCAGAGTGGTCTAAAGAATGGTGATGGATTAAACCCAGATCAGTTGACTGGGGGTGAGTGCTTGTATTGTCAATGCTCCGTCCATCATTTCCTTTGGTTTTGCTTTGTTTGCCATAAGTTGGCAGGGTATGCTCAGACGTGAGTCCCTTGCTCACTTTGCCACTGGATTCAAGCAAGCCCGGCTGAAGATGGCTGCAATGCCAGAAACCGGTCCTGGGAAGCTTGTTTCCGGTCCAGGGAAGGCATGGCTTGGCAGTTCGGGCTGGACTGTTCCCATGAGGCACAGGGTCAGACTGATTTGCATATGGCCATGTCTAAACTGGGGTGGCAGAGTGGGCTAAAGAATGGTGATGGATTAAACCCAGATCAATTGACTGGGGGTGAGTGCTTGTATTGTCAACGCTCCGTCCATCATTTCCTTTGGTTTTGCTTTGTTCGCCAAAAGTTGGCAGGGTATGCTCAGACGTGAGTCCCTTGCTCACTTTGCCACTGGATTCAAGCAAGCCCGGCTGAAGACGGCTGCAATGCCAGAAACTGGTCCTGGGAAGCTTGTTTCCGGTCCAGGGAAGGCATGGCTTGGCAGTTTGGGCTGGACTGTTTCCATGAGGCACAGGGTCAGACTGATTTGCATATGGCCATGTCTAAACTGGGGTGGCAGAGTGGGCTAAAGAATGGTGATGGATTAAACCCAGATCAATTGACTGGGGGTGAGTGCTTGTATTGTCAACGCTCCGTCCATCATTTCCTTTGGTTTTGCTTTGTTCGCCATAGGTTGGCAGGGTATGCTCAGACGTGAGTCCCTTGCTCACTTTGCCACTGGATTCAAGCAAGCCCGGCTGAAGACGGCTGCAATGCCAGAAACTGGTCCTGGGAAGCATGTTTCCGGTCCAGGGAAGGCATGGCTTGGCAGTTTGGGCTGGACTGTTCCCATGAGGTACAGGGTCAGACTGATTTGCATATGGCCATGTCTAAACTGGGGTGGCTGAGTGGGCTAAAGAATGGTGATGGATTAAACCCAGATCAGTTGACTGGGGGTGAGTGCTTGTATTGTCAACGCTCCGTCCATAATTTCCTTTGGTTTTGCTTTGTTTGCCATAAGTTGGCAGGGTATGCTCAGACGTGAGTCCCTTGCTCACTTTGCCACTGGATTCAAGCAAGCCCGGCTGAAGATGGCTGCAATGCCAGAAACCGGTCTTGGGAAGCTTGTTTCCGGTCCAGGGAAGGCATGGCTTGGCAGTTTGGGCTGGACTGTTCCCATGAGGCACAGGGTCAGACTGATTTGCATATGGCCATGTCTAAACTGGGGTGGCAGAGTGGGCTAAAGAATGGTGATGGATTAAACCCAGATCAGTTGACTGGGGGTGAGTGCTTGTATTGTCAACGCTCTGTCCATCATTTCCTTTGGTTTTGCTTTGTTTGCCATAAGTTGGCAGGGTATGCTCAGACGTGAGTCCCTTGCTCACTTTGCCACTGGATTCAAGCAATCCCGGCTGAAGACGGCTGCAATGCCAGAAACCGGTCCTGGGAAACTTGTTTCTGGTCCAGGGAAGGCATGGCTTGGCAGTTCGGCTGGACTGTTCCCATGAAGCACAGGGTCAGACTGATTTGCATATGGCCATGTCTAAACTGGGGTGGCAGAGTGGGCTAAAGAATGATGATGGATTAAACCCAGATCAGTTGACTGGGGGTGAGTGCTTGTATTGTCAACGCTCCGTCCATCATTTCCTTTGGTTTTGCTTTCTTTGCCATAAGTTGGCAGGGTATGCTCAGACGTGAGTCCCTTGCTCACTTTGCCACTGGATTCAAGCAAGCCCGGCTGAAGATGGCTGCAATGCCAGAAACCGGTCCTGGGAAGCTTGTTTACGGTCCAGGGAAGGCATGGCTGGGCAGTTCGGGCTGGACTGTTCCCATGAGGCACAGGGTCAGACTGATTTGCATATGGCCATGTCTAAACTGGGGTGGCAGAGTGGGCTAAAGAATGGTGATGGATTAAACCCAGATCAATTGACTGGGGGTGAGTGCTTGTATTGTCAACGCTCCATCCATCATTTCCTTTGGTTTTGCTTTGTTCGCCATAAGTTGGCAGGGTATACTCAGACGTGAGTCCCTTGCTCACTTTGCCACTGGATTCAAGCAAGCCCGGCTGAAGACGGCTGCAATGCCAGAAACTGGTCCTGGGAAGCTTGTTTCCGGTCCAGGGAAGGCATGGCTTGGCAGTTTGGGCTGGACTGTTCCCATGAGGCACAGGGTCAGACTGATTTGCATATGGCCATGTCTAAACTGGGGTGGCAGAGTAGGCTAAAGAATGGTGATGGATTAAACCCAGATCAATTGACTGGGGGTGAGTGCTTGTATTGTGAACGCTCCGTCCATCATTTCCTTTGGTTTTGCTTTGTTCGCCATAGGTTGGCAGGGTATGCTCAGACGTGAGTCCCTTGCTCACTTTGCCACTGGATTCAAGCAAGCCCGGCTGAAGACGGCTGCAATGCCAGAAACTGGTCCTGGGAAGCTTGTTTCCGGTCCAGGGAAGGCATGGCTTGGCAGTTTGGGCTGGACTGTTCCCATGAGGTACAGGGTCAGACTGATTTGCATATGGCCATGTCTAAACTGGGGTGGCAGAGTGGGCTAAAGAATGGTGATGGATTAAACCCAGATCAGTTGACTGGGGGTGAGTGCTTGTATTGTCAACGCTCCATCCATCATTTCCTTTGGTTTTGCTTTGTTTGCCATAAGTTGGCAGGGTATGCTCAGACGTGAGTCCCTTGCTCACTTTGCCACTGGATTCAAGCAAGCCCGGCTGAAGATGGCTGCAATGCCAGAAACCGGTCCTGGGAAGCTTGTTTCCGGTCCAGGGAAGGCATGGCTTGGCAGTTCGGGCTGGACTGTTCCCATGAGGCACAGGAACAGACTGATTTGCATATGGCCATGTCTAAACTGGGGTGGCAGAGTGGGCTAAAGAATGATGATGGATTAAACCCTTATCAGTTGACTGGTGGTGAGTGCTTGTATTGTCAACGCTCCGTCCATAATTTCCTTTGGTTTTGCTTTGTTCGCCATATGTTTGCAGGGTATGCTCAGACGTGAGTCCCTTGCTCACTTTGCCACTGGATTCAAGCAAGCCCGGCTGAAGATGACTGCAATGCCAGAAACCGGTTCTGGGAAGCTTGTTTCCGGTCCAGGGAAGGCATGGCTTGGCAGTTCGGGCTGGACTGTTCCCATGAGGCACAGGGTCAGACTGATTTGCATATGGCCATGTCTAAACAGGGGTGGCAGAATGGGCTAAAGAATGATGATGGATTAAACCCAGATCAGTTGACTGGGGGTGAGTGCTTGTATTGTCAACGCTCCGTCCATAATTTCCTTTGGTTTTGCTTTGTTCGCCATATGTTTGCAGGGTATGCTCAGACGTGAGTCCCTTGCTCACTTTGCCACTGGATTCAAGCAAGCCCGGCTGAAGATGGCTGCAATGCCAGAAACCGGTCCTGGGAAGCTTGTTTCCGGTCCAGGGAAGGCATGGCTTGGCAGTTCGGGCTGGACTGTTCCCATGAGGCACAGGGTCAGACTGATTTGCATATGGCCATGTCTAAACTGGGGTGGCAGAGTGGGCTAAAGAATGGTGATGGATTAAACCCAGATCAATTGACTGGGGGTGAGTGCTTGTATTGTCAACGCTCCGTCCATCATTTCCTTTGGTTTTGCTTTGTTCGCCATAGGTTGGCAGGGTATGCTCAGACGTGAGTCCCTTGCTCACTTTGCCACTGGATTCAAGCAAGCCCGGCTGAAGAAGGCTGCAATGCCAGAAACTGGTCCTGGGAGGCTTGTTTCCGGTCCAGGGAAGGCATGGCTTGGCAGTTTGGGCTGGACTGTTCCCATGAGGTACAGGGTCAGACTGATTTGCATATGGCCATGTCTAAACTGGGGTGGCAGAGTGGGCTAAAGAATGGTGATGGATTAAACCCAGATCAGTTGACTGGGGGTGAGTGCTTGTATTGTCAACGCTCCGTCCATCATTTCCTTTGGATTTGCTTTGTTTGCCATAAGTTGGCAGGGTATGCTCAGACGTGAGTCCCTTGCTCACTTTGCCACTGGATTCAAGCAATCCCGGCTGAAGACGGCTGCAATGCCAGAAACCGGTCCTGGAAAACTTGTTTCTGGTCCAGGGAAGGCATGGCTTGGCAGTTCGGCTGGACTGTTCCCATGAAGCACAGGGTCAGACTGATTTGCATATGGCCATGTCTAAACTGGGGTGGCAGAGTGGGCTAAAGAATGGTGATGGATTAAACGCAGATCAGTTGACTGGGGGTGAGTGCTTGTATTGTCAACGCTCCGTCCATAATTTCCTTTGGTTTTGCTTTGTTCGCCATAAGTTGGCAAGGTATGCTCAGACGTGAGTCCCTTGCTCACTTTGCCACTGGATTCAAGCAAGCCCTGCTGAAGACGGCTGCAATGCCAGAAACCGGTCCTGGGGAGCTTGTTTCCGGTCCAGGGAAGGCATGGCTTGGCAGTTCGGGCTGGACTGTTACCATGAGGCACAGGGTCAGACTGATTTGCATATGGCCATGTCTAAACTGGGGTGGCAGAGTGGGCTAAAGAATAGTGATGGATTAAACCCTGATCAGTTGACTGGGGGTGAGTGCTTGTATTGTCAACGCTCGGTCCATCATTTCCTTTGGTTTTGCTTTGTTCGCCATAAGTTGGCAGGGTATGCTCAGACGTGAGTCCCTTGCTCACTTTGCCACTGGATTCAAGCAAGCCCGGCTGAAGACGGCTGCAATGCCAGAAACTGGTCCTGGGAAGCTTGTTTCCGGTCCAGGGAAGGCATGGCTTGGCAGTTTGGGCTGGACTGTTCCCATGAGGCACAGGGTCAGACTGATTTGCATATGGCCATGTCTAAACTGGGGTGGCAGAGTGGGCTAAAGAATGGTGATGGATTAAACCCAGATCAATTGACTGGGGGTGAGTGCTTGTATTGTCAACGCTCCGTCCATCATTTCCTTTAGTTTTGCTTTGTTCGCCATAGGTTGGCAGGGTATGCTCAGACGTGAGTCCCTTGCTCACTTTGCCACTGGATTCAAGCAAGCCCGGCTGAAGACGGCTGCAATGCCAGAAACTGGTCCTGGGAAGCTTGTTTCCGGTCCAGGGAAGGCATGGCTTGGCAGTTTGGGCTGGACTGTTCCCATGAGGCACAGGGTCAGACTGATTTGCATATGGCCATGTCTAAACTGGGGTGGCAGAGTGGGCTAAAGAATGGTGATGGATTAAACCCAGATCAGTTGACTGGGGGTGAGTGCTTGTATTGTCAACGCTCCGTCCATCATTTCCTTTGGTTTTGCTTTGTTTGCCATAAGTTGGCAGGGTATGCTCAGACGTGAGTCCCTTGCTCACTTTGCCACTGGATTCAAGCAAGCCCGGCTGAAGATGGCTGCAATGCCAGAAACCGGTCCTGGGAAGCTTGTTTCCGGTCCAGGGAAGGCATGGCTTGGCAGTTCGGGCTGGACTGTTCCCATGAGGCACAGGGTCAGACTGATTTGCATATGGCCATGTCTAAACTGGGGTGGCAGAGTGGGCTAAAGAATGATGATGGATTAAACCCAGATCAGTTGACTGGGGGTGAGTGCTTGTATTGTCAACGCTCCGTCCATCATTTCCTTTGGTTTTGCTTTGTTTGCCATAAGTTGGCAGGGTATGCTCAGACGTGAGTCCCTTGCTCACTTTGCCACTGGATTCAAGCAAGCCCGGCTGAAGACGGCTGCAATGCCAGAAACTGGTCCTGGGAAGCTTGTTTCCGGTCCAGGGAAGGCATGGCTTGGCAGTTTGGGCTGGACTGTTCCCATGAGGCACAGGGTCAGACTGATTTGCATATGGCCATGTCTAAACTGTGGTGGCAGAGTGGGCTAAAGAATGGTGATGGATTAAACCCAGATCAGTTGACTGGGGGTGAGTGCTTGTATTGTCAACGCTCTGTCCATCATTTCCTTTGGTTTTGCTTTGTTTGCCATAAGTTGGCAGGGTATGCTCAGACGTGAGTCCCTTGCTCACTTTGCCCCTGGATTCAAGCAATCCCGGCTGAAGACGGCTGCAATGCCAGAAACCGGTCCTGGGAAACTTGTTTCTGGTCCAGGGAAGTCATGGCTTGGCAGTTCGGCTGGACTGTTCCCATGAAGCACAGGGTCAGACTGATTTGCATATGGCCATGTCTAAACTGGGGTGGCAGAGTGGTCCAAAGAATGGTGATGGATTAAACCCAGATCAGTTGACTGGGGGTGAGTGCTTGTATTGTCAACGCTCCGTCCATCATTTCCTTTGGTTTTGCTTTGTTTGCCATAAGTTGGCAGGGTATGCTCAGACGTGAGTCCCTTGCTCACTTTGCCACTGGATTCAAGCAAGCCCGGCTGAAGATGGCTGCAATGCCAGAAACCGGTCCTGGGAAGCTTGTTTCCGGTCCAGGGAAGGCATGGCTTGGCAGTTCGGGCTGGACTGTTCCCATGAGGCACAGGGTCAGACTGATTTGCATATGGCCATGTCTAAACTGGGGTGGCAGAGTGGGCTAAAGAATGGTGATGGATTAAACCCAGATCAATTGACTGGGGGTGAGTGTTTGTATTGTCAACGCTCCGTCCATCATTTCCTTTGGTTTTGCTTTGTTCGCCATAAGTTGGCAGGGTATGCTCAGACGTGAGTCCCTTGCTCACTTTGCCACTGGATTCAAGCAAGCCCGGCTGAAGATGGCTGCAATGCCAGAAACCGGTCCTGGGAAGCTTGTTTCCGGTCCAGGGAAGGCATGGCTTGGCAGTTCGGGCTGGACTGTTCCCATGAGGCACAGGAACAGACTGATTTGCATATGGCCATGTCTAAACTGGGGTGGCAGAGTGGGCTAAAGAATGATGATGGATTAAACCCAGATCAGTTGACTGGGGGTGAGTGCTTGTATTGTCAACGCTCCGTCCATAATTTCCTTTGGTTTTGCTTTGTTCGCCATATGTTTGCAGGGTATGCTCAGACGTGAGTCCCTTGCTCACTTTGCCACTGGATTCAAGCAAGCCCGGCTGAAGATGGCTGCAATGCCAGAAACCGGTCCTGGGAAGCTTGTTTCCGGTCCAGGGAAGGCATGGCTTGGCAGTTCGGGCTGGACTGTTCCCATGAGGTACAGGGTCAGACTGATTTGCATATGGCCATGTCTAAACTGGGGTGGCACAGTGGGCTAAAGAATGGTGATGGATTAAACCCAGATCTATTGACTGGGGGTGAGTGCTTGTATTGTCAACGCTCCGTCCATCATTTCCTTTGGTTTTGCTTTGTTTGCCATAAGTTGGCAGGGTATGCTCAGACGTGAGTCCCTTGCTCACTTTGCCACTGGATTCAAGCAAGCCCGGCTGAAGATGGCTGCAATGCCAGAAACCGGTCCTGGGAAGCTTGTTTCCGGTCCAGGGAAGGCATGGCTTGGCAGTTCGGGCTGGACTGTTCCCATGAGGCACAGGGTCAGACTGATTTGCATATGGCCATGTCTAAACTGGGGTGGCAGAGTGGGCTAAAGAATGGTGATGGATTAAACCCAGATCAATTGACTGGGGGTGAGTGCTTGTATTGTCAACGCTCCGTCCATCATTTCCTTTGGTTTTGCTTTGTTCGCCATAAGTTGGCAGGGTATGCTCAGACGTGAGTCCCTTGCTCACTTTGCCACTGGATTCAAGCAAGCCCGGCTGAAGACGGCTGCAATGCCAGAAACTGGTCCTGGGAAGCTTGTTTCCGGTCCAGGGAAGGCATGGCTTGGCAGTTTGGGCTGGACTGTTCCCATGAGGCACAGGGTCAGACTGATTTGCATATGGCCATGTCTAAACTGGGGTGGCAGAGTGGGCTAAAGAATGGTGATGGATTAAACCCAGATCAATTGACTGGGGGTGAGTGCTTGTATTGTCAACGCTCCGTCCATCATTTCCTTTGGTTTTGCTTTGTTCGCCATAGGTTGGCAGGGTATGCTCAGACGTGAGTCCCTTGCTCACTTTGCCACTGGATTCAAGCAAGCCCGGCTGAAGACGGCTGCAATGCCAGAAACTGGTCCTGGGAAGCTTGTTTCCGGTCCAGGGAAGGCATGGCTTGGCAGTTTGGGCTGGACTGTTCCCATGAGGTACAGGGTCAGACTGATTTGCATATGGCCATGTCTAAACTGGGGTGGCAGAGTGGGCTAAAGAATGGTGATGGATTAAACCCAGATCAGTTGACTGGGGGTGAGTGCTTGTATTGTCAACGCTCCGTCCATCATTTCCTTTGGTTTTGCTTTGTTTGCCATAAGTTGGCAGGGTATGCTCAGACGTGAGTCCCTTGCTCACTTTGCCACTGGATTCAAGCAAGCCCGGCTGAAGATGGCTGCAATGCCAGAAACCGGTCCTGGGAAGCTTGTTTCCGGTCCACGGAAGGCATGGCTTGGCAGTTCGGGCTGGACTGTTCCCATGAGGCACAGGAACAGACTGATTTGCATATGGCCATGTCTAAACTGGGGTGGCAGAGTGGGCTAAAGAATGATGATGGATTAAACCCAGATCAGTTGACTGGGGGTGAGTGCTTGTATTGTCAACGCTCCGTCTATAATTTCCTTTGGTTTTGCTTTGTTCGCCATATGTTTGCAGGGTATGCTCAGACGTGAGTCCCTTGCTCACTTTGCCACTGGATTCAAGCAAGCCCGGCTGAAGATGGCTGCAATGCCAGAAACCGGTCCTGGGAAGCTTGTTTCCGGTCCAGGGAAGGCATGGCTTGGCAGTTCGGGCTGGACTGTTCCCATGAGGTACAGGGTCAGACTGATTTGCATATGGCCATGTCTAAACTGGGGTGGCACAGTGGGCTAAAGAATGGTGATGGATTAAACCCAGATCTATTAACTGGGGGTGAGTGCTTGTATTGTCAATGCTCCGTCCATCATTTCCTTTGGTTTTGCTTTGTTCGCCATAAGTTGGCAGGGTATGCTCAGACGTGAGTCCCTTGCTCACTTTGCCACTGGATTCAAGCAAGCCCGGCTGAAGACGGCTGCAATGCCAGAAACTGGTCCTGGGAAGCTTGTTTCCGGTCCAGGGAAGGCATGGCTTGGCAGTTCGGGCTGGACTGTTCCCATGAGGCACAGGGTCAGACTGATTTGCATATGGCCATGTCTAAACTGGGGTGGCAGAGTGGGCTAAAGAATGGTGATGGATTAAACCCAGATCAATTGACTGGGGGTGAGTGCTTGTATTGTCAACGCTCGGTCCATCATTTCCTTTGGTTTTGCTTTGTTCGCCATAAGTTGGCAGGGTATGCTCAGACGTGAGTCCCTTGCTCACTTTGCCACTGGATTCAAGCAAGCCCGGCTGAAGACGGCTGCAATGCCAGAAACCGGTCCTAGGAAGCTTGTTTCCGGTCCAGGGAAGGCATGGCTTGGCAGTTCGGGATGGACTGTTCCCATGAGGCACAGGGTCAGACTGATTTGCATATGGCCATGTCTAAACTGGGGTGGCAGAGTGGGCTAAAGAATGGTGATGGATTAAACCCAGATCAGTTGACTGGGGGTGAGTGCTTGTATTGTCAACGCTCCGTCCATCAATTCCTTTGGTTTTGCTTTGTTTGCCATAAGTTGGCAGGGTATGCTCAGACGTGAGTCCCTTGCTCACTTTGCCACTGGATTCAAGCAAGCCCGGCTGAAGATGGCTGCAATGCCAGAAACCGGTCCTGGGAAGCTTGTTTCCGGTCCAGGGAAGGCATGGCTTGGCAGTTTGGGCTGGACTGTTCCCATGAGGCACAGGGTCAGACTGATTTGCATATGGCCATGTCTAAACTGGGGTGGCAGAGTGGGCTAAAGAATGGTGATGGATTAAACCCAGATCAGTTGACTGGGGGTGAGTGCTTGTATTGTCAACGCTCTGTCCATCATTTCCTTTGGTTTTGCTTTGTTTGCCATAAGTTGGCAGGGTATGCTCAGACGTGAGTCCCTTGCTCACTTTGCCACTGGATTCAAGCAATCCCTGCTGAAGACGGCTGCAATGCCAGAAACCGGTCCTGGGAAACTTGTTTCTGGTCCAGGGAAGGCATGGCTTGGCAGTTCGGCTGGACTGTTCCCATGAAGCACAGGGTCAGACTGATTTGCATATGGCCATGTCTAAACTGGGGTGGCAGAGTGGGCTAAAGAATGATGATGGATTAAACCCAGATCAGTTGACTGGGGGTGAGTGCTTGTATTGTCAACGCTCCGTCCATCATTTCCTTTGGTTTTGCTTTGTTTGCCATAAGTTGGCAGGGTATGCTCAGACGTGAGTCCCTTGCTCACTTTGCCACTGGATTCAAGCAAGCCCGGCTGAAGATGGCTGCAATGCCAGAAACCGGTCCTGGGAAGCTTGTTTCCGGTCCAGGGAAGGCATGGCTTGGCAGTTCGGGCTGGACTGTTCCCATGAGGCACAGGGTCAGACTGATTTGCATATGGCCATGTCTAAACTGGGATGGCAGAGTGGGCTAAAGAATGGTGATGGATTAAACCCAGATCAATTGACTGGGGGTGAGTGCTTGTATTGTCAACGCTCCATCCATCATTTCCTTTGGTTTTGCTTTGTTCGCCATAAGTTGGCAGGGTATGCTCAGACGTGAGTCCCTTGCTCACTTTGCCACTGGATTCAAGCAAGCCCGGCTGAAGACGGCTGCAATGCCAGAAACTGGTCCTGGGAAGCTTGTTTCCGGTCCAGGGAAGGCATGGCTTGGCAGTTTGGGCTGGACTGTTCCCATGAGGCACAGGGTCAGACTGATTTGCATATGGCCATGTCTAAACTGGGGTGGCAGAGTGGGCTAAAGAATGGTGATGGATTAAACCCAGATCAATTGACTGGGGGTGAGTGCTTGTATTGTCAACGCTCCGTCCATCATTTCCTTTGGTTTTGCTTTGTTCGCCATAGGTTGGCAGGGTATGCTCAGACGTGAGTCCCTTGCTCACTTTGCCACTGGATTCAAGCAAGCCCGGCTGAAGACGGCTGCAATGCCAGAAACTGGTCCTGGGAAGCTTGTTTCCGGTCCAGGGAAGGCATGGCTTGGCAGTTTGGGCTGGACTGTTCCCATGAGGTACAGGGTCAGACTGATTTGCATATGGCCATGTCTAAACTGGGGTGGCAGAGTGGGCTAAAGAATGGTGATGGATTAAACCCAGATCAGTTGACTGGGGGTGAGTGCTTGTATTGTCAACGCTCCATCCATCATTTCCTTTGGTTTTGCTTTGTTTGCCATAAGTTGGCAGGGTATGCTCAGACGTGAGTCCCTTGCTCACTTTGCCACTGGATTCAAGCAAGCCCGGCTGAAGATGGCTGCAATGCCAGAAACCGGTCCTGGGAAGCTTGTTTCCGGTCCAGGGAAGGCATGGCTTGGCAGTTCGGGCTGGACTGTTCCCATGAGGCACAGGAACAGACTGATTTGCATATGGCCATGTCTAAACTGGGGTGGCAGAGTGGGCTAAAGAATGATGATGGATTAAACCCTTATCAGTTGACTGGTGGTGAGTGCTTGTATTGTCAACGCTCCGTCCATAATTTCCTTTGGTTTTGCTTTGTTCGCCATATGTTTGCAGGGTATGCTCAGACGTGAGTCCCTTGCTCACTTTGCCACTGGATTCAAGCAAGCCCGGCTGAAGATGGCTGCAATGCCAGAAACCGGTCCTGGGAAGCTTGTTTCCGGTCCAGGGAAGGCATGGCTTGGCAGTTCGGGCTGGACTGTTCCCATGAGGCACAGGGTCAGACTGATTTGCATATGGCCATGTCTAAACTGGGGTGGCAGAGTGGGCTAAAGAATGGTGATGGATTAAACCCAGATCAGTTGACTGGGGGTGAGTGCTTGTATTGTCAACGCTCCGTCCATAATTTCCTTTGGTTTTGCTTTGTTCGCCATATGTTTGCAGGGTATGCTCAGACGTGAGTCCCTTGCTCACTTTGCCACTGGATTCAAGCAAGCCCGGCTGAAGACGGCTGCAATGCCAGAAACCGGTCCTGGGAAGCTTGTTTCCGGTCCAGGGAAGGCATGGCTTGGCAGTTCGGGCTGGACTGTTCCCATGAGGCACAGGGTCAGACTGATTTGCATATGGCCATGTCTAAACTGGGGTGGCAGAGTGGGCTAAAGAATGGTGATGGATTAAACCCAGATCAATTGACTGGGGGTGAGTGCTTGTATTGTCAACGCTCCGTCCATCATTTCCTTTGGTTTTGCTTTGTTCGCCATAGGTTGGCAGGGTATGCTCAGACGTGAGTCCCTTGCTCACTTTGCCACTGGATTCAAGCAAGCCCGGCTGAAGAAGGCTGCAATGCCAGAAACTGGTCCTGGGAAGCTTGTTTCCGGTCCAGGGAAGGCATGGCTTGGCAGTTTGGGCTGGACTGTTCCCATGAGGTACAGGGTCATACTGATTTGCATATGGCCATGTCTAAACTGGGGTGGCAGAGTGGGCTAAAGAATGGTGATGGATTAAACCCAGATCAGTTGACTGGGGGTGAGTGCTTGTATTGTCAACGCTCCGTCCATCATTTCCTTTGGTTTTGCTTTGTTTGCCATAAGTTGGCAGGGTATGCTCAGACGTGAGTCCCTTGCTCACTTTGCCACTGGATTCAAGCAATCCCGGCTGAAGACGGCTGCAATGCCAGAAACCGGTCCTGGGAAACTTGTTTCTGGTCCAGGGAAGGCATGGCTTGGCAGTTCGGCTGGACTGTTCCCATGAAGCACAGGGTCAGACTGATTTGCATATGGCCATGTCTAAACTGGGGTGGCAGAGTGGGCTAAAGAATGGTGATGGATTAAACGCAGATCAGTTGACTGGGGGTGAGTGCTTGTATTGTCAACGCTCCGTCCATAATTTCCTTTGGTTTTACTTTGTTCGCCATAAGTTGGCAGGGTATGCTCAGACGTGAGTCCCTTGCTCACTTTGCCACTGGATTCAAGCAAGCCCTGCTGAAGACGGCTGCAATGCCAGAAACCGGTCCTGGGGAGCTTGTTTCCGGTCCAGGGAAGGCATGGCTTGGCAGTTCGGGCTGGACTGTTACCATGAGGCACAGGGTCAGACTGATTTGCATATGGCCATGTCTAAACTGGGGTGGCAGAGTGGGCTAAAGAATAGTGATGGATTAAACCCTGATCAGTTGACTGGGGGTGAGTGCTTGTATTGTCAACGCTCGGTCCATCATTTCCTTTGGTTTTGCTTTGTTCGCCATAAGTTGGCAGGGTATGCTCAGACGTGAGTCCCTTGCTCACTTTGCCACTGGATTCAAGCAAGCCCGGCTGAAGACGGCTGCAATGCCAGAAACCGGTCCTAGGAAGCTTGTTTCCGGTCCAGGGAAGGCATGGCTTGGCAGTTCGGGATGGACTGTTCCCATGAGGCACAGGGTCAGACTGATTTGCATATGGCCATGTCTAAACTGGGGTGGCAGAGTGGGCTAAAGAATGGTGATGGATTAAACCCAGATCAGTTGACTGGGGGTGAGTGCTTGTATTGTCAACGCTCCGTCCATCATTTCCTTTGGTTTTGCTTTGTTTGCCATAAGTTGGCAGGGTATGCTCAGACGTGAGTCCCTTGCTCACTTTGCCACTGGATTCAAGCAAGCCCGGCTGAAGACGGCTGCAATGCCAGAAACTGGTCCTGGGAAGCTTGTTTCCGGTCCAGGGAAGGCATGGCTTGGCAGTTTGGGCTGGACTGTTCCCATGAGGCACAGGGTCAGACTGATTTGCATATGGCCATGTCTAAACTGGGGTGGCAGAGTGGGCTAAAGAATGGTGATGGATTAAACCCAGATCAGTTGACTGGGGGTGAGTGCTTGTATTGTCAACGCTCTGTCCATCATTTCCTTTGGTTTTGCTTTGTTTGCCATAAGTTGGCAGGGTATGCTCAGACGTGAGTCCCTTGCTCACTTTGCCACTGGATTCAAGCAATCCCGGCTGAAGACGGCTGCAATGCCAGAAACCGGTCCTGGGAAACTTGTTTCTGGTCCAGGGAAGGCATGGCTTGGCAGTTCGGCTGGACTGTTCCCATGAAGCACAGGGTCAGACTGATTTGCATATGGCCATGTCTAAACTGGGGTGGCAGAGTGGTCCAAAGAATGGTGATGGATTAAACCCAGATCAGTTGACTGGGGGTGAGTGCTTGTATTGTCAACGCTCCATCCATCATTTCCTTTGGTTTTGCTTTGTTTGCCATAAGTTGGCAGGGTATGCTCAGACGTGAGTCCCTTGCTCACTTTGCCACTGGATTCAAGCAAGCCCGGCTGAAGATGGCTGCAATGCCAGAAACCGGTCCTGGGAAGCTTGTTTCCGGTCCAGGGAAGGCATGGCTTGGCAGTTCGGGCTGGACTGTTCCCATGAGGCACAGGGTCAGACTGATTTGCATATGGCCATGTCTAAACTGGGGTGGCAGAGTGGGCTAAAGAATGGTGATGGATTAAACCCAGATCAATTGACTGGGGGTGAGTGCTTGTATTGTCAACGCTCCGTCCATCATTTCCTTTGGTTTTGCTTTGTTCGCCATAAGTTGGCAGGGTATGCTCAGACGTGAGTCCCTTGCTCACTTTGCCACTGGATTCAAGCAAGCCCGGCTGAAGACGGCTGCAATGCCAGAAACTGGTCCTGGGAAGCTTGTTTCCGGTCCAGGGAAGGCATGGCTTGGCAGTTTGGGCTGGACTGTTCCCATGAGGCACAGGGTCAGACTGATTTGCATATGGCCATGTCTAAACTGGGGTGGCAGAGTGGGCTAAAGAATGGTGATGGATTAAACCCAGATCAATTGACTGGGGGTGAGTGCTTGTATTGTCAACGCTCCGTCCATCATTTCCTTTGGTTTTGCTTTGTTCGCCATAGGTTGGCAGGGTATGCTCAGACGTGAGTACCTTGCTCACTTTGCCACTGGATTCAAGCAAGCCCGGCTGAAGACGGCTGCAATGCCAGAAACTGGTCCTGGGAAGCTTGTTTCCGGTCCAGGGAAGGCATGGCTTGGCAGTTTGGGCTGGACTGTTCCCATGAGGTACAGGGTCAGACTGATTTGCATATGGCCATGTCTAAACTGGGGTGGCAGAGTGGGCTAAAGAATGGTGATGGATTAAACCCAGATCAGTTGACTGGGGGTGAGTGCTTGTATTGTCAACGCTCCGTCCATAATTTCCTTTGGTTTTGCTATACATTTTGGGCATTTGCATATTTAGGGTATTTAAAAGGGAGAACCATGGACTCTTCTCTCACCAGGAGATGACAAAAAAGAACCCCTTATCACAGCCATTACACATAAGATTGTGCTCCAATAGATCAGTGATGAATTCACCACCATTAAGAATTTAATTTAGTTTTCAACGTGGAATACAAGAGGAAGCATACTTGCTTTCCCTTCATCAAGCCCAAGAAGATAGGATTGTTTGTACTTTGCTGAGGTGGAGCTTTAACTGGGGCACCTGCTATGTTTATATTTGTAAGTGCTTCCCTTTGAGGTTTAAGTTCCGTGAAACTAGCACCAGAACCAGAAGTGAACCTCATTTTCAACAAGAGTCTCCAGTTTTGTGGAAAATGTCTACCCAACTGGAGCATTTTAATTTGGTTAATTAGTAAGTGCTACCTCGTTGGGTAAACGTGTCATGCATATTCTACACTACAGGCCTTTTGTTAAGCTGTCCATCAACATAGGAAAATGCAGGAAGACCTATGCATATTACTAAGGAAATCAGGACGTGGCCAAATGGGGGAAGTTTGCAGATAATTTTGAGCATTAGCGAACCCAGGAAAATTAAAAGGGAGACTCTTGGACTCTGTTCTTACCAGAAGACAACTAGGAAGAAATCACCCATCATAGTCACCCCAGATCAGATTGCGCTCCAATGGATCAATGACGCAGTCACCTCCATTAAGGATTTCAGATTTTTTTCAATGTAGAATACAAGTTAAACACATTTGCTTTGCTTTCCCCAAGCCCAGAAAGTTAGGATCCTTTCTGTTTTAAACAAGGGGAAGAGGCTGTGTGGCCCCCGTACGTTGAGCCCTTTTAGCCCCAGGGACCTCATCCCCCCGGGCCTAGCCATGTCCACTTGGGTGCCCTGACTCCAACCAGGGCACCCAGTGTGTATTGTTGGGGACCAAGGGGAACCTAAAGGCCCCTGCAGTCCCAGCTGACTTCCCACCTCCTGCGGGAGCCGGCATTGCTCCAGCACACAGGGAGCTGATAAATATACAGCTCTCTGCATGCAGGAGCAATCTTTTACCTTTTTCCATGCCCGCCTGGCAGTGGGCAGGGAAACAGAAGAAAACTCTGCTCCCAGCAAGCGGAATCAGTTTGATAGCTCCCGCTTGCTGGGAGCACAGTTAGTGTTTGCTCTCTCTTTGCGGGAGATGTCACTGGTATATCTATCTATCTATCTATCTATCTATCTATATATATATATATATATATGTATATATATATATATATATATATATATATGTATATATATATATATATATATATATATATATATATATATATATATATATATATATATATATATATATATATATATATATATAATATACACACACACCAGAATCCTTCCCGTTAAGAAAGGAACAAGCCCACACATGTTACCAGGAAACTCACGTTTATTCCAGCCAGATGGATGCGGCATGACGCATTTCGGCTAATGCCTTTTTCAAATGCCTTTGCCATCTTTTGTCGCTCACAATGTCTGCATTTTAATAAAGAGTGTCTCATTTGTGATTGTTTGAGGTACTCTGACAGGTAAAACAGGGAGGTGTTTTCAAACTCACCACTCCGGGTTCGTCGACTGCAGGCACTGAACGTAAGTAATGCCCCAGTGGGCATTGCCTGCATCTTCACCTGTTCATGCCTGAAAGTTACAGTGAAGGGAATACGGGTTTCCTGGACCTTCATCCTGCCGCCATTCTCCCACCAGGCATCGGAACACACCATCCTTAGGTAAGTCAGCACGTTGCCGCGATATAGAAATATGTTACCTACTGGCGGTCACCGGTAGGCAGTTATAGTTAGGACCATGTCTCCATAGGAAAAGTGTTTATTTACTTGCCAATATCTTTGGCTCTGTTCAATAAAGCTTCATGAAAGTTTACCAAAAATGTAGCTGTGATTCTTGTTGTGCATGAAAAGTTGCAGGTTGAACCGTTAAGTGGGAGCAGAGAAAAAGGGGGCTCAAAAAAGGGCATTTTCGTATGTTGATTTCAAAAGGATGCGTAGTTGAACCTACAGCCCAAACAGCTGAACGGAATTACACCAAATTTGGTTGAAAGGTAGATTTGGTTAGGCAGATTGTAGTTTTTATTATTTGGTGTCAATCAGCTCAGTATTTGTTGAGACATTTTACACAAGTTAGTTATATCTGTGGCAGAGGATATTTTGCGGTGATTTGTGATTAATCGCAAAAAAAAAAGACGAGCTTGTGCAGGGAAATGCAGAGCTCCGATTGTCTGCCAACACTTCATCCATGAAGTGATGGCAGCCCTCTTGTGACTTGGCTTGAATCGAGTCACAATAAAATTGTAAAAAAAGAAAAATGTTTAGGGTAGAAATACCCTGACCCCCTAGACCTCTTAGAGGGGCTCCACAGGGACTCAGCAGGGCCAAAAAAGCGTTTTTTAAATTAAATTTCAGCGGCATTTGCAGACCTTTGTGAATTAAAAAAAAAAGCGAATCATGGGATCCTGCTCTTCATTAATTATCGGCACCTGGATGAGCCAGGTCCCGAGGGCATTTCATAAAGGCGGAAGGTGCACAGGGCCCCCCCATCCTGGGGTTTATTGATGCCCGGCTTTTTTTGCGGGGGAGGCCTGTATGGCCTCCTCTGCTGCCCCGGGAAACACTACATTCCTGGGCTTACTTATTTATGAATGGGGGCCTCTTGGACCTCCCCAGCCCCGGAGACTGCCACAGCCCCAGTGCTTTATTTTAATTAATGAGGGGGAGCCCCAAGAACCCCACTGGGCTCCTCTGCCCCCTCCCTTTAGGTTTTAAAATAAATTAAAAGGCTGGGCCCCGGGAGATGGGGTCCCTGGGGTTGCAATCAGCCTGGAGAGGACAGCTGTGCGGTCCCCCTTCCCCATTTAAAAGTGCCCAGACCACAGACTATGGGGTCCCTGGGGTCCAAAATTGGCCCAGAGAGGGAGGGGGTTGCCCCCCTCCCCTAATAACTAAAAATACAAATTTAGAAAATGACCGGAAAGTCACCGCAGGCCCTGCTCCCTTTAACCTCCACTTTGAAAATGCGCCTCCTGGCGCTCAGCTGCTTGGGGAATGGAGTCCCCTTGCCTCCAGAGGATCCTTGAAGGTCAACAAGCCCTACAGTTAGTTCCAGTAATTTCCACACTGCGGGATTGCTAAGAGGTATTAGGAGGCCACGCCCACTTTCTCCACCACACTACAAACGCACCACCTGGCACACTGCTGTTTAGGGGATTGTAGTAATGAACTCCAAGTAGCCGTGTTGTACTTCAAGTAGATTTATTAAGTTCAGTTACAGGTTGTTGAGGTCATTGTGGCTGTATGGATAGCAATCAACCTTCGTTTCTTTAGATGAATTGGTGGGAGTTCCAGAACTCTTACAAGTTGTCACATTAATAGGAAATAGAAAAGCTTAAGTGAATGCCGTCCAGTGTGAATAACACCGGTGGGGCAGGCATGCCTGGTACTTCAGTTTTGATACTTATTCTTAGTTTAATTAAGTTACCCTAGTTTCTCAATGTCCAGTCCAGAGACAACTTCTGTAAAGCCAGTAGCAGCATAGTTCTGTATCCAGTTTGTCACCAAATATCTGTAGTAATTGAGTCCAGTAGCCAAGATGTACTTTACGCAGAATTATTAAGATCAGCTACAGGTTGTTGAGTTCTTGTGAAGCAGCCCGACCAGGAGCAGTCTGCCTGCTGCTCAGCCCATACTCCAACTGTCACACTCAAGCATCCAGGCACCCAAACATTCCATTCATATCCATCACACAAACATTCCATGTCTCACATTCACACTGGCTGAGCAGCTAGGAAGAAAGCAACAAGATAAATACCATACAGGATACTACATGTCCTCCCTTCTTGGACAACACAAAATTGAAACCGCAAATTAGAATAAGGCTCAAACAAGAAAAACCCAAGAGAGAGAAATGTGCAACAGGAGAGAAAACGCAAGAATAAAATGAACCCAAAAGGGAAAGAATCACAGCATAGATACAAGGAAATCCACTGTGAGTATGAGAGAAAATACACAGAAGATATGCAAGAATAAATAGAAGAGAAAATTAAATGGATGGTATAGAAGGAAGTACAAGGGAAATAAAAAGAAAAATATACTTGAGATGTGGATGAAGAATAGAAAAGCATAGAGGAGATGCGTAGACAAATATACAGAATAATATATCACTCATCCTCCTCCTATTTAAAATGTAATAAAGAACAATAAAAATGGGTGAAGTACATCCGAAACAACCTCTCCAACAACACAGGTGAATGGATGAACCAGAAACACCCAACAACATCCTATATGCAAAAGTTAGGGGAAAGAAAGAAAATAAAGTTGATTTCTATCCATACAGCCACAATGACCTTGGGGCAGACAACCACGAGTGTCGGACGTGGTGACAACAAACATGCACTACAAGGCAACCTACACACTATTTTCAAACAAATGTATACATGTACCACAGGGTGACATACACCATAAATATCCCTAAATGAAGAGTATGAAAAAATAATTTGCAAACATGGGACTCACACCCATTGAACACTCCTAAGTAGAGGTAACGTGAGCCAACAATTTGCATGCATGGGACTCATACCCATTAGACACCCCTGTGTAGAGGTTGGTAGTGAGCAAACAATTTACAATCATGGGACTCGTACCTATGAGACACCCCTATGTAGAGGTTAATAGTGTGAACAAACAATTTGAATAAAGTCAGTGACCAAAACGTGCAGCACAGGGCAACTTACACACACATAACAACGTAGAGAAAAGGTGAAGCACAAGGTGACTTAAACACTGTTTAACAAACAAATGTATATGTATAGCACGCATGCAAATAAAATAGAACATACCTAGCCAGTACCTTTACCAATCCAGCAGGATCACAACACAGAGCAAACATACCAGCAACCATGCCAAAAATAGGCGAATCCGCCCAACACAAGATAATAGCATACAAAATATCAATGCACAACTTCACATAAAGATATCAAAAGACATAAAATATGCAACATGCTCATAAAGAGTAGTTGTACCAGCATTGATCAATTACATAACTATGTAAATGATGATATTAAAAACAACACATAATATAGCAAGAATAATAACATAAGAGAAAGTGGCATGTTGTGGTAAGTATCCATCAGCAACCTATTATCTCTTGGCTGAAAATGGAATGTAGTCAATTAAAGCACAGCAAGATCTCTTGTGAGTGATAACTAACACGAATTTGGGACAACGTCAAGTTCACCTGTTAGAAGTAGGTTGCAGAATACCAGTTGTCTCCAACCACCTGTTTATTTAAATGTCCAATGCATCCACAAAAGGTTGGTGAGTCTCAGTTAAAGATGGATACCATTTGATACCTGGATTACCTATTGCTTCCACTATCATCTCCTCCGATTCCCTATAGTGGTGTGTATAGAGCTCGCTGAGGCACATGGCCCGTGACAATAGCCTGCAGTACCAAGCTGCTCACTGGTACTGCCGGACAGGCAAGACAGCGGCCTTCATGCAACGTGAAGAAACGAAACGGAGAGCAGTCACTATCCTTGCGATGGTGCATTATGCAAAACAAAATGTCGGCACGTAGAGATGACACACGCCGGGTGGCCCAAAGCAAGTCCTTGCTGGAAATTGTGATGATAAATAGGTTTGGGGCTTTGGGTGTTTATAGGAGTTTACCACTGTCCAGGTGTGTTGTTGTTTGGTCAGGATTTTTTTATCTTCCAAAGGGGATTTTTTCTTTGCAGAATTGTTGCAAGCCTTAGTAAATTCTGCCCTATCTTCCTTACTGTCCCACACCTCTAGGATGTCAAGTTCCTCTACGGATTTTCACATGTGGGCGTCCCATAAGTTGGGCAATTCTTGGTCCATTTCACAAAAGAATTCATACTTTGAAGTTTCTGATTCCAGAGACCAAATTCTAATCGAATTTGTGCTGGTGATGCGGACTTGGGGAGACAGAATACAGCCTTTTACACCTTAGTCTGGAGCTCGTTCAATATTTCAGATTACTTGCCACACCATGTTTCTAGGCATATGACAGGCTGGTATTTTTTGAGCTGCCATAACTTTCAGGAGGTGGCTATAGGCGGGGCAGCACGATTTTTTTTTCAGCAATTTATATGCAAAGATTAAGCGCTTATTTCTGTTTTATGGTCCTCGTGTGTCGTGCCTCGCCCCAGATTTAAGCCCAAATATTTATACGAACCTATCGCTTCGACTTGGTCACCGTTGACATACCATATGAATTTGTTGTTCTGAGGGTCCACCAAACATATGACCTTTGTTTTCTTTTTGTTCAACTCCAGCCTTTCCTGGTTGAGGTAAGTTTTCAAGTTGTTTATTGCTCTTTTCAAACCAATTGGGCTTTGGCTCAACACAACTATGTCATCTGCATATTGTAGGTAAGAAATTGGCTCTTTGGCCAGAATGGGTGGGTGACTCTTGGCTGTTAGCATGTAGTTGGTTATATCGGCTAGGTACAAATTGAATAGGCTTGGTGCCAGACCACAGCCTTGTTTTAAGCCGTGCTGGATGTTTATCGTGGCTGATACTCTGCTCCCATCTCTGAGTTTCACCCTCACCCAGGTTTCGCTGTGAAGGGCGATTATTGCATCGCGTAGTTGTGTTGGTAGGCCCCATATTTTTTAATTTTCCCATAATCGATTTTGGGTCACACTACCAAACGCTGATTTCAAACTGATGAAACATGCAAGTAGTCGTGTTTTTCTTCTTGCGGCTTTTTCGGTTAGAAGTGCCAGGGTTTCCAGGTTTGTAATTGTTCCCATGCCAGGCCTGAAACCAGTTTGGAACTTCGGAATTACACACCTCTCCTCTATCCAGACTTGGTGGTGGACTAAAATACATGATGAGTATAATTTGGCTTCTACGTCGATCAAGGCTATAAGACTATAGTTTTCTGGCTGGCTGTGATTTCCATTTTTGAAAATTTGATGGATTATATTCCCTTTCGAGCAGTTTGGTAACTTGTTGTGACAGAATATGTCATCAAAAAGGGGCGTGAGGTAGTCTGCCCAAACGTCAGGTGCGTGCTTGAATAAGGCATTTCGGAGACCGTTCGGCCCTGCTGCCCCTTCAGTTTTTAGTTTTTTTATTATTTCTCTTAATTGTTTTGCGTCAGTTAGGGTATTTGGTCCATTGGTACTTATCACTGGTACTGCTGCCAGCTGTTGGTCTGCCTGGGGTTCGGACTAATCTTCATTTCTCTATGCCTTCACTCATGTGAGGCTTCATGTACCATTGTCTCCTTAGCAGTTTTGTTGTCTTCCATGTGATTATACATTTTAAGGACATGTTGTTTCCATGTTTCTTCACTAATTCCTGCTTCTTTTTGAAGTCTTGGTGCCTTTGTTAGGTTGTTTATTATTCCCCAGAATTCCCTATTTGGCAGTTTACTTGACCAGAGTAGTTTATTCCAAATAGTTTCCTTGTAAACCATTTTTGCTACCCTGCATTTTTCCCTGTAATTATTCCTCATTTCTTTTATCTTTCCCTTATTAGTTAGTATACCCTTTCTTTCTGCCGCAGCCTGGTGTCTCACCTCTCTTGCAATTTTTATTTTCTGGTCGTGCAGCTGTATGTCTAACCATTGTTCATTCCTGGTTTCTGTGTTCTTCCGAAGTCCAGGATTAACTGGGAATTTTTGTATAAGAAATTGACCTAAGTGTTCCCAGTTAGCTAATATATCTTGTTCTCTCAAAGTCCCTGTGTGGTTTGCGTAATCTTGGATGACATCTATGATTGATTTTATGTCAGATCTGCGCCACTTTTATTTCCTCTGATTATACATTTCTGGAAATTCATCGAGGGTCGTTAATATACTTGTCAGAACCAAATTGGAGTTTATCTTCAGAATTTGTGGGAAGTGGACACTTTCTGGGCGTGGACAGATTTGAAAGGAATCAATCATGTGGGTAAGGTCTTTTCTAGCGAAGGTCAAATCAATAGATGATTGCCTATTTCCTCCCAGATACTTAATAGCGGCTGGTCTGTCTCCTATTGTATTTCCATTCAAGATTATTCAGCCAAGTGCTTCCAGCTCTAGGTTTAGTTTTTAATTTTCCGGATCGTTTTTCCTCTTACTTCTACTCTGTTTATTCATAGAGAGATTGCTGTTGAAGTCCCCTGAGATGATCACTTTACTGTATTGGTGAGTCCTTTGCAACACCTTTATCAGGTTCACCAAATTGAAAAAAAAATCTTTCTTCCGTTTTTTCTCAGGGTGGATATATACATTGATGAGTATTGATTGCCAAGATATTGCTTTGGAGGGAAGTGTACCAACGAGTTTTAGTACTTGCAACCAGTTTTCTCAGGCATCTAGTTCTTCTGTAGACCAATAGTGTTTTTACCGTAACATAGATTGATAATCCCCCCTTGGATGCCCTAAGTTAAAATGTTTTCCTGCCAGTATGTGGTGTTCTATGTAGCCTGTAATTGGAGTTGCTTTCAAGTTTCATGTTTCTTGGAGTAATATTAGGTCTTGGTTTTGTAGGAATGACAGCGTTTCATGCTCTTGACCCATTTCTCTGAATCCGTGGACTTTCCATGGACAGATCTTGATTATATCCCTGTTGTTTGGACCTGAGTTCGCCCCCATAATATCATCAGGTTCTGTCCATGTATTTTCGTCAGGTGCATTTTTGGCTCAGGGCCTTTGGCACCCATGACCAGTACTGGTTATCGCTGGCTGTAATTTGAAACTTGATGGACTTGATGTTACATTTTCTGGGCTGAGATTTTTAGTGCTTTTGGGGTGGTGTTTCCAGTGCCCTTTAGGCAGGATTTTGGGCTGTTCTCTATGATTTGTCCAGTATTTAATGCCTCTATTTTGTGTAAAAGAGGATACAGGTATTTTGGCCATTTGTGAAGCCTTAAAATAATTCCCCAGGCTTCAAATGCAGGTCTGGTCGCATAGATCTGGTCCACTAGTTCCTTAAAGATCCAGGTAGTTAGTGTTGCTTCTGTTTCTGGAGAATTTACAGTTTGCTGGAATTCTACAGCTAGAAGGTCTGCTGATGTTATTCCCCTAATTCTGGTATCTCTTTGAACAGTCTTAACAGATTTCCCTCGATTTAGTGTGTCTTGTCTCGCTTTTGTTGGGTAATCTGGCACAAATATCAATTTTGATGTGATCTCGGCTGTATGATTTGGAGATTTAGTTATCTGATTCTTGACTGTTCGAAGTTTTAAAATGTTGTGAATTTCGGGAACAATTTGATTTTCTTGGCCAGGGAATTCTTTGGGGGCCATATCTTGAGATGAGGTAATGAGGTTGCCTTCTCTTGTTGTTTCATTAGTAATGTAATGAGTAATGTCACTGACCATGTCATTAGTGATGTAATATGTGAGGTCATAAGCAGCACATTGCGGGGCGTAAGGTATATTTAGCTGAGGTAACTATAACTGCTGGATTTCACTGGTTTTGTACGTGTAAAATCTGAGCCTAACTATAACTTCCCAGTAATCTTTGTTTTTTTCAGTGAATATATATATATATATATATATATATATATATATATATATATATATATATATATATATATATATATATATATTTATATTTATATTTATATTTATATATAGATATACGCACACAAACACACACACAAGCACACACACACAAGCACACCCACCCACACACAACCATACACATTCAGTCCCTTCGCCTCCTTACCTATCCCTGTTGATTTCCAGTGGTCTACTGTGTATGCGTAGATTAACAGTATTAAATATTATGTTATTTGTTATATTTGCACTATTGTTTGGAGCATGTATAAGTTTCATTTGTGTGATGTAATTGTATAAACAAAAAAAACAGGGAATAACAAAGTGCAGGAGGTCTCCGTAAACGGCACCACAATTAAGCAGTACTCCTTAACACATTCAAAACAAATGTATTTATTTATGAGTTATTATATAGCACGGCCTTGACACAAAGGTATCAGAGTGCTTTACAGAGTAAGCACAACAGCAGTAGCATGAGGTACATATAGAATAGATAAAATGTATTGCAACAGTGAAAACAGTAAATGGTATACAGTGAGATATGTAAGCAGAAAAGCTGCAAGTACAAGAGTTACAAGAAGCATAAATAAAAAACTACATATCAATATTATATACAAGAAGACTCCGATAGACAATAGCAAGTGCGCAAGTTACATGAAGCGTAAATAGAAATACATAGCAACATTATATAAAAGAAGAATCCGATAGACAGTAGGCTGTGTGGACGTAAGTTATCAGGTAGTAAAGGTGGGGTGTTGCCAGGGTGGACAGAGTAGATGCATAGTTCCCCTTAGGTAGTGAACTAGCATTACAACTTAACAATAAAGTTCATGACAACTCAGCACTTTTAGCAAATCAGCAATAACAAGGGGTACATAGAGAGTAAATACAAATGAGGGATAATGGTAAAAAGGAGTAAACGAAATAAGGTGGGATATGAAAAACAAAATAGCAGCCAGGATCCGAGTAACATAAAGTATAAATAAAATTACATATCGAAGATAAATCAAAGAAGGATATGAAAGATAGCGTATATAATAGTTCTGAGTTAGTTGAGGAAGGGGGAATGCAAGGGTGTGTAGAGTCGCTGCATAGTTTTTCCCGAGCTGGAGATGCAAAGCTTTAAGTGAAGGGTGTGGTGTAACATAGGTCCAAGATTCAGGCAAGTTACACTGTGACAGGAGGCAGTGGACAGACAGAGGGCAGGGTTTAAACAGGGGGACATGGACAAGGCCAATGTTTACTTCTTTCCTGAAGAAGGATGTGAATGGGTTGCATCAGATCTCAGTAGGGAGGGAGGTCCAGGTATTTGGGACCCTTCCAGAGAAAAATCAGTTGTAGGTGGGGTATTTTCTTGATTTTTTGTGGCTTGAGAAGTAAGGTGCTCATACATCTGGATGATCGGTTTCCACCCTCAAAGGGTCCATTTCTGGGATAGGTCGGAAGAGGTGCCGTGGTGCGGCACTTTCTGAGTCATGCAAACAATTTTGAAATGCATCCTGGCCTTGTAAGGGGTGATGTGATCACTCTTTTTAGGACCTGTGTTGTGCCTAGCTGGTGCATTAAGTGTAGCCTTCAGAGAAGCAAGTTAGGTTTTCGGGAGGCCCACTAGGGAAGTGCTACCATCGTCAAATTTTGAAAGCACAATTGCATGAGTCGCAAATGTGAGGTCAGTCACGGTGAGGAAAGTTTTAAGTTTCCCAAGGATATGCAGCTAATAGCTCATCTAGTGATGGTGCTGATGTGTTTTTGCATGGAGTGGTCTTTGTCTGAAGAAATTACTAGGGATTTGGCAAAGTCGACAATGTGTGGGGTGTAATTCAGGGCAGGCAGAAGGGGGAGCCATTCTTTGATGGTAGAGTGGTAGTGGGTGGGGCGATGAATAAGAATTCACTTTTAACAGCGTTGAGGTTGAGGTGATTGCGAGTCAGCCATTGTTGTGTTATTGTTAGGGTTTTATTGAGGGTGTGGATGTCCTTGAGGGAGGTTATTCTCATGTAGAGCTGGGTGTCATCATTATACATATGGTAGAGGATGTGGTATCCTTTAGGGATATCGGTTAGGGGCTCCTTCTAGAGGTTGAACAATGCCTTGAAGTATGCCCAGCAATAGCGGAGCCAGCTCAGATAGGATGTGATTAATTAGGAAGCGCTGCAAACTGTTGTGTAGAAAGGCGTAGAATCTTTTTTGCACAGTGCCGGAGAGGTCCACCCTGTGTTCTATGAGGTCAAGCAGGGAAGCCTGGTTGATGGTGTCAGAGCTGCTGACAGATCCAGTAGAATCAAGAGGCAAGGGTCATTCTGGTCAAGCGAGCGTAGGGCATTGTCAACAATGTGGACCATGGCAGTTTCAGTTCTGGGACCTGGACAGAGGCCAGATCTAGGAGTTAGAATTATTCAATGTGAGTGTTGAGCTGTAAATGTTAACATTTTTCTAGTAGTTTGGCCAGAGTGGGGATGTTGAAGATGGGGATGTAGTTGTTGTGGTCGGACTAGTCTGAGTTGATTTGAGGCACGCATGTAGGGATCCTTGGGTGAGAGAGGAATTGATTATCTTAGTCCATAGTAGTAGTAAGAGGTGAATGGACTCATTTGGGACTGTGGATGGGACGGGATCAACGAAGTGTTTGGAATATTTCATGGAGGTCAAAAGATTTAGAGTGCCAATCTCATCAAGAGTTATGAAGCTTGGCCAGGTGGCATCATTTTTGGGAGACATGGGGCAAGTATAGGGACGTGCTTTATTGTCCAATGTGTAGGGGAGTTGGAGGGGTTAGGGCAGATGCTGTTAGTGATTAACAATGTTTTTTCTTTGTTATTTGTGGAGGCAGGATAACTTCTGCAGATAGATTGGTTTCTGTCTGTTTTAACTGATTCATTTAAACCAACAAAACTCATTTAAATATAGCTGTTGACACACACATAAAATCCCCATTAGTCATTCCCAACGATACTGAAAAATGACTTCAGCAGATTATGCAGCTATCTCGGTGGCACATTACACAATATTTAAGAAAACCAACAAATCAGAGGTGTGATTTCATCATAATAAATGTGCTAGTGTAATTACATAATGTTTGAGATTGCCACATGGTATGGGATGGGCTTGTATCAGGAGGGACCCCTTTGTAGCAGATAGGTTACAGTCTTCAACTATGGCTCAAACTACTGCAGAATTATGTCATTAATGCCCTGCCTAGGGACACCAGCATCTAGGAGAACTTGATGGTCAATGGTACTGAATGCTGCTGAGAGATTGAGCGAGGATGATGAGCATGTAAGGGCCATGGATTTTTGTGAACCTTAATGACCACTTGGATGGTTGCTGTCTCACGCTGCCTATCTTCCTCAAGCCCAACTAGCAAAAAAAAAAAAAACTTTATCTTTGACAATTTTCTCTTTCTTTTGCACTAAAAATACACAGATATGAGGTGGAGATAGAGGCATTGACACAGAATATGTAAACACACTAAGGTGAGGCAGAGACTAGGCCGGGGACAAGGCTCTCAACGGCGATAAGATCGCCAAGGTTCAAGAGGGGGGTTCCTCAAGGGAAGGGAGGGGGGGGAAGGGTTAAAAAATACAAAAGAAAATTTTCCTCATATATCAATGGTATCTAAAATAGCTTTGGAAATTATAGTTATATCAAATAATGACGACAGCGACGGCCATATGATCAATGGCGGGGGATAATTTAAAGTTCATAAGCTGGAATGTGAACGGGCTTAGAGAGGATAAAAAGCTGAAAAGAATCTGTGAGTTTCTAAGAAAATCAGATGCTCATATCATTATGCTAGAAGAGACACATTTAGACCAGAAGGAATGTAAAATTGCCTTCAAAAATCAAAGATGGATACAAGATCTCCTCTGCTCTAATCAAAGCAGCAAAATAAGGGGTGTGGTAATCATTGTTAGAGTGAATAGTGGGGTAAGGGTGGAAAAGTACGATACTGATGACACGGGAAGATGGTTGACTGCCTTCATAACTATAAATAACATAAGGCTGACTTGTGGAGTCTACTATGGTCCGAACCAGGACTGTCCAGATGCATTAATTAGCTTAAAAACCAGTCTGTTGGAGCAAGATACACCTATTATTTTAGGAGGGGACTTCAATTTAGTTTTTGATTCAAAACTTGATCGTACTTCTAGGGCCGCTTCTCATTCTCTACCTAAATCGAAGAGAGAGCTTAAAACTATTATGAAAGAATTTAGTTTGTTAGATGTATGGAGAATCAAAAACAAGAAAAATAGAGATTACTCATTTTACAGTCACAGGCATAAACACCATTCACGTATAGATTTTTTCTTAATCGATCAAGAGCTCGTATCCAAAGTCATGACTACTTCTTATGTTCCAGCTATATTATCTGATCACTCAGTAGTAACCCTGTCTATAAAGATCCCACAGGGAGGGCAGGCCAGAAGGTGGACATTAGACAGATCGCTATTACAACAGGAGGAAATAAGGGGAGATCTGAGGAGACAAATGGAGGAATATTTTATGTTTAACAAGGCAACTGCTTCAGAACAAATAGTGTGGGAAGCTTTCAAGACCTACTTAAGGTTTTTTTTTACAACCATAATGATTAAGAGAAGTAAGAATAGGAAGGAAACAGAGAGGAATTCACTACAGGAGATTAAGCAAAAGGAGCAACAATTGCAGAAGGCTTCACTCGAACAACATGCCAATATACACACCTTACAACAAGAATTAGAAAATCTGAAATCGAAATATCAGGCGAATCTTGACAAGATCATTAAAGAGAAATGGGATTCAAGTAAACTTAGCAACTTCTCATATGGGGAAAAATGTGGCCGCCTCCTTGCATGGAAGGCTAGGTCTGATAGAGCAAGAAATCAAATCAACGGCCTTAAAGTGCAAAGCTCTGGTGATGTTTCCTATGCCAATGAAGTAATATCGGAAGAGGCAAGAAGATACATGCAGACCTTATATTCTGAAACCAGGGACAAATCTAATCTGGTTGGTGATAGATGGTTGGAGGGGATCAGACTTCCGCAGTGTCAGGAGGACGACTTTGATTTTGTAAAATCTGAGATAAAAGAGGGGGAAGTTCATAATCAGATGAAGAAGATGGCAAAAGGGAAAGCTGCGGGCCCGGATGGACTCCCTGTGGAGGTATATCAAATTGGTGCGGAGATAATCGTCCCAGTTCTCACTTCTTTGTTTAATAAAATATATTTGGCTGGTGAACCGATTCCAAAGACCTGGTTGGAGGCCTCAGTTGCTTTAATCTTGAAGCCGAATAAGGACCCCCTGACTATTGAATCATATAGGCCGATCTCCCTGCTGAACACTGATTACAAAATTTTTGCAGGAGTATTGGCGGCGAGGCTAGCCAAAGTGATTAAAACTATTATACATGAGGATCAGAGGGGTTTCATGCCAGGTAGGCAGATTAACGAGCTGACTTTTCAGGCCATCACAGCAATAGACTATGCCACTGATAAGAGACTTCCGCTGACTATTGTAGCAATAGATGCCGCAAAGGCATTCGATCAGGTAAATTGGGACTACCTCTGGGATGTATTGTCCGCATTTGGTTTACCTACTAACTTCATCACCTCTATAAAAGCACTGTACTTGAACCCAAAGGCAAGGATTTTTGTAAATGGGACGCTCTCAGATTGGGTGCAAATATCAAGGGGCATTAGGCAGGGGTGCCCCCTTTCCCCCCTATTATTTAATTTATATATCGAACCATTAGTGAATAAACTAAGGGCAGATCATTTAATAAAACCCTTTTCAATAAACGATCTGGATCTAAAATTCGCCCTATATGCAGATGACCTCTTAATGTTTACTTCCAATCCTGAGGTAGCAATACCTAGACTTTTTGAACATGCAGAAGCTTTTGGAAAGACCTCTGGTTATAGAATAAATAAGGACAAAACGGAAATCATGCAATGGAACCAGGAGGCAGTGTTGCCTGAAACAAAAATAAGGATGAGGTACCTTGGGATTCAATTAGTCCAGGACATTACTCAGATATCGATAGTTAATCTGGATAAGGTGTATAAGGAAATCTGTGGACAATTACAGCGTTGGTCCGGGCTCCCATTAAACATCTTCGGGAGGGTGAATCTTATAAAGATGATTATACTACCAAAAGTAACTTTCTTGTTTAATTCAATACCCTTATCTTTCGATACAAAGGCGGTGGGAAAACTACAAGGAAAACTACAAGGAAAAATAGGCTCATTCATCTGGAATTCTAAAATGCCCAGAATTTCTGCTAAAAAGTTAAGAAGACAACTAAAAACAGGAGGTTTGGCGTTACCTGACATCTTGTATTATGCCCATTCCTTCCACTTTAAAAATTTTAGAGTTATGGCAGGTAAGGCAGATACATCCTTTTTGGGACGTTTGTTTCAATCAATATTGCATGGTATCTCCCAAGGTCACGAATACTTTCTATTCAAGTTTGGAGACCCCAGATTCTACAAAAAGGTCAGGCTAAAGGTCTTAGTCACGGCTCTGAAGAATTGGGTTTTCTTCAGGAGAAAATTACAAATTCCATACTACGCTTCTCAGGCCCCAATATGGGACTCTCCAGGGACCCCAGAATGCCTTAGAGACCAACTGTCAACCCCTCTCAAATTAGCAGGGTTAATGCAGTGGAGAGATTTACAATATGATCAACAGCTATTGGGGTGGGACTCCCTCTCTCTATTGACGGGAGGAACCCTTACAAGATTTAAATATTATCAGTTGTCAAGCTGGTGGTCTACGGAAATATGGGACTGTACATCTAACCCGAAATTCGACTTTGTAAATAGAAAGGGGCGTTGGGATAAAGAACTCGCTTTTTGGTATGAGACTTTGATGGAAAAAGAGGGAGTTACTGATTTGGAACTTCAGAGTCTCTGGGGAGATGTTGTGGGGCTGGATAGCAACAAACTGGTAGACTTGTGGGGGGACTCTTTTAGTCTGGTGAACGGGATAGTAAAATCCGCTCCTCTTAAACGAAACCATCTGTTCACACTGTACAGGGTATATTTCTCCCCAAAAAGACTGACAAGGATCACAAACATACAATATAGCTGCCCAAGGTGTAAATCTTTAGAGGCAGATGATTTGCATATGTTTGTAGAATGCCCTAGCCTTAACTTGTTTTGGAAAAAAATTGAGGGTTTTTTGATGGATGTACTAGGAACTCGGATCGTGGTTTCACCGGCAATGATTCTGTTCGGTCTGGGGACGGATTACCAGCCTGCGAACCAGCAGACTAAATTTATTTTCTATGTGATGTTATTGGCTAGACGAGAAATATGTAAAGTATGGAAATCTGAAGACGCTCCCATCTTTTCTGAGTGTTTAAGGTATATTATTTATATTAGTGAATCTGATATAGCATGTGATAATTCCTCAGAGTCTAAGATCTGGGAACTCCTTGTGGCATGGCGGAACAGATGAGAGTATTCTGATGATTTCACCTGGGTACTGTTGGTGCTTAGTCCTCAACCAATCCGAGGGTCGCCAAGTCATAGAGGCTGAGGTGGACAAAGCAAACAGTAAACACTAGAGGGGAGTATCTCTTTCCGGCTCTCTCTGGCGTCGAATTCTGTGGGCGTAACATCGTGATGCCAGGGGGAGGGGAGAGGATCTCCGTCTAGAGCACCCAAATTGGTATATGAGGAAGAAAAAAAAAAAAAAAAAGAAAATAAAGCCCAACTAGCAGTCTTGTAGGAGGGTGTTGCAACGGATCTTCTTCTGGAACTTCTTTGTGACAGTCTTCTTGATAATCTTCCCCAAAAGTGGGAGATGTGTGACTGGGCGACAAAGAGTGTGGTGATCAGCTGTACATTCAACTTTTAGAGGAGAGGCCTGTGCCTTTTCTTACAGGTAGGGAATGTTTGAACTGTTCCTACCTATCCTGTGACCCTTCTAGGATATAAAGTTGTATGCGCCCTATACCCTGCCCATGAACACCCCTCAGCCGTGATCTACACCTGTGCAATCCTACATCATGCTTGTTATCTGCACACATGTTGTTCATTGCATGCCTCTAATGCTAACACATTATTATGAGAACGTTTCTGGTTTTTGCCTTGCCCCGGTGCCTCCCTGAACTCTTGCAGTATGCATCTATTCGGCTCTATCCCCATGCCCCCATGTAGTCCATGCTACCACATCCCAGCACTCTAACCCTGCAGTCCTGTTCTGCCCATGTCCAACCCCACACCCCAACTGCCAGTTGCCTCCAGCACAGAATAGGATTGTTGACTGCTCTCCTGTCCCGTCTGCATCTAGAACTACACTAACCTTCTTCCATGTATTTCTATGCTTTGTCACTGTGCATCCTCATGCTCTGCGTGAGTGCCTCTTGCACTCTGCCTTGTGACCCCTCACAGACTTGCACTGTGTATATGTGGTAGTATAAAAATATGTGTATGGCTTTGTCTCTGTCCTTCCGAATCTCTGTGTGTCTTTTCACTCTACGACTGTGCGTCCATATGCAGTGTCCGTTCACATGCCTATATATTTGTGATTGTGTACTACGGTACTCTTTCCTTGTGTAATCATAACTATATTCTCTCCAACTTTGCATCCCTTCGACTCTCCAACTGTGCCCCTGTGACAATGTATTGTTAATTACACTCTAGCTCTGTTGAAATATTTCGTTATAAGAATGATTATTAATTTTAAGTTTTGCAACATAGCAGACCTGAATAATCTATCAGAAGAAAAGTGCTTGAGCAGAAGGCTGTATGCTCAACCGAGGTAAGAGCTTCATCATTGGGGTTTCATTCCAAGGTCCTTTATCTCTACTGCGGGGGATGAAGGTAGAGGGGATTTCAAGTGGAACCCAAATGTTCATCATTTAAATGAGAAATTATCAGGAGAATTAGTAATTTTGGTCCAGATTTCCTGCAGTAAATCTTCATTTTTCCCTGGTATTCACCTGGAGACTGCTCTGAGAGGAGTCTCCTTGTGAAACACAACAGATCTGCAGAATTACTGTGGGTTTTGTAATCTTGATTCAGCTGGTAACTCCTGTTAGCAGCCACAGTGGGATAAAGGGCAGAGCCTTCAATAGTAATACAGAAGTGTTGATATTCTCTAATAGGAATACCTATTTGACCCTGAGAAGGTCAGTCACATATATTTCCGTAGAGCTGCTAGGTGCAGGTACATTCCCTTTCAAATTAAAGAAGTGCAGGCCCTCAGTACCTGCCCATTTAAAGCACCCAAAAGGGGCCCTCAGAAGGTGTCCCAAATAAAGATTTTCAAACTAGAGTGGACGCAAGAAGCCGAGACCCGCGCGTAACAATTAAATGTTTCCACGCAATTTTGTCTTCAGCACACAGTATTATTCGAGAGTCTGGAGTTGCAATATACCCCAGATCACACATGGCCTAGTGTTCCTGTACTCAAAATTACCAGAAACAAGAAAACAGGGCTTAGTCTCACCTGGGTCAAATGTGCACCCGGTAAATATTGCATCCTCTGGGCAGATGCGGCGGGCATATGCACAACCCGTCCCCTGCCTGATCCCCACCAACACCATAGGGGAGCAGGAAAAACTGTCTTCATACATTAATTCGACAGGCCACCGATTGGTGTGTACCAAACATAAATCCCTGCCCCTCAACCCCAACCTAAACTGCCCCACTGGCATTCACCACCTACTCATAGCAGAACAGTCAGAAGGATGGTCCCCCCAATCTGGAAACACATGCAGAGTTTCACCTGATATTCCCAGGTCTGCCTAGTCGTTACCTATTCTTGGGTCCATAAAGTATAATATATGGATTTATGTGCAGGGATCCCAGCTGTCAATCCTTAATATGCCCAAGATCACCTTGATATGAGGCCCGAATCTGGTGACTTAAAGCCAATACCTGTAAGGTCATCCTGCGTCATGAGTGCCTGTTAAATTTGGGTAACCTGTAAATTAGTGCCCTCTTTAAAGCTGGGTCTAAATCATCCGGAGTCCTTGCATTGTGAGTCTGTAGGGAAGCGTTGATACTGGAACAAGTGAAGAATATCAAGATGGTGCTGATGTTGTCATGTTATTCTGAAACACAATGATCACTATCACATATTATAAAATAGAGTTTGGCCTGTTCAAATATATGACTTAAAATACATCCTGTTGTAGTGATTTGAAATACGTTTCAGTGGAGAAACCCCGGTGACATATGGCGCTCACTCACTCTCATAGGTAAAAAGCACCTAACTTCAGCGCCTGCAGCCTGTGATGCAGTGGGCAGAGACACTTCTCTTGATTGCTGCACTCAGAGAAAAACATTAGCAGGAACATTCCTTTGAAATGCAGGCTGCAGTTCCAGTGACATCCAACAGATGCCCTCACTGAAGTTAGATGGGGATGAAAATGGTCCAGTTTGTCTAACAGCTAACAGTGACCAATATGAATGTTTTAAGGCAAGATTAATGGGAAGACACAGTCATAGTTTGGCTCAGGTTACTGAGCTGTAGGACACTTGACCAAATTCACCCCTTTATAAAGTACTCTACATAAAGTGACCACCTAACTCCAAGTCATTTCGGACATTGTCTCCAGTAGTAAACCTTTCACCTACAAATCATTGATTTCAAGTGTGTTAATCTAATTGCTTTACTTAAAATCTACAACATTCCAAATTCATTAGGTTATCACACGAAAGTCCAGGACTGGAAAGAGTGTCTGCCATGACCAGGGGGAGGTGGTCACCATAAAACTATACATGAGCCTGTAGGTTCATCTTCTGGGCATGTTCAGCTCTGGGAACTGTCACATAATGGGCATGCTGATGTTTCTTAGTCTCACATTTCTCTTTCCAGTTGCTTCACTTTCTGTCGCTGGTTTAGAACCAGCTATTCAGGAAATTACATTAAAGCCTGCTCCGCCTCAAAAGTATGAACTTGTAGCTACTCCTTGCAGCATGACGGCCTGCTTAGCACCCAAGTCCCACTCATGAGACAAGTTCACACTGTATGAACAACCTATATCTAATATTACCTCGTGGGCAAGCTCCAGAGAGTAACCCTTGTCGGCTAAGATACTAAATACTGTAAGATTCCTCAAAGTCACACAGAATCAGAGCCTGAGAGCTAAACGCAGAAGAGGCGCTCAGCATTAATATATGAGCCTCCTATTTCGAAACAGTTGCAAGTTATCCCTGACTTCTAACACTACATGAAACAGGATGCCTTCCCACCTTATCCAGCCGCTTTTAAAAATGTACATTAATTAAGTATGTTTTCATGTTATTTCGTAAAATTTTACTGGTGCACCAAGGACTTTCGTCTTGTGATGCATGGGAAATGACCATACTAACTTCGGTACAGATAAAGCAAGCACAAATGGACCAAGTTATGCACATGCCCTTTCAAGGTCGAGATTGGTTGATCTCCCTTTTCATTTCATGGAGATATCAATGCCCTGTGAGCTTGCTCAGGAAGTCAGAGGGGAAAATAGATCTAGTGATGCATAAAAAATATGTGAATCGCTGCTGGAACTCTGATGTCTGCCTGTTGTTCCTCATTTGTAAGTACTTATTTGATAATGGCCCAGTATCCCTGCATTACAGTTGTACTGATAGCCATGGTATTAATACATTCAGTTGCAGGAATACTGAGAAAACAGTTCTTCATATCCAGTAGCCTACACTGTTTTCTGCAAATCATTTCTTCTGCAGAACCATTTTACCATTAGACAAGCATCTATGCAACATGAGCTGTGTTTTCACATGGAAGTCTCAAAACATCAAAATTACAAACGACATGAAGACCAAACATGCAGGTTCATCTTCAAGTGCTCCGGACGGTTATCGGGGCTTTAAGTGAGGTAGATCCTGCCAGTGATGAGCACCAGCAGTAAAAAGAAAATGGACATTTAAAAAGTTCCCTAACATTCAATCTCTCTCTGGTCTGCCAGGCCCTCACCTGCATGGCTATTACATGTCGGGGGAAGCTGTTATTTCATCATCCATGCACTGGCAGAGCAGACAGTGAGCCAAGACCGCTCCCGTATGTCACTTCCATAATACCTTTTATTTTAAATTTTTAAAGAAGTGAAAAACTGATGGAGCTGATTTGGGCAAAGTCGTTTACTTCTTGGACTAAGACTACCTTGTGTACCAGTCTGTAGTACCACTGGTCAATCCATAAACAAGATGCTTTTCTAAAAATCCCTGTGGGTTCCAGGTACCTGAACGGATAAAAAAAAGCAAGGTGGACTGTTAGCTTACCAAGAAACAAATGCTGTTACTTATGTGTGATTGAACAGAGAACATGATCATCCAGTGATGGATTTGTCTGAGAGCGGTGGGAGTTTGAGAGAGACAACACTTAGTTTTCAGCGCCTCAAGTCCACCACCCCGCAACAAGATGTCTTCCATTGAGTAGGGCGCACGCAATCAATCAATCAATCAGTACATTTGTAGAGCGCGCTACTCACCCGTGAGGGTCTCAAGGTGCTGAGGGGGGGGGGCTATTTCTCGAATAGCCCGTCTTGAGGTGTTTCCTGAAGGTGAGATGGTCCTGGGTCAGTCGTAGGTGTGCGGGTAGGGAGTTCCATGTCTTGGCTGCCAGGTAGGAGAACGATCTTCCTCCGGTGGTGGTTCTGCGAATCCGTGGGACGGTGGAGAGGGCGAGGCTGGTGGAGCGGAGCTGGCGGGTGGGGGTGTAGAACGAGAGGCGGTTGTTGAGGTATTCGGGGCCCATGCTGTGGAGCGCTTTGTGTGCATGGGTGAGCAGCCTGAACGTGATCCTCTTGCTGACGGGGAGCCAGTGCAGATTTATTTCGCAGGTGGGCGGATATGTGGCTGTGGCGCGGGATGTCGAGGATGAGTCGTGCGGAGGCGTTCTGTATGCGTTGAAGGCGTTTCTGGAGTTTGGCCGTGGTTCCTGCGTATAGGGCGTTCCCGTAGTCCAGTCGGCTGGTGATGAGGGCCTGGGTGACCGTCTTTCTGGTTTTGGTGGGGATCCACCGGAAGATCTTTCGGAGCATGCGCAGGGTGTTGAAACATAAGGACGACACTGCGTTGACTTGTTTGGTCATCGTGAGGGAGGAGTCCAGGATGAATCCCACGTTGCGTGCGTGGTCTGTGGGTGTTGGTGCGGTGCCCAGTGTCGTGGGCCACCAGGAGTCATCCCAGGTGGACGGGGATTGTCCCAGGAGGAGGACCTCCGTCTTGTCCGAGTTGAGCTTCAGACAGCTGTGCTTCATCCATTCTGCGACATCTTTCATTCCGTCTTGGAAGTTGGCTTTGGCGGTGAGAGGGTTATTGGTGAGGGAGAGTATCAGCTGGGTGTCGTTGGCATAGGAGATGATGTTGATGTTGTGTTTGCGTGCGATGGTGGCGAGGGTGCTCTTGTAGATATTGTAGAGGGTTGGGCCGAGCGAGAAGCCCTGGGGTACGCCGCAGATGATCTTGGTGGCTTCGGAGCGGATGGGTTCTGTCGGAGAGGAAGTATGTGATCCAGTCCAGGGCCTTTCTTTGGATCCCAGTGTTGTAGAGGCGGGTTATTAGGGTACGGTGGCAGACGGTATCAAAGGCTGCCGAGAGGTCCAGGAGGAGGAGAGCGACTGTCTCTCCGTTGTCCATCAGGGTCCTGATGTCATCGGTGGCTGCGATGAGGGCAGTCTCGGTGCTGTGGTTGGCTCGAAATCCGGACTGGGAAGGGTCGAGCGAGTTGTTTTCTTCGAGGAATGCAGTCAGCTGTTTATTGACAATCTTCTCGATGACTTTAGCCGGGAAGGGGCGAAGAGAGATGGGGCGGAAGTTCTTGAGGTCTTTGGGGTCCGCTGTTGGTTTCTTCAGAAGGGCGTTGATTTCTGCGTGTTTCCAGCTTCCAGGGAAGGTGGCTGACGTGAAGGAGCTGTTGATGATATTCCGGAGGTGGGGTGCGATGATGGTGTCGGCTTTGTTGAAGATATGATGAGGGCATGGGTCGGATGGGAGCCAGAGTGGATGGTGTTCATGACGCGGGTGGTGTCTTCAGTGCTGATGGGGGTCCATGCGCTGAGGCATGTGGTGGGGGTCGTTGGTATGGTGGCTGGAGGCGGAGTCTGGGGTCCGAAGCTGTCGTGTATGTCTGCGATCTTGCAGTGGAAGAATGTGGCGAGGGAGTTGCAGAGGTCTTGCGAAGGTGTGATGTCGTTGTTGCTGGCGCTGGGGTTGGAGAGCTCTTTGACGATGCTGAAGAGTTCCTTGCTGTTGTGGGCACTGTTGTCTAGTCGCTCTTTGAACGATGTCATTTTGGTGGTGCGGGTCATCTGGTGGTATCCGTGGGTGGCGCTCTTGAGGGCTGTCATGTTTTCTGTTGTCCGTTCGTGGTGCCACGCTTTCTCGAGGGTTCGGCATGATTTCTTTGCGACTCTGAGGGCGTCTGTGAACCATGCGGTTTTTCTGTAGCTCGTCTTGCCTGGGGGTTTCTTCAGAGGAGCGAGGTCGTCGGCGCAGTTGGTGATCCACTGTGCGAGGTTGTGTGCTGCGTCGTTGGTGTCGGGGGTGTCTACAGGCGGGTTCTGGCTCAGCGATGTGGTCAGTTGGTCTGCGGTGACTTTGCTCCAGCATCTGCGGGGGATCTGTGGCGTCTGGTGGTGGGAGGTGGGCTTCTTGAAGGTGAAGTGGATACAGCTGTGGTCGGTCCAGTGTAGTCTGGTGGAGTGGCTGAAGGAGACGTGGTTGCTGGCGGAGAAGATGGGGTCGAGCGTGTGGCCGGCGAGGTGGGTTGGCGTGTCCACCAGTTGCTTGAGTTCGAGGTTGGCCAGGTTGTCGAGCAGGGTGGTGGTGTTGTTGTCGTTGTTTTTCTCCAGGTGGAAGTTAAGGTCCCCTAGGAGGATTTATTCTGGTGAGGCTAGGGCGTGCGGGCTGATGAAGTGACAGGTGAAGGGTCCGTGGGTGCGTCTCGGGGTAGCTCGGTGGCAGGCGGCAGGTCGTCCGGTGTTGAGTGCGGTGACGGTGGCGCTGTCGTACCTCAGTTGGGTGCCCTGGCGTCGGCTGGGGCCAGGGGTTCTGGCGCTGTGCGCGGTCCAGGCACGGACAGGCGCAGACGGGCTTGGCTTTGGCACGCCTTCGGCGCGCCAGCGGCCGCCATTTAAAAGGGAGGTGGGGAGGAGGGGTCAGCTGGGAGGCGGAAGGGCGGTCAGCGAATGGGCACGGGGGGCGGGGCCGCATGGGAGGCAGCGGCGGGAAAAACAGCACACAGGGGAGCAAAGCAGGCGGGGTCACAGGCACAGGTGGCGCTGCAGCGGTGGGGAAGCGACCTACCCAGAGGGTCAAGCGTCGCTGTCTCCACCGCGCAGCGGCCGCCCTTTAAAGGGAGGAGGGGAGGAGGGGTCAGCTGGGAGGCGGGAGGGCGGTCAGCGAATGGGCACGGGGGCGGGCCGCACGGGAGGCAGCGGTGGGAAAAATGGCCACAGGGGAGCAGAGCAGGCGGGGTCACAGGCACAGGTGGCGCTGCAGCGATGGGGAAGCGACCTACCCAGAGGGTCAAGGATCGCTGTCTCCACCGCGCAGCGGCCGCCCTTTAAAGGGAGGAGGAGAGGAGGGGTCAGCTGGGAGGCGGGAGGGCGGTCAGCGAATGGGCACGGGGGGCGGGGCCGCACGGGAGGCAACGGCGGGAAAAACGGCACACAGGGGAGCAGAGCAGGCGGGGTCACAGGCACAGGTGGCGCTGCAGCGGTGGGGAAGCGACCTACCCAGAGGGTCAAGGGTCGCTGTCTCCACCGCGCAGCGGCCGCCCTTTAAAGGGAGGAGGGGAGGAGGGGTCAGCTGGAAGGCGGGAGGGCGGTCAGTGAATGGGCACGGGGGGGCGGGGCCGCACGGGAGGCAGCGGCGGGAAAAACGGCACACAGGGGAGCAGAGTAGGCGGGGTGACAGGCACAGGTGGCACTGCAGCGGTGGGGAAGCGACCTACCCAGAGGAACGCAATGAACGTCAAATGACGCAATTAGTCTAACATGACTTGACAGGTTAAAGAGCCTGACGTAGAGTACTATGTGCAGCATAGAATGCAAAGGTTCCAACCCCCTTGGGCTTTTCTCTCACCTTTAACGGTACAGGTGAGCGGTTGAAAAAGGAAAGTTTGGCTGAATTTGGCAGATAAATTGCAACAAAGTAATTCTTTGTGGAGGAAGACTGTATGAATATCACAGGCACCGGTTTCTATGTGGTTCACTTGTTAGGCAGGCCACCCTCTCTGTGGCTTAGGTCACTCCTTGATTAAAGGATTTTTAGTTCATTTCTTAGGCCACGCCCCTTTGAGAGACCCCCCCCCCACACACACACACACACACACACCTTTTCCATCACATTTGTAGCACAGGCGGAGCGCTGAGATGCCACACCGTGGCAGCTGTGCGCCATACAAAAACTAGCAAACATGATTTTGCCTTCTCGCATGACGTCCCTTTTGACAATAGGAAACCACGCAAGTTGTTGTTTCTGATTGCTTGCGTGTAAAGTTTATAATACTTCTTATGGGCCTGTCAAGCATGTCAGGCGCGTGTGCATTTGTTTAAAGTTTTAATGAGCACAAACGAGGTCAACAAAGACAGCGGAGGACTGAACAATAATTAGAGTAAGTCAATGTTTGACATCTTGACGTGCCGGAGTGCTGAGTGGCAGCGGGATTGTTGTGTGTGTGGCACCGGTTCAATGGCACTCCTAGAATGGCACACTAGTGTTTGCACTGGAGAGCGTAAGCACGTCTACGCCTGGGGTATTACTCATGCTCTAAGGCTGTTCAGACATGTCACCCAGCTAGGTCTGCGGCCAGTGACCTTTGTTCAACTTGAAGTTTTGAAGCTGAAATCCAAGCAAGCTATTCCATTTCCTAATCTCCTGAAACAGGTATAATGACTTCTTTCTGGCAGCGAATAATGAAATGTTTCTTTGTTTGAACAGTGTGTTGATATCTTTCTAAGGTCATATGGCGATACATGCGCGCTCCAATATTAATGCTGTCGTTATATGCCAGCAATAGACCGTATTTACTACAAACAGTACGGAGACAGACGGGTATAGATAGCTAGACAGACAGCACTGAAACTGACACTATTTCACAGGCCTAAAGAAGGCGATCCTGCCCCGAGACAGAGACCTCCCATCTCGATTCCTTTTGCCTCATCTCCTTTTATGAGCCCCCCCCCCCCCCAGAGTCCCTGTCTCTCACACCCCAGGTGCAGAACTAAGCCACAAACGTGTTTTAAATCATGTGAGGCCTCTCCTGCTCCTCCTCAACAGGCAATCCCTGCACCTTCAATTGCCATCTCACTCCAATAGGAACAACTGCCCTGGCATCTCTGATACCGCATGAGCTGAGATGAGGGCCTCCTTCAGAGTGCAAAGTCAGGAAGCTAGAATCGTCTACAGCAGAGGTCTTCAAACTTTTTGCCCTGAGACCTCCTAATCAAAATATTTTGAAGTCGAACCCTCCTCCAAAACTTTAGGTGACAGGGCTGAACGCAGGGGATGAGGCTTATGAGATTATTTAAAAGGTACTTTTTAGGTCGAGCCTGGGCAGCACAGGTGCTGCTCTGCGAAGCATGCTGCATTTGAGTATGGACTTGAAGCCCAGCCCACTCTCCACCCATATTAGCCATTGGCTTGTGTCATTGTTCTTCGTAAATCAGGGCTTCTGATTCGTTAATAGGCTTGTTGGTCCATCCTTAGTACTTCCTTGTCTTCATTTGTACCCTCCCATGAGGACTGGCCCTTTTACTTCGGTTGTTACACAGTACGTCTGATACAGTCTGTAAGCACTATTACCTTTAATGGGTTTCTCCTACTGTAGGCACAACATACTTTCCTGCAAAAATCAGCGTGCCATGAGGGCTTTCACTTTCCAAGCAGTCCGGGACAATGGCGTCCGCTTCTTTGAAATGCAATAGGTCTCGCATTTACATGAGTTTCAGCTATTGCCATTGTAAGTGCCTATTATTTCTGTGTTAATTATCAAAACAGATAAATAAAAGGCATTGTCATTTACAATGCCAATAGCTTAAACTCTCGCAAATGTGAAACCTACTGCATTGCAAATGCTTGTTCTATGGGTCATAATCCACACAAATTGTGAGAGTTAAAAAAGAGCAAATACATCAAACAAAAAGAGACACTGACCAAAACATATCATTCCCCATAACTGGGACATCACACTGCTAAGGACCCAATGCGTCAGCACCTGTGGAACTAATCATAACTGTGGTACTGAGAAGCAGGCTGTCTCCTCTGCTACTTTCACCTCGTCCCCATCATGCCTGGCCATCCCTCTAATCTTGAATGAGCCAGATGTAGCACCATTTTTGCATGCAGAAATGGGTTTCCGAACCCGTTTGCGCATGCAGAAACGGCATGGGGTATGTACAAATCCTATTTTACGACTCGCAATTGTTTGCGACTCGCAAAATAGGGTTTTGCGACTCGCTATTAGGTAGGGGCATTCTCTTCCTAAAAGCATGAGCAACTCTATGTCCAGATGTTTTGTGTCCGCAATTGCAGGCACAAAACACTCGCAAATTACCACCCTCTTCAAGAGGGTCGTAATGGGGTCGCAATATGGAAGGGGTCCCCAGGGGAACCCTTCCCCTTTGCAAACACAGGGGAAAATATTTTTAAGGGCAGGCAGTGGTTGCAGGGACCACTGCCAGCCCTTAAAAAATGAAACAAAAACATTTCATTTTTTTTTAAAAATGCATCCCATTTTCCTTTAAGGAAAATGGCTGCACTTGAAAAAAAAACTGCTTTATATAAAAGCAGTCCCAGACATGTTGATCTGCTGATCCCAGCAGGTCACCATACCTGGGGGTGCCTGCCATTCCCAAAGGGGGCGTAAATTGCGAAAGGCTCATTAATAATCATGAGCCTCTCTATTTGCAACTCCATTGGGAATCGCTAACAGTGTGTTACACACTGTTGTACATCCTAAATAGCGCCTTGCAAATTGCAAGTCGCAAAAAACTCGCAATTTGCAAGGCGCTATTTTGGCCGTCGTACATCTGGCCCTCTATCTCTTTCTGCAAAACATTAGTTCCCAGATGTGGTACCCCTCTCTTTGAACCAATGTGCCCTCACTTCTAATGCTAGCTGGGAAAATGAGCCCCCAACCACTTTTGTAAAGTTAAAACTGTGATGCTGTGGGCCTCTCACACCCTTGGGCCCTAGTGCCACTCCACCTGCTTGGCTAATGATAGATACTGCCTCGCATAGCAGGAAGTCCTGCCTGACCTTTGTTTAAAATATGGGCCCTCATCTTGCCCCATCCTCCTCTCTACTCTCTCCCTGAGCCCAGCTGAGGTGTCTCCTCTGCTTCAGTTTTCCCTTACCATGGACAATTGAACCAAGGCCCAAAGCAACACTGGCACAGCAAGGGTGCATTGGTCCCTAATACAAGCAAGGAAAGATAGTAACAAAATCATAATTTGGATTTGACTGATCACTTCTATCCCAGGACCTCACTGCCAATGCACCATCAACCAATATTTCCAAAGAAGGTTGTCTCCGCTGTCCATTCCATTTCACCATCTCTCCTGGGTCTTACACCCAAAGCAGACTGTCTGGCCTTGGTGTTAAAATGACCACAGGGAAAAGTTCCACATCTTGCCCAACCCCCTCATCCCCATTGCTTGGACTCTGTCCCCTGTGCAGCAAGGCTGACCTGGGCCCAAATGCCTTCTTTGTGCTAGTAAGACAGCCATAATTGGGGTACAGTGGCCCCTCATACCATTAGTCCCAGTGCCACTTCACCTCCTGCGATAATGACAGTGATGAAACAATGACAAAAATACACCCAAAACACGCCCCAATTAATATCTCCCAAGCCTTCATCAGGGCATCTCTCTGAGAAAGAAGGAAGATGTCTCAGTCCATTTGTAAATGACAAAAAAAATTCCCTTCACTAGGCTATTCCTTTGACACTATTCATAGATCTTGCTCCTTTCATCTTTCTCCTGGGTGTCATTACTCTGAGGTCCCAGTGGTCCAGATGATCAGGTCTCTGCATTGGAATGGGGATCAGCTGGCCCCTATGTGACCCTTCATATCACCTGAAAGTAGTTTGGAACACAAATTAAACTGAGCAAGATCTGTGGAGACCTACATGCCCAAGCTTTTTATAATTTTATAAAGACAGTTCATATGCTTTCTGTTGAAAAAAAAACCTTCCATGAATTGGTAATGTAGACCTTGAGGTGCCTCGAGGTAGAAGCTGGGTGGGAGATTGGTGGGTTACCTGTGTTGTAAAGTTGAAGCAAGGACAGAGAGCTAAAGAAGAAACAGGTCTTCTCACCAAGGTGCCTGCTACCTGAAAGAAATGCAAATGTGTGCAACTGGATAATCACCAAATGCAAAGGCTGCTTGGGAACCAGTATAGGTTTTAATTGATGGCATCACTTAAAGCTTTATGGTGACAACAATGTATTCTTTTTTAAAGGGTTTTGAAGTAATGGATGAAGTTGCAAGGTAGAAGATAACTCTTCATTGTATTGGCCCCAACACATGGGAGAGGAGCAAGTTACGAAAGCGTCTTCTTACATCGCCTCCAGTACAGCTTCTAGATTCCATATTAGAGTGCTCATGCCCTGGAATGCAACCAGTGACTAAGGAGTCACCAAAAGGACAGTACATTACAAAATCAAATTCAAAACAATACATCACAACAGTTTTGTAAGAGTATTATCAGCTGGGTTCTTCAATGCAGTATTTAACAGGCACATATGTTTGCAGTAGGTACAGTTTAATAACCCACTTTGTGGCGTATTGACAAACTGCATTTTGTAGTACTTTTGGAAGTACAACAATATAACTACTAACGTACTACAAAACGCCATTCACAATCCTATATGTGAAAATCTCCACCACCACTTCTCTTCTCTTTTATGTGCTGAATCTCTCCCTCAATGGCTGACATCTCTGCACACATAAGTATAGATTTTGGTAGTAAATGTGAGAGGGACCGAAAATGCTAAATGCTTACTACCAAAGAGTAGGAGTTAAGGAACGACTAAAGGGGGAATTAGGAAGGTCTGGGGAGGGGTTTAGTGAGGGACATGTATCAACCCTTAAAAGAGCAATGTCCTTCCTATTCTCAAGCTGCACTTCTAAAATTACTGCAGCCAAAAAGCTCCAAAATAGTTATAAATGTACCTCAGCTCAGACCTCAGTAAGTCAAGCACCACTTATGGCCACTTGCAGGTAGTGAAATATCTACTTATAGAAAAAAATGGAGCAAGGTGTTTAAAATCAAACGTTTCTACTTAGTTATAATAAGAAAATTGGAACCAGCAGAGTGCTCCTATGTCCCTGGTGGATGTTTGTTGAAAAATAATTTTATGTGATGGTCACTTATCATGAAGGAGGCACCCGTCCTGCAAAGTGTTCAAGTGGAATCAAGTGGCTTTTGTGGAACAATTACTTTAAGGACTGTTGATCCGCTGCCAAGTAAATGAAAGGCATGCCTTCCTGACACAAGGTTGGAACATTACTAAATGTTTAGTGTTGGTTACTAAAACTGGCACTCACAGGTATGTGCCCTATCTTGTTAGAAAAGTAGCCGGCGGAGGGATGCAAATGTATATTGCTTGAGTCTGCAAATGTTGGAGTGGCTAAAGAAGAACTGTAATCGCACAGTATGACAGTGTGTCAAAGAGTCATTCCATATATGAGATCCATTATGGTTTAAACATAACTAAATAATGCAAAGGGGCACGCATAGTGTCATTAATAAAATGAACAAATATAAAATTCAACACACTGTGATGGCAGATGTTAATGTTACTAACTTGAATAACGTCACTCCACTTTCTCTTGCTAGGGGACATCAACCAATGGAAATGAGAACAGATTCAATTAAAAAGGCTCACAACTAATACCAATCTTGTTAACCAGCATTGAGAAAGGCAATGTCGCCTCCCAGCCGCGGGAGATGCACCACCTGATAATTTGGGGCCATGGAGCTCCGAATCATGGAGTGTCAATGTGGAGGCATCCATGGAGGACTGACAAGCCGGATGTGCGAGTGGAGGTTCATTGGTGGGCTTGAAATGTCTCAGACAGCGGCACACAACTGAGGCACACACTAGTAGACCTACAATCCAACGCGGACTCATTTGAGTCGCCCATTGGACGGCTCATAATTTTAAGTGGGAGGTGTGACCTCTATGACAAAATGACTGTAGCGCCTCTGAAGAGTGCAATGAGCACGAAACGCATCAAGCATGAATCGACAGGCATGCTGTAAACTGGATCCACCCGCCGGTCCGGCTTTTACCTCATAAAGGTTGCTGCAGTGGATGTCAGAGTTCGTCTCCACAGGTGGGAACCTTGGAGCTTTGATATATATATACATATATATCTCCAGATTATCTCGCCTTCACTCCACTCTGACACGGAAAGAACGAGCGTGGACCCAAGATTCGTGCAAACTCTTTATTCAGCCATTGCCGCCATTACGCGTTTCGGGAGATCCCTCCCTTGATCACATGACAGCCTAAAGGCTTCACCCATCGCTATTTAAAGTGCATGTGCATAAGCAGCCCCATAATAGACATAGAAGACATACTTTCATTTTGGTACATAATGCATATGAGAAAACATATTGGCTGTGAAATACAATTCATATATATACACCTATTTATATTTGATGAATGATATCTACATCTGGTTGCACTATCCCTTATCACATTCCGTACGTTAAAATTCATCATGTCATTTCATAGTAAAGATATCTTCAATGTGATATGTAAACCTGCAAGTTCTTCTGTACAAGTGTTCACAGGAAGGTATAAAGATCTTCACTAGTATTAAGACCATTGGGGTGCTCGAGTCAAGCCTGAGTATATACGATGTTTCCAATCTCCTCAGTTTGCTCTCCCTGTCCCCCCTCTTCCTTGAGACGTAACAGTGTCTATTGCAAAATATTTCAAATGTTTGGGGTCACTGTTGTGGCTCTGCTGAAAATGTTGTGCTACCGGGTAGCTTTCATCTTCGTTGCAAATTGCCCTGATATGTTGTAATACTCTTTTATGTACGGGCAATTTGGTGCTTCCCACGTAACGCAGGTTGCAACTGCAGGTTAGCACATACACTGCAAAATCAGATTTGCAGGTAATATGTTGTTCTATTTTGCAGGACGGGTAACCAAAGGCTGGGGTGTAACTGGTGGTATTGACTCCATGCTGACATGCCTTGCATACAGCACACTTATAGAAGCCTGTTCTTGCTGATAACCATGGTGCCTTTCTCTTAGATTGAAAATTGCTTCTTACCAGAGAAGACCCCATATTACAGTTTCTCCTAAAGGTAATGGACGGCATTTTGGGCATGGATCCTCCTATTACCGGATCACCTTTGATAATAGGCCAGTTCCTACGGACTATTTCCCTGATTTGCTTCTGTTGTCTAGAAAACCCCAGGATAAGTCTAATTGGTTCCTGTTCGACCCCTCTTGCCTTATCTCTGTTTTCATATTGCAAGAGATCTTCTCTAGCTGTTACCTTTGTTTTTTCCATTGCTTCATGGATCACCTCCAAACTGTACCCCCTATCAAGAAACCTGTCTTTACAGTCTTGTAGTTTTGCCTCACAGTCTATCTCATCACTACAAATCCGCCTAATGCAGAGCATCTCCCCATACGGGATGCTTCTAAGCAAATGTGGGGGGTGTTCACTGGAGGCATGTAGGAGTGTGTTTCCTGCTGTAGGTTTCCTGTATAGTGTAGAACTGATCCTGTTTGCTGTCACTTGTACCCTCACGTCCAGAAATGTAACTGTTTCCCTACTCATTTCTGCCGTGAATTGCAAGTTAACATCATTGTGATTCAATTGTTGTAAAAATTCTTTGGCACTTTCATTGCTACCATTCCAGACTATAAACAAATCGTCAATATAGCGTAGCCAAACTACTATATTGTTAGCACACACTGATTCATATTGTCGCCTGAGGACCAGCTCCTCCCACCAGCCCATAAATAAACAGGCATAACTGGGGGAGAAGCTGGCCCCCATAACTACACCCTGTATTTGTTGATACATTTTCCCATCAAAGAGGAACAAGTTGTTCTCTAAGCAAAAACTTATCATTTTCAACAACATTTTCGAGTGCTGAGAATATATAATTGGTCTGCTTTTGAGGAAATATTCTATGGCTCGCAGGCCATCACAATTTCGAATGCATGTATAGAGGCTGGACACATCTATAGCGTAGTTCCTCACCATACCTTGCAGGAAGGAATCAATGTACCTTGAGAGATTCTCCAAAATGCCATCACATGCCGAAATTATCGGACGACCAGGTGGCTTATTTCTGTCTTTATGAATTTTTGGTATGAAATAAATCACCGGAATAGTGGGATGCTCCTTTTTCAAATATTTGAATTCCTCCAAATTTAACATTCCCACACTCTTCCAAGCCAATAGTAACTTGTACAGTTCTTCCTGGGTGTCTTTGTGCTTCGTGTAAGGAACTTTTTTGTAACACTCGATATTGTTGAGTTGGCTGTAGGCCTCTTGTAAATAGTCCTGTAACGGCCACAGCACCAAGTTCCCTCCCTTGTCAGAATTGCGGATTATAATTTGCTCATTGTCTCTTAGTTTCTTGATCAATTGCCAATATTTTCTTTCCCTATTGGTGTCACTCTTTTTCAATCTGCAATTACGAATGTTTAGTCTTTTTATCTGGGCCACCAACTGTTCACTGAATACCTCAATTGAATCACGTGCCATGACTGGTACGAATTTGGATTTGGGTTTAAAAGATGTTAGAGGCTTTATATTGGTCCCTGTTATTTGTATCCGTCCGGTGACAGGATCCATGGTACCTGTATACATATATATCTATATATATACATATATATATTTTCCCTCTATTTCTAAAAAGTTTCAGGAAGATCCGCCAAGAGGGTGAGAAAAAAAGGGGACCCAAAACCAGATTTTCCTATGCATTCCCCATAGACTTGGCAAAACCGCAAAAACTGCTGATCTTGGTCCAGAAAATGTGCTTTGTTTGATTTGGGGTAAATCTGTTCAGTTGTTTTTGAGTATTTGAGGTTCAAAATATGTTTTATATCTGAACAGCTTAGTTCAAGAGACTCTCATAATAAATAAAGCGTTCTGATTTGCAGAGGGGACTTTTTTCCTCTAGACCACCTTGCACCCGATGTGATGCTCCAGCAGAAGCGAGCACTCAGATTGCTTGGCCGCAACATGAACAGAGTCCCTTGTCCTGAAAATTGTTAAAAATAAATGTAAAGGGGTGGAGAGGGCTACCCTTCCCCCCAGCCCTTGTGGGGGGGAGTCCCTGAGGGCTGCTCATCTATTATTATATATATATATATTTTTTTTTTTGCAGAGTTTTATATAGCGCGAACTAGAACTGAACCGAATCAGTTATCAGAGCGCTTTACATAGCACCAGTTACGTTACATGAGGACACACTTTTATTTTAGGCACGGGGAGATTAAGTGATTTGCCCAGAATCACAGGGGGTTTTTGGCGTCATTACCGAGACTCAAACCCAGATCCCCAGGTCCGAGGTCGAGCGCCTTAGCCGTTAGGCCAACCCCTCTCCCCTAATTCACTGCTGATAAGAACAAGTGCCCCATTATGTCCAGGAGCACTTTAATATATCATATTTTCATGCATGTGGTGCCCCTCGAGGAGGCAGGGACACCACCAAGCACTTTTTTTTTTAAAGTTGTGGGAGGCTGCAGGAAGTGCAGCAGCCCCCCAACATTAAAATATACAGTGAGTCTCCTAGGTAATTAAATCCATGACCCCGGGAGAATAACCATATTTTTTTTAAGCGCTCTACGCTGAAGCTCTATGCTCTTCAGCTGGAGATCAAAGCCCTCTTGAGATTGTGTTTAGGGGTGGACGGAAGTTGTGGAGTTTTATTCTGTGGAATTCCACAGAATTTCATTAAAATTCCATGAAATTCCTTGAGGGGGAAGGGTGGGCCCGCAATGTATAGTGCATACTGTTACAAAATATATATGAATATCCATATAAATTCATTTGCATGTACTTCCAAAGAGTTCATACTTATATAAGATCACATTAACATGAGGCCTGGAGCTCAAAATGGCTTCTTATCTTACCCTGACTGGACAAGCTCTAACAAGCTATTCTGTACACCCTTACAGGTCACCTTGCTTGTCTTGACTACATGATATGCAAGTGTTACACAGTGCGGAGCCTGCCTTTCTGGTCTGCCCATATCTGGCTGTTTTGCATGGCACAGACATTGCACATCCATGTCAGCCATATTTGGCTTGGTGCCTTACTCGAGTTCCGCTGACATGGCATTACGTTAGGTATATAACACCTAGAAATCTGTCACTCTGGGAAGAAGCGGTCTGAGAGCCCCTAAGGTGACAGATCTGACTTCTTCCTTGCTGATTAGCAATGATACATGCTTTTGGTACCATTAAATAAATTTCACTCTGTTTCTGAGCAAACCTACTATGTCTGGTGAGTTTCATTCATATTCTCCTGGGAGGATGCCAGTATTTCCCCATCAGAATGGTGTCAGAATGTGGGGCATATTGGAGGACTGTGACATCACCAGTTGGTAAGTGAAATGGAAGCTAAAAAAAACTAACGTGCCTTGCTGAAAGTGACCTTTCAGTCTTTCAAATATGTATTTAACACATAGTATTAATAAAAGGGGCATTGACTTGCATTTAAAATAGACAGGGGACTGTGGAGAATGCTTTTAAAAATATTCTCTGTATCAATAAACTAATTGATATGTGGATACACTGCAGGAGAGCCTGGTTTAGAGAATAATTTATATGCACCTACACATATAAGAAGTAGTGAAGCAGGTGACTGATAAGTAACTAAGTTACTTTATGTCAATAAATATTGACAAATGTCTAGACTCTTTGGGAGTTTTATAAAATCCATTTCAGGAGATCCTATGCTAGGAGGGGGTATTGATTTTACCCACAAAAAAGAAACCCTCCCAGAATATAGTGAGTGGAGCTTCTGATTTGCTGGTTGCACCGGAACACAGGGAATAATTTTGAAATATGCATAGTTATGTCATGGGTGTATGACTGCATTTGAAAAGGATATTGATCTTCAGTACTGAACATCTATGTTTCATGATTATATAAAAATTAGGCGCATTAGTCCATGAGAGAAGGAAATTGACCTAACACATTTCCCTTGGAGGAGATTTTTTTGAATTTATCTTTCAGGGTTTACGCGCACATTGTAAGTACAAAGCAGACATCACAAGACAGGATCCTAGATGAAAATCATGGTAAGCGCACTAGAAAGCTGTTTAAAAAACCCGCCAGGAGAGAAAAATTCAAATGAAGGTAAGAATATGAAGTATAGAAAATATGTTAAGTACTACGGACAGTGAAGCAGTTACAAGGTATAGCATATAAAAGGAGACTGGTTTTGCATACACTGTCCTGTATTTACTTGTCCCTTTTGGGCCATGCAATGCTACAACAAAATATGGCAGCAATCTCATTATATAAACGTTTTGTCTGATTATGCCAGGGCTCATACCATAGTAGGGTTTGAATACTAGCAATTCCCTTATGTTGCCACGTTTCTGCAGGTCTACATACTGGGGCTGAAGTTAGTGGTAAGCAATAGTTCCAGGGTTGGAATGACCTTTTGAGTCTGTGCAAACCTACTGACTTGCCTATATATTCAAGGATATATACCATGCATGCACTTTTTGAGACTTTGTTTAATAAGTGGGCTTCTAATTAGGCCTGGCGTTAGCCATGACTTTTTGTGTATATTAAAATTATGCCTGTCACTCTCTCTCTATCAGCTGGCATCACTGTGAGTGACTGTATTCTGCTGTTTCCCAAGGTACATATTGGCACACAAAGTAGTTTTGTACAGTGCCCAGAATTCCTGGGGCAATGTGTAATTTTTGAGACCAAAAATGATTTTTGATTTTTCCAATGCTTGTTAGAATAGTGAGGGCCCAGCAGCTCCAACACTGATATGGGTTTACAAAAATGCCATGCCCAAACAAGTCAATTTCCGACCATCATTTGCTTTCAAGCATCTACAAATATTTGCATATAATAAGAGAGCATTCTGGGATCATTATACATAGCCTCCTATTACTAAACTTTAAAATGTGTGTACAAATTTATACTGGAGCCACCGTCAGTGGTGCAGTCAGAATCTGAGGCTTCTTGGCAGCTGTTAACACAGGACGTGTCAAAAAGGGCAAAAAAAGTCAGGCAGGAATAGATTTGTAGGAGTGAGGGCGAGTGGTTTGCTAGAAACAGACGTGGTTCGCTCAGTGTGTCTTTCATACTAATTGTTACATGATAAATGTTAAAACTGACTTTTCCTAGAAAAAGGTAATGTAAATAGAAAAAGTAGGCCTCACAGAGAAAAAAACAAATTTGTGTGTTTTTACAAAACAAGGATATAACAAATATTAAAAATAGATGCAAAATGTTGCAGCACTCTTGAAAGTTTTAAAATAGAAATTGATTATTGTGGATAAAACAGAAAGAATACAAGTCAGGACTTCCTATCCTGCTTTTCCATATTTGTGGATCTCATAGTAAATAATTACTTATTTCTAAAGGGTGAAAGAAAATTTCTATGTTTCAGTGAAAGCTTTTGTGCTTACACCAAATTAAAAGGGTGAATATTAAATTTCTCTAGCAATGACAGTATTACTGAATATTAGGGCACTTACAAAGTTATGCAATGGGTAGCTGTACACACATGAGAATTACATTGCAAGCCGTTATGCAATCTTTTACTTTTATGCACAAGAATTCTGGGCGCACTATGGCATTCAGAAGGCCGAGGCTTTGAGCCAATTTTAGAAAATGAATAAATAATAAGGAATACAAGTGTACCCTACCTTTCATTTGTCAGCATACAGGCTTTTCAGTCATGCTTCTTGAGAGATACTTTAAAATGTGATCGTACCTTTTAAAATATCACCACGGAGGCGCAGACCTCAGTCTTGCTTCTGGAGAAGTTCTTTAAAGAAATAACACACATAGGGAACGCCTTGGGACAGCCAGCTGCTAATGGGTTAAAAGGTCGAGTTCCACATTTAGAAGACTACCAGGGCTCAGAGCAAGAGTTGTCTTTGACATTTTGACCTCTGAAATTTTTTGAAAGAGGAGATGGCAGCGAAGGGAGAGAGAAGTTTGCGTACTTTATTTTTGGCAAAAGGAAGCACTATATGCACTGATGCTAGGGGAAATGCTGGTTGGATATTCATGTTTAAATAGCTTAAATATAATATATACTTCCTCAGAGTTTGTTTATGCCCAGTTTCTACAAATAGGGGTTGATAGTGTTGAAAGAAGTGAAACATGTTTCAGGTTTACTGCTGTCAAAATGGGGGAAGGAGGCTACCTCCTTTACAAATTAAGGGTAAGAAAAGATATGGTTGCTCTCTCTATTTCTCAATCTCTTTTGAGCCTGTCTAAACTGTCTATGAAATAGCCATGAGACATTTAATTTAAGTATGGGCGAAATTTGCGAATTCGCGGTCCGCAAATTCGTGCGAAATGGCAAAAAAAATCAGCGAGTTCGCAAATTTTCCCGCGAACTTGTGGATTTTTGTGCCATTTGCACAAATATGTGACCACGTGTGCCTGTAACTTTGCCAGCGCACCAAAAGGCGCAGAGGTCCCTTTAATGAGCTGCCCATTATAGTGGGGACGGGCGGGAAGACGTTTCATACCGCTAGTGTGTGGTGGACGGGGCCAAACGGGCGGGGCTTCTATGCAAGTTCACATGCATCTTCTTTATAAAGGGTCAGAAACCGAGCAAAGCAGCAGATGAGGAGAAAGCAGCCTCCTGGTCACAGGAGCTACACGGGGATGGCGCTCGGGAAACTCATGGATGCAAAAATATGTTTGGCACAGGACCCCAGAATCCTTCAGATGTCCAATATAGCTCTGCTGCGTGTGTTGGTACAAAGCCATTCTGATCCTGCTCAGTGGGTTCAGGCGCATTCAGCTGCTGCTGCTGGATAATGTCCCATCTCATACTAAACTGCCCCGTACAGGCATATGGTGGTGCTGGGCAGTAGGGTGCAGTGGCATGCGGGTGCTAAGGGGGACACGTGTTTATTGGTGCTGTGTAGCAAGTTATGACTTTACATTTTGACTGCACCAGACGGTGGTACCACCTACACGGATCAGGAGCATCCAGGGACCAGACTTCATGGTGCAAGAGCATAATGTTGCTGTGCGGTATGGGTATATATGTACTGGGGGCAGGGGGGCACTTAGCACAATGTGTGCTCACACCCAGAGGGCTCCCAGGCAATTGAGCACAAATGATTTTCACACTGAGAGGGCTCCGGGGCAGTTCAGCAGCACCGGGGCTCAAACCCACTGGGCCCCGGGGCAGTTCAGTAGCGCGTGGGCTCACAAGCCCATGGCATCTCAGCAGCGCGGGGGCTCACACTCACAGGGCTCCCGGGCAGTTTAGCAGCGCCACCCTCTGGTTCATCACTGCCACCCTCTGGTTCATCACTGCCACCCTCTGGTTGACCACTGCCACCCTCTGGTTAATCACTGCCACCCTCTGGTTCACCACTGCCACCCTCTGGTTCACCACTGCCACCCTCTGGTTCACCCCTGCCACCCTCTGGTTCATCACTGCCACCCTCTGGTTCATCACTGCCACCCTCTGGTTCACCAGTGCCACCCTCTGGTTCATCACAGCACCCTCTGGTTCACCACTGCCACCCTCTGGTTCACCCCTGTCACCATCTGGTTCATCACTGCCACCCTCTGGTTCATCACTGCCACCCTCTGGTTCACCACTGCCACCCTCTGGTTCATCACTGCCACCCTTTGGTTCACCACTGCCATCCTCTGGTTCAAGACTGTCACCCTCTGGTTCACCACTGCCACTCCTCTGGTTCATCACTGCCACCCTCTGGTTCACCACTGCCACCCTCTGGTTCATCACTGTCACCCTCTGGTTCATCACTGCCACCCTCTGGTTTATCGCAGCACCGTCTGGTTCACCACTGCCACCCTATGGTTCACCACTGATACCCTCTGGTTCACCACTGCCACCCTCTGGTTCATCACTGCCATCCTCTGGTTCACCACTGCCACCCTCTGGTTCATCACTATCACCCTCTGGTTCATCACTGCCACCTCTGGTTCATCACTGCCACCCTCTGGTTCATCACAGCACCCTCTGGTTCACCACTGCCACCCTCTGTTTCACAATAATATGAATTGGTAACCAGTACTACAAACAGGCGCTCATGCAAGTCAGGGTAATGTAGTCGATTTGCAATGTCCATAAACTGTGCTCCAGGAAGATTCAGGGTCGGTTACCACAACCCCCACTGCACCCCACTTGTGGAGTATAAAGAGCAAAAATAAGAATGTCCTTCCGAGCACTCAAAGTCAATAATACAATTGTAGATACAAAACGTGTCTCTTCATTCAGTGGTTCTGTAGGTACTGTATCCAAAGTTTATTTCCATATGTTAGTCAACAGACCATTCACAGGTCTCAATTCCACAAACAATGTATGCAGCCAACACGTGTTTCGTCTTGCCTGTTCAAGGCATCAGACTTCTTCAGGGCTGCAACCCAAAACCAAAGACATAAAATAAATAAGTACACCTAGTATAAGTCAGAAATTTGGTTCAGAAGAGAAGAGCAAGAAAAGTACCAAATCACCAAGACAACCCGTGTGTCTAGAATAGAAAGGAAAGAGCCAAATAACCTCATAACCAGCACCTAAGTTGTACAGAAACAAGGTTGCACCACTAGAAACCCATTAATACCAAAGAAAAACAGTACACTAACCTTATCGATTAATCACTCTCAATGTTACCCCACATTGCAACAACGAGTCACACTAATTTCTCCTAAATGAGATATCTGAAAACACAATCCAAGTAATAGCATCCCGTTACTCTATAAAGTAAAATATGAGGGTAATCCAATATCACATACTATCCCATCTAGACAGAGTCCGAAAGCACACACCCTGCACCCCACTGTACTCATAACAAGTGAGTATTCATTTCCTCACATCACCGTTATGAACGCTTACCTTTATCGTAGCGTCAAAATCCAACTTCCCTGTTCGGGCAGCTCCCACGTAATAATTGAGTCTCATGGGTCCGTGATCTATAATCGAAAACCAAAGTAAGGGCGGCCACAAAATAACAAATCAAGATGCCACCCGTAAGTCCCTAACGCATCGTGTACTCACCCCCTTATGACAAACGGATATATCATCCAAAAAAGAGCCGGCGTGTTGCGTAAGCGCCATCTTGTAGTGGCTATTTAGGCACTGTAATTCCCAGCGCCATATTAGTGTGGTAAAGAGACACATATACTTTGTATTTTTAAATGCCAACTATCCCAATATACACAGACATGGTCACATTCAACCTATCCCTCTTTTCCATGAGTTACACTCTCCAAAATTAGTTCCGTCATCCACATCATATAAGTACTAATACGCTACTGTTATGGGCACCATCTTAAGACGGTCCAACCACTACGATATCCCGAATTATTCAAGTCATGTCAAAATATACCCGCGACTCGATATATTCAAGGTAATACTAACATCAAATTGTATTGGTTAATATAAAGTAGTACGTGCATTACCCCGAATATTACACATATCAGTGTAAATTTAACCAATGATGTGTAAATCACACACCGGCTACATCAGCCAGTCTAGCATCCATCGGTATCTTCAGCCCTCATCGTCCCCACAAAATACGTGTAGGGCACAAGGCAACACATACACTATATCAAAGAGAGATGTAGGGAAGTGCATATTCAAGCACTAAGCGTCACCACATAAGTAGTTACCCTATTCTCCACATACAATTCACACAAATAAAGTCCACATCAATGCAATTACTATGCAGTGCAACCATAGAAGTATAAGGTCCAAGGTAGACCTAAAAATATAAAGAGACTATATAAAGAATATGGAGAGAGTTGTGGGGAAGTAGGAAGCAAACCCAACGTAAATCAAATCTCGCAAAACATTGTCACAACATCACATTATTAACAATATTCAGCTTTTTACATACATAATAAAGTATAATCACAATATTCTCATCACTCTTAATTCATATCAGAACATAAACACATACTTTGTCAAACAGAAAATTGCATATAATCCAGATGAACACCAAATGCCATACTTGTTAATCATAATAACCCATCATAGTGTACCATATTACATAGTTTGGAACATGAACACAGCAATTCAATATCAACAACGAGGGGCATTCACTCTTGGCCAAGTAAATATTGAAACTCATTATCAATATTCATTCCTTGTTCTAAAGCCCTAAGTTTCATTAGCCAGAGGACTTCACGCCTCCTCAGTTTCAACTGTCTATTACCCCCTCTGGGGTCATATCTCACATGATCAATACCATGAAAAGTAAACGTATGCTGCTCCCTGTTTTCATGATTGCGTACCATATGTGAGGCAATTGGATACCGTGTATCTCCATTTTTTAGAGCTCTAAAGTGCTCAGTCATTCTGTCCTTAAGTCTCCTAATGGTGCTACCCACATAAATCATCTTACAGGAGCACACAATAACATAAATAACATATGTCGTGTCACAATTAATGAACATATCAATAGTGTGGTCTCCTGTATCATTATAATTGAACGTGGTTATCTTATTAATAGCCCATCTGCAAGAGCTGCAATTACCACATTTGAAAAATCACTTAAGTTTATTCTTCAACCACGTCCCAGTTTTAATAGGGTAGCTTGGACTTACCATATTAGCCAAAGTCAAGCCTCTCTTAAACGTTAAACCTGGATTGACTGTGAGGTAGGGTAATATATCATTATCTGTCCTGAGTAGATGCCAGTGCTTTTTAAGAATAGCAAAGAGTCGCCCACTATCAGTACTATAATTAGTAATTACCCGTATAGTCTCCATATCTCGTTTTCCAGTCTCTCGTTCATCACAACACCCTCTGGTTTACCCCTGCCGCCCTCTGGTTCATCACTGCCTCCCTCTGGTTCATCACTGCCACCCTCTGGTTCATCACTGCCACCCTCTAGTTCACCACTGCCACCCTCTGGTTCACCACTGCCACCCTCTGGTTCACCCCTGCCACCCTCGGGTTCATCACTGCCACCCTCTGGTTCACCACTGCCACCCTCTGGTTCATCACAGCACCCTCTGGTTCACCACTGCCACCCTCTAGTTCACCCCTGTCACTATCTGGTTCATCACTGCCACCCTCTGGTTCACCACTGCCACCCTCTGATTCATCACAGCACCCTCTGGTTCACCACTGCCACCCTCTGGTTCACCACTGCCACCCTCTGGTTCACCCCTGCCACCCTCTGGTTCACCACTGCCACCCTCTGGTTCATCACTGTCACCCTCTGGTTCATCACTGCTACCCTCTGGTTCATCACAGCACCCTCTGGTTCACCACTGCCACCCTCTGGTTCACCACTGACACCCTCTGGTTCATCACAGCAACCTCTGGCTCACAACTGCACCTTATGGTTCATCACAGCACCCTCTGGTTCACCACTGTAGATTATGGGGAGAAGGTACACCTGCCCAGCCTCAACCGGGGGCTGGTTAATATGTTACTGAATTTGAGCTTCAAGTCCGGCACCTGCTTCCTTATCTGTAAGTGCTTCCTGTTCTGGTTTAATTTTCGTGACAGCCTGGAGCATTGTGCCATACTTGTAACTATTCTCTGACCCTGATTCGAGGGTCAGAGCAGGGTCAGAGAATAGTTGCAAGTAGGCAACAACTCTGGAGGCGCAGCTCAGGAAGCACTTACAGGGTTACAGCAGGTCCCAAGTTGAAGTTAATTTCTTTGTAACCATTTTGTAAATGTTTACAAAGAAATTAGCTTCAACTTGGGCACCTGCTGTAACCCTGTAAGTGCTTCATGTACTTCAGTTTTTGAAAATCCGTCTCGCACGCGATTATGTGGATTTTTCTGCAAATTCCCCAAACGGAACGGATTTTACGCCCATGCTTAATTTAATTGGCTATTCAGTAATACTGTTTTAAAAAGTGTTAGCATTAATAAAATGAATATATATGCTATGTTACTGCCCATCCTGTCTGATGTTTTAACACCTTCCATGCTCATGACGAGCTCAGCTCGTCATGCAGTACACTGCTCCTGTGCTCATGACGAGCTGAGCTCGTCATGAACAATGGGATTTCAAGAAGATCAGCACCAAGGATGAATTGCCTTAGCACTGATGTCGTTAATGAGAGGATGGGTAGTCTACATTGCTTTATTAGCTAGTCTGTGTAAATAAGCTGACCATGCTTATTAGAGCTGATGTTGCATAGTTTGGATCATGAAAAGTAGAACGCAGGGAAGATGCCCATGTGTTCCTTAGCCAACATTCTTGAAGAAAATGTACCCACTAGAATGACTGTAAAGTTAGCAGTTTGGGGTTTTCCTGCTGTAGGTGCTTTTATTAAAAGAAATAATTTCAGAAGTGTCTGCAGTCCTGTATAAGTAATGTAAAGTGTGTCCACGCAGGGAGTTTTGAGCATTTTTTATCTGAAGTTAGCCACTGTGTGTGTGTACAGGGCTGTATTGGATTGAAGGGGGAACATATTTCTTTTCAGCAGATTTGTTTCTATTTTGGCCTAAAAGGAAAAAAACATAGATATTATACCTGCTTGTAATGTTGAAGAGCAGTTTAAACAACATAAATTCCTTTATATTAATTAAAAGTTCGGATTCTACCATTGTAGGGTACAACAGTACAGGTAAATGTAAATTGTGCTCTAATGATGTCTGAGACTATAATGTGCCTAGGGAAATTAGGGTCAAAATTAATTCTCAATTCATGTTAATATTATTAGGGATATCACATTAGCCTTCTTGGAACTATATTGGACACCACAGATCTGTTTAGGATATCACCATTTTCTTGAAGAATAATACCTTTGTAGGAGATATGCAGGGTGGGTTAATTCCACTGAATAACATTATCAAGGGGTGCAGTGTAGATACCAGAGAGTTGATAAGAGTATGGTATCAGTTTTATTGTTGCACAGTGTTACAGGATGAAGATATCAGACAAGCCCAAGGAGAATCTCATGTTTCCACTAAAGTGGAAGATGTTTCCACTAATGTGGGAGATAAAGGGATACATTTCACAACTTTAATATAAATAAATATAATTTTACGACAGTATATATATATTTTTTTCTCACCAATACCTAACTGTAGGTTAGAACAGGGCACTTGCTGCTTGCAGCTTCAGTAAGGATTCTCTGTTGTATGCACCCCCTGTAGAGCACGTATGGATGTGTTGAGAGATGATGAATGATGTTGTTAGACTGCAGTTTGTTACATATGAAAAGGAAATGGATGGATGTACACATAGCTAACAATAAGGTTATTGATCTAGGTTATGGAGAGGTTTGGAAAAATGCCCTCACCATAAAGTGATATTTAAAATAAATACCATTTTTAAAAAGAAAGGGTGGTGAAAACATGCTGTCTCCATAAAGTGATTACCTTTTGAACTTGTGGTCCCCTTAGAGCCTGTTGTGCCTGACACCAGTACTATATTATTATTCATACCTGTAGAGGCAGAGTATTTTTCTCTCCTCAGTGGGTTTTAGCACTAAAGTCCATCCACTTGGTGGGAAACCTCTTTGCCATCATACTGAGATATCAAAGGCACTATGTTCACTGTGAGTCCCAATGTCAATGCGCAGGCAGTAAAGAGAGACTTGGGCCACCTATGCCTGGAAGGTGGTACATTGTCTTGCAGTAAGCTGATAACCTCCTTCTGACATCTCCATCACTTGAGGCCTGTGAAAGCCTGTGACAAAAGACACTGTAGCTCTGCTGAACTACCTCCAGGAGAGAAGAGAAGCCTCATTGTCAAAATACCAGTGCTGCCAAAAAGAGGTGACTTACCTGGATTTTGTGATATTCCAAGGTACACGCTGCATATCACCTGACAGAATAAAATTGTTTCAGGGCAATCAGCTCCTGCCCACCAAGAAGGGAATGATGTCTTTCCTGGGGATAATGAACTGCTGCCATCAATGGGTCCATTAATGCAGATGCTATGACTAATGAACTTGCAAACTGTTTCAAGAAATTGAAAGAGACATTGTGTACTGCACCATCATGGGACTGCCTGACTAAAAACTGCCTTTCCATCTCTGTTTCAGAGCAAAATAACATTGCAAATGAAGTGATGCTGCAGATGGTGTGCTGACACAGCTGGAAAAGAAAGGCCTGTGGGACACAACTATGTGACTTTGCTTTCTGCAGTGATTAGGGGTCCGGAGCTGTGATGGTGGAGAGGACGGCTCTCATTGTGTTGGACTATACCTGTATTGTTTAGGTGCCATATTTGGGGCAGTTGTTGCTGTCTGGATCGACACAACCTTTTTCTGCTAGCAGGCACACAGGTTATAATGGCACCATGTAAGATGCCCACCTGTTAACTTGTCAAAAATATTACCTGTAATAGGTTATTCTGATGAGATCCATTCTCTTAGAAACAGATAAGACCCCCAAGTAAGTTGGTGTTGAGATTGTAGAAAACGGCACCACTACAAGATAAGACACTATTAGTAAAGACAGACTATTAGTGGTACACTGATGGTTCCTCCAGCAGACTGATAGACATTGATTGCAGAGCAGGGTATGCTCTAGCAATAGCTGAAGTGCAGCTCTGCCACTTGGAACATCTACCCAATAAAATGCTATGCTGTGACAAAAGAATGAATACTAGTCAAGGGTAAAACTGGTAACATTTAAACTGACTCACATTATGCTTTGCAGTTCTTATTGGTGGCCAGCTGTGGAAGTATCACGGATGCATAACAGAAACAGGGCGCTTTATTAAAAATGATCCTTTAGTAAGGATCTTGTTAAAAGCAATATTATTATACACCAGGATAGTGGTAATAAAATGTGAAGCATACACAGGAGCTAATACTAAGTTAGCCAAAGATGATGCCATTGCTGACACAGCATTAAATGAAAGCATGATACAGCCAGTGCAGATGGGACTAATGAACAAAGCATTCCAAAAATACAGCTCATTCAGAGACAATTGTGTAAGCTAATGTAAAGGAAGCATAATGGTCTCCAACAACAGATGAACATAAAGGGGGGATTGATGATGGATGTGAGCTGAATAATAAAGAGAATATGGGCCTACCAGGATGAGATGCCTGCGTCCCCACGTAGTATGTTACTTTCCCTTACAAGACTGGAGCAGGGACCCTCTGATATTGCACAAGGGAGGATAAATGCGCAGATGCATGTTGCTTCCCAGTGAATGGATTTAAATATTTGCTGGTGTGGGTGGATATGTTTTCAAAATGAATGGAGGTGTATCCACCAGGGAAGAATAAGGCAGCAACTGGGGCGCAGTACTTCAGTAAAGCCATCTCTCCAAGGCTAGGGACCCACCAGGGCATAAATAGCAATAAAAGGAGATCACTTAGTGACTACATTTATGCTGAAAAGGTTGGTTTTGGGAATAAAGTATAACATGCATACCCCATACCACCCTCGAACTTGGGGCCGGGAGGAGTAAATGAACTCCAAAATAAAAATAAAAATAAAGAAATAAATTATTAGTAAAAGCAACCGGAACATGCCTGAAAGGGCCTGGTGCTCTGAATTTAGGACTGCCTGCAATGTGGCAAAGACTTCTAAAGCGATTATGGATACATGGTTATTGCGAGAGAAATAAAAGCTGATTCTTTTAGTTCTAGGTGGACTGGACCACAGACGGTGGACTAACGTCATGAATGGATTGAGGGGAGAAGACGCAAGGCAGCGCCTCAACGCCCGAGAGGACGGTACCAGAAAGTGATGACCATCTGTCACCAGTGGACCTGAGCAACACAGCAGTCAAGAAGAGACAGACCAGACCATTTCCAAGATCCATGAGGGCCCATCATAAAGTGTCAGAGGGACATGACATCTGATGCTGTTCAGTGAAGTACACATGATGATCTGCACCTGCAGAAAATAGATTGAAGAGGACAACGCAGGGCAGGTCCATGACACTGCCCCTGAACAAGACGACTGCGGATCAGGAGGAGAAGCAGATGACCGCTCACTGCGTGCCTTTAAATTACTGACACTTGCAAAAAGTGCCCAGGAACTGAGTGACTAAAGTATCACTGTAGCACTATGCATTGCACAGTTGGACACTTACTGCTATTATCACAACAGCCTGCTGATATAATACTGCTCTCATCAAGATGTATCAATGTGACAGTACATGCATTGTATGCAAACACTGTGTAATGCCATCCAAAGATATGTAACTAATGTTTCCTTCATAGAGACATATATATATATATATATTTTGGTTTTACACTAATGTTGGATAGGTCTATCCAAAAGGGGGGATTGTTACAAAATATATATATGAATATCCATATAAATTCATTTGCATGTACTTCCAAAGGGTTCATGCTTATATAAGATCACATTAACATGAGGCCTGGAGCTCAAAATGGATTCCTATCTGACCCTGACTGGACAAGCCCCAACAAGCTATTCTGTACACCCTTACAGGTCACCTTGCTTGTCTTGACTACATGATATACAAGTGTTACACAGTTCGGAGCCTGCCTTTCTGGTCTGCCCATATCTTGCTGTTTTGCATGGCACAGACATTGCACATCCATGTCAGCCATATTTGGCTTGGTGCCTTATTCTAGTTCCGCTAACATGGCATTACTTTAGGTATATAACACCTAGAAATCTGTCACTCTGGGAAGAAGCGGTCCGAGAGCCCCTAAGGTGGCAGATCTGACTTCTTCCTTGCTGATTAGCAATGATGCATGCTTCTGGTACCATTAAATAAATTTCACTCTGTTTCTGAGCAAACCTGCTATGTCTGGGGAGTTTCATTCATATGCTCCTGGGAGTGTGCCAGTATTTCCCCATCACATACCCCTCGGTGCTCTTACATAAGTATAAATGGGCACTGAGTGGTATCTACTCCAGTTCATACAACTCAATGTCCTTACATACTTCTATAAGGACTCCGAGGGGTATACAGTGCATTCCAGTGCAATGCATACACCTCAGTGCCCTTACATACTCATGTAGAGACACTGGGGGGAATGCACTGCACTGGAGTGCACTGCATACCACTCAGTGCCCTTACATAAGTATGTAAGGACACCAAGGGGTTTGCACTGCACTAGAGTGCACTGCATACCCCTTGCTGCCCTTACATAAGTGTTTAAGGGCACCGAGGGGTATTCACCGCACTGGAGTGCACTGCATACCCCTCGTTGCCCTTACATACTTGTGTAAGGGCATCACGGCGAATGCTGTGCACAATGCAGTGCACACCTCTCAGTGCCCTTACATAAGCATGTAAGGGCACCAAGGCATATCTACCCCAGTGCACACCACATGGTGCCACCGAGGGGTATGTGCACTGCAGTGGTACTTTAATGGGGCTTGCAGAGGAAACAGTCCCACTATGTTTAAAAAGCAAGTTTAATCTGCAGTGGTTTTTAAAAATTAGAGGCACAGTTCCCTCTCAGCTGTGGTTAATTACCATTTCAGTGCTGACTTTATTCCACCAGTGGAACAGTAGGATTAATTAGCAATCCTACATTACAGGAGTAATGTAGAACTTTTACATTGCTATATCCTTGTTTTATGATTGCATTTTGTGAGCTAAAAAATCATAAAAGAAAGACTGAGAGACATGTTGGTTTTATTTAAAAATAAAAAAATAACTGATCTCTGAGTCTTTTCTTTAACATTTTCAGACCACAAAAGACAATCCTAAAGCAATGTTAAAATAAAGACTCACAATCAATTATTTTATTTAAAATTTTATCGAACATTTTTATAATATCATTAGTATTATGTATTGTATTGTGTTATTTACTAAAATATACATTTGATTAAACGTTTTGGTGTCTTTTTGAGAAAGATGGTACACTGCCTTATATATATTAATGTGATCACCCCTTGATAAACCACTAGGCCTACTTTTTATAGTTTGATGTTGTGACTCTATGACAAAGTCAGTAAGTAGGTCTGTCTGAGTGCAGACAGGACGTACCAGAAGGCCATGCATGGCATGGGATTGGCTGTCCATATGCAGTTGGATGCAGGGCATTCCCAGAGGTCATGCCATGAGGCCAATCCCACGCCATGTATGGCCAAAGGCACTGTGTGGCGTGAAGTTGGCCTTATGTATAGTAATAAAATATTGCTTTATGTTAAAAAAACCCTAGCAATTCTCTTCAAAATACTAAGGTTAAAGTGCCTTTATAGTTAGTAATTGTAATTACACCTTACTTTAAATTAAAAAAAGCATTAGACATTTTGTTAGTTGTAACATTTGAAACTCAAAAAAACCCTGAAACTCACCAGATATAGTTATCACTAGTAACTATAACTTGTCCCCTAAATTAACTATAACTCGGGCTCTCACCATGCACTGCTAAATACGCCACGTATTACATCATTCATGACATGAATTATGCCATCACAGATAACATCACTACAGCATCTGAAATCACATCATTGATGACAAGACTTGCATGTATATACACATTTATTCCAACCCATCCTGTTGTGGCACAGGGTATGGACTACAAATGAATGTGTTATGAACCGGGCTCTATTACAGGACACCCTCAATTTGGATCACGCGGAGAGATCACAATGGTTGGGCTATGTTAAGGGCTTTTTGACTGAGATTGGGTGCTATTCTTATTATTCGGACCCATCAACAATGGATAGCACCTCAAGGCGCTCACTGAAGGCCCGCTGCCTGGTTCATCTTGAAGCTAAAAGGAGGAGAGTTGAATCCCTAAAACATTCAGTACAGTCACATCTCCTGACCTTATGCGAGGTTAAGTCTGTACAGCCATATCTATCCCTGCCCATGACAAACTATGATCGTTTTCTTTTAACTCGATTCAGATTTTGTATATTTTTTAGATTGGTGTCACTTCCAAAAATGAACTCATGGACACGTACTTTGCCTTTCTGCCCATGCGATGTCACCTCGCAACAATCGGATATCCATATTCTTTTCTTTTGCAGATTCTATAGTGCCTTACGCAGAGAAATCATAATCCCCTTTAAAAGAAATGAACTTTACCAGATGTCGCCCAGCCTTTTTAGAACTCCAGAGAATGGACACGGTTTTATCTGTATCTGTGGTTTTAAAATTTTTAAAGAGTGTCCTTAAATTACGGAAATATATGATAACAGAGATCTGATAAATGTCTAGTTCTCTTTCCGTTTTTAGTATCTGTCTTTTTGGTCCTCGTTATTGAACTTACTCTAAGAGCTGTAATTATTGTAATTTGTTTTGATGTTTGTTTCTCTTGGTTATCTGTTTCTAACCGAATAAAGATCATTGAATCTGAATCTGAATCTATTCCAATGATAAAAATGATATATAAATTATGAATAAATATTATTTTACTAAACCAATTAATAATGATTTGTTAAATTTAAAATGAATTGTGACTTATTAAAACATATTTCAAATAATTCTATGGATACTTTTTAGTGATTTTCAGTCCATAATAAATAAATATAAATATTTTCCTTCATGTGGGTATTTTTCTAAATAATAAAAAAAAACTAATTTACACTTAATTTAATATAATTAAATGAATTGAATTATTGATTTCAAATTCAGTTGAAATTATTCTGCACTCAAAATACATATACAGAATTCATTCACATTAACTTTTAGTTTTCAAATAATAATTTCATATCAACTTTAATTAATTTTCCAACATTTCCCAACCTTTTACCATATATAAAATCTCTACCACAATTTCTGAGGTCTCCACCAAGTGTGCAGAATGTTAAATATGGTTGTAAAGTCACTGCTAGTAGTAACTTTGAGGTCATTTTTGACATTTTACTGACTTCATTTACTGTACCACGGGGGTGGGACATGTAAGTTTACACTTCCGAATAACTGTACACTCTTAAATGGCGAATAGCCAAAAGTAATAAAGTTGCTCAAAGTGCAAGAGTAAACTTACACATATAGATTTACTCAAGTATATGTTTACCTTTGTAAATAGCTCCCTAAATCATTTTGAGGACACTATCTTATAATGTGTTAAATACAATTTTAAAACTAATAATTTACAAATTCACAGTGTATTCTATTACAGGCGGGGTGAATCACTATAAATGCACAAGTCACTATTTCTCACTCCACCAATCAGGATTTAATTTTCAAGTCAAGTCAAAATATGCTTTATTCGAGATTTCACCCTTAAAAGCAAAAGCAATTTAAAAATACAATTAGGTTAACAATCAATTACAGTAAAAAATAAAGCATATTATTTACAGTTCATGATTCAGTGTACAAATCGAAATTTTCAAAACGTCATATATCATTAGTTACTATTAAATTTTTTTTAAATAATTATCAAATTCACCCAATACAAACAAGTTTCTGGAAAATATAACATGGATCGATTATACGGGTAATTTATCCAGACAGAGAATAATCAAATGACTAGCAGTCTCTGTCGATTTAACCCTACGAATTACCCAGACATAGAATAGTCAGCTGACTAGCAGTCTATGTCTAATTGACCGTACTGTTTACCCAGACATAGAATAGTCAACTGACTAGCAGTCTCTGTCTGATCGACCATGCCCATCCAAGGTATTTTGCAGTTGCTATTAATATCCATATCTCACTACTGGTGCATATAATACGCAAGGCAACGGTACTACTGGTAGTCCCTAGGTTCTTGCACATAGGTTTTAGCCATACACGTCTTGGGTCCAAGTAGGCTGTGCAGGAAAATAAAAAATGGCCCTTAGTTTCATTGACGGAACCACAAACAGGGCAACTGGCATTCAGGCCATCTTCCCATTTAACAGTCAGAGATCTAAGAGGTAAAGTGCCTGCTCTTAATTGGAACAAAAGTTTTCGGTCACTATGCCTAGTTATACAATCCCAGTATGGTTCCAAAGAGGGATACAATTTAACCTCTAAGAATCCCTCAGTCATGGCTCCTTGGCTAGTGCTACTCCAGCCCCGCGAGGCTACCTTTTCCCAATAAATTTCTTTTAAGATTCTTTTGGAAGGGAAAGTTGTTCCGGCTGGGTCTAACCAAAGGGGGCTTAATCCCAAATCAATCAAAATTGCTTTCAGGGAGTTCAGCCACCTGTTTTTATGAAACATATCCACTTTAATAATATCTAAAAACCCCTCAGCATAATGGGAAAGCTCAGGCGTAGTCCAGAGCCTTCTCCAGTACAGAATTGGTCGGAGCCTGGCCAAGTCTGTAACCCTTTTTCTACCCAAATCATACCTTAGGGGCAACAAAGGAGTACTCTTCGGGACACCAGTTATAGACCGGAGGAAATTATTTTCCGAGATTTGCAAGGCGGCCACCTTCTCAAAGCCCCATAGCTCAGCACCGTATAGTGCGGAGCCAAGAGCTTTTGCCTCATAGACCTGCAAGGCTGGTTTTATAGGTTTCGTCAGGGACTTTCTATGCTCAGAACTAATAGCACCAGATAATTGCCTATGTCTCAATGTAGCTATATCAATATGTTTACTCCAGCTATTCTTATTTGAGATATGAATACCCAGATAAGTAAAAATGTTCACCACTTCTAGAGGCCGACCGTTCATAATGAGTTTGGATTTAAAACTGGGATGCGGGTTAAAAATCATAAGTTTTGTTTTGGTTACATTAACCTCCAGACCATGCTCACTGCAAAAAAGATCAAAAATAACCAATGCTCGCTGAAGACAACTTGGAGTTTTTGATAAAATGAGAGTGTCATCCGCGAACATTAAAATTGGTATTTTAATACCTGCTAGTGAAGGGGCGTCCAACTCTGCTGCTTGCATGTGGGATACAACACCGTTGATAAACAGCGTGAAAAGAGTGGGGGCCATTGGGGGCCATTGAACAGCCTTGCCGAACGCCCCGTTCCACTGGGAAGTCCACTGTATGCTGGCCCTGACTGGATTCTGGCGAATGTTGATTCATGAAGCCGCATTATCTGTGTTAGTAATTCTTCAGGAACACCCAGGTTCTTGAGTACAGACCACAACTTTGTCCGCGGCACTAGGTCGAAAGCAGCCCGCAGGTCGGCAAAAGCCGCATATAGGCTGTCTCCGCCCAGCACCACGGTCTTCCATTGCAGTAAGTTAAAGCGGAAAACCTGGTCCACAGTACTCGTGGACCTACGGAACCCTGCTTGGAACGGTGACAGAGCATCATTGTCCTCACCCTAATCAAGGAGCCGATTCACAATCACGCGTCCTATTATCTTTTGTATGGTATCTATAAGGCTGATCGGCCTATAATTGCTGGGCTGGGATCGGTCACCTTTCTTGAACACTGGTATGATTACAGCTCCCCTCCAGGATATCGGTACCACAGCACCCTTGGCAATATTGTTGATAAGGAGGCGGATGTACTTACACCAGCGTTCCTTATCATTAATAAACACGTCGGCAGGTACGCCATCCATGCCTGGTGCACGTCCACTGTTTACCGAACTCAAAGCCGCCAGGATTTCTTGGAGACTAAAAAAGGTATCTTTAAAGTGGGCATAATTTATTTCTGCTATAGGTGGTACTTGGTTTGTCTTAGCATACTGAGTTCTAAAAAAATTTACCCACTCTTCTTCCGGAACATTGTTATTCGGGGGATCAGGATTCCCATCTCCACCCCATTTAACGATGTTCCAGAACAGTCTAGAATCTTTCTTATCACTGGCCCTTTTTAATTCTGGCCAGTGATGCTCATCCCAAACTTTCTTTGCGTTCGCTATACTGGCCTTATATTCCTTTCTTGCAATTGGGATAGCCCCAATATCCCTACCCTTTAACGCAATACTTAGGGCCTTTCGTGCATCCCTGCAATCGGCATAATACCATTTTGCGTTTTTGGGAACTCTCTCACCCCTGCCCTTTGATGGCTTCAAAAAATGGTTCTTAATTAATGAAAAGAGAGTGTCGTGGATTACAGCCAGGCCTCCTAGCCCATCAGAGGGAAAGCTAATATGTTCCAATGCTAATATTGATTTATCTGCTTAGATTTTGATGTTATCCATAGCCTGATGGTTAGTCGCAACACATCCATCTCAACCTACGCATATCATTAGAAGGGACAGTTAGAGGTGGAACAAGGGCTGTATCACAGCTAGTTCGGTTAGATGATGCCCACCATTTATGCTTTATACACAGAGGATTGTGGTCACTCTCACACCTCCACACAACCTCCATGTCATTTAACAGCGACCATAATTGCAGGCTACAAAGTACATAATCTATTCGACTCCTGTGCCGCCCATTATCAAATGTCATGTTACCGTTTTTGTCACTTGACGTCCTACCATTTAATGCTCTGAGTCCTTTCTCAAAACATAGGCCATTCATACTAATCACGTCCTCAGTCCAGCGTACAACTGGAGCCAACTCTAATTTAGGGACCCCCCATTGCCAATCCTCTTCATCTCCTAGAAAAACATCATCTATGGCTAAGGGTTCAAAAGTTCGGTTAAAGTCACCTGCAATGACAATGTGATTGTCCTGGGAATTAATATCAAGAAGGGAGCCCAAGGCCGCCAAAACCTCTGACCTCCCACCCTTAGAACTCCTCACATAAACATTGTAGATGTCTAATGTTCCCATAGTATCAGATTTCATTGTGATTAGTTGAATGTCTCTATGGGTAGTTGCTTTTACTTTGACCTCTAATTTCAAAGACTGTCTTACCCAAATGGTTAGACCTCCCATCGGTCTTCCCCTGGGGCCTTTTGAGGCTGGCACAGAGTAGTTCAAGTAACCCAGAGCAAAAGATGGTTCACATAGCCAAGTTTCCGGAAATATATGTAGATCAAAGGAATTAACAAATTGAAGCCACTCTCCAGAGGCCAGTTTGGAGCCCAAGCCTGCAATGTTCCATGAAAAAATTTTCCCCACATTGTCCTCTATACCGTCCAGGTCCATCAAGATAGGATTCTCCACACTTTCTTCTGGTAGATCCTGTGCAATACCTGTCAACCAACCTTTGTGACTAATACCATCACTAACATCTACTCTCACGGGGATATTCTCAATGTTAGAACCCGTTATTGACACAGCAGCACATATTTCAATCTCGACCTTTGCGGTGAGGTTCAAAGACTGCTTTGGAGATTCATTCCTCTTGCTATTGGCCAAAGGGATTGTGTTACCTATCAATTTTCCTTGAGTCATAAAAGTAACATCAGAGTAATCATCGTCCTCAGTAGGCGAGGTGTAGATCATATTTATCTCAGCCAAATCTTGGGTCATACCACTATCTACACTCTCGAGTCAATCACAATCGTTCAGATCTGACAGGGCCGCAAATCGATTTTCAACACTAATACCCCATTCACTAGGTTGTGCAACCCTGCCCCATTTATTTGTTACAGAATTCCATTTCGTTTTTAAAACACTAGGGTTCACTGTGCATCCTCTCCTATAGAAAAAATCCAAGGTTAGCGGGACAATCTCGGTACTCCTACTCTGCGGGGGAAAAATATATCTTAAAAGCTCTGGGAGTACATCTGGGCTTAGGAAATGTAAGACTACACAGTCTCCTTTTAGTTTTTTTACGCTATTCCCTATCCAGTCCACCCTTCTTGCCATGGTAATTTCCCCTACTAGCAGTTGTTTTCCCCTCGTAGATATCAACATATTATTACATAGCCAATGGTATGCTTTGTTAATCAAGGAGGAAGTGGATTCAACCTGACCTGGATTTAAAACGGGTACATTAGCCAGGACCAGGACAAGGGGAGAGGCCTCGACAATTAGTTGGACCGGGCCATGTTCAACACCAGTCCCTATAGAGTTTGCAATTAAATCTTTATTGTGCAATACCCTGTCTCCTAAATCTACTGTCTGTTTGGTGAGAGGCGGAACTGGTCTTGCATCAACATTTCCCCCTGTACCTTCCTTAGGAGTATTTGACGATGGTATAACCCTGTTTGGAGCTACAGTTGATATATTACCCCCCTCCATCACTGGCTTGTTTAACAGACCTCCTAATCTGTTTACTTCAGCTGTTAATAAATCAATCTTGGCTACCAGTGGCTTAATTATGGATTTCATCTTTGAATCAAAGATACTCGCTAGCTTGTTAATTAATTCATCACCAAATATCAGATTTTCACCTTGATCCCCATTATCCTCTGTAATTACTGCTGCTTTTGGTGGGGAAGCTGTTCTTTTCCTACTGGAACGTAACCCACCTCGTTTACTCTGACCCATGCTCTGATGGCTCTAGCCACAGGCACAGACACAGGGAGAGGAGGGTCGTTTTCTATTATATTTGACTGGTTACCTGGGTCATTATCTAAATTAACAACAGCAGAGATATTCAAATCAAGGTTATCGTTAGGGCATTTCTCGGTAGCTGATATATCACTGCTATGTACCTGAACCGGAACTTCTAACACAATAGGATCCAAAAGAGAATCCTGCATAGGAATAGAAGGTGGTGAGCTCAGGCCCAGCGATATACGTCTTGTACTATTTATTTTACTTACAACCTGTACCAGGTAATTATCTATAGTAATAGGTACAGATAAAGCCCTTTGTTTAGACATGATGAACAAATAGTTAGTAGCAAAGTAGAATATGATAATCAACAGTCCTTAGGATGATTCCTCAGGGACTTCAAGAGGAAATTGTCATAAATATTTCTTACTTGAAGGGTAGCGATAGTAAACCTCGACAACAACAGGCAACAAACAGGATTCCTGGCCCAGCCCAGCACGGTCAGTCATGGACTGTGACAGACTGTCCGCCCTTTGTCCGGGCTTCGTCCGGCTCGTCCCGCGCGCGTCCGCGCGGGACGAGGGACCTGACGCTGCTTTATGCGCCGCCTGGCGCGATCAGTGGTGGAGTGGGCGTGGGCGTTTTCCCCGAGGGATCCTGGGGATTGTAGGCGGTGTTGGACCGGCGGAGCAAAGCCCGGCCGGTCGTTCGCGGTGGTGAGGGGGCGGAGCCAAGCCCGGCCGTGAGTCGCCAAACAAACAACAGTGAGCCCCAGTGACAGCTGCAGGAACGGTGAACTTCGGGGGACTCGGCCCCTGACGCTGCTTTATGCGCCGCCTGGCGCGATCAGTGGTGGAGTGGGCGTGGGCGTTTTCCCCGAGGGATCCTGGGGATTGTAGGCGGTGTGGGACCGGCGGAGCAAAGCCCGGCCGGTCGTTCGCGGTGAAGAGGGGGCGGAGCCAAGCCCGGCCGTGAGTCGCCAAACAAACAACAGTGAGCCCCAGTGACAGCTGCAGGAACGGTGAACTTCGGGGGACTCGGCCCCTGACGCTGCTTTATGCGCCGCCTGGCGCGATCAGTGGTGGAGTGGGCGTGGGCGTTTTCCCCGAGGGATCCTGGGGATTGTAGGCGGTGTTGGACCGGCGGAGCAAAGCCCGGCCGGTCGTTCGCGGTGGTGAGGGGGCGGAGCCAAGCCCGGCCGTGAGTCGCCAAACAAACAACAGTGAGCCCCAGTGACAGCTGCAGGAACGGTGAACTTCGGGGGACTCGGCCCCTGACGCTGCTTTATGCGCCGCCTGGCGCGATCAGTGGTGGAGTGGGCGTGGGCGTTTTCCCCGAGGGATCCTGGGGATTGTAGGCGGTGTGGGACCGGCGGAGCAAAGCCCGGCCGGTCGTTCGCGGTGAAGAGGGGGCGGAGCCAAGCCCGGCCGTGAGTCGCCAAACAAACAACAGTGAGCCCCAGTGACAGCTGCAGGAACGGTGAACTTCGGGGGACTCGGCCCCTGACGCTGCTTTATGCGCCGCCTGGCGCGATCAGTGGTGGAGTGGGCGTGGGCGTTTTCCCCGAGGGATCCTGGGGATTGTAGGCGGTGTTGGACCGGCGGAGCAAAGCCCGGCCGGTCGTTCGCGGTGGTGAGGGGGCAGAGCCAAGCCCGGCCGTGAGTCGCCAAATAAACAACAGTGAGCCCCAGTGACAGCTGCAGGAACGGTGAACTTCGAGGGACTCGGCCCCTGACGCTGCTTTATGCGCCGCCTGGCGCGATCAGTGGTGGAGTGGGCGTGGGCGTTTTCCCCGAGGGATCCTGGGGATTGTAGGCGGTGTTGGACCGGCGGAGCAAAGCCCGGCCGGTCGTTCGCGGTGGTGAGGGGGCGGAGCCAAGCTCGGACGTGGGTCGCCAAACAAACAACAGTGAGCCCCAGTGACAGTTGCAGGAACGGTGAACTTCGAGGGACTCGGCCCCTGACGCTGCTTTATGCGCCGCCTGACGCGATCAGTGGTGGAGTGGGCGTGGGCGTTTTCCCCGAGGGATCCTGGGGATTGTAGGCGGTGTTGGACCGGCGGAGCAAAGCCCGGCCGGTCGTTCGCGGTGGTGAGGGGGCGGAGCCAAGCCCGGCCGTGAGTCGCCAAACATACAACAGTGAGCCCCAGTGACATCTGCAGGAACGGTGAACTTCGGGGGACTCGGCCCCTGACACTGCTTTATGCGCCGCCTGGCGCGATCAGTGGTGGAGTGGGCGTGGGTGTTTTCCCCGAGGGATCCTGGGGATTGTAGGCGGTGTTGGACCGGCGGAGCAAAGCCCGGCCAGTCGTTCGTGGTGAAGAGGGGGCGGAGCCAAGCCCGGCCGTGAGTCGCCAAACAAACAACAGTGAGCCCCAGTGACAGCTGCAGGAACGGTGAACTTCAAGGGACTCGGCCCCTGACGCTGCTTTATGCGCCGCCTGGCGCGATCAGTGGTGGAGTGGGCGTGGGCGTTTTCCCCAAGGGATCCTGGGGATTGTAGGCGGTGTTGGACCGGCGGAGCAAAGCCGGCCGGTCGTTCGCGGTGGTGAGGGGGCGGCGCCAAGCCCGGCCGTGAGTCGCCAAATAAACAACAGTGAGCCCCAGTGACAGCTGCAGGAACGGTGAACTTCGAGGGACTCTGCCCCTGGCGCTGCTCTATGCGCCGCCTGGCGCGATCAGTGGTGGAGTGGGCGTGGGCGTTTTCCCCGAGGGATCCTGGGGATTGTAGGCGGTGTTGGACCGGCGGAGCAAAGCCCGGCCGGTCGTTCGCGGTGGTGAGGGGGCGGAGCCAAGGTCGGCCGTGGGTCGCCAAACAAACAACAGTGAGCCCCAGTGACAGTTGCAGGAACGGTGAACTTCGGGGGACTCGGCCCCTGACGCTGCTTTATGCGCCGCCTGGCGCGATCAGTGGTGGAGTGGGCGTGGGCGTTTTCCCCGAGGGATCCTGGGGATTGTAGGCGGTGTTGGACCGGCGGAGCAAAGCCCGGCCGGTCGTTCGCGGTGGTGAGGGGGCGGAGCCAAGCCCGGCCGTGAGTCGCCAAACAAACAACAGTGAGCCCCAGTGACAGCTGCAGGAACGGTGAACTTCGGGGGACTCGGCCCCTGACGCTGCTTTATGCACCGCCTGGCGCGATCAGTGGTGGAGTGGGCGTGGGCGTTTTCCCCGAGGGATCCTTGGGATTGTAGGTGGTGTTGGACCGGCGGAGCAAAGCCCGGCCGGTCGTTCGCGGTGGTGAGGGGGCGGAGCCAAGCCCGGCCGTGAGTCGCCAAACAAACAACAGTGAGCCCCAGTGACAGCTGCAGGAACGGTGAACTTTGTAACTCTCTCATCACACACACAGCTGCAGTGAGCACATTAACCAATTGAGGATTCCTAACATAAAAGAGTGCATTTTTCACCTATTCAATGCACACAGTCCCCCGAGGTCAGGGCTTCTGTGTTTTAATAGGCGGTTCCTGAGTCTCACTGCTCTCTCCCTTGTGGAAGTGGTGATTTTCCATTCACTGTAGGCAATATTCAGGTTAACCCCCACTAGTACTCCAAGTCTCACTCCAACACCAATTAAGCTCAAAGTTATTCCAAGGCGTTCTAGCCAGTCAATCAGTCTTACCCGCACCAGAAGAACCTGCATGACTAGAGCCCTGAGAGTGCCCCTCTCTGCGGCATGGAGGCTACAGTGGCTGTCTCAGCTGTTTACTGCACTTGCGGCCCGCAGGAGAATCGCTCGGGTGTCTTTAAGTTTCCCACACGTGGTCCTGCAGGTATAGCGGCAGTGTGTCCCAGACACTCCTCCTATGCTGGAAAGTATTCCTTGGATCTCCCCACAGGTGGGGGAAATTTAACACTTCTGGTCAGGTCCTCAGTCAGGGTTTGGGCTGACACAGGTTACCAAGTTTGACTCTTCTTCAGCCAGACTAAGCTTCACATTGGCCCTTATGGCGTACAGGATCATCGACTTCCCTCTGCACACAGGCTATGATCCGATTGGTGCAGAAGCTGTAACCTCACACCTCGCTTCAGAGATCCAGTCACCAGGATCTCTCACTAGACCTCGTTTCCTCCAGTGCTCTCCTTTTCCTTACAGAGCACACTGGTTTTGCCAAGTAGGCCCAGGCCGGATTTTATATTTGCTCACAGAATTGTCGTAATTTGGTCACTCTGTGTTACTCTTGCAATGCAGCGTTCAAGCCAAATTCCACCAATTGCTGTGTGATGTCATTTTTTCCCATTTGAGCAACGGGATGACAACAGTAACAACATGAGGCTCCAGTAAGAGAGTTGACGTGGGATATCTGACATCCCCTAGCATGATTTCCAGTCACTTAGGAAGCCCTCTGGTGGCAATTTCCAATGCAGGAGGTGCAAGAAGGCGCATTCAGAGGGCTGCTTCTCGGGTATAGGTAATTGAGTAGGTTATCTACCGGAACAGATGGTTCAGGTACTTTTTTAGTGTGCACATTTTTTTATTTGACTTTTTTTCAACAGGAAGTGCCATAAATCTTCAGCTTCCACTACCTGTCCAGAAGACTCCTCTCAGTATTCTGTCCATACTTTGGTCACTATTCATTTGGATTTGTAGGTGAAAGAATCACTTTCTTTGTCTGCAATTCCTGCTGCATAATTATCATTGGAGTTTAAGGACATTTTTGTGAGATATCTACTCAAGTAATTAGAAAACCTTTGGATACGGTTGTTGTTTGATGGAAGGCATGCACCAATATTTTCTTGTACTTTTACTTGTTTTTTCTTAAATTTTTTAATTTGATTGTGGGTGGCTTGGCGTTGCAGTAGGGGAATAATTTGCCTTAACGTTTTTAGTTTTTTCTGAGGGAAAATGTTTGCAAAGTGTTGGGAGGGCTGGGCCTATACTTTTTCTCAAATTCTTTGTGCCTTGTTTGTGAATTTTGTACTATTTTGCTCATTTTACTGTGTAGCCAAGTCTGCCCACAGGTCACAGCCAGCCAGTCATTATTAGGCACTGGGTACATATTAAACAACTTTTTCTGTGGTATATGTTTTTTAAAACATCAATTGGTTCGGGGATGGCCTTGGATAAAATGCAAAGAGTAATTGTTCATGCCTTGGGATGTTTGTGGTTGGTACATTCTAAATTTTTTTTGGCATTTCTGAATTAATGGTAGTGTTTTCTGCTTTTTGTTTACCATGCCTCCTTTCTTTGCATGTGTTCTCATTGTTGCTTGAACATATGTCTGGCTGACATTTTGCGTAGTCAGTGTGCTTTTGCTATAGGCCTGCAAATGTTCTTTTTAGTCAATGTCTTTGCCCTTGGTGGCCATGTGCAAGGGCAGTCATTTTGTGTAGCCAATGTGCTTTCCTTTTGCCATAGGCTTGCATATGAACGTTTGGTTGTCCATGCCTTCACCCTTGGTGGCCCTGTGCTCGAACGTCCATTTTGTGTAGCCAGTGTGTTAAATACTTTTTGCCCACTTTTCAAAACCATTTTCTAGGGACATTGACAGTAAAGGCCTATGCCTTTTTGTATTTGGTTCATTTTTTTCTATTTTCCCCAGTATGAGTTTAATGATCTTGTGGATGGTTGTTGTAGTATTCATGTACATTGTTCATTTATGCATGTTTTCCTTCTTTTCTTCTATGCCTCCTTGCCTCCAATAAGATTTCTCATAGTCCATAGGGAGACACCAGCAATAATGTTGTCTTCAATTATTACATTTTTCTCTGCACCCTCTGCCTGCCATATGTGTCTCAAGGACACAGGCATACACCAGCAATAATTTTAATGATTATTCAATTTCCCCCCCTTACCTTCTATGGGTGACTCATAGGCACACACCAGTGATAATATTTTATAAGAATGATTCCATTTTCGCCTGCACGCCCAGCCTGCATAGGCCATTGGCGCACAACAGCTAATTATTCAATTTCCCCCCTGCACTCCCTGCATGCCATATGTCTTACAGGTGCACACCAGCAATATATGTTTTTTAACGATTTTTTGAGGATTATTCCAGTTTTCCCCTGCACCCCATGCCTGCCGTAGGTTTACTGGACACACAACACATTTTTTTAAGGATTTTCCCATCACCTCCTGCCTACCATAGGCACACACCAGCAATAATTTATTCAAGGATCATTATATTTTTTCATGGACCCCTGCCTCCCATAGGCCATAGGCGCACACCAGCAATAATCATTTTAAGGGTTATTCCATTTTCCCCGGCAACCCTTGCCTGCCATCAGCATAGGTGCACACCAGCAATATGTTTAAGGATTATTCCATTTTGTTCCTGCACTCCCTGCTTGCCATAGGCTTCTCTTAGGCGCACAACAGCAATAATGTTTTTAAGGATTATTCCATTTTCCACTGCACTCCTTGCCTGTCACAGGAATCTTATAGGCCTTAGAGGCACATAAACTAAACTTTTCAATCTGTAAGGTAATGAAATAGTATGTTATGGTTTTGAATGAAGACACTATTGTTAATTATTTGTAATGCGACCTCACACATTTATATTGTCTTTAGATTCAAGCTGCAAATGCCACGTTTCACTGAACTTTTTTCTTGTTTGCTTGCTTTTAGGTGCACATGAGACATCATACAAAGTACAGCCAGACAGAAGGCCAGAAGCAACACACACCAGCTGAGTCCTCCTCCGCTGCCACTTGTGCAGCTAACTGGCAACTGCCAGAGCTAAGAAAGAACTTGAAGATGGCCCCAAAGATGGGTGTTCTTGCTAAGAAAGTGCCCAGTAAGGAAGAGAAGAAGGATGTTGCCACCACTGGCATGTGGCCTGCCAACTTTTTCAGCAAATGTGGTGTACCTGCTGCAGCCTCCTGTGGGCAGCAAAAGGCTGGGAGCAGCACTCCTGCATCAGCAGCACCCCCCAACCTAAGACTAAGCCCGAGCCCATGTCTATCAGCGATGCAGCCACTGCAGTCAAGGCAACGAGGAATGAGTCTGAACAGGCTTTCTGTCAGCCAAAAATTACCCAACCATCTCAGGAAAGTGGACAAAATGAGCTGCAGCCAACAACAGTTCTTCCTGAAGTAGGAGCAGAACTGGAGGTTGAGCTTCCTGCTGAGCAGGATGTTGATCTTCAACCATTGGTTTCACGATCTCCAGCAAGAAAAGGAAAGGGTGCGCCTCCATTTTCTTTAAGCCACCCTTCTGATGATCTGAACATGGATTGGCCCCGGCCAGGTCTGAGACATGCCCCAAGAGACAAGGGAAAAAAAAGTTTCCGAAAGCCTTAGATTTATGGAAAGTGACAGTGATGACAATGAGCCAGGGATTGTCAGTTTGGAGGGCAGCTCAGAGGACACTGAGATGGCCCCTCCTACTCAGCCTGCTCAGAGGGATATGATTCCACCACTAACACTGTCTGCTTCTATGTTTGTAAGTCTCCCACCAAGATCTGCATCCAGCACTACCACATTCAAAGTATGCCTTACAGAGAAGGAAATGACACAGCAACCTACCTCTAGTTCTTCAGGGGTTGGCAGTGTCACACAAAAAAAGTTCTCTGCTCAGTATGCAGCTTCTTTACGATTAGCAAGCAGAAGGATAATACTGCAATATGCTCCATTTGCCATGCGAGTGTTCATTGAGGTAATCAAGGTTCAAACTTTAGTACTGTAGGCAAAACATCCCATCTGAAAAAACATTAGGCAATCCGGTGGGGTGAGCACCTTTAGAAAATCACTGGTGGTGGTGAAGAAAGAGACGAAATACCTCATTTCAAACTGAAAGAAGAAAAAGTTGGTCATGAGGAAGAATAGGAAGATGGCATTACATAAAGCATCCCTCTCCACTGTATTGTGGCAGCATCATCCACATCAGCAACCTCTAAATGGCACAAGACTTAGATACAGACACATCCTCATACACAAGATCTCTGCGACTCTCTCGCCTCGTTCTTCCACCGCAAGATCGCCGACATCCACAACAGCTTCGGCGCACCATCCACGCACCCAACCGTAGACCCAACGCCCCCACCGCAACCCTCCGCCCCTGGACCACGGTGACCACCGAAGACACAGCCCGCGCGATGAACACCATCCACTCCGGATCTCCGACCAACCCCTGCCCCCACCACGTCTTCAACAAGGCCGACTCCACCATCGCACCCCAACTCCGGAACATCATCAACACCTCTTTCAACACCGCCACCTTCCCGGAGAGCTGGAAGCATGCCGAGCTCAGCGCCCTACTGAAGAAACCAACAGCGGACCCCACCGACCTCAAGAACTTCCGCCCCATCTCGCTCCTCCCTTTTCCTGCCAAAGTCATCAAGAAGACCATCAACAGACAGCTTGCCGCCTTCCTCGAGACAAACGGATCCCTTGACCCCTCACAGTCCGGTTTCCGAGCTAACCACAGCACCGAGACCGCCCTCATCGCAGCCACCGACGACATCAGAACCCTGCTCGACAACGGGGAAACAGCGGCCCTCATCCTCCTGGACCTCCCTGCAGCGTTCGACACTGTCTGCCACCGCACCCTAGTTCAACGCCTCAGCAACATCGGTATCCAAGACAAGGCACTGGAGTGGATCATCTCGTTCCTCGCCGGAAGAACACAGAGAGTCCGCCTCCCCCGTTTCGATCTGAGGCCACCGAAGTCATCTGCGGCGTACCACAAGGATAATCACTCAGCCCCACCCTCTTCAACGTCTACATGGAACCTCTTTCAGCCATCGCACGCCAACACAACCTCAACATCATCTCATACGCCGACGACACCCAACTGATCCTCTCCCTCACCATAGACCCCGCCACCGCCAGAACCAGCCTACACGAAGGGATGAAGGACTTCGCCGAGTGGATGAAGAACAGCCGCCTGAAACTGAACTCAGACAAGACGGAAGTCCTCATCCTGGGACCATCGCCCTCCGCCTGGGACGCCTCCTGGTGGCCCCCCGCCCTGGGCGCCACTCCCAAGCCAACAGACCACGCACACAACCTGGGCTTCATCCTGGACTCCTCCCTCTCAATGACCAGACAAGTCAACGCCGTCTCCTCATCATGCTTCAACACCCTACGCATGCTCCGCAAGATCTTCCGATGGATCCCGACCGAAACTAGGAAGACGGTCACCCATGCACTCGTCACCAGCCGACTGGACTACGGAAACACCCTCTACGCCAAAACCACAGCCAAGCTACAGAAAAGACTCCAACGCATCCAGAACGCCTCCGCCCGAGTCATCCTGGGCATCCCCCGACGCAGCCACATCTCCGGCCACCTTAGGGACTTGCACTGGCTCCCCGTCAGCAAGAGGATCACGTTCAGGCTCCTTACCCACGCACACAAGTCTCTCCACGACCTGGGCCCCAAGTACCTCAACGACCGCCTGACCTTCTACACGCCCACCCGCCAGCTACGTTCTACTAGCCTCGCCCCCGCCGCCGTACCACGCATCCGAAGAGCCACCGCCGGAGGAAGATCCTTCTCCTACCTGGCGGCCAAGACATGGAACTCCCTCCCCATCCACCTTCGGCTGACCCAGGACCATCTCGCCTTCAGGAGACAACTCAAGACCTGGTTGTTCGAGCAGTAGCGGACCCCTTCCCCCAAGCGCCTTGAGACCCTTCCGGGTGAGTAGTGCGCTAGACAAATGCTATGATTGATTGATTGATTGATTGATTCTCTAAGATGCACATTGAGTCCACCACTTCCTAGTTCACTTTGGAAGTCACCTGTGTCAGTGTCCCCAGAAAACAAAAAAACTTTCGAGCTACGATTACAGGCAAGTTTAGGCAGAAGGGGCCCTACGAATGCAACCACCCAACAGGAAGCTTGCTAAAATGTTAGCACTGGACGTTCTCCCATTTTCTTTTGTAGAGGGAATGGGATTTTTAAAAGCTGTGGTGGCCATCAACCCATAATGGAAGTTAGTCAGATGCATTTATTTGCCAGAATTTCTTTTTCAGTGCTATATCATGAATTGCTGCAATTAGTTGGCCAAGCACTGCAGCACAGTGCTGTTCACACTCTCCACCTGACGACAGACATGTGGCAAAGTTTCAAACATCTGATTACTTGTGTATCACTGCACAATGGATCTCTTTTGTGGGGGTTAGGCAACCCAGGTCTCAGCACTGAATAAAGTTTTATTGGCATTTGGCAGCATGCAACAGTATCAGTGTTCGACGTGGAGAAATCCCATATAGCTGTAAACATCTTGGATGAGTTTAACAGCACAGTGTTTGAATGGCTTCAACCCAGTGTTCTCAGATTTGGATTTGTTGCTGCAGAAAATAACAGTAATATAGTCAAGGCCATGGCAAATGGTGGCTATTTAGGGGTCCTGTGTTTGGCACTTTGCATCAACCTGATTGTGCAGGACTTTCTAAAAAAGAAGACATTGTCAGCAACATACTGGCCACTTGCTGAAGAATTTGCACTAATTACAGTCATTCTTTTAAACCCTAAAAACAGTTGAGGATCATTCAACTGAGTACTGGTTAAAGCCCTCAAACAAGAGGTGCAGCACATTACTCAACCTCCATGCTGAAAAGTCTGTTTGAGCAGAACAGACCAAACACCAACAATGCCCTTCAAATAGTTTGAGATGCAACTGGGAAAAGCATGACAAAAAAGGTGGACAAAGGGGGGCTAGCCACGAATACCACTTCCTTTTGAGGAAGTAGCAAGGAAGACAGTACGATGAGACAAGCAATCCTGTTGTTGCATACGCTACAAGACCAGTTAAAAAAGGTGGCGCAAAGGTTCACTGGTGTGGGAAAGGAAGCGTATGAGTTAGTTCAAAGCTTAATCCTTCTCTTGGCTTTTAATCCAAAGGTGTAAAAAGAGACTGTGTCCACCACAGAGTACATATGTGCCACAATACTTGATCCACAGTTCAAAAAATACTGGCCACTTTCATTCCTTTTTTAAATGGGTTGTTTCACTTTACAGGACTTGGATTGTTGATCAGGCGAGAGGCCTGAAAGAAGAATGGCTAAAAGTCAGAGGCATGCACAGAAGTTCTGGCTTCCAGCCTTCAACCTCCAGAGAGGACTGTGCCATTGTCTCACAGCAGCCAATGCCATAATCACCAGCAACACCAGCAGCACCAGTAGCACCAGCAACAGAAGAATCTGACGAAAACTTTGCAATGGCTTGGTTACAAGTGGCAGGGCTTAAGTCAAGAGCAGACACGAAGGCAACAAAGTCAAGCAAGTGGCAGCACCAATGATCATTTACTTCATTCAATCAATCAGTCAATCAATCAATCAGGGGAATTGTAAGCATGCTACTCACCCATGAGGGTCACAATGCACAGAGGGGGGGTCCGCAGATCTATTTAGCTGAAGAGCTAGGTCTTGAGAGTCTTCCTGAAGGTGTTCAGGGAGGGGGGTGCATCTGATGTCTGCCGGTAGCTCATTTCAGGTCTTGGCCTCAATGTGAGAGGAGGATCTTCCACCTGCTCTGGCTCTCTGGATGTGCTGGGTTTCGGCCAGTGCGAGGTTGGTAGATCGGAGGTTTCTTTTGGGTACGTGGAAGTTGATTTTGTCATTGAGGTATTTGGGTCCGTTGTTGTGTAGGCATTTGTAGGCAAGAGTGAGGATTTTGAAGGTGACTCTTTTCTCCACGGGAAGTCAGTGGAGTCTTTGTAGGTGTTGGGTGATGTGTTTGTGCCCGGTGATGCCGAGGACAAGTCTGGGGACGATGTTCTGTATTGTCTGGAATTCCCGGAGTAGGAACTTGTTGATGCCAGCGCAGAGTGTGTTTTCATAGTCCAGTCTGCTGGTGATGAGTGAGTGGGTGACTGTCTTCCTTGACAAAGGGGATCCCTTTGAAGGTCTTGCGAAGGATGTGGAGGGTGCTGAAGCAGCTGGAGGTGACGATGTTGACCTGACGGTTCATCGTGAATGATGAGTCAAGTACGATGCTGAGGTTTTTGGCATGGTGTGAGTGGGTAGGTGGGCTTCCGAGGGCAGTCGGCCACCAGGTGTTGTCCCATGGACGAAGACTTCTCTCTTCTCAGTGTAGAGCTTCTGGCAGCTGTTGGTCATCCAGACCGCTTCGTCTTGCATTCCTTTCTGGAAGTTGAGTTTGGCGGTGTGGGATCTTTGGTGAGGGAGAGGATGAGCTGGGTGAGAAAGGTGGCAGTCTGATTCTTTGGCTTCTTCCAATGAGGAATGATCTGATCCAGTCCAGGGCTGTTCCTTGTATGCTAACGTCATGCAGTCTGGCGACTATGGTGCGGTGAGAGACGGTGTCGAAGGCCGCTGACAGGTCGAGTAGGATGGGGGCTGTGGATTGGCCTTGGTCCAGGAGGGTGGGGATGTCGTCTGTGGCACCGAGTAGGGCAGTCTCGGTACTGTGGTTGTTCTGGAATCCGGATTGGGATGGCGTTCTCTTTGATGAATGGTGTCAGTTCCCTGTAGACTATTTTCTCTACAACTTTGGCTGTGAAGGGGAGGAGCAAGATGGGCCGGTAGTTATTGAGGTCGTGGGGTCCGCTGTGGGCTTCTTGAGAAGGGGCCTAATTTCTGCGTGCAGTTCAGGCGTGATGGCGGCCGTGGCTCTGTGGTAGATGCGAGGAGGGCATGGGTCTGTGGGACTCCGAGTGGATGACTTTTGTGGTTGACATGGTGTCTTCAGTCGTGATTGGCGTCCAGTTGGAGATGGTGGGCTGGCTGGTGTCTTTGGGGGGCCTTGGTGCTCCAAGATTATCTAGATGAACCAAAAGAGGTCTACCTGGATCAAAACCCATTGGTCTATTGTTATGGGAAGATGTGACAATAGCCAGAGCTCAGCAGGCTGGCAATAATGTACCTGGCTTGTCTGGTATCCAGTGTTTCTTCTGAGAATGTGTTCAGTGCAGCTGGTGCAGTTATTGCAGTCAGAAGGACCAGTCTCACCTCAAACCGTGCAGAGATTGACCATGATTAAAATAAAACAACACTCAATACCACACTGTTCCTGAAACAGCACTGATGGAGAATGAGGGCAATTGGACAGACTTAAGTGTATTAGCTGAGAAACCTCTGGGCAAACCGTCTGAGTCTGAGGACAAACTCTACTTTCCTGATTGAGTAGTATTGTTTAGCAAAGAGCAGGGGTAAAGTGACCTGGACAGGACCCTTTATTCAGTGTTCCAGAAGCAGGACTGGCTATCAGGCGGCAACACCCCTAATGCAAACAGATAATTGTAGAAGTAGTTCGAACGAGGCAGGCAGTGCCTGCGTTCTGTTTGTGTTTTTTGGGGGACTGAATGCCCAAAGAGTTATCTGTATCTTTGATTGGTTTTTATTGAGAGCATCAGGATTTAAAGACTGATCTGAAAGAAAATACACCAACACTTGCTTTACCCTAAGTGGCTGGCATGCCTAGGACTTTCTCAAGGCTGATGACCATATATAAATGTTTTGCCATTGTGCAACATTCCGTCCATCAAATGTTTTGCCATTGTGCAACATTCCGTCCATCATCTTGTGTGTTTTGCATATATAAATGAGCCATAATATACAAAAGACCGTACACCCAAACAAGTCACATAGTGATTAATGATTACGGAAATCAAGATACAAAAAAACAGTATCAAAATTACACACAATAAGTGAAACAAGAAGAAAGAAAGAAAAAGAAAGAAAAAGTCAAAGGGAAAGGGAAATGGAAATGGAAAAGAGAAAGGCCTATCTCATTCAGGTCGGGAGTCTGGACGTGACTCCCACAACATCAAGAAGAATGTTAGGAATAATGCCTATCTACTTTAATGGGAAAAAACATAACTCACAGAGGCCTCTCCTGTGTACTGGAGAGAGGTGTCTGATTAGGAAAAGGCAGAGTAGTGGTCTGGCTCCAGTGTCAAAACTCTAATTTAGTGGCTGTGATCTGATGGGACTGTCACTGGACACACATCACATGATGAATGCACACAGCTAAATGTTATGGACATTTGTGAGATTGATTATCCAGCTGCATGCAGCTCCTTACTTGTCTGGGATTGGTCGTAAAATGTTGCTCTCACTTCTGAGCTAATTGCACATGACGCATCAGCCAATGCTCTACCCTCTTTATCCTCATCCACCATGAAGCTTACCGTGACTCTACAATATTGACATGTACTTTTTTTGCATTCCATAGGCCTTCTATTCATCTTCTGCATGAACGCTCCATAACACTCCTGCTTACCTGACCTATTGAATCCTGAACCAATGTCTGGTTTAATTCTGTTGACAATTCATCTATGTGAAAGATGTTCAGTACAAGTTATGACTCTCATTTTGATAACATTGGTTTCTAAAAATGCATTGCACAGCACATAATGTTTCTGTGGCCATCCCCAAACATTATTGTACCTCATGTAAAGCGCTCTGATACCTCCGAGTCTAGCTAGTGCTATATAAAACTTTTCAAATAAATAAATAAGATGGACATTCCAAGAAGAATAATTCCGATTCACCATCAATGTTGGCCTTTATAAAGTATAATTTTTCTTTTCTTTACAATATACATTTTTAGAACTGCAGGTATCCTCCTTATTAGCTAACTTGGGACTCTGGGAATGAAGAACTATTTGCATTTGGTAACTGAACTATGTAATTCCTTCCACAACAGATGTGATGATGGTGTGCTACTCATCAACTTGACGAATGTTGTGTTTGTCTTTGTCTCACCTTCCCCCAACTCCCCCTTCCCATCCATTCATGAAACCTCTACCACTCTTTCCCCAGGTTGTGCAATCTATTGCCCCGTGACTTAATAACTTACACCAATTGGTCATACACTTGATGGGGCGTATGTGATTAAAGCAACACCAACTCTTACAGGATCGTCTTAAGTAAACAACAGTCAACACCAACCCGACTATCCACCCAGGTATGAAAGGAGAATCATCACAGTGCAGAGTCTTAAAACAATGTCTATCCAAGGATATGTAGTAGTAGTGCACACTATGGCCTGAGTCACAAAGGTAAAGTTACCCTTTTGGTGTAAGTTTATTCTTGCAGTGTAACTGTACTACCAGTACATTTATGAGTAGTAACTCAATGAGAAGTAACTAAATAGTATTAACTCATTTTTAAATGAATTGAGTTACTTACTGCAAACAAAGGGAAATTGCTGATGGAAAAGTTACTAGTTGTAAACTTACACCGCAAGAGTAAAATAACACCAAAAGTGTAAATAACTTTATGAATTGGCCTTGTGTTGCTTTCAAAATCCAAGCAACATGAAGTAACCTACTCCTGAGTCTTGACTCCTGATTCAAAGTTTTTGTAAGCTTAGTTTTTTTATTTTAATACATTAAATACTAGGGGGCAGATTTACAAGTCCGTTGCGCCACTTTTGTGTCACTTTTAACATGAGAAAAGTGACGCAATAGTGGCGCAAGGGGCTTGTAAATCTGCCCACAGCTCTCCATATTGCTTACAAGTTACTACTGCTAGTTGTTTTGGTATTACTTTTTTTATCATGGTGTTCACAGTCTTGGATTACCCACTTAACTCTGTATTCTTTTAGTCTAGTTGCATGTGGTGGATAATCCTTCTGAATAATCCTATAGTTTGAGTTTACCTCACAAGCATCATTCGGAATATGTGTGAGTGGGGCCCATTCATTTTGTGATGTCTTCCCTGTTAGTGCTAACCCACTACTACCACCAGCATTAAGAAGGCTCTTTTTAAAACCCTGCAAAAAGGGACGGGAAGATTGAGAGAGGTAGCAGACAGCGCTTAATCTATCTCGGTAAAAACTAGTTAAGAATTTAGTGCTGAAGTTGTTCTCTGGAAGGAAAGATTTTTGTGTATTTTGTTGGCAGACCCCATCAGTGGTCAATTTTTACAGAGGGTAGGAGTCGGACAGGGGCAGTAACTAACTAGTATACAGTATCACTGACAGGTGGATGGGTGCCGCAAACCAATATCAAGCAAGAATGGCAAACATAATTAGTCAGTTCAGTTCAGTTCATTGAGTCTTTATTTCGAATAAAAAATTCATAAAAGACGACATACAAGCCATTCATGATTAAAAATACCACTAACAATCCACAATATGCTAACAAACCATAGTACAAAAAACACATAATTAAAATACCACTGGCAATCCACAATTTGCTAACAAAACATATTACAAGAATTACATATAGTAATATCAATCAGTTTAAAAGTATATTCAGTTTTTTTGTTCGAATCAACCAGGCCCAACCCAAAAATTTAGCTACACAAACCACAAACATTTCAGATCTGATATCACGTAGTTTTATCAGTGCTTCTCGATGACCACCACAATCCAAGATTGCACATAAGGGTTTCAACCATTTGTTTCGAGGGCAACGATAGGCAGGACAACCGAAAAATAAATGACCAATACTTTCTACCTGGTCAGGACACCAAAAACATTTGTTGCTTGTTTTCGTCTCCCACTTTGCAGTAAAGGAATTGATAGGCAATGTACCAGTACGGAACTGATAATACAGTTTGCGGTCTAGCACCTTGCAGATCAAATCCCAAAAGGGCTCAAGGGACGGATTGACCTTGTGCGTTAAAAATAGACCAGTTAGATTATTGTCCGAGGATTGAGTTACTAATATGGATTTTTTCCAGGCCCAAAAAAGGGCCTTGAACTCAGGTTTTGATGGAAAGATGGACCCCCCAGGATTTGACCAAAGCTCTGGCAGGCCCATCTTGTACAGGATGCGTTTGACTTCCCTGAGCCAAGGTATTTTTTGCGCACCCCACAGTGATTTTACATCATCTAGCTCACGAGAGAAAAGGCTAAGCTCTGGAGTGGTCCAGAGCCGACGCCATAGTGCCACAAGGCGATACTGAGCCAGCTCATCTATGGGTCTACATCCAAGGTCTAATAACAGAGGTTTTATAGGTGAGGACTGCGGGAGTCCTATCAGGTTCCGTAGGAACCTGTTCTGCGCAACGGCCAAACCTGATAAGTCCTTATGTCCCCAAACGTCTGCGCCATATAGGGTTGCTGCAGTAACCTTGGCCTCATAGATTTTTAATGCAGGAGTGATGCGTTTGGTAAGAGATTTTTTTTGTTCTTGCACTAGACAACCAGCAAGGCGAGTAAATTTGAGCTTGGATGTCTCCAGTTGGGGGTTCCAGTTTAGTTGGTGGTCTAGGGTCACACCCAAGTACGTCATGACCTTGACCTGCTCAATTGAGACGCCATTTAGAGTGACCAAACATTTCGGAGGGGTTTTCTTGCAAAAGACCATAAATTTAGTTTTGTCAACGTTAATCTGTAAGTTGTTATTTCTACAGAACTCTGAAAATCTATTCAGGGCTACCTGTAACCCGCTCCTAGTTTTCGAAAGGAGCAGGGTATCATCGGCGAAGATTAACATGGGATATTTAGATCCGCCCAGGGTGGGTGCGTCTGACTGTGTGTTATTAAAAAATTGGACCACCTGGTTAATAAACAGAAGGAACAAGGTGGGAGCCAAGACACAGCCTTGGCGCACCCCTCGTTGGACTGGGAAACTGTTGGTCACCTGTCCCTGACTACCCCACCTTACCTGAGCAAAATTATCCTCATGTAATCGCCGGACTAGACTCAAGAGTTCTAGTGGAAGGCCCATTAGTCTAAGAGCCTTCCCAAAGTTTCCCCCTTGGGACTAAGTCAAAAGCCGACTTGAGGTCGACAAATGCGGCATAAATAACTCCGCCACCCAGAAAAACCACCTTCCAAAAAAGCATGGTAAATCGAAACACCTGATCTATGGTGCTGATACCAAATCTAAATCCTGCCTGCATAGGGGAAAGTATATTATTCAGTTCGATCCAACCCTGAATTCTTACTAAGACCATCCTCGATAATATTTTCTGGATCGAATCTAACAGGCTTATAGGCCGATAGTTATTTGGCATAGAACGGTCACCTTTTTTATATACAGGCAGTATCTCAGCCCCTTTCCAAGATTGAGGGATCTCTGCCCCCGCTGCGATGTTATTAGCCAATAGCGTGATGTAAGGGACCCATAGATCAAGATTTAGTTTAAAAAGGTCCGCTGGTATGGCATCTAAGCCTGGGGCTTTACCAGACTGGACAGACTCAAGAGCATGTACAGTTTCAGATTCAGAAAATATAAGACTGTCCCCCAATTGTAGAAGAGTAGCCTGCGACGCAAGTACTGTAAAAGGTTCTTGCACAACACTTGTGTCTTTAAATTGAGCTGAGAAAAATTCCACCCAGACCTGCGCTGGGACATGGTTGACCGGTGTTTGGGGGTCAGAGCCCCTGCCCTGTCTGACAATTGACCAAAATTTCGTTTGGTTAGATGACTCGCAGGCTCTGAGGAGGTCAAGCCAATAGGAATCATCCCATTCCCGCTTGGCTGCCCAAAGTGTTTGCTTATAGAGCTGCCTAGCTTTCCTAATGTCATCAGTAATCCGGGCTTTGACAGCTACTATTAGTTTGCTGTGAGCATCTCTACAGTTCTTATTGTACCATTTTTTGTGCACTTTAACAAACTTAATGTTTGAAGGCTTGGTGAGAAGATTTTTAAGATCCATAAAACACTTCTCATGAAGATTAGTGATTGTAGGATCAACCCCACCAGAGGGGGATAATGAGGACATCCTACCCCACGCGTTAAGAACCAACTCCTCTATTTTACAGATAACCACTGGGTCATCTAAGACCCTGGACCATTTGACTCGCCATCTATTGTCGCACAAAACTACATCAGACGTTAGATAACTTGTTTCCATTATGCGAGCACCCAGACCAGGAACCCTGATTCCCAAGGAAAGAGGGTTGCGATCGCTCTCTGGTCTAGTCTCCACCACCATATCTATCACGTGTGACCAGGATTCAATATTGATCAGTATATAGTCTATGCGGCTAGTACTCAGACCATTGTCAAAGGTTTGGGTCCCTGATCTGTCAGATGGAGTGCGCCCATTTACTGCCCGGAGACCCCACTCCAGACAAAAACCCAGCCAGTGTAGTGCTGCCTCAGTACCCCTCACTCCCTTGCTAATAGTTAGAACATAATTAGTCAGTTTCCCATTTTCACTCTGCTAGCAGGGTATACTGCACTGCAAGAATAGGTAATTGACCTACTGAAGAATAAATAATACATGGCAAGGGACTTAAGGTAGGGAACGTCTAGGGGTAAAATTATTGTACAGAATAATGTGTGACAATGCAGAGCACAGCTTTGCTTATCGCTCTTGTCACTAAACCACAATGCTAGCTAGCAACGCAAAGACAAATACTAAAGAAAAAATTCAATTCATTTTTTTTTTTGTGTATTTTTTTTATTTAACAGTAAGACAAGAGGAGGCAGTACAAAAATCAGGTGGCAGACAATAAAATGCGGAGCAGGGACAGGCAGGGGAGTAATACAAATAAAACATCAATATAAGGAAAACATAGCGTATCACGATTACGGATATTGGAGATAGGGGATTAGACAGTCTATCGTACGATCCAAAACCATCCCACCCGCGAGACCCCGTCCTAAACGATACAGGATAATTAAGACCAGTTTGGACACCCGGACAATAAAGGATCCGTGCAGAATAAACAGCCCACCTCTCGGTGAAGGAAAAAGGAGAAAGCAAAGGGGCCATAGAAAAAAACAAAGGCAAAATAAAAAAACCCTCCCCTAACCCCCCACCCTGCACCCCTGCAATGGCTACGGCCTAACCCCACTAGCAGCGTGCCTGCCGCCCAAGAACTACCCTAAAGGAAGGGAAAAAGATGAAGAGGAGGAGGAGAAAGCAAATACACTCCCGGTCTCCCGTACCCCCCACCAATAGCGACCACCCCGAGACGTAGTAAAACCAGTATGCAGTAAAATATACAAACCAGTCGGGGGAGTTTAGGCAAAAACCACCCGACTCCCGTCACAATATAGGCACAACCCCAGCCTTGCTAAAGTTATTGTATCTGCCCAAGCGATCAAGTTCAGCCCTGGCCAGTACGGTCTTTCATAAGAGTCTTTCTCACTCGAGCCGCCATCTTGATGGAAAAGGCAAAGCGTTCACAAAAGTTCATGTCGGTGCTGCAGGATCGAAAACAGGATAAAAGTTCACAAAGTCCACCAATCGAACGAGGAAAGGTGTCCAAGATCAGCGAGTATCTCCAACAGTCACTGAGGAACTTGTCTCCACACAAAAGACTGTCTATAGACGTATTAGGCGGCTGCAGAATCGGGCAGGAGGCGCTGGCGATAAGCACAGGCTGGCTTGTTGTTAAGTGGGAACCGCCAAGGCTCATTAAATCCGGGATCTGCACGGGGACCTCGATCTCAGGCGAGCAATGCACCGCTGGTACCGTAGCTAGCTGGGAACTGAACGAAGAACCATCCTCCGGTCCCAGGATACCGTCCACTCTCACAATCAGTGTCCGGAACACAGCGATAGTGTGCGAATGGAGCGCCCCAATGGCGGCCATGACGGCCTGCAGCGATGGCGTGCCTTCCGTCCACCCCATCCCCTCTCAGTAGGTGATAGAGCCGGATTTGAACCCCGGAGGCCGGCTACTCCGGGGTAACAGGCCACGCGAATCCGATGTCAGTGGGCGCTCCTCGTCGTGCAGTATACACCTTCGCCCGTGGCGAGGGCCCCAGCCCGTCGACCCCGAGAGGGTAGGAAGGTCTCCGGGCACCAGACCCCGACCACGGCAGCCGGTGTGGAACGCTGGTGTGTCCGCGGTGTAGTCCGTTAACAGGGTCGTCACCAAAAATCAACAAGTCACGGCACACTTCGGGAGACCGGGCTCAGTCCAGGTCTCGTGGCCGATGTTGATCAATTCCGACCCGGGTAGGCTAGAAAGCGAGTCCCCGGCTTCCACACGTTGTTAGGCCGAGAATGGAAACACGGCGTATCGTCGTCAGCCGATAAGGTAGAAAACTCGGGATTGCACCTTTAGAAGCAGAAAAACTTCACGAACACGGGAGTCTGGCGTGAGTTCAGGATTTAAGGCAGGATATTCGAGCTGCTGGGGGATGTCGGCGGAGCCGGGAGCTTACGCGGCCATCTTGGTTGCTGGCGTAGCTCCTCCCCTTCAATTCATTTTTTAACAGTAAAACCAACCCTCTACACCCACAACAGGCCAACCTCCCTCTCCAAGCAAAAACCAGAAAGGTCCCTTTGATCCTTTTCCCAACTCCCCTTCCCACCCTCTTAACCCACAAAGGCCCACCCACTAAATAAAATAATTAAACAAGGGCTTTGAGGGCACCCAGTTCATTTTTAGGTTTTGCTTGTGTGAAATGTATTGTACTTAATATACGTCTAAAAAAGGGCTTACATCCAGCCTCCTTGCTTTTCGCTGATACCTGGCTTGTCACTTACTTTCTCTCCAATTCTATTGGCTGTAACATACTGTTTACTGCATTTACCAATGCTTGTTCCTGTGTTGTTCCTCATGGGTTTGCCCTATCTGTTTCTCGTAGTGGAAGTACTGTTTCCATTTGCTTCTGGGGCACTTCTTTTTAATGTTTTGCCTGCACATAAATGCTTTGCCTGCGCTTGCTTTCCTAATCTCCCCTGCACAGTGCGTTTACATAATCATTCTCACCCTGGCTACATGCATTTCAAGCATGCATGCCAGTTCTGTTTTTTTCCTTTCATTTATTATTAAACGAGCGATGACATGCATCATACCCCAAGCATCACTTTCAGCCCTGAGCCCCGCCCTCCACAAAGCCTCGAAGTCTTTTGATATCCCTGCTTGTTTTCCTTCGTGTTTCTTTGCAGTGATTTACTGATGTTTTGGCACCGTAGCATTTCCCCTTCTGAGATCTGCCCCTTATTTTCAAAGGCTCACGGAGGCCCTGAGCAGGGAGTATAGGTAGGGGGCCCGAGGCCGCCAAATCCCTGCCAGCGGCCGCCACGCAAATATGTATCTAAGGATATATATTGGCTTGGCGGCCCCTGGGGTTTGGCGGCCCTGTGCAGGTGCACAGCTTGCACATGCCTTAGGCCGGCCCTGGGGGCACCGGCTTTGTTCGCATGGCGCTGACAGAGGGCTTTGGTGTCCAGTTGCAGGAGCTGCTGTCCCAGAATACGAGCCTGCGAAAGTTGCTAAAGCGGTCCCAGGCCATGAGGCTGCAGAGTCCAGACCCTGGAGAAGACAGTGGAGCCTGAATGTAAAAAGGTGAGTAAAGCCAGGCACAGACAGTCTTCTGTTGTGTTTTTCCCATCTCTCTCCCATTCTGCCAGTCTTTCTTGCGATTCCCTTTTTGCGATTGGCCACATTGTTTAAAGGTCATTCAACATACTTCCCCATGTTTGCTGCCGAGCACACAAATTGCAGCAGCCATATTACAATATGGATCAGTAGTACTATCGTAATGCATGCATATTTTGAATACTCAGCTTAAATTTCCCTTGATTCTGCTTCAGATGTTTATTATGTGTATTCTCTGTATAAAATATACAACACACTCTTGATACAACAGCGATGTTTATTTTTTTATTTTGTTCATTGGAGATGTTAACATAAAACATTTCTTACAAATGTTGAAATGTCTTGATCTTTCTATTATTCATAAAATGTACTTTGCCGATGGACATGCTCTAGAAGTGTGCAGATTCCTCTGGATTTCCAGCATGAGGTAGGCATCTATTCCCAGGAAACATCTGTTTCAGCGATAAGGGATTTTCACACTTGACACCGATCATGCTACAGGTAGGCGAGTTGCCATTACGCATGGTAAATTAAATGTTATTTTATCCAATTAGATGGAGACCCTATTCAGTACACAGGTAGGTATATGTGTTGACCATTACCCATCCGATATCGTAGTTAGATCATAACCACATACAAAGTATTAATGGTGCCTATCATGTTCAAAACAAAATGAATGTGACCTTGCGTTAGAGGTGGTATCACATGACACAGCTTGCATAAAGCCGCTCGATTTCCTATCAGCTAATTTGAATTCAGACTGTCCTGGTTTTCTCAATGGGATACTTGGAACAAGGAAGAGCTTAGACCATTAGGGTTTTACACTGGCTCGCCCCTAAATTCCCTGCAAAGTTATCTGCCATTTCAGAGCGAGCGTGAATGAGAACCTCCTTTTATAACCCAATCGAGGTTTCCTTTTAGCCCGAGCATTCTCTGACCGTAGCTTTCAATACTTAAGCAATGCTGTGCAGAACATCATGTTTCAGTTAGATTTTAAGTTTATTCCTTTATCTTGCAGGAAAGGAGACTCAGCCATTCCAGGGAAGAACTTTGCAACAGGGTTGAACAAAAAACAAAACAAAATATCTCCCAAAAGCCAGAAGCTCTTCAACATCATAATCCTGGGATTTGCGGTCATGTTATGTTATGTTTACTGGATGAACATTGCAGTAAGGGTTTTCTCCTTCCTACCACTCAAACATCTAGAAAAACAAAACATATTTTTGTTACAATTCCTCCTGTTTAAGAAATCTCAAGTTGTCACATGTCTGGTGCAGTGGTCGAGGTGCATTAAATAAAGTATGGGGACTGTGATGTGCATGCAAATGGGTGCAGGATGAGTGAGCGTGAAGGCCGGGTCACAGGCGTGACAATTCTTATTCTGCACTGAACACACATCAATTACCATGCATTCAGGCACTTTCACCATGCACTAAGTCACTTGCTAACCTTTATTCATGTACCACTTACCCTGCACGGAGGGCACTGACACCATTCTCCCTGCACTCTTACATTGCTCCCACACCTCTTATTATTAGTCCCATAGGTGAAACCTAATGCATTTACCAATGTTTGTTAATGTCTGCCAAATCCCGGGCCAGGTTCTGCTGCCCAGGTCTGAGCATTGCCAGCTCACATAGGATGCGGTGGAGGAGGCAGTCTGTTGATGGTGACGAGAAGGGAGATTGGCTGGAAGTCCAAGGAACTTGAGTCCCATGCCTCCTCCTCTTTCGCCTCCAAGACCACCAGCCAGCGGTATTCTTCTGCCATGGCCTCCAACTTTTGGGGCCACAGCTTGACAGCTATCTCCTGCCGGAATGGTTGCTGGCCGGCTCAAACAGCAGGACTAGTTATATTAAGAAAAATAAAGGAAAGGGAATTGTGGTGCTCAGTGCAAACACTTGTTTTTACAGTCTAATACTGTCACAGTTTAGAATATTGCTGGTCCCCTAGGGCCAAAGTCATTTAATTTGCTTGTGATAATTCATAGGGTCAAGTTTTTCCTGCACATTCATCACATAAACATAATGCAATAGCAGTGACTGCATGAAATGAAGTCAGGCCACCATATAATCAAAAAGTGATTTTAGTTTAAAGGATTTCTTAATGAAACTGAACAGACACTTTATCTGTATTGATAAATAAATTAGGTGCTCTTCATTGGGCTACAAGAAACATTTGTGTACAGAAAGATGAGTTATAAGGATTGGACTAGGTATAGGTTTTGTCATGGAATGGTTGGGTGTCACTGATCATGTACTACACTTTTGTTTAGTGACATTGGTTGGTGGAAGGAACAAATTGGAACCATAAATGCGTAATGGAAACCATGAAATATAAGTCCCTTGGGCAGAAAAATGTGGTAAATACTGAGATTAAATTTACTTTTTGGGAAGGCTGGGACAGAAAGAAAGAATGATGCAGTGAGGTACTAGTAGGTGACTGAATGGGCACTGGAAAACACAGTTTGTCTTCAGTTTGGATGCACTGTAGACTTCGTACGATGCTTTCAACGAAAGCAGACATTTTACCGCCTATGCTGCAGCGCTAAATTAAACTGTGCTGCAGCTTTGGTGATGGGTGGGTACCTCGCTTAACAAATACAGTATAGTCATTAAGAAAGCAAGGTGACTTACCACTTATCCCTGCCATCAATGGAATTGCTTGCCCTCTCTCAACCGACTGCGCTTCCTCCTCCATACCCGGCTGGCGTTTGTGGTGACACTGGTGGTCTGTGTGCTAATACAAAAACTTAATGCACCCACTTTGGATACCTGATTACCCACCTAAGTAATTATGTTGCACAAGGTACAACAGCAATATCTCACTAAAGTTAGATAAGCTATCAATATTTTCTATAGAAAGTATCACTTTAGGAGGTTTGTTGGTTCAAAACATTTTAAAAACCAAGTAGTTAACGTAACCAAAACTGTTTATCTCCTAATGAAAGGCAAGGCTACGAACGCATATGAATGAAACTCAATGAAAGGGTGGAAGGGCATGAAAATGACATATGGTATTGGTTGGTAGTGGTATCTTATTCCTGCCACGCTGCACTGCAGTGGAAACTGCTAATAAAAGAAAATATTGGGAGTCCATGGCTCCTCTATCTTTATCCCTGTATTGACTGTTTAATCAAGAAAGTCTGGGGTTGCTCCATACCCATTATGCTGAAGCTGCCCTGCAGGGTCTGAGGTTCTCTTTTCTTGGAGGTTGATCTTGGAAGTTGTTCTTGGATGTGCTTTAGGAGCATGAACAATTTTCTCTCACGTGGAAAGAAATGGATTTACCCTGAAATTTAAGACGCATGGACGTGAGCAAGGGAATCTGAGAGGTGTAAGGACCTCGTCTCTACTTTTTCTGGCTGTCAGTATTTTGAAAGGCATTTTAGTGTACTAGCACGATGCATACCTTTGGACTACATACCTTTCGACTATATCATTTTTAAACCAGACTGCTTGATCACAACTATTATTTGGAGTCAATGATTATGAGTGCACTGATTAAAATGAACTTGTTATATATAGCAGTGTCCTGGAACGCAATTATGATTTACTGGAAGATTGACACTGCTTTTGAGAATATTTGTTATAATGTTTCTGATCCACTATGGGAGCTGTATGCTTTCAAACTACAAAGTCTCTAGATTAGAGGTTGCCACCTGGTAACAGCGCATTGTAAACCTGTGATTGAACTGCTTTTTAAAAAACATCAGTATTTTTAAACTGCTAAAGTGTTGCTTTTTATTGAATTGAATTGAATTGAATTTATGTGCCTTTTTAAAACAAAGTCACAGCCAAATGCTTACTCACCCTGAGAGCGCTCTGAATACTAGAGCACCCCAGCAACTTCCTGCCTCCTCCCTGGGTCCCTACCACGTAATTTCCAGGAGGGGCTTAGGCAATCGGATGGCATAAATGCCGGATGCAGCGCCGGAGCGGGCACTCTAGATTAGAGGTCACCACTTGGTAGCAGTGCATTATAAACCTGATTGAACTGCTTTTTAAAAAAACATCAGTATTTTGAAACTGCTAAAGTGTTGCTTTTTATTGAATTGAATGTATATGCCTTTTTAAAACAAAGTGGCAACCGAAAGCTTACTCAACATGAGAATGCTCTGAATACTAGACCGCCCCAGCAACTTTCTGCCTCCTCCCTGGAACCTGACCACATGACTTCCAGGAGGAGCTTAGGCAATCGACGGCATAAATGCCGGAAGCAGCGCGGGAGCGGGCACTCTAGATTAGAGGTCACCACCCGGTAACAGCACATTGTAAACCTGTGATTGAACTGCTTTTTAAGAAACATCAGTATTTTTAAACTGCTAAAGTGTTGCTGTTTACTGAATTGAATTTATATGCTTTTTTAAAACAAAATCGCAACCGAAAGCTTACTCACCCTGAGAGCGCTCTGAATAGTAGAGCGCCCCAGCAACTCCTGCCTCCTCCCTGGTTCCTGACCACGTGACTTCCAGGAGAGGCTTAGGCAATCGGACGGCATAAAAGCCGGATGCAGTGCGGAAGCTCAGCGGAGGTGTGCAGCGGGCGCGCCGAAGGCAAGCCCGTCTGCGTCCACCCACGCCCGGTCAGGCCTAGGGCCCAGTCATTATGCCCAAATGATCAAATACTCTTCTCCGGACCTCAGAATGCTTCACTCTGCCTCACTCAAGCCCGGAGCTAAAACCTTAGCACTCTTGCATCACTATAGCATTGGCCAGACACAAGATTTGTTCCCGAGGTCAGGCTGCTCATTGCTCATGCCCCCCAGCAATCAAAACAGGCAAACATGGAGCATAAAGACAAGTTAATTTTCTACCTCAGCACACGCTCACTAGTAAAACACCAGCTAGAAATATTTGACCTAGTTTGACCACGGGGATTTTCTGAAAACTCCCCCCCTCCCCTGGGGCAAGTTGTCCTTCTTGAAGGGTTAATGGACCCAGTCCATTAGAGTGATTAGTGATCACACCCACACAGTGGTACTGCCAACAACGTTTGGTAAGATTGGAGCCCCTTCTTTATGGTCCTGATGAAAGCCACGTACCCACAGGGACAATCGGCAGAAACATGTTGACCTATTTCTTAAAATAATTTCACAGCGGTGACGGGATGATAGGATCCTTACTCACCACAGCCTTTGTTTTTAATCCCACACAGGCTCCCTTTTGAATAAAGGATTTATGGGTGTACTGTGATGGCCTTTTAATTTTCACTTTCTGGGCCCCCACTCACTTAGAAGTGCATCCCTGTCTCCAGGTGCATGCCCACCCTCCACCAAACGCGGTTTCTGGAGGGCGAGGACTGGCAGATGATGAAGCATGACACCTGGTGGTGTGTGATGCCAGTCTATCACATTTTGTGAGATGCCTCATTATCACTAGGCACCTCACTGTAAATTTAATCTGGTCCATAGCTGGGAGCGGTCTCTATTGTGTTCACTATATTATCAATGATGTCATGGAAGATGCTATGAGTGACCCAATATGTGTGGTAATTAGCATAGCATGGCCAGGGTGCAAGATATAGTTACCTTAGGGCACAAGTTATAGGTACTTAAGATAACTGTAACTATAACTGCTTCGTTTCTATGTTTTTGTATGTATAAAATCTAAACCTAACTATAACTTCCATTTACCCTTTTTTTAGTGAATTTCAAAGGTTTTGTTAATTTGATTTCCCCACTATAGTTTCCCTGTAACCTTTGTTTTTTTCAATACATTTCTAGTTTTTGTAATATAAAGTAATATTTAATTACCTTTATGTTAATCCAACCGCTGCTGCACATGGCCTTTGGCCATGCGTGGCGGGGTGTTGGTCACAGGACCTGTGGCAAACCCACACCAGGCAATGGTGCCCTGGGCCGAAACTGGCCTACGGAGGGGAGCCACGTGTGCCCCCTCCCTCAAATAGATATTAATGTTCCCCCGGGACATGGCCCAGCCGGGGGTTTAAAAAGAGCATGCGTGGGAAAACGTGGTTGTTTTGTTTTTTAATTTTATCATGACAAAATAGTTTTCATAAAAATGTTTTTGGTTCTGGGTAAGTCCCTTTGGGACAACACCACCAGGCCTAGGGGGTCAGGGTATTCCTACTCTGCCCTTTTGTGTTTTTGTAAACTTTTTTCTTGGGACTCAGCCACGTCCCAAGTACTCCACCTCCTGTTTGAAGTAGTGGTAACCAATTGTATCTCAGCATGAGATTTGTCAGATCCGCTGACCCTTTGCATCCCTAGCTATAGATAAAACATTTTTTAATTACTTAAAAACTACTGAACGAATTCAGTGATGTCATCAGTGATGTCCTTTGAGATGTCATCAGTGATGTCATCAGTGATGTCACTGACCATGTCGTGAATGATGTAATATGTGACATCATCAGCAGTGGATTGCAGGTGCGCAAGTTATAGTTAGTACAACTATAACGGGGGAATTTCAATGGTTTTTTGCGAGTGAAATGTCCAGCTAACTATAACACCCCTGAAACCTATGGTTTTTTCAGTGAATTTCAAAGGTTTTTTAAATGCTAATTCCTAACTATAACTTGTCTGAAACCTATGGTTTTTTCAGTGAATTTCAAAGGTTTTTTAAATGCTAATTCCTAATTATAACATGTCTGAAACCTATGTTTTTTAGTGAATTTCAAAGATTTTTTAAATCATAATGTTTTAATATATTTATTGTTTTTTTAATATTTTCTAACTATATATTTTTAATCATTTTATTTTTAGATGTTATTTTTTAAATTACATAAAAATATGTATTTTTCATTATTATATATTGTTCATAATATACTTAAATTATTTTTATTTATGTATTTTTTATTTTTTGGGAGTTGCGCACCGTACGAACACCCTGCTCTTTTACTGCACAAAACGTGTCCACCATTTTACGGTTGTTTGGTAGGATCCAAGTAGGGTGCGTGATGGGTACGACTTTTCCAGCGCGGTTGCTATGCGACCTGTGTGCGACGCTTGTTGCATACGCGAGATGTACGTATAACGTGACGGACGCACGTAGCGCGTGACGTCATATGCATATTGGATGCGGTGGGTGTGCTGCTTCCGCAATTTCTTTAATGTTGCAAAACGTATTTCTATATATTTAATATAAATATTAAGAGAAGAGATTTTCTGAGGATATTATAAAAATAATATTCTTTAACTTTCTTAAAAAGTACATAACTTTTGAATGCAATTTCGCAAGTCGCTATGGATTCAAGCAGGGTGCGTATTGAGTGTCCACATCCTACGAGCATCCTACGCGCACCCCATGTGACTTTAAAAACAGAGATTTGATTGGTTCATTAGACTTCCTATTGAAACTATTAAGGGACCCTACCCATTTCAATCACTCTTATTAAAACTTTTCTTAGGGAAAGACCTCCTGAGAAGATCTGCTGCTCTTTCTTTTTGGGAGAAGCGATTCATTTAAAGATACTATGGTTGCTAATACACCATCGTCCTCTGATTCAGAGAACTCATCACAGCAAGAATTTGTTTCTGAACCTCCACTAAAGCAAAAATATACCAGCATTGTCTTGACATTTTTCACCTTTCCACCAGGCTTAAAAAAGGGAACTGCAACAAAAGTTACTTGCCGAATATGCAATGAAGTCCTTTCAAGGGGAGACCCCAACAAAAAGTACTCATGCGGAACTGCAAGTATGCGGAAGCACTTGCAATCTAAGCATCCGGTCAACTTTGCAAAGGAGGAGTTAAGGAGATTGGGAGAGGCTCCTCTTGCTTCATCAGAAGGCCTGAGTACGAGTGGCCCAACATCATCAAGGTCTCCCACACACCCTGATATTCGTCCTCATTTTGGGAAACTTAGAATGAGCTGTGTAAAATGAGGACGGCTGATAGCATATGGAGAGCAGTCGGTGGATCTGGTGTGTCGAGCTGTTGACCACCACCATTGTTAGATTTATTTTCTCCTCTCCTCCCAGTTTTTAGTTCTCTTTTCCCAGTTCTCATGTTTTCCCCTGTTTAAAAATAAAACAATACAAAATCGTTCAAAAATTCCCCCCAAAAAAACAAAAAACAAAAAGAAAAAAAAAAGTTATTTCCAGCACTAACTACTCTGGTTAAAGAAAGATCTAAACTAGTATACTAGTGTGTGAAAGTTGAGATGAATGTATGAGTAGTGCATAATTGACTGTAAAAATACATTTCTCGTATGTGGTGAATGCATAAGTGCAGAATTATAAGGAAGTGCTGCAGCATGACACTGTAAACTGTTTAACTACACGGTGCTATGGTACTTCCGAAGCCCAAGAATATAACATATGTACATAAATATGTTGCAATTATGTGCTTCCCTCTGCACAGCTGCAGAAACTGCAGGCATGTGGTGACACAGGCACCCTAGCACCATGGTGCAAGGATGTCCGTGTCATGTGGAGATTGTTTTTGTGCAAGAAGGGACACCTTCCTGCACAAAAACAATCAGTAAAGGCATTTTTCTCCTTCAATATATGCTGTGCATTCCAGCATATATTGAAAGTGAAAAAATTAGGAGAAGTGAAAACAATTTTCCTCGTTGTGCTTTGCTATACCAATAGAAGGATGGTGTAGCATTCACAAACATGTCCAGATTTATGATTTCTGATAAATCTGGAAATGTGTCTTGTTTTATGACTGTTCTGTGCAAACACAAACAACAAAACCTATACTACACCTTTTCAACACAAAGTACTGTGTATAATGAGATTATATTTACATGGAAAAGAAAAGGTATACAAAATGCCTTTTCCTCACCTTATAAATAAGAAAGAGAGTTAAAGGCTAGGCCAATTGTTATTATAGGAGTAAATTACGGTACTGATAACAGAGAACAAGATACATTTACAACTACATACGTTTTAGGGAACTGATAGGACATGTTTATATATTACTGAAGGGAAGGGATGCGACCTAATATGACATTTGCAAATACACTGACTGATGTGGTTTAAATTAAACAGTTTCATTTCTTTTAATTCTGAAATTATCAAGACCTGCAAAAGAACCATATTAGTCTATTCTGCAGTATACCATATATCTTGCAGACAGGTGTTCTGAAGCTGTCCCCTATTTTATACCTTTTTGCATTGCAATTTTCTGACAGAAATCTAGTCCATCCATGTTCCTTTTCTTCCACTGTGTGGAAACACAGTTCATTCTCCATTTTAAGACTTACTAAGACTTACCTCAACAGTAATACACGTAAAAAACAGTACACATTTTATTCACTTGTTTTTTATAATCTAAATGGTGGTAAATATGATAAGATCGGTAAAAAAAGAAAAAATAGTTATAACATATAATAATACATATTTAATAGCACAGCATAATTTTAACATTTTACAAAGTAATTTCTTTGCCTTTTTTGCTGTTCTCAGAATATATTGAATTTCCCTAGAAACAGTGATTTCAATTGTACTCATCACATGGGCAAAAAAAAACAATCAATTAATTCAAATAAATACATTTCCTTGAGGCCAAATTGTATTTTTGCAGTAATTTTTATGTAAATTGGACAGAATGCTTTCTAAATGCACACATATTCTCAATAAAATTCTGGAGAAAAAAAAATTCCCTTCACTTTATCAGAACAAACACATTACTCTGATTAAAACCAAAATGCACCACATACGGAAGCTACGGTCCCCAACGAATGGAAACATGCGATGGTGGTTCCACTGATAAAAAAAGCCAACGCAGACCCAAATAACCCTTCCAACTTTCGTCCTATTTCTTTGCTATCTTGCTATTCTAAGATTCTGGAAAAACACGTTAATTCTCTTCTCACTTCCTATGTTGAATCTTCCAATCTCCTGCACTGTTCTCAATCTGGGTTCAGGGCCGGCTTCTCTACTGAGACCACACTTCTTGGTGTATCTGAGACCATTAGAAGACTGGTGGACAGCGGGGAGACAGTGGCACTCATTTTGTTGGATTTGAGTGCCGCTTTTGACACCGTCTCCCATTCAATCTTGCTGTCCACCTTACAATCGGTGGGTATTGATGGCTCGGCCCTGGCCTGGATTGCTAGTTTCTTGTCCAATCTCACTTTTCAAGTCTTTTCGTCTTCGTCTGTTTCCTCTATCTTTTCTTCCCCTCATGGTGTGCCCCAAGGGTCTATCCTAAGTCCCCTCTTTTTTAATCTTTATGTGAGACCCCTTGCCTTCTTAGCAGAACAAGCAGGTCTCACGATTTACTCATATGCAGACGACACACAAATCGTCTATTCACTATCCACCAATAAACATCTCCCTACATCTTCCCTGCAGTCCGGGTTGGCACAAATCTCCAACTGGATGCACAGCCATAAATAAAAATTAAATGGTGACAAAACAGAGCTACTTCTATTCGGCCCTCTCACATCGCTCTGGGGTCCCCAACATTGGCCTCATCAGATGGGCCCAACTCCCACCCCTTCAGCCTCAGTCCGCAACCTCGGGGTCCTTTTTGACAACCAGCTGTCATTTAAGCAACACGTTGTAAAAGTCTCAGCCACCTGTACTACCATCATTAGGTGGCTAAGAAAAATCACGTGGATGCTTCCAGCTGATACCCTGAGGACAGTAGTCCATGCCCTGGTTACATCTCGCATGGATTACGGGAACATTCTGCTACTGGGTGCCTGTAAAGAGGTTATAAATAAGTTACAGGTGGTGCAGAATATGGCAGTTCGTCTTCTTTTCAGTTTGCCTGCCAGATCATCGGCCTCTATCCATCTGCGCACACTGCATTGGTTGCGCATTGAGAGCCGAATCAAATTTAAAGCTCTGTGCATAATGCACCATATTAAAATGGGTAAATCTCCAATATATTTGTCCTCTTTAGTGCAGCATTATGCTCCTTCTCGCACACTAAGATCCTCTACACAAAACAAATTCCATGTTCCTCGGGTCAAGAGAGCTAAAATGGGCGGCCGCTCATTTGCTCCACTTGCTCCTTCCCTCTGGAATGAGATGCCTCAAACCCTGCGATCGGAAACCTGTTATTTGAGATTCCGTAAAGGAATTAAGACTTGGCTTTTTAATATTTAATATGCGTGTCCATTCCCTCTAAAAATCTAACTTACTTGCTGTTTGCTTTAGCGCCGGGAAACCTTCGGGTAGCTGTGCGCTTAAAAAATGTAATTATAATAATAATAATAATAATACATTCCCTCACAAATTAATAACTCACCTTTCCAATTGTTTTGTAGAATAAAAAGTATGTCAGCCACACAGCAGATTTTCTCATTAAAAATCTCTGTTTTCAACACCTCTCACCAGAACCACAGAATGGCAGAGTTTCCCTCTCATTTTCAACACATCTACACCTAAACATCAAATCACATTCCTTAACACATTAATACAAAACCAAACACACATTTCTATTGGTTAGACATTTCAATCCTTTCCAAACTACATACATTTGAACCCTACCCCCATTCTGCCTTCTGCCTGTTACCATAGAAACACTTCATGAAACACTTAATGAGCACACAGGTCAAAAGTTCATCACACAATGTTACTAATCAAAACAGCAAGTGTGCTTGACTTCTCAATATACCAGCTTATCTTATGTAATGTTACTTTCTATCAATTGTTGTTAACCAATAAGAATCAGGCTTTCAAAAAACAGAAACATGCACCCTAGTTTGCAATGTAGAATATTGTCAAACAACCAATCATTTCTCTCATTTTTTTCTAAACTGCATCTCATCCACCATTTTAGAAAAATATTACTTTTCAAACTGGCCCTTCATTTACACAGAGACCATCTGAGTGCATCCACCTCCCTTCAACATGCTTAGACTGTGGATTGTGGGACACAGCTATATTTTCTGGAGCCAAAGGTACGCAGAACAGAAAGGAATTCACAAAGACCTAGGTTTACCAAACGTAGACATTAAATGGATTGGACAGAGAGGGTTAAAGTGTCACCAATTGATGCCATTGGTAAAATCCTTTTCACATCTCCAACACCCAGACCTCATAATTGTGCACTGTGGTGGCAATGACCTAGGCACATTGACTGGATTGACTGGGGTAGGTCTGGAAATACTTATGAAGGACACCTTTGGAGAATTGATGTCACTTTTCCCCCAAACTGCCTTTGTCTATTCTAACATATGCCAAAGGCAGAAATGGAACTGGTCCAATCAATTTTGTCCACATATTGAGAAAGCTAGGAAACATGTGAATACATCTGTTTCTGCTTTTCTCCAAGACTATAGAATGGGGTTCATATACCACAACAATGTACGTTTCAATATGCATGGCATCTATAGGAGAGATGTTGTTCATTTTACAGATGAGGGAAACAGAGTCTTCCTCATAAACTTTAGACTCTGCATCGGTACTTACTTGTAGGTACTAAAATCTCTAAATAAACCTAAGGGCTCTTTTTAGAGCCACCCAAGATCTAAACACATAAGCTTGATGTATATCTCAAAAATACATGCTTCTTTTTTTTCGGCTGCAAAATGCCGGATCCTATGCGCATTCCCACGACTTTAAAAAAAAAAAAAATGCTATCTCACTTTTTTGGCCCTACGGGTCCTTATGTGACTCCCTGAGCAGGCTTAGGGAGTCAGGATGTGTCTACCCTGCCCCCTTTTCACATTTTGCACACATATTTCACTGACTTCCTCAGCCTCGCTTCTACCGAGGCACAAAATGGCTGCCAACAGTTCCTGATTTTGAATGTTTACAACCGCTTGACAGCCAATTAGAATTGAGCGCGTGATCGGGATGGTGCACTTATCCTACGAGGCCAATCCTCGCACAATCCACGGATCCTCCGCGCCCATAGATATATAAATGACTTTAACCCTAATTTTCAAAGAAACTACTGAACAGATTGACACCAGATATGCGAAAGGCACAAGTCGGACCTGAGGACTACCTCTCTGCCAGATTTGGTGTAATTCGGTTCAGCCGTTCGAGCAGTAGCCGTGGCTAAAGGTCCTATGGGAAATTGCATGGGGAAAACATGTTTTGGGACCCCCCTTTTTTCTCATCCCCCGCTTTACCGATCACCCCCAAACTTTCCGAGAAGGAGCGGAACTGGGCTGGCCAAAAGTCTGGAAACTTTCAAGAAGATTCATCAATCGACGCCAAAGTTATTGCCAATAGAATGTTGCGGATTTCCTATGGGTAATAGGTCCTAGCTATAACTACCTACTGGCGACCGCCAGTAGGTAATATATATATATATATGTGAACCAAACGAAGGTGCCTGCTGTAGGAAGGCCACACAACAGGTAATTATCTGCCACACATGTTTATTGCAGGGAACAGCGAAGGTGAAGACTCGCAGCCATCCGCCTTCAGTCCAAACTGCCTGACGCGTTTCATGGTGAAACCACTTCTTCAGACACGACGGACTCCCTGAAACAGAGGCACGGCAATTTTTAAACACAGCAGTCCCGCCCCTGTGGGCATATCTGCTCTCATGGCATGATGTTATTTGTAGTATCTTTTGTTCTGCTTCTGTGTCTTGTCTTGCATCCGTGATCTGGCGTGCCTTTGTATTGCTAATATCTAAAATCAATCCCCAGTGGGTCATGGTAAAAGTGCCCAACATCCGCTGACACTTTGTTTCTGCAGTAAATCGGCACCTGTCCCTTTAGCAGCGGTGTAGTTTGGCGTCACTGCAGGAGCACTGTAGAACAACGTCAGGGCTCTTTCCGTGGCTCAGGCGGGCCGCAATACATGAACCAAACGAAGGTGCCCACTGTAGAAAGGCCACACAACAGGTAATTATCTGCCACACATGTTTATTACAGGGAACAGCGAAGGTGAAGACTCGCAACCATCCGCCTTCAGTCCAAACTGCCTGATGCGTTTTGTGGTGGAACCGATTCTTCAGAGGCGACAGACTCCATGAAACAGAGGCAGGGCAATGTTTAAACACAGCAGTCCCACCCCAGTGGGCGTGGCCACTCTCGTGGCATGAAGGTATTTGTAGTATCTTTTGTTCTGCTTCTGTGTCTTGTCTTGCTTACGTGAGCTGGTGTGCCTTTGTATTGCTAATATCTAAAATCAATCCCCAGTAGGTCGTGGTGAAAGTGCCAAACATCCGCTGAAACTTTGTTTCTGCAGTAAATCGGCACCTGTCCCTTTAGAAGCGGCGTAGTTTGGCGTCGTTGCAGGAGCGCTGCAGAACAACGCCGGGGCTCTTTTATACATGTAAATATATAAAATCTACTGGCGGTTGCCAGTAGGTAGTTATAGTTAGAACCTAGTTTCCATAGGAAAAGCATTTTTTCATTTGCTAATAACTTTGGCGTCGTTTGACGAATCTTCGGGAAATTCCATCCAAAAAAGTCTATCTAAGACAGCTCCTATCCTGAAAGTTTGGGGGTGATTCGTCAAGCGGGGGCTGAGAAAAAATGGGTGTCCCAAAACGCATTTTCTCCATGTTAATTTCCATAGGAAATTTTGAGACCCGAACTGCTGAACGGAAATTACCCCAAATTTGGCTAAAAGGTAGATCTTGGTTCAGAAAGCACCCCTTTTTTTTAAATGGTGTAAATCCGTTCAGTAGTTTTTGAGAAATTCAAAAAATAAGAATCAAAGAATCAATTTCCTATAGGAAACTTTGGGCAAGGCTACAGCTAAAACTGCTGAACAGAATTACCCCAAATTTGGCAAAAAGGCAGTGCTTGGTTCAGAAAGCGACCTTATTTTAAATGGTGTAAATCCATTCAGTAGTTGCTGAGAAATTCAAAAAATAAAAGTTTCGATATCTAGGGCAGCGGTGGAGTCGCGAACCCTCCCAATCAGGAGCTTCATTCTAATTGGCTGCCACAACCACAAGCTTCATTCTAATTGGCTGTCAACACTCCGAACCAGGATGGGTGCAGGGCAGAAACACCCTGACCCCTTAGGCATTCTCAGGGGGTCCCAGAAGGAATAATAATTATTTTTTATTTCGGTGCAATACGCACTGGGGTTGCAAATTCCCATGTTTAAAAACAATGAAGCGCGAGTTCCCATGTTTTATTTTAATGAGGCCCCCGGGTGGGCTAGGTCCCAGGGGCATTTCTTAAATAATAACAGCAGGGGCTTCACTCATGATGGGAGGGGGGCGCGCGGCCCTCCTCCTGGAACCTGTGATTGCCCTGGGGACCACCACCCCCTAGGGCCAGCTCCTGCACTGTCCTGGGGTGCCCACTGCCCATAGGTGACTGCCCGCTGCTACGGAAACAAGCCTCTCTGCTCACCTTCTGCCACCGGTGTGTGTGTAAGAGGGTCCACCATGTGCCAAAGCAAACTCCTGAGCCGTTGCGTACATGCACAATTCAGAGTGGGTGTTGATTGCCAGGATGACCACGCATCATTGCAGGCTGCATAAGCATTCAGCTGTGGTGGCACTAACTCCGTGGAACTGAAGTCATCGCCTCGTGGTGGGAGGTCCTGTGGGGAGGAGTCGTCAATCTGTGAATCACAGCCTGCTTACAAAAAGCAAGATAAGATTGTGCGTGATGTGCCCATCAAAGGAGAGAGAGAGAAAGAAAGAGTGAAAATAAGACAGAGAGAAAGAAAAAGTGAGAGAGAGAGGAAGCGAGAGAGAAACTGAGGTAGAGGAAGAGAGAGAGAAAGAGAGAAACAGTGTAAGAAAGCGGAAGAGAGAAACAGAGGAAGAGTGAGAGAAAGAGTGAGAGAGAGAGAGAAAGAAAGAAACAGTGTGGGAGAGAGGAAGAGAGAGAGAAAGAATGTGAGGGAGAGAAAGAAAGAGATGGATAGGGACAGTGAGTGCCCACACTGTGGACAGAACCTTCACAGTTCACCGTTCCGCCACCGGTGTGTCCCCAACCAGTGCCGAGACATAGTGGAGCCCTCAAGCTCACTCATCTGAAACACAGTACAGAATCAGTAATGGCAGAGTGCATACGACTGGGCAAGCCTAAATCGCTGTCCCGCCTTTGTGCATCCAGCCTGCTGCACCCCATCCACTTCCACTGCCCAGAGGTGTCTGCCTGCCGCTGCACACCCAGCCTGCTGCAACCCATCCACTTCCAGTGCCTGCCGGCTGCTGACATTATGATGTGGGGAGGTGGCCTTGCATCCTGAGGATAAGTGTGGCCACCTCTGCCTTGTCGAAGATAGGGCAGGGCTGCACCTCTGCCTGTCAGTGTTGCACACCGAGATGAGGGTAGCTCTGCCTGCTTCTGCCATCATGGACGGGGTACACAGGATGGTCACCGGATGGAGTCGGGACAGACGAGAGTCGGACTGGAATGCATAAGGAAACAGGAGGAAAGAGAACAGGTCAGAAGAGGACAACAAAAAATAAACTACAAAAAAGTTGCAAATAACACACACCGAAACGTAAATACACACCTGGAAAAACAGTGATAAAATAAAGTAAAGAAAACTGTGGGATTGGGAAATGGGTGATCAGAAGGGGTGTATTAGATTGGATAGAATTTGGAAAGTTGGGAAACCTAGGGCAAGCTAGGCAGGAGCAGTCAAAACAAAATGGCCCATTGCTTGCAGACCACGTGGTTCTGTTCTGATTTTTCAGCGTGGAACACGCTACCACCGTTAATAATAATAATAATAATACCGTATTTGTAAAGCGCACAGCTACCCGTAGGTTTCCTGGCACTGGGGGCTGTCGGGAAGATTAGGCAAGCTATTGCCCAGAGTCATATGGTGCTGGGCAGACACCTGCTGTCGGTGCCGGGGATCGAACCGTGATCCCCAGCATCCGGCATCAGTCGCCTGGCCGCTGCGCCACACCTCTTCCACCGTTAAATAAAAGTACAAGCAGCACTGTCACGAGGACGAGTTGCCTACCTCGGAGGTGCTTCCTGACTGCACCGGACGGGGTGTTCCAGCTAACGTTTGTCCATTTTCACCCCGTCCGCAGGCTCCCTTGGACGTTTCCTGGGGTTCGCCGGCCTTGCCTTCACTGACCCCGCCGTACTGCCAGCCTCCCGTGACGGTGGGGGTGTGTTCCACGGCATTCTCTACTGTTGACCAATCAGCTGAGCGGACGTCAGCTGCCACCTTCCAATCAGCAGTGCAGGGGGCGTTTAAGGAAGCATCGTCCCCGTTTACCAGCGCGGAATCTCGAGGAAGCCAGCCGGTCCACGAGGAGAACGCCACGGAGGAAGAAGAAGGAGGAAGCGCCGAAGAACCGCTGCTCGAAGCACAGGAGCCGAGACCCGACAAGCCAGGAGGCCAACGGTATCACGAGCCGCCCTGCCACACTTCCAGGGGAGAAGTGTGGCTCCGCAAGGTACGGGGCCGCTTACAGGGGTTGTTTAAATCACAGGGTGGGACGGAGTAGTTCGAGGGTGGTCACTGTACCCCGTTCCCTTCACATCAACAGCTGGTTAGGTGGGGTAGCTATCCCGGTGATCCCTCACATCCCTGCCCGCCTCCTTTTCTGGAACTCCGGTCCCAGCCCCCAACGTGGCTCTCTCTTTTCTTTTGTTTGAGCCTGAAGCTGTGACCCACTAGACGTGACCAGAGGACGCCCGAAGCCGGGAAAAAGGAGAACACGCCCGGACCTGACCCTGGGGAACCTATTGGACACTTGTGTTGATCTCGCTGTTTTGACCACCCATACCAAATAAAACAGTTAACTCAGACTATCGGTAGTCGCGTTCCTCGCTTGTCAAACCCCAACCCCCACAAGCACATTGTGCATTTTACACTCTTTCACAGAATTTCGCTGACTCCCATAGAGTTTGTTTTTGTAACTCTGGAATTGCGAGAGTTTCACCCACCACTATTGGTAAGCAGGCAGGTACTGGTGCTCCTGGCTCGAGGGGCATTGGTCTTTGATTCCTTGGGTGGTGTCCCATCACCCAGCTGGGAGATTGGCAGGGCTTGGTCTCCAGTCCTGGTCACAGGCAGAAGTCTTGCAGAGCTTATCTTCCTCACACAGACTGACTGGCTGATTGACAGTTAATTTTGGGGACCTCAAGCTTCTCTTCTCATAGTCCAATTCCAGACACCGAATGTTATTTAGGGTCTGAGTCTTAGAAGTTTATGTGGGGGTCTGCGTGCTTTTGAAGTGCCCACTCCTCTGCACTGCCCTTCCTCCAGAAAGCAGTCTGTCACACAAGGGTGACTCCAAATCTAATTGTGCCACAAATCAGGCCACTGGAATGACTAGAGACTCACACCTGGATGTCATACACTGTGATATGTGTACTAAAAGGTTACCCCAGGGTCTCAGCCCTACACTTTGTTAGTCCCTTATCAGCACCAACTTGTTGCTGAGATATGCCCAGGCCCCTTCCCATTGACCTCTCTCTCTGAATGAAAGAGCCCCCTTTGAAGTATACTGAAGAGCCTTCTTCCAGTGTGTCCTACCCAGTGCACAGGAATGTAGCAATCTCCTCCAGTCAGCCATGGATCTCCCAAAATAGAACAATAAACCCAACACATGCTTGTGCATATAACACACACGCACTGCACAACACTACATTTTCCATGTACTATACCATTTACAGGTGAGAAATAGCATTAACAACACGATCTGAACCATGCGTGCCATTACCATACAAGCCTTACCACGATTGCCTTAACCATTCATATGCCTTTACCATGTATACCTTTACAATGATTTTCATTGTAAAGGCAGTAAAGGCATATGCATGATAAAGGCAGTCAGTGCTCTAGATTCAGAGCGAATGGGCGGGGTGGGAGGTGTTGGAGACTTGTAGGGACTTCCTCCTGCCTGGATGAGAATGGAAGGATTTATATACAGCTTGATGGGTAGTTTTCTGTATTTAGGCCTGGGGTTGGGGTACTTTTCAAGACTGGGATCCGGGTTTTAGGGCTCATTGCGGGGGTTCATGTAGCTTTTAGGGCTGGGAGCCAGTTTCAGGGTGGAGGGCAGGGGATTGGGTTGTTTTTAGGGCTGGGGTCAGGGTAGTTTTCTGGGTTGAGGGCTGGGGTTTAAGCTTTAATTCACAAATTCTTTTACCAATAATGCCTTTACAATGAAATTTGCTGTAAAGGCATGCTTGGTATTGGCATGCATAGTAAAGACACGGTCGTGGTAAAGACTGCATTGTTAAGGCGTGCAATGTAATTGCATGTGCGGTTCTGTCATACAACCTTCACAGGCAACCATACACCTAGCACAGGCATATAACGCACACAGACTGCACACCACTACATCTTCCCTGTATTGTACCATTCACAGGCCCACATACACCCAGTGCATGCAGATAACACACACAAACTGCACAGGACTACATGCTAACCTGATGTAGGCTAAGGGTGAGTTAAGCATATAGCAGTGGAACTTTACATGAGTGAGCCTGTAGGCCTCACTCCAGTGGCACAAGTAAAAAGGCCAGTTCACTTCTACTGATCACTACAGGGTATGCTCCTACTATCTTGACCCTGTTCTAATGAGAACAATCCAGTCTGAACTATCAGGCCAGGTCCACTCTGATCAAGAATCACAAGAAACCTAGAACCCGGTTTGCCTTTGTTATGGACTCATTAGCCAGGTATAGCTTAATTCCAGTGGAATGGTGAGCACGGCACCAACGTCTGGGCATTCCGTCACACTTAGGGCATCAGAAAAACAAAGTGGTGGATGGAATGCTTGAATTAATCTCAGCTCAGGCTACATTCCAATCCGTAATATTTCACCCACCATTCCACATTAGTTTGGAGCCAGTCATATGCAAATCAGCCAAGACCCTGCTCCACTGGGAAACGTTCAGCCCGAACTGCCAGACTAGGACCTTCTTTAATCAGAAGACAATCAACCCAGGACCGGTTTTGCCATTATTATGGACTCATCAGTCAGGTATAGCGGGAGTGCGGTGGCATGAGGAGCATGGGACTGATGTCTGGACATACCTGTCACGATGGATTGGGATGCAGCCCAAGAGATTACCAGTGCCTGAGATTAATTTAAGCATTCCGTCCATCACTTTATTGTTGTTGCAGTAAACACCTGGCAAAGGCAATAACCTTTTACCATTACGAGGGTTGCGCTTTGGGTACTCCGCTCAGTCCAAAATACCGTGATTCTTGAGACAGGGCTATGTCAAGGTGCACTCGAATGATCCATGTTCACACATAACAGCAAAAATCAGGACCAGGGATCCAAACATCATTGCAGTTGGGGGCACTCAGTCAGGGGTACACGTCCATTACCAACAACTTGCATTTATTTACCATTTAAGGTTTGTTGGTTTAATATATGGAGTTACCTGAAGTTAAAAGACAACAAGCAAATAGGCGAGCCAGAGCCTCGGGCCTTTTGCAGTCGCTTCACTGGCTGCCCATCCAGAAGCGGATAGTTTTTAAGGCCTTGACTTTGGCCCACAAGGCTTTCCACGCTTCTGGAGCAAAATATCTCCAACGGAGGCTCGCCTTTTACCGCCCGGCCCGATCTTTGCGATCCGAATCATTGTTCCTTGCGGTGGTCCCTCGAGTAAAAAAGGCCCGCATTGGGGGTCGTTCTTTTAGGTTGATGGCACCACAGCTTTGGAACGCCCTGCCTTTGACATTACGCAGCACCTCTAATTTGCTGACTTTCAGGAAGGGCCTTAAAACTTGGCTTTTTGCCCTCTAGTGTCCTTTAGTGAGCCCTCTCTCTCTCTGCTTGTTGAGTTCTGTTTATTTTATTGTGTTGTGTTTTTCTTTTATGAGCTGCCAAATAAAAGCGCCGGGACACTCCAATGGAGTAGCCGCGCGCTATAAAAGATCAAATTAACATAACATAACATAACATAACAAATAACTGAATATTTTGTTATTTTTTCTCCGTGTTTTTGCCCCTGACACCAGGCCACTAAGGATCATAGTTACCATACTTTTTAGGTCGAGCATACGTAGGCTGCGGACGCGCAGTCTCGCTTGCGAGATTTCATGATTTTAGCTAGCTTTTAGTTACAGGCTTTAAGCCCCGCCCCTCTTTCCCATTGGCCGGCATCACCGTTTATGCTAAACGGTGGCCAGCCATTGGGAAAGAGCTCTTCCTGACGTACAGTTTTCTCTTTTTGAGCCGTCCAACTTGGACAGGCTCATCTGCCTTCCTTCTGCCGTAAAAGGTTTGTTATCTTTATGGGGCCAAACACATGGCCCCATAAAGATAACAAACCTTTTACTTAAGAAGGAAAGCAGCCCGTCACATGGGACGGCACAAAAAGAGAAACTATACCTCATGGTGAGTGCTTGTTCGATACTGAGTTGCTCTGGGTTAGGCCCACGGCTCTCCATTTGGCCCCACCTCCCGCTCTGAGACGTAGCACTCACATGTTGGGGTTCTTGCTGAAGGCAGTGTTGATGTCCTTCACCACCCGCCGCACCAGCACATACACCTCCTCCTTACACTCCTCTGCCATCTTCCCAGTTCCCGCGAAGCGCAACCAGGCAGGCACAACAGAGCCCGCGGGACACTAAACAGTAACATTACAAGGTACCCCTTGCCGCTGCAGTACCGCCTCCCAAACATTAGGCTGACATGGTAACCGCCATTTTAAAATGGATGATGTATATACATTTTTAAGAGAGAACACCAGGCTTTAAAGCACTTGCGAGCTTTCAAAAAGGAACAATGCATTGTCACTTTTCTAAAATGATTTTAAAAAAAGATCCATACATGTAGAATATTCCAAATAATTAAGCCTTCTTCTTAAAACAATATAAATATTCAACGGTGTTCCTCCCAAAATGAATCTTCTTTTTTATTTTCCATGGCAAAAAAAATAATTGTTAGCTCGAGTTGTTTCGCTTTCAGAGCGTAGTAGATACATCATTTCAAAATGGCTGTCTAGATCACCGGTGTACTATCCTGTTCATAGTTTTAGCTGTACTATCAAAGCTTCAGACTAAATAAAAACCTTGAAGGCACCCCGGGGGGACTGTTTGCCTGTCCTGCGGGACTATTTTTGCGGCACCTTTGAAAATCGAAGTTTGGACGCTAATCTCGTTGATTTTCTAACGGCTTGTCTTGTGGACTTGCTCTTGTAAACCACAGCCACGCCTTCTTTTCTGATCTCAAAGAAGGGCCAGCATGCTTGGCTTCGAATGCTGCCTAGCAGGCTACACTACAGTTTTCTTTTCATGTCACCACTAGAATCGAAATCAAAGTTAATTTGTATTGAGAACTACACAGTGCGTTGGATGTTCTTTCTATCCGGCAGCCCAATGCAACTGAGTAAAAAAAAAATGCTTTATTTAATGCATCTTTCTCATAAGCAGAAGGCTGAATGTATATTTGGGTTTGTGTTATCCTCTCATAGGTGAATGAAGCTCAGAGTTAAAAGAGAATTTTGTAGAAACAAGCATTGGCAAAGCCAATGTTTTTTAGCATTGTCCACCAGGCGTTTGGCTTTGTCAATACTTTTTTTTTCATGGTTTTCCAAAACTACACTGTTAAACAAGCATTTGCAATGCAATAGGTCTCGCATTTATGCAAGTTTGAGCTATTGACGTTGCAGATAATAATGCCTTTTATTTTTGTTTTTGTTTTAAAAACATAAATAAAAGGCATTGTTATTTACAATGCCAATAGCTGAAACTCTCGTAACTGCGAGACCTATTGCATTGCAAATGCTTGTTTTTATTATTCTTTTTAATAACCAAAGAACAACAAATGCTTCAGAAAATGTTGCAATATACATAGAGTGAGTATAGCGAAGATAGATACAAAATATTACCGCAGCTCAACCCTCTAACTGGCACACCCGCGCCCAACCGTCGAACATAGTTTATAAACCATCAACATTAAAATGTAACAAACCTACAACCAATCACTAGCCTGGGGACTGTCCAGTTCTGTAACTCACCCAGGCCCCCATATCTTCTCCCATTTGCGGGGGCATCCCCTACCCTGATATATAGCCTGCTCTGCCCATTGGCACCAGTCCGAATCGTTTTTCCAGGATTCCTCCATTGGGACAACACTGGAGCCCCAGGCACGGGCGATATTGTGTTTTGCCACCACTTCCGCCAGGGCGAGCCATGTCGTGGCCCATTTGGCCTATACTATTTCCCCTGTCACCCCAGGATACACCATCTCCCTTCTTGCGTGACCTGTTCCCCCACCACTGATGTCATCACTCTGGCCACACCCGCCCAAAAAACCTGAATCTTGGGGCACGCCCACAATATGTGAAAGAAAGTTCCTTTCTCCCCACAGCCCCTAATACATTGCACTGATGTACAGTGGCCCATACAGTACTGTACAGTCCTCGAGACATAAGACCTATGTAGGATGCTTAGTTGGATCAATCTAAATCTTTCTCGTACAGCTATTTCCCTGTGGCTCTGTAGGGCCTCTCTCCAGTCATCTTCCTCGAGGAGACCCACATCCGATTCCTATGCCATCCACAAGGGTCCAAGACAGTCAGGGGTATTGTCGATTAGTTTTTTGTAGGTGAGGGATATTGCCTTATCTATCATTGGGTCAAGAAGGAGTCCATCTTCGAGTAGTGTATACTCCGGTATGGAGTCTCCTTCCTTCAGGTGACAATGAAGTGCATGTCGCAGCTGTATCGGAAGTGTTCAGTCATGCCCATTTAGAACTCGGTCTGAAGACCCTCAAATGTGGTCATTTTCCCTTTTATCCAAACATCCCCCAGAACATCAATGCCTAAGCTACTCCATCTGTGGAAACCCTTCAGACGCCTCACCTCTCTTAACAGGTCGCCCTCCCAGAGTGGCGTCTGCTCCGTGTCTCAGGCCTCCCAGCCTGTCATTTTGGTCGCCTTCCGCCACACTGAGACAATTGTCTGGGTGTGGACCGGAAGGGACAGGGTGTCCCTCCTTCCCCCGTAGAGAGCAGACAGAGAGATAACTACCCGCTCCCATGGCAAAGCGATCAACCAAGTAGGCAGGCTCCACAGACGGCAAAAAGACCCACCCGTTAATGTTAACAAGCTGTGCTGCCCAATAATATTTCCTAATGTCCGGTACCACCAAAACCCTTCGTAGAGCCCTTTCTGCAATTTCTTTAAGGCAATTCTAGGGCAACCTCCCACCCCCATAGCAATATTCGCTGTTCCGACTCAACCGCTCGGAAGAAAGCTTCCGGGATCTGGACCGGGTTGTTTTGTATGGCTTAAAGGTGGCATGGGAGAGCCATCATTTTGAACAAGACCGCCCTTCCCATAAGGGAGAGCGGTAGACGCCCCCAATGGGCCACATCCCATTTCAACCTGTCCAGCTGCAAGTGAACATTTAGCTGCAAGAACCCCTCCTCCGTCTTGGTGATCCAGATGCCAAAGAATTTAAAGGACTCCTTATGAACCAGCTCTTTACATACCGACATCTTCCCTGTAAGAATATACACCAGGGATTTGTCCCAGTTTATGCGATACCCAGAGTATTGGCCGAAGGACCGAATTATGTGGAAAAGCCTATGGAAGGTCTGCCTAGGTCTGTGGGCATAAAACAGGATATCATCCGTGTACAGGGAGATGCGTTCTTCCCACCCCCTCCCACATCAATACCTCTAACTAGCGGGTCCCCTCTTACCCATGATGCCAATGGTTCAAGTGCGAGCTCAAAGAGAACCGGCAAGAGCGGGCAGCCCTGCCGCGCACCCCTATGCAGACGCAAAACTCTACACACTGCTCCATTAACCCTCATGCATGCCAATGGGGCTGCGTAGATCAGTTCAATCCAGGTGTGGAAGCCCGGTCCGAAACCAAGCTTGGCGAGTCCAGCAAACAAGTATGGCCACTCAATACTGTCAAAAGTCATGTGGGCATCAAGTGATAGGAGCGCTGCCTAATCGTCCGGTCGCTGTTGCACCATATGCAATACCCCATATAGACGACGAAGGTTCAACCTGGTGCTTCTAAGGGGAATAAACCCAGACTGGTCTGAATGAACCAAACACTGTATCACAGGAGATAGTCTGTTTGCGAGTGCCTTCGCCAATACAGTGGCCTCAAAATTCAGAAGAGAAATAGGTTGATATGAGCTACAACAATCCTGTGGTTTGCCTTTCTTAGGTATTATGACAATCGTAGTCGTCCTCAGGTCTGGTGGTAATTGACCTTCGGACCTCACTTCTTGGAACATACGGAGCATGTAGGGTGCGAGGTACCCTGCCACACATTTGTACAGTTCTGCCAGGAAACAGTTTGGGCCCGCTACTTTCCCAGATTGAAGATCCTGTATGGTACCCTCGATTTCTTCTGTGGAGAAGTCTGCGTCAACCACCTCTCGGTCCACTGCACTAAGCTTTGGTAAAGCTATATCCTTTAGGAATTCTGTGGACTCCTCCACCCCCTTGTCTGTCTGGGTCTGGGAAGATCCCTTCATAATATTGGGCGAATGCCTCCGCTATGACTGCACCTGTCCCCTTCCCCATACCGTCAGATGTCCGCGGCTCAGAGACCCAGTTACGCCCTCTATCCGTTTTCTCCAACCATGCAATACGTTTATTTGCCTTATCACCTAGGTCGTATATATGCCTTTGCATCACTATAGAGTGCGCAAGTGCCATGTTTTCCTCTAGATCTCTGAGCTCTTTTTGTTTGATGTTAAGTGTGTGTAGACTGGCTACATCGCCCCCTGTCCTGTTCCTAACGCGGATTCAAGAGTTGTAATCTCTTGTTCCAGACTGTCATATGAGCCCTCTTTTCTTTGCGTCGAGCCCCAACAGTCACCTGCATAAAGTCCCTGGCCACCGCTTTGTATGCCTCCCTCAAAATACAGTCGGATTGTACGTATCCTGAGTTTTTAGTAAAATATTGCTCAGTTTGTTCTTCGAACTGTTCTCTAAACTCCTGATGTTTAAATAAATAGGAATCTAAGCACGGAGGTAGAGTCCAGTCTCTAACCGGGCCCACGGAAACACATCCACCGGGGAGTGGTCCGACATTCCCTGGGCCCTATGGCAGCTCGCCTGGAAAAGTCCAATGGAAGTGGTGTGTGTGAAAATGTAATCCAAACGGGACCCACTACAGTGAGCCGCTGAGATATGAGTATATTGTCTAGCCACAGTATTATGTAATCTCCACAGGTCCACCAACCCCAGATCAGTCTCAAAAACCTTCAATGGCCGCACCCAACCAGTCCTGTGGGACCTCACATGTCGATCTAGTTCAACTGACATTGTCTCATTCATATCACCTCCCAGTACAAGAGTGCCCACTGGCATGTCCAATAGTAAGTTACTACAGTGTGGGAAGGTCGTTCCATGCAATCTCGGAGGGATGTAAGCAGAACATATGTTAAGGGTGTATCCCTCCCATGTTCCTGAAAACGCAACATATCATCCCAAATGATCACACCATGTGTGGGATACCACAAGTGCCACCGAGTTCTTGAGCAGTATTGCTGTCCCCCTAGAGCCAGTCGTGAACCCAGCATGTTCTACAAGCATGTACCCAAACCGGTTAAGCGTTAGGTAGTTGTTTCCCTTCAGGTGCATCTCCTGCAGGAGAGCTAAGTTGCCATACTTTTTTAAGCACTTCATCTGCTCATGTAAATGAAGACTGCATGGAAATGTGCCAAATAAACAAAGACGCACCTTCAGGCCATCTTCAGCTACAAGTACTTGTTGAGGCACTTGCAGTCTCTGAAAATACAGCAATGCCCCCCCCCCCCCAGGGGCGTGTTCACCGGATTTTGAAGAACTCTGGTCTACAGCTTGAGATGCATGGACTACATCACACATACATTAATACCACCTCTCTTACTCCAGACCAAGCAAAGTGAAGATTTCAAAACTATCTTCCTTGTGTACAAGGCCCTCTATGTTGAGTATCACAGGACTCCACCAATCAGGTAGAGTGACAGCACCCGGCCAAACAGTTCTGATTGGCAAACCAAGATACACTCTACTTCCAAGATAAAATACCTTTGGGATAGATTGCTGCATGTCCATTACTTGTAATCTTCTTTCACTAAGCAGATTCTGTGAAAGACTGTAAAGCCTGACATTTCACCTGTTCCAGAAGACATATGTAATGTATTTTAGGGCACCTCCTCCTAAGTCCGAGACTAATTACTTGTACTATCTTACTCTATAGCTCTAATGATCACCCCATCATGGTTCTTGCAGGTGCTATGGAGTGACCGCCCGGCAAGAATGGATGGATGGATGGATGGATGGATGGAAGGATGGATGGAATGCATGGGTGGGTTCCTAGCAAAGCCAACTCACCCCTTCATTCTTGAGTACCTGTAAATTGGGTAAAGTTTGAGTTACTACCCAGTAATCTTTAGTACTCCAATCTCATACAACCGAATTTATCCCCATCTACCATGCTTTCTTCAGTCTCCATTGTACCAGCCTAGGTCATGCACCTATAAAATATCCTCCCTCTAAAACAGTGGTAGTCATGGTATGGCCTACTGCCTGCTAGGGACCCGGAAGACCTCTCCTTGCGGCCCGCAGACATTTATCTGGGTAAGAGCAGCAGAGAACTAAAGCTGCTCAAGTTCCTTTTTTTCCTGTCATTTTTTTTTTTATAAAACATTTTTATTAGCATTTTTAAAACAGTGCGATACAATGTCATTCGGTAATACAAAACACGGCATGTATTTGAGTTTGGGATCAGAATCCTTGTAAGTACATCAGTAACACAAGAGCTGAACAGTATACACGATAAAGCATGAGCTGTGGGGTGCACCCCGGGTGGAGCCTTACTATTCGGTATCAGAGCCAGTGTCATCTTCATCAGAAGGTGGGTCGCAAATGTCCCCTCTATATTTATTCCATGACCCCCACACCCTGTTCCACTTCTTAGGACATCTTCTGTTCCGGTACACAGCCCGTTCTGCAATCATTGCAGCGTCCATGTCCTGTTTCCAGGTCGCTATGGATGGTGGTAACCCCGCACCCCACCTTTGTGCTATATTCCTCTTCGCCACCATCATACCTATTGTCATCCAGTTTTGTCCATAGAGCGTGAGATCATTGGGTTCCCACACGTTCAGGAGGCACCGTTTGGGATCTGGGAGTATAGAGAGGTCTTCCGATTGTGACATGGTGCGCATCACTTGAGCCCAGTATTGCGCATTCGGGGGCATTCCCATATTGTGTGGTAGAAGTTCCCTATGTCCCCGCATCCCCGCAGACAGTAGGGGTGTGTTATCCTATTCATCTTGTGTAGTGCATCCCTTGTGTAGTATGACCTGTGTAATATACGGAGTTGTACTAGGCGTAAACGCGCGGGGATACCTATTTCTTTTGGGGATGAAATCGCCTCCTGCCACTCTGTGTCATCCATGTCGCCGCAGTCATGTACCCATTTCTTTCGCAGGGCCTCTAGGGGGTCAGGTAGATTATTTACAAGCTTTCTGTAGGTTAGTGATGTTGCTTTTGAAGGCATAAAATCTGTCAGCAGTCTGTCCTCTAGTGGGGACGCCTCTGGGAGATCTGTACCAGGTTTGAACACCGTTGTCAAAGCATGACGTATCTGTGTATATCTGAAGTGCTCGGTCGGTGCTAGCTCATATTGCTGTTGTAGTGTCTCAAAAGGCAGTACGTGCCCTTTTTGCCACAGGTCTCCAATGGTGGAGATGCCAATTGCATCCCAACGGTCAAAGCCCTTGGAGTGCCGCAGGTGCCCAAGTTGTTTTACGTCCCATAACGGGGTGAGCTGCGTTAGCACTCCCCGCCATTTCAGTCTGCGCGACGCCGCGTGCCACACGGTGAGAGTGTGCCGCAGTGGGCCGATTTTCAACGCTACTAACGATGTATCGTACAGGGGAGCCAGCATTCCGGAGAATCCCAACTGCGCCCTGTCCGCCTTTAGGGCCGGCTCAGACTGGGGAAGATGAAGCCACTGATTAACAATCTTTAGCTGTGACGCCCAGTAGTACAGGAGCATATCCGGGAGTGCTATGCCACCGTCGTACCAGCCACGCGTGAGTTTGGCTTGTGCTATTCGAGCGGGTTTAGAGCCCCACAATAGCACTGAGATCTGTGCTGAGATGGTTTTAAAGTACGCGGGGGGGACAGGATAAGGCGTGTTTTCTAGAGCGTATAGAAAGCGGGGCAGGGCCATCATTTTGAAGAGGGCAGCCCTGCCCAGCAGTGTCAGCGGCAGCGACTCCCAATGACGAATGTCACGTTTGAGTCGGTCAAGGGGGGGCTGCAGGTTCTGCCTATGGAAGGACGCCGGGTCAGCTGTAACGTGTATCCCTAAGTATTGAAACCCGTCGACCGAGATCTGCAGCGGGCAGGTGCTCGGCAGGTTCGGCGCTGGACCATTCAGTATGTACAGAGTAGATTTGGACCAGTTGATCGAGTAGCCGGAAGCCCGACCGTAGACCGTGAAGACATCCAATAGTGTGTTAATCGAACGCCGGGGTGCAGTGAGGTAGACAAGCACATCGTCGGCGTATAAGGAAATTTTGTCTTCCCAGTCATCCGTCCAGCGGATACCCTTGATCGTTGGTTCCCACCTTATCCATTCAGCCAAGGGTTCCAGGACCATGGCGATTTTCCTGTCATTTTTGATAACCAAGCAACTTCGTTGTCTGGTTCTGGGCTTTTTTTCTATAGTCAGTTCGGCTTATTTTATGATCAAGACAGCCCTGCTAAAAGGACAGGCTGAAATTACTGTACAACCAAACTCAGAATCAGAAATAAAGAAAATAATGTCACACAGATCATTTTTTGTGCTCTTTTGACTTTATTTCTGCAGCTTGTTCAGCTTGTACTGTCAGGTAGGCAGCCTTGCTCATAGGTGAATGCTTAAGGGATTGGTCTGGTAAATTATATAGAAAAATTACGGAAATGTGAAAATAGGTATAATGGGCGAGTTAGTGAGTGGGGGAATGAGTCAGCAGGTACTGAAAATTAATAAAATAATAAAAAATATTCTGTACATACTTAGTTGGTCATTAACCTACATGATACTGCATATAAATGTGATGCACATACTTTAAATGAAAAAGTATTGCAAGTTTAACTAATATAGGAAGGTAATCTGAGTTTGATCACTGCCATAGTTGTCAAGTATCCCAGATCCAGTCAAAATGTACTGCTCCAGTCCAGGGTTTTCTGTAATTCCATACCAGTCAATAGGCCCAGTTTAGGTGGCGCACCTAATTTTTTAAGCACAAGAGAGCTTTTTTTTAGCTTTCTCCGTTTCAAATTGCTCATAAAAATCAATGGGGTAAATAAATTCTCCTTATTTGGTTTTCAAAATCTCCCTCTTGAAATGTTTTCATGCGTGTAATTAATGGATTGGCAGACCTATTTTCTAATGGAATACACAGGGCTACAAGTCCCAGGATTCAAAGAAAAAAACCTGGACTGGGGAAGCACATCATCCATGAACCTAGGAAATTTTGCAGGGCTGCACTGTAGTCCCCAGATGCCTATGAATACACCTGGAGTATCACTGACTTGAATACTGCTTGGTTGCATACCAACGTTTTAGAAGAGGAAAAGGGAGATTATAAAAAAATAATCGGGAGAATGTATCTTCTCTATAGACTTCTATTGCAGATCAGGCAATCTCAAGGCGAGAGACAGCCAAAATAAAGTCATTTTGGGCGTCAAACATTAGGAGTCTTCCACCTGAATCAGGTATATTGTCATGTATGTGGCTGTTGCACTGGGCAAATGTGTTATGTAGTTATAGTACTACTGGGTGTCATCACGTGACAGTATGCACTATGAATATGCAAATCATTTGTATAAAACAATTAGACACGGTATAAAATAGGCTACAAAATGTTTAAAACATCTAAGATACACACAGTTTAATATTGGCTGCTGCAAAATCATACATGCAAATAGATCCAATTAAGGCAGGAGGCTCCAGATTTTTTTAAGCCAAAATAGCTTTATATTAAGAGTTTCCCACCTAAAATTGCCTCGGTTCCAACATAAGCCAATGGGGAAAATACATTCCCCAGTTTTCTTTCTAAATCTCCCATTTTCCAGTTTTGAAAAGGTGCATTTTTTTTTACTGTCCCGATAATTCCACATTTCTCCCTGTCTCCCTGGGATGGCCCAGCATCAATGCGACCCTTAAGCACATCCCAGACTTTACTAGGTGGCCCTTGAGAACATGTTTATATGTACTGATGCTTTAAAACCTCCTCCTGGGGAAATTTTATAGTATATGATCCATTACTAACAAAGTATACTAGGAAGTGGAGGAGGGTTTTAGGTACTGGGAAGAGGAAAGAAGAATCAGAGTAATAAGGAGTACTGATAATTAATCCAAACATTACCACTCATCTCCTTACTTTTCCGATAGCTTTCATAGTGATCAACAAATCCCTACTCCACAAACTCCAGACCATCCAGAAAACTGTTGCCAGACTCGTCCTCAGCATCCCACAACAACACCACATCACCCAGCGCCTATGAGATTTCCATTGGCTCCCCGTCTAAAAGAGAGTGACCTCAAGCTGATCTCTCTTGCCTACAAATCCCTCCACAAAACCGGACCTCAATACCTCAACGACAGAGTCTCCTTCTACGCACCCAAGAGAAGCCTCCGCTCCGCCGACCTCGCCCTGTCAAAAACCCCACGCATCCACAGAGCCAGATCGGGAGGAAGAGCCTACTCCTACATCGCGGCCAAGACCTGAACGAACTCCCTCTCAGCATCAGACGATCCCCCAGTCTGCAAGCTTTCAGGAATAGTCTCGAGACCTGGTTCTTTGGGAGATATGGAGCTGCAAGAACCCCCCCCTTTTTCCCGAATCTCTGACAAAATTTCGATTACACTAAAATCGACCTACACAAATATCGTGTCTTAAATATAGATTACAATTACATCGACATCCTATACTTATTTATAAATTTACTAAAACATCGATCACACTATATCGTTATACAAAAATCTCGAGTAAACTAATTTCGATGACACTTATATCGAAATACAAAATATCGACAGTCATTAATATACATACCACAATACAAAAACATCGATTACCAAAATATAGACATCAATAATATCGACATTACCTAAATATCGACTTTTCTAAATAATTTTTACAGTTTATAGAAACATTATACACATTAAATAAATGAACATTATACTATTAAATAACTCTATATCTATAAAAAAATAATATTAAATTACTAAATCTATGATAACAATTAAATATTACATTTGTTATATATACACATATTTATTTTATATTATAAATGTTTTAAAGCTATACTATTTAATTATATTATATTTAAAATACTTACTGATACACAAACTCTCTAAACAAACATTTCGAATTGAGCAAATTAAACTATTAAATTTAAAAAAATTCAAACTAACCAATAGGAACTGTTTTCTATGCTTCTAACCAATCACAAACTAACACTAATTTAACATACCCTATAAAAAGAGCTACAATTAAGACTCAAAAACCAGCAGAAATTATTCAGCTTCAAGGAGAAATGCACTTATTTCTACTACTCTAAATATTGTTCTCATACGAATATACTACAAATCAATTAAAAGTAAGTAATATTATGTTTCAGTATAAAAAGTTACATTATTTGCAACCTGCCATTCATTCTAAATATCTAAAACTGCTTTTCTATCTATCTCTACATATATCCTAAACAGATTCAAGGTTAACAAACAGATGAACATTTTCGAGAAAAGTACAACAACTAATTTGAAAAGTAAGTTTATTAAATTATCTTTTTAAACACTAAATATATGCCAAATCAATCATAAAAATTTTATAACTAACTCATAAATTCCTACTTAAATGTCTAATTTTTCTTTTTTATTAAACACAGTTTTGAAAGACTTACAATGTGAAATGCTTGTTTAAAAAATTGTTACTTCTATTATAAAAACTAAACTAAAGATTCATCATACCATTACTTTTTTCCACAGATAGCTTTCCTAATTAAAGCTGCAACATAACAACAAACATTCTACCATCAACAACTAAAAATTAAAAATAGGTAAGCATCGAAAACATGCCCAAGTACTAATATTTGTATTTTTATCACTCACAATGTTAATATTTAACTGTTTGTATATTTAAAACAGGTTTTTCTTTAAATGATATATAGATCCAAATAAATGTTGCAAACGTTTTCATAATAAAACATTGTACCTTAGCAAATGTGTTATAAAAATACACATATAAACATTCACTAAAATATGCTTCATTTTCTTTCAACAGACCACTACAATCTATTAAAGCATCAATCAACAAAAAGATCTCCCTTGAAAATATACTACTTTGGAATAGGTAATTACCCACAAATGTTCCATACTTATTTTTTTTCTCTTCTAATAAAATGACTATTTCTAATAATGTTTAATACACCTTTTCTAGATTTAAGAAACCAACAATGACAGAAGATGCAAGATTTATCTCATCTCAGAAAGGGACATTTTTGTTATGCTATATGGGGTATACTTATACTCAGGAAAAACAAAAAGACGTTAAAGTTAACAGGAAATGTACTAAGTATTATTCCAACAAATGCTATGGACGTGCAACAACCAGAGAAACAAGTGTGATTAATACTACTGAACATAACCATCCACCTAACATCTCTGAAATAGAGGTTAGATCTACTCTAGACAATATTAAGGAATTAAGCAAAACCTCTGACTTACCAACTAGTGTAATACTTAAGGAATTAATACCTAGAGTACCTAGAGAGGCAAGAGGTCAGTTACCAACTATAGCTGCTATAAAAAGAACTATTGCTGGAGCCAAACAATCTAGTAGACCAACAATAGCAACACCTAAAACTTTTGAAGAGGTCATAATTCCCAAAAAGACAAACAGAGTAGTGGAGGGTCCAAGGGGAGTTTGTTTAAAGACCGAGAAAGTACCTAGTCCCCCAACTTGACAGCAAAAAACACGGGAGGTACTAACAGTCTAGACAACAGAAGTCTACTGGAACCTAATTGTGTTCAGTATTTATGTTCAGACCACGCCGTTAATCTAAACAAATGACAGTGTAATGTTAGAGGAGTGAGAAAGAGAAGATACAGAGTCTAAAAGACTTGAAAAAGTACCCATCAGCCCACTCAAAAGTGGAATCTCGTCATCTGGGTTGTTCAGTGTTGGAGAAAGGTGTCCTATAGGCTCCTCCTCAGAGAGAGTCTGAGGTTGCCTAATGAAGGACCCTTGAATCAAGCATCCAACCAGCAGAAGACAGTATGTGAGCGGAAGGGGCAAAAGTTGCAGTGCTCAAAAGAACAGAAAAGGAAAATAATCCTCGTGAATTAAAAATACCTACATTGATGACATAAAAAACTTTATTGGGTCTGACCATCAAAGTGGTATTATTAAAAGCAGTATGCTGATAGCATGCAAGGAATTGCTATCTACCATGTATGTTAATTGGTCGACATGTTTCAGCCTAGAGCGGCTTTCTTCAGGACCTATGATTTGCTACTGCAACACTTACTTATCATGAAATAAGACGTGATTAACAACCACTCTCCAATTGATTAATAGGAAGATGGTGTATCTTCTCCTGTGTGTACAAATGAGGGAGACAAAAGTAAAACAGTATTAGAAATATGCATATCTATAGCATAAACGTCGCGCCGGGATGCCCCCGGGTAAGCTGAGCGTGTTACAAGTTTCATATAATAATAATAATAATAATGATAATATATGAAAGATGTAGTTCTTACTCACCCTGATTGCAGGGAGAAAAAACCTCACCTCACCTGGCAACAGCTCAGGTTGGAAGGAGGCCACGCACTGTAAATAAGCGCATGGATCTGAAGTTAATTTCAGGGCAACTGTTGTAGTTACACACAAAAAAACACATTTCATTAGTGATACCATAAGGCATAAAGGGCAGAGCTAGATTAAGAATAAAAATAGCTAAGGAGAGCGTCCAGCTAGAAAAGTCCTTTAGGCCACCTCGCTAGCTTGTCAAAGTAACCAAGCAGCCATACCACAAGGGGACCAAGACGCTTTTCCATTAGTGATTGGATAAATAATTAATACTCAATAAACAGTACCATAACTGCAGTACTCTGCCAGGGTCAGAAAACAACCGCATGACAAAGCGCCATGACTCACCTCTCCGCTATTGCCTCGGATCGGAAACTGAGCCGAGGGGGAGGTGAAGTGCTGAGTCATGAGCGGTGTTTTATCAGTGAGTAGCGGACCTTAGAGGGAACTCTCAATGTAAGCGTTCCTATTGGCTTGCTATCTGCACGTAACAGGAGCCAATGGTGGCAGTCCAGGCCTCCGTGATGGATTTTAGGAAGCGCTGAACTGTCGGCCAATCACGGGCCATTACGACAAAATTCAGTCCGTTCGGGTGGCGGACCTTGTTGGAAACTCATAGGCGGAGTATTCCCATAGGTTGGCTGTCCAGGCCAATAGCTGTTGACTACCTGGGAAGCCTCAGAGCTGAATGTAGTTCGAATTTCGTGATTGGTTAAATGTAAACCAATCGCGAAAAGGGCTGAAATCCCGTAGTTATGTCCGAAGAAGTGGCGGACTATGTGGGGGACTCGTTCCTGGAGTGTTATCATACGTTAGCTGTCGGGCAGTGTCGAGCGCCTAGACCCAGAAATGTGGATAGAGAATACACAAACGAATCAACAGTGACGTCTGCGGTATTGCGCGGACCAAATGAAAAAATAGATGGAAAAGTAGTTTAATACCGCCTATCCATTTGTCAAGAGGCTACAATCCCGTAATTGTATCCGAGAAGGTGGCGGACTGTATGGAAGACTGGTAGCAGAAATGTAGTAAATCGTTCGCTATTCAATGTGGGCCATAAGCTAGCTCCCAGACTCTAAACTCTGGTTAAAATAGAGCCAGTGCAGAACAACTATGACGTCAATGATTTGACGCGGACCAAATGGGAAAATAGTTGTGAAAAATGGTTTACTGCAGCCAAACCAGAGTTCTTTTTGGCAAAAGGCAAATGCTGATCAGCTTGTGCTGATTAGCTACCTCGAAATTTGATATGTCAGTGCAAAGGGCAGTCGATCTTTCGTGCAACCTCGATCTTGCCAACAAAGCAAGGCAGACCCAATGTACGCGGAAGAAACACTCACACAGAATCAAATATCTACATGGTCTAATAAGACATACATGTTTTTACAATGTGGGTTAGGTGTAACCAAAGACCAGCGCGGCCATTATCGATAGTGAGGCTAATATACAACAGAAAAATGTGGCCCGCGAAGGAGTAGTACTTGGCGGTCAACATGGTTTCCAAAGCCTGGTAGGTCAAAGCCAGGTGGTTTAACTAATGCATGAGCATATGTCAGCAGTGTGTGACATTGTGGCTAGACAAACTGAAGCAACAATAATTGTATGCCAGTACACAGACAAATGATGTTCAATAATGTCAGTTGAATGATGTAGCGTATCAGCTAAGTTATACAGAGTACAGCTCACAACTGCATCCACGGGATGTCATCGTTCAAACCTTCTGTGTCACTGCGTAATTTGTAGACCCATCTTTGTTCTTTCCTGAGGAGAAACAGTGGAATGTCTGTGACGTGACTAGGTATATGTGGTTGCTCAAGGATTAACCACTTCAAATCATCAGGACTGTGTTTCTTATCTAGAAAATGCGAGGTGAGTCGGGTAGCCTGTTTACTGCGTCTAATTGTGCTCTTATGCTCTTGTATGCGCAATTTGATTTTTCTCGTCGTCATCCCTATATATCTCAACCCGCAAAGACAGGTGATTTGATAGATGACTTTGTCACTGTTGCAATTCGTGTGGCGTTTGAGTAGCCAAGGTCGAGTGGTGCCAATGTCGACTGCGAGGGTCTTGCTGGTTTGTGCACACACTGAGCAGTTACCGCAGGGATGATGTCCCTGCACTGGAGGAAGGTTCCACAGGTTGGAAGTGGATTCTACGACTCCTTCTCGAGGTCTCGTGTGGACCAGTGCGTCTCTCAAATTAGTACCTCTCTTGAAAGAGAACAAAGGCAAAGGAATATGTTCTCCTGAGCTATTCAGAATACGCCATTTCTGTCTAATGATTTTCTGAATTTTAGACGAAGAGGTGTTATATGTGGTCACACATACCAACCTATCAAGAGGTGGTTTCTCAACTGGAGGTTCTAGTAGGGCCTCTCGATGATTGTTCGCAGCGCGTTTTAAAGATTTGCGAACTAGAGTGTGAGGGTAGCGCCGCTTTCTCAACTTCATGGAGAGATCTTTAGCTTTGGAATGGAAATCTGTGGAGTTGGAACAGTTCCTCCGAACCCTCAGGAACTGTCCAAACGGAAGGTTCTCCCTGAGGGAACGGGGATGATGGCTATCAAATCTCAGCAATGAGTTGCGTGCCATTGGTTTTCGATATAAGGAACTGGCCAGATGTCCTTCTTGTGGGAAAATTACCAAGTCCAAAAAAGGAAGTTCAGTTCTACTGTACTCCAGTGTGAAACTGAGGTAAGGGTTCTGTCCGTTCAGCCATTCTTGAAAAAGCAAGAGGGATTGTATATCTCCTCGCCAGACAACAAGGATGTCGTCAATATACCGCTTCCACATCATCAATTGCTGATGATGTGGGTTGATGTTATTAAGTACATGTTGAGTCTCAAAATGGTGGACATATAGATTCGCCAGGCTCGGTGCAAATTTGCTGCCCATTGATGTCCCCGATATCTGTAAGTACAGAGATTCCTCAAAGGCGAAAAAATTCTCTGTCATGGCAATTCTTGCCAGTTCCATTATAAAATGAATGGGGGTCACAGTGTCAACAGAGAAGTCCTCTAAGAGTGTTTGTACCGTCTCTAGTGTCTCAATTTGAGGTATACAGGTATACAATGATTCGACATCAAAACTAGCTAATATGTCGGTGTTGATGTCGAAATGAACCTCCGGTAGTGTACGTAGGACATCCTTTGTATCCTGAAGATATGTTGGCATGGTTTTTACAATGGGACTGAGGAAAACATCAACAAAAGTTGATAGCGGTTCCAGCAAAGATCCAATTCCAGATATAATAGGACGGCCGGGCGGTGGTCTGGCCGGTTTATGAATCTTTGGAAGAGTGTAGAAATATGGAATGATAGGACATTTAGTAACCAAAAAAGTGGCCTCTAGTGGAGTGATCCATCCCTCAGTGCTTGCTTCTTCCACTAGATGTTTGATCTCGTTGGTGAGTCTAGCGGTGGGATTTTCAGTAAGGGGGGTGTAGAACTGAGTATTGCCTAGTTGTTTGAGACATTCAGTGCGGTATGCATTGGTGTCCTGAACGACTATAGCTCCCCCCTTGTCCGCCGGTTTGATCACTATTTTAGTGTCACTGGAAAGGGCGGCTCTGTCTTTCTTTGAAAGGTTCTGGTAGTTGCCTTCTTTAGAGAAATCAATGGATTTCAAATCTTGCAGTACTGCTGCCTCAAAAGTGCCAACCTTGGATGGTACTTGATGGAGTAGAGGCATGAAGGTGGATTTGACTCTTAGCCCTGTACTGGTGTCTTCAAGTGATGTATCTGACTCTTTCTCCTTAAAAAAGTAGTGTAGCCTAATCGTCCTGAAAAATCGTTCGATTTCTCCTCGTAACAGAAAAGGTTCTCCATTGTTGGTAGGAACAAAACCGAGACCTCTATTGAGAACCTCTTGCTCACTGGGGGTAATGACCCGGCTGCTCAAGTTTACAACCAAATCTTCAGAGGGCTGGGGTCTAATATCTATTGGCCTCGTTTGTTGTGGGTCATTGGGGGATCTTGATCGGCTGCCCATTGTACTTGGCCTTGACCCTGACCTCTCCGTCTGCCTCGGTTCCAACCACGGCCCTGTCCCAAAAAAACCTGGTTGTCAAAGTACTGAGGCTGCATAGGGTAATGAGACATGGGTGGGGGAAATTGTGGGTAACCCCATGGGGCTGGTGGCCACCATGATCCTGTCTGATACATGTTCCCACGTCCATTATATCTCCTGTTAGATCGGTTGTTCCGTCCTCTGCCTCTCGGTTGACTGATGTCTCCGCTGTCTGAGCCGGAGGAGTCAGTGTCTGAGGAGGTGGCATAGGAGGAGCCTTGAGTGTTTTTCTGTTTATTCGAATCAGTGGGAGTGTAATTGTCACTGGTGTAGGGGTACACTTTCTCATGTGAGAATTTAGCCAGGTCTTTTTTAAACTTCTCTATTTTGGCAGAGAAGATGGGTTCTTTATACTCCTTATTAGCCTTATTAGAGTCTTCTTGCTGTTTCTCGAATCTTTTAGTTGTTAGGGTGGTTTTGATTTGTCCTTCAAGAACCTGTATTTCAACAAGAATGGCGTCTGCAATTCTTTTGGCTGTAGTGATGATTAAAATAAGCCAGTCTCTGGTGCATCACCAGGCTATCAGGGACCAGTCCTTGATGAAGGCCTTGTCTGTGAGGAATAGCCTAGGCGCATTAGTCACTATGAGACCTGTAGGTGAACATTTTCCATGCAAATACTCCGCCATGATCTGTCCATGTATAATGGTGCGTGAATGGCTCTTTTTTAGATTGAGCACTGTTTCCCAATCACCCACTATAGTTGGTGCCGGGGTCGGAATTTGGTCTAACATACTCGGATTTTCTGACAAAATAGATGAAAGGATTTCATCGTCAAAACCTAGGCCGCCAAAGTCTGCCATAGTATCACTAAGTGAAAATGTCAAAAAGCACTACCAATGTGGTGCATTGATTTAGTAAATAGGGACCCGCAGCCTCAGCTGCACAAGTTAACAAAAAGACAAACAGAGTAGTGGAGGGTCCAAGGGGAGTTTGTTTAAAGACCGAGAAAGTACCTAGTCCCCCAACTTGACAGCAAAAAACACGGGAGGTACTAACAGTCTAGACAACAGAAGTCTACTGGAACCTAATTGTGTTCAGTATTTATGTTCAGACCACGCCGTTAATCTAAACAAATGACAGTGTAATGTTAGGGGAGTGAGAAAGAGAAGATACAGAGTCTAAAAGACTTGAAAAAGTACCCATCAGCCCACTCAAAAGTGCAATCAGGGTGATTAAGAACTACATCTTTCACATATTCCATGTGTATAGAGTTGTGAGGTTTATGCTATAGATATGCATATTTCTAATACTGTTTTACTTTTGTCTCCCTCATTTGTACACACAGGAGAAGATACACCATCTTCCTATTAATCAATTGGAGAGTGGTTGTTAATCACGTCTTATTTCACGATAAGTAAGTGTTGCAGTAGCAAATCATAGGTCCTGAAGAAAGCCGCTCTAGGCTGAAACATGTCGACCAATTAACATACATGGTAGATAGCAATTCCTTGCATGCTATCAGCATACTGCTTTTAATAATACCACTTTGATGGTCAGACCCAATAAAGTTTTTTATGTCATCAATGTAGGTATTTTTAATTCACGAGGATTATTTTCCTTTTCTGTTCTTTTGAGCACTGCAACTTTTGCCCCTTCCGCTCACATACTGTCTTCTGCTGGTTGGATGCTTGATTCAAGGGTCCTTCATTAGGCAACCTCAGACTCTCTCTGAGGAGGAGCCTATAGGACACCTTTCTCCAACACTGAACAACCCAGATGACGAGATTCCACTTTTGAGTGGGCTGATGGGTACTTTTTCAAGTCTTTTAGACTCTGTATCTTCTCTTTCTCACTCCTCTAACATTACACTGTCATTTGTTTAGATTAACGGCGTGGTCTGAACATAAATACTGAACACAATTAGGTTCCAGTAGACTTCTGTTGTCTAGACTGTTAGTACCTTCCGTGTTTTTTGAGGTCATAATTCCACCTGAGCTTACCATAACTCATAATGATGAACCTTTTATCTTCTATGACAACAACAACAAAGATAAAAGGATAATAATGTTTGCAACAAACACCAACCTAAAAAAATTAACCGATAGTCAAACATGGATGATGGATGGCACTTTTAGCATATGCCCTAAACCATTCTATCAATTATATACTATACAGGGCCAATTCCACAATACCTGCATACCATTCATCTATTGTTTGTTACCAAACAAACAAACTTCTACATACACAGAAATAATAAACAAAATCAAAGAAGAAACAAGAGACTTCTTTCCCCTAAAAATTATAATTGACTTTGAACAATCAATGATAAATTCTATCCTTAAAATATATCCACACACATCCATACAAGGATGTTACTTCCATTTTAACCAATGTATATGGAGAAATTTGCAAAAAAGTACACTTAATGTTGAATATGCAACCAATATTACCTTTGCATACCAAATAAAACACCTCATTGCCCTAGCATACGTGCCAATAACCGATGTGGCTGAACACTATAATCTTTTAATAGAAAGTCCTTTCTATACCCAAAATGAACAAAAATTGTCTCCACTTTTGGATTATTTTGAGGATACCTGGGTGGGGAGACTACACCGGTCAGGCCACAGATGACAGCCTAAATTCCTAATTCCTTGGTGGAATGTATATCTACCAACCCTAAATAAAGAGGCCAAAACAAACAACGCAGTGGAGGGTTGGCATAATGCCTTTCTATCTTCAACTGGGCGAACAACTCCTACACTACACAAGCTACTAACAGCAATACAAAAAGAACAAAGTTTCCAAGAGTTAAGAATGGAGCAATCCGTTCTACAATTAAAACTCAAACTATCAAGACAAACAGCCCAAATGTACCAATATTTACAACAACAAGTACAACTTTACCCCACAACAAGAGGACTAGACTACTTAAAAATAATAGCCAAAACACTAATCTGAAAATAATAACTCACAAAAAATCTGAACATTTAAAAATGCCTTAAATGTAACGAAAGCATCTTATTCACAAATTATAAGATATTTTTTTCTCTAAAAATGATAAATATATAATATTTTTTAGAGAAATAAAATATCTAACTCAACATTATTTTGTTTAAATTGAACATTTCGCAACACACAACATTTAATAACATAAATGAATTTACCTTTTCACAACAACGTAATTAGCAAATCCAATGGTCCATAACAATCCATGCTGTAATAAATCCACAGAATTTAAAAAAACAGTGGCCCAATATAATGCAAAAATACTACTGTTCGAAATACATCTGAAATCCCAATATTTCGATAACTCTGATTCCCGAAAAAGGCTCTAGAATTTAAGAAACGCTCCAGAAACACAAATAAATCAACGAAGTGTAAAACACATAGCAGTTACAACAACTGAAATGCACTTCTTTTTTTTAAAAAACGTAACAACTCGGAAACGGAAATGGCTGTTTCCAAAAACGTACAAGAGAAAAAAAAGAATACCCACCTACATAAAACTTAAAATAATACATTATAAATAACTAGAACATACATATATGTAACCAAAAAATGATAAAAAGCCACAAACCCAATTACTCCAAGGCCGTTACTGAGAATACGCTAAGAAAATGTAAAAACATTCATAACGAACTACATACGAAGTTAACCCTAACATAGTATTCCACAAACAACAAATAACAAAGTACTACCTTCAAAATTCCCTTAAATTAGTTAAGATACAACAAATAGCAATCTTACCTTCTCAGATGTGAAGTAGCTTCGAACCGCGAGCTTGAATCTTCCAAAATGACCCAAAAAGACTAAGAGCGGTTACAAAATAAAACTCCCAAATGATACTATTATCCAGATAACAGTAAAATAAATGTCAACTTAATTTGTTTTAGTAATAGAAATTTGTTAAAACTGTATAAATATATTTGCTGTATTTATCCCATGTATTATTAATTTTTCTACAAAAATATTAATTTGATATTATTTTTTATTATTACATTAATTATTAATATATTTTAATTTGTAATGTTATAATAAAACAAACAATATTCTGTTTAAATTATAGAAAATATAAAGTGTTATTTTTCATTACTTATATACAAATTGTGACTAATATGTTTAATATATTAATATTAATATTATAAAATTAATATTAATAAATTAAAAATATATAACAGATATTATAATTTAACATGTTTGTAAAATATACATTGTATGATATGAACTATAAATATTATCTATGTTGTTAATTTCAAATATATCTACATATATAACATATATTGAAGTTCACATGTATATGTAAAAAAATATTACTATATCATTTATTAACAATTGTGGTGTATTGTAATTTCTCTTAAAATGTATATACTCTACATAGTATAATGTTCAATGTTTTCTTTTTTAGTATATAATTTACATATACCACAAATGTAATTTACTGGAAAGATATCGAAATTAAAAAGAAATTGGTGCCAAATTAGATTAATTATGTTGTTTAAATTGTATAAAATAATTTTTTATACATGTATTGTTTGCTTTAATTACTATATGAACAAATAAATAAAAAATGTGTTTAAAACTGTGTCATTTTTATCTACTACCCATTAATAAATAATTAATACCAATATATAAATTTTTAAAAATGTTTACAATATATATTTATTTTTATTATTATTATTATTATTTTACATATATAATAAAATATTACTATCAATTTACTATTCACACATAAATATACAATTTATTTAATTCGATACTGGACACTTAACATTAAACATTTACTTATCCAAATCCAAAATAAAATATATTTTTATTATGAAGAAACACTTAAACTATTAAATTAACTATTGTAACTCAAATATACATTTAATTAGGGTAGTTGCTGTGCACTGAACCTATTTAATTTACTATTCCAACTCCAATCTACATTTAATTAGGATATATGCTGGACCCTCAACCTATCTCTAAAACCTAAAAATACCTCTGTACCCCAAAACCCAAACCTAGCCCTGAAACCTAAAAATACCTCTGTACCCCAAAACCCAAACCTAGCCCTGAAACCTAAAAATACCTCTCTACCCCAAAACCCAAACCTAGCCCTGAAACCTAAAAATACCCCTCTACCCCAAAACCCAAACCTAGCCCTGAAACCTAAAAATACCTCTCTTCCCCAAAACCCAAACTTAGCTCTGAAACCTAAAAATACCCCTGTACCCCAAAACCCAAACCTAGCCCTGAAACCTAAAAATACCTCTCTACCCCAAAACCCAAACTTAGCTCTGAAACCTAAAAATACCCTTGTACCCCAAAACCCAAACCTAGCCCTGAAACCTAAAGATACCCCTCTACCCCAAAACCCAAACTTAGCTCTGAAACCTAAAAATACCCCTCTACCCCAAAACCCAAACATAGGCCTGAAACCTAAAAAGACCCCTCTACCCCTCTACCCAAACCTAGCCCTGAAACCTAAAGATACCCCTCTACCCCAAAACCCAAACCTAGCCCTGAAACCTAAAGATACCCCTCTACCCCAAAACCCAAACCTAGCCCTGAAACCTAAAAATACCCCTCTACCCCAAAACCCAGACCTAGCCCTGAAACCTAAAATTACCCCTCTACCCCAAAACCCAAACTTAGCCCTGAAACCTAATGATACACCTCTACCCCAAAACCCAAACCTAGCCCTGAAACCTAAAAATACCCCTGTACGCCAAAACGCAAACCTATCCCTAAAACCTAAATATACCCCTGTACCCCTGTACCCAAACCTAGCCCGGAAACCTAAAGATACCCCTGTACCCCAAAACAAAATTTAAATAAAAGTCTTAAAAATGTTTTCACATTTCTAATATCAAATTTCATATTCAAAATTTAAAATTTCATATTTCAAATTTAAAATTTCGAAATCTTTTTTATATAAATTTATTTCCTAAAAAAATTATTTTAATTTATATTTTTCATACACTCCCCGCCCTTATCCCCTATAAACCCAACATCCCGCTGCTAAATTTTTTCTAATTTTACAAATTTCAAATTTCATATTTCAAATTTCAAATTTCATATTTCTAATTTAAAATTTCGAAATCTATTTTATATAAATTTATTTGCTAAAATAAAAAAAATTCTTTATATTTTTCATACACTCCCCGCCCTTATCCCCTATAAACCCAACATCCCGCAGCTAAAATTGTTATAATTTTACTAATTTCAAATTTCATATATCAAATTTAAAATTTCATATTTCAAATTTAAAATTTCGAAATCTATTTTATATAAATTTATTTGCTACAATAAAAATTTTTATTTATATTTTTCATACACTCCCCACCCTTATCCCCTATAAACCCAACATCCCGCTGCTAAAATTTTTATAATTTTACTAATTTCAAATTTCATATTTCAAATTTAAATTTTCATATTTCAAATTTAAAATTTCGAAATCTATTTTATATAAATTTATTTGCTAAAATAAAAAAATTTATTTCTATTTTTAATACACTCCCCACCCTTATCCCCTATAAACCCAACATCCCGCTCCTAAAATTTATAATACTTTATATAAAAAAATATATTATAATTGAATATTATAGCTAGTTTGTATAACATTTTTTATTAATAATATATTAGAAACATATTTAAAAATGTCGATATTTTGACATTTCGACATTATATATGTCGATATTTCTATCATCGACATTACTTATCTCGATATTATTGAATATACATTCAAATCGATATTTTTGACAACGATATTTTGAACATCGATATTTCTTACCTTCGATTTTTCTGACTCGATATTAGTGCAAATCGATATTGCTGACTCGATATTTTGACTGTGCACCCTTTTTCTCCCAGCACCTTGAGACCCTCACGGGTGAGTAGCGAGCTTCACAAATACCTGATTGCGGGAGTGACTCCTCGATTAGGGCGGAGAAGCGCCGCCCCTCTGCTTTCTCGCAGTGCAAGAAGAAGAAAATAAAATGGTATTTTAAATAGCATTTTATTTTCTGCTTCTCACGCTGCAAGAAAGCAGAAGGCAGGGGTATGCCTCATTGGGAGCATGCAGGAGGATATGCCTGGTTGGTGGGCGTGTCAGGGAGGAGTGGCTTGTACCATTTGAGTACCCTAAATGTTCAGTCGGCCCTGGGGCCGACCAAAGCTGTCATGCGCACTCTACATTTTCTCTACGTGCGTCTTGCGTGCACGCTTCTGGGTCCGGTCTTAACCGGCAGTGCGGCATTCACTCAGCCTCGCTTTCTCGGAGCAGACAGACGTAGGATGCCTGTATTCCAAATGAAACTCAGCCTCCAGGTAACTCCACGGTAGCCACAATTGTTTAGACAAGCTATTAGGTCCTTGGGGGCGCAACCATTTACTGCATGTTGTACTTCGTCGCTCTGCATTTTTTAGACAGCACGGCAAGACATGCGGCCCCAGTCACACCCCGGGAGGGGTACACAATGTGCAATCTGAGCCGTATCTCACACCATCACGTCCATTACAAGCAGCCCTTTTCCGTGTTTTTTTATCATTTTTTAAGTATTATTTCACCTCCTCCACGGCTCACTTATTTTTTATTTTACCACACAGCAGTCCATTGACGGCCACTTAGTGCCTTAACTAGGAGGTTTGCGGTATGCGATCCCCCACCACCAACACACCACGACCAGTCACAGCCATATAATTGGGCTTGTACATACACGTTTTCACTGCACACCTTCAAGTGGCACAAGGCACATATACCTATGTGATTATGTGTCACCCAGTTGGACATATGCCATCTTGACGCCCTGTTTTCTCTATACAGGGCTCATGAACGTATAACGAATTGCTAATCTGGGTACACTTGGGGCCCGCTGCTTGGATGTTACTGGACACATCCTGCCCTTGAATTAGGAAGCCGCAATTAGGCTCCGTTGGCACTGGCGACCTCGAACCATCCTCGCCTTGCTTCGAGATTGGACCACATTGTTTCTTGGTTTTCCTGAGTAGCCGGCTGGAACCAGAATTAGGTCAGTGTCTCCCACATACACTTTCCTGTTCTAGATTAACTCACAAAGCGCCCGAGTAACCCTCATTCTCTAACCCTAGGTTGCTTTCTCTCCGTCCTGAAGACGAATCGCAGCTGAGGTCCATGCGTTAGTCGAGTCGAAACGTCGACGCCCTCCCCCCACATTAGAGCTGTACCGCTCTCCCCACTCATCATTTTGGAAGTGCATATGTTGCATGATTGATTCAACGATATTCAATGTTGTTAATAGATGTTCTCCTGGCGGACAGGTCTTCTGATACTGGTCTTTTTACCAGTAAATGTATAAATGATCTAAATTGTTTTGCTCTACAATACCTATGACCTTCACTTTCCAAAATTCCACACAATCACCCCCCCCCCCTTCTCCTCGTTTTTCTCCTTTCAGGCAACCCATGACTATTGTATATAATGTGCACTTCGAGCTTATTAATAAATGCTTTACATATGATATTGGTTACTCTGACGCGTTTGGATTTTTGTGTTCTGAATTAACACTTGCATTCATAATACGTATGCAATTTAAATTGGTTAGTGATTTCTCTCAGATATTATATACCGGTGTTATAGCTCTTGCATAACATTTGACCAGTATTGAGTTGTTGTTGAATGTGTCGCACACCACCTTGTACATTCCTACATAGAGAAAATGGCCTCCCTACAGGTGCCCGGTTGGGCGCTCCGATCACAACACTTTCATTGCAGCATTGTGATTGGCTTACAGGAGGGGAGGGAGAATGTTCCTGTTCAGGAGCAGGAAAACGGGACCCAGCGCAGGAGCAGAGGGGGGCGCGGGACCGGTCGGGTAAGTTTTATTTTTATTTTACCCCACCCCCCTCTCCTCATGGTAACCCCCACGCGATAACCCTGCGTGATCACCCCCACCCACGAGATATGAGAGCCGCAACTGCCTGATTGATTGATTGATTCGTGAGGATGTGCCCAAGCAAAATCCCATTGTATCTGTCTGATCACAGAACCTCAAGAAAAGAACACACACCTGGGTGCAATTAACAAAACCCTTTATTTATGACACCGAAAAAATGAAAGAAACAAGAACATATACTGAAAACAGAAACTCATGATGAATATTAAGTCATGAGGAGTCATAAACAGGTTGATTAGAAAGAATATTTGCTCCAAAAACAATTTTCTTAGTTTCGTAACATAAAGCCTGTAATGAGAAATGAACGATGGACGAAATGCCCATGTGGCATCCTTGCAGTTGCATATATTCATACTATGAGGTGGCCATGCCCCTGGAAAATCCGTGCCATCATTCTTGTAAGCTAAAGCAATAACAGACCTTATCCATCTTCCAAGGGTAGCCTTAAACGATTTGCATCCTTTCCTAGCAGTAGCACAATATATAAATAGGCTATCTAATCACCCAAAGAGATACGTTCACTGCCCAAAAAATCCTATGAACTCTCACAGCATCTGCAAGAAGAAAAGAGTTGTCAAAGGAGGAACATTCGACAAAGAAGGAAGGGTAATATCCTGCCCCTATTAAAAGAGGAATTTTCAAATGGGAAAAAGTAGAACCCAATGATATCACAGCACTAGCCACAAAAATAATTACGTAAGGATAACAACCCTGCAAACGGTCCAAGTCACCTATCCTTCTCGCTGTAGTAATGGCCAACAAAAACAAAAAATGCAAGTTAGGAATATTTCTGATAAATCCTCTAAAGGTGAAAAGAGGACTGGAGTCTAAAAAAAGGGTTAACTCTACAGGAATATCCCGAGGAGAATAAAAACATCTTGCTTCTCATCTCACAAAACAAGGCCCTCCCCAGGGGGATATGAAAGCCTTGATGGTGACCACCGGAGTCTTAAAGTCGCAACTGATAAATTCTTATCAAAACTGTCTTTCAATATTGGTAACACTTGCTCTGGAGGTCAAGATACTGAGGATCAATTGTTAATAGTACTCAAGCTGAAGCTGTCCTAATAAAGATGGGCCAAAGAAGACCACACCTCCCTGCAGCCAGTCACTGAGGGTATACTAATAAAATACAGATCCATGCTCAGCAGGAAAAAAAATAAAAACGTGGACTGGACATGGACTGCAGCCTTAGCAGGGTATAAATAAAAGGGGGTGCACCCAGCCAGCCCTGAAAGCCTGAGGTAGAAATGCTGCACACGAAAAAGGAGGGTTTTGAGCTAGGATGGTTTACAGGTGGGTGGCCTAGGCTGGTGTAATGAAAATAGAAGAAATGTCAGTGGAAGGTTATACATTGGATTCTATGCGACTAAACACACTATATAAGTAAATGTATTTCGATTTATATAGCGCACGAATCACCCAGGGGTCTCAAGGCGCTTGCTTAGGAAACCCGTCCTGGTATTCCCCTGTGAGATACCCCGGCAGGGTATTCACAAGGTGAAAGCCAGGCATCCCGCTGCGAGGGGCCGTAGTGGAGATTAAGCAAGCTATTGCCCAGAGTCGCAGAGTGTGACCCCGTGAGTCGAGTAGGCACCGGAGCGAGAATTGTCGAGTCCGTGGAATTTTTTTTTTTTGTAGCCCGAGACCCGCCGAGGCGGGGAATCGAACCCTGGTCCACGGCTGATCTCAGCTTCCGGGTCTGCCGCCTCTAACCACTGAGCCACGCTTCTCCTACTGAGGCGAGCAACTAAGTGAATATGTTATTTGCTATTAATAAATAGAAATTTACGAGGAAATTAACCACATTTGATGTATTTTGAAGCCTTAACGAGCTCTGACTGCAGATGTAATAGTTACTGTTAAGAAACGGAAAGGAGGACGAGCTTGCCGAGAGAAAGGAGTGAGATTGAATGGGAGGAGATATCAGGGCCTAGTGAAGCCAAGCAGATCAGAAGCCACCAAAATAAATGAACAACGAAGTAGTGTTTACCTACATTCCACATTAAAGCTCTGTCGGTGCCGCTGTTTGTACGATTAAGGTAGACTGCGAACAGCATAATGTACACCTCAGCCAGCAAAGGGAGCGTGATGCCCTGCTCCTGAAAGTGGTTCTGCCCTGGCCTGAAGAAACCCCGATTCATCCTGCAACCGCGAAAACCATCAAAAACCTCCCTCGCCTTACAGCCGCTAATGCCATTCTTTTCGCGGGTACTGAAGGGGCCATGAAGCTGCCTTCTGTGCTTACCACCGCTTGGAAAAAAGTTTAAAAAACAGCCACATATACACAACTACGCAGGCACAAAAACTACTCGCCGAATTAACATACATGCACCTACATACCTATACGCACACAACTACGTAGGTGCAAAACCTACATACGCGGAATCAACATGCACAACTACACACACACTACTACGCAGGTACGGGAATCAAGTCAACGTACATACATGCACCTATACACACACGCACAACTATACATACACACACAACTACGAAGACACGAAAACCACACGCGGAATCAACATACATGCAACTACACAGGTATACACACACAACTACGCAGGTACAAAACCTACACACGGGAATCAACATACATGCACCTACACAACTATACACACACAACTACGCAAGTATGCAGGCACAAAACCTACACACTGGAATCAAAACCTGCACACCTGAACCAACATACATGCACCTATACAACTATGCATACGCACACAATTACCACGTTCACACACACTCGGCAAACGGGAATACGGCCACTTACACACACATACGCGTACTCAAACGCATAAGGCCCAGATACTTCGAGGGGGGCTTCAGACACAGTGTAGCCTTCACCGACTGCTCCAGTGTGAACTCTCAGGCACAGAGGAGAACGTGCGTGCTTCGGTGGCAGCCACTCGCCTGGAGATTTTTGGCGCTACGACCTACTACGCGTTCCTAACATTAGCAGCAATAAAAGCGTCCCTGATGGATGACTTTCAGAGCCGCTGACTGCGATAAACCCGAGTCCAGATACGCGGCCCCAGCCGTCAGCGGCAGAATGAAAGATGGCTTCCCAGAGCACAATGCAGCGCCGCGCACACGCACAGGCAGGGCGGAACCACAGAGAGGAGGAGAGGGGCGCCCCGCAAAAATAAATAGAACCTACTGCCCGCTGAGAGGAAATGCGCAAAGAAAGGGTGGCATATTATTTCACCACAATGTGTGTCATACTGTGCTTGCTGCTGCAGATTCTCTACATCCGTGGTGCTGCAAATAACAGGTGTTAAAACTAATACAACAGCAATTGCTGTATGGTGCGCGGAAGGATGAAACGCTTAGCCAGTCCCATCGGTTTAAATAAGTAGGTGGCCCAAAGATGCCAGTGCTCAGCGATTAGTTTGCTTGGGCACTTTAAGAAGATAATACATATGATAATATTAATGATGAAATCATTTTTGTTGTTCTAATGTTTAAAATAAAATGCCGAAAATATTCTGAATATTATTATTCTTTTTAACAATCGGCTTAATACTATCATCAATCATGGCGCAAATTGTTGCTATTAATGTTATAATTTTTTTTAATCAAACGACCATCCCTTGATTGCTCTGCTAGGAAGAACGTGAATATTTACTAAAATGCAAAGACCCTTGAAGAAAATGCAATACATCAATTTTCTTGTTCATACATTACATTCGTTATATGGGTTGAATACATAGTTGCCATGTCGTGCCGTAAAGGCTACCAAAATATCGATTACCGCTGCATACACGCTAAAAAGTACCCATCCCGAATCGTAGGACTCGTGTGTTTCTCACCCCCCAGTCTGTGGAAGAAGAACTTGAAGCCGGAGAGAAATGAACCCGTGTGACCTGCTGCCTGGCGCCAGGCATCTCCCCAGACTCGGGCTCGCGCAGCTGCACGAGCACCGAGGCTCGCTGTCGTGCAGTAGTACTCTTACAGTAAACTAGCGGTGGGCAACCCAATAAATTAACACGGAGAGCCGAGCAAAGGGTCTGGCTTAGCTCTAAGAATCTGTGCAGGAGTCTAGCCTTGCAGATGTTTGGAATGTAAAGCGAGCAATAAATATCGTGTACAAATAAAGTAAAGTACAAAAAGTGTCTTTTTTTTACACGCGAAAGGCTTTCACCTTAGTGCATCCCATTATATTATTGCATTCAGAGGTATCTTTTTAAAGTGATAGTCTTTAAACTTCATGCCCCCCCCACACACACACAAACACCGCCCTAAGGAAAATGTCATTTTGAACTTGGAGTCAGGTTCCTTGTCATGTGCACCCTGTATGCAACCTACATTTTTATTATACATGGAATAACATTTTAGTTTACTAAATCAAACACGGAGGTAATATTTGACTAGGACCCCATTGGGAAGGCAAAATTGACACCAGTTTTTCTGGTTTCACGTTATGCAAATCAGCAACTATACAAGTATCTCTCTATATCCCCTGTTTTACACCAAAGGTTACTAAGTATAACAGACAGAAACAGAGGTGGAAGCTCAAATTAACAGGAAAAAAACTAGACAGAAAGTAAATCTGGTGACTTTTCACAAGTTTAATCAGTTCACATTTCCAGCAAAAATGTTGGAGCAGAGTGTGAGAGAGTGGAGTTTATTCAAGGTTGTGGACACCACCTACAGGATGAAAAGAGATGTAAAGAATCCGTTGAGTAAGCTAATAGACACCCATGGCAAATATAATATAATATAATATAATATAATATAATATAATATAATATAATATAATATAATATAATATAATATAATATAATATAATATAATATAATATAATATAATATAATATAATATAATATATAATATAATATGATATAATATAATATAATATAATATAATATAATATCATATAATATCATATCATATTTGTAGGGCGCTCTTTCCATACACTCACACTTTGTGTCATGGGCGAAGTGGAGAACCCTGCAGCCTCTGTGCTCAGGGCCACTCCAACTCTTCACTCGGTCCAAGGCCCTACTGCTTTGCGTTATTCAGTGACACCCCTCGACACAGCTCAATGTGTGGTCCTAGAGGGAAGGAAGACAATCAGTTTCTTGATGGACAAAAAGCAGGTCATGTGTTTAGAGTTGCAGGTGTGTGTGTGTGTGTGTGTGTATTTGTGACTAGCTCACCCTCTGGATCTATACATCTGAGGGACGCTATAAAGGTGAACCACCGTCAAGGTCGGACTGGGACAAAGAATAGGCCAGGACACCAATTTAAAAGGAACTCCTATTAGAGAATCAGATAGCTAAAAAAGTGTCCAATATTTGCAAACCAGGTTTTTTTCAGCTTGTAAAAATGTGCCGTGTTGTTGTATTGCAAGCTACGGAGAGGGCCACTGGAATTAGATGATTTCGCATCTCTGTCATTTTCCACATAATTATGGCTTTTCCGCATTTGCCACTTAATCCATTATCTGCTGTATTATCTGCAGATTCTAACAAAAACGTTTTGTTTCTAGCTAAATGGACCAAAAGTTATTAAATACACGGGGGCTTGTGTTGCCGTGCAGTGGACGGCCCTTTGCAAAGGTTGACTGGGCCCCCATTCTGTTGCTGTATTTGGGTGTTAAACTCGTACTAATTAGATGATCCCTTTGGTCAGGTGGTGTTCACCTTTGTACAAATGACATAATACAGAAGTAATACTTTAACAAATTGGACTGCATTATGCTGCAAACTTTGCTTTTTCTTGTAATATAATTTAGTCAACCCTGTTGCATAATTTGGTTCCTCCCCTGCCACATAATTACAGTGGCTCTGGGTATGAGTGACATCATGCATATGTGCTTGTTTGCAGTAATATCAAGAAATCAACCGCAAAAACCGTCTGACCAGGCCATAAAACAGGCAAACAAATTGCCAAAAAAGAGCCCATTCACTGATCTGTGGGGCCAGGCATCGGGCTCTGCCAGGTTTCCCTAACTGGGCCAGTCAAATCGATGGGTCAGCAGATAGATGAGCCAATGCGTTGGCTTGATTTGAGGAGGCAGGTGATGAGCAGCCAAGAACCACACCTCCGAGGCCCAGAGGACCACAGCAGCACTCACAGCTCCGAGGCCCAGAGGGCCACAGCAGCCTCACTGCTCCGGGGCTCAGAGGGCCACAGCAGCACCCACAGCTTCCGGTTCCATGGGGCACAGCAGCGCCACTGCCCCGGGGCTCAGAGGGAAGGACAGTACTGTGTCCCACAGCTCTGATGAACCGAGGGCCGTGGCAGCATACACAGCTCCTGCGACCCAGCAACAAAGCATCTTCACCCTGTCTCTCTCCCCAGGGCCTGCTCTGTCCCCCTGACTGGCCCCGATGGAAAGTCTCGCCTACTTACCCAAAGACCGGATTTTCTCTCACCAGGGCTGCACAGTCCCCTTCGTTGTCAGTGGTGTAGCGGTCTGTCTCCTTCCCTACGGCTCTCTCCAGAGAGCGCACCGCACCCCCCACTGTCAGCGGTGCAGAGACGTTTCTCCAACGGCTGTCACCCGAAAGCTGCCCTGCCGCCTGCCCCCTTCACCAGCCCCAGTGCAGAAACGTGTCAGCGTCACCAGGCCCTCGGGTTCTTCTCACCATGCCCTGCCTGGCACCCCTCACAATCACCGTGCAGGGCAGTGCCGGCTTCAGCAGGGAACCTGCGCCCCCCGCTGTCACCGGTGTGGAGCCGTGCCTGTTTCAGGGCTCGCCCAGTGCCTCTCAGTGACACCGTGCAGCGCCAAGCTTGATTCCCCTCGGCTCTCTCTCTCACCAGGGATTGTCCCAGCGCCTCGCCTGCGCTGGTGCCCACATGTGCCACCCCTCGTCCAATATACATACCGCCAATCCCTCTCACTGCAGACATCTCAGACCCGGCACAGCGCCCTTTTGTGTTTACTCCAGCTTGTACAGACTCACCCTCACTAACACCCCCTCCCCCTCATCTCCTCCCACACTCCCCTACTGCGTTCACTCCAGTCACCGATGTACACACACCTCTCGAATTCATAGCGCTTTACACGACCCCCCCCCACACACACACGCAGACCGGGGGTCGAAGCGTCCTATAAGGAGGGGGCTGCTGCTTGCCTGAGCCCTGGGAACGGCAGAAAACCAGGCATAAGATAACCACAGACGATGGCTGGAGGACGCGAGGGGTGGGGGCCAGGGATGGGTGGGAAGAGGGGGTGAAGAAGGTCACGAGGGAGCTGTCTCGTCCCCCTGCACCTCATGCCCCAAACCTTGAAAACTAACCACGGACCATGTAGAAGGCAGGCACCCTAATCCCAACCCCCACGGATTTACTCCAACTGCGTGCGCAGAAAACGAATCACCTCAGAGCAGCTGCGCGCAGGTAAAATACAAGTATATGAAAGGAAAGAACTTTCAAAAGCCCAATTCATGTTTTTTTAACTCAGTCTGTAATTAGGGAGAAAGATTTGGATCCCAGCAGCTTTGATTTGGGAACCAAAGCACGTCACGGTGTGTGTAATTACGAGAAAAGTACAAGTCTTACCTTTGAAATACAACGGATATAACAGCACACGGCGCAAACAAGCACTGCCCCGCTCCACATGAACACGGAGGGGAGAGGAAATTGCTCATCTTGTGGAGGTGAGGGGGAGACTGAGGGATAGAAGGGGCCATGATTATACAAGGGCACCAATGATTCACACAGCGAGGGCGCACACTTCCAGGGTGCACAACTTCCATCTTTCGGGCAACCCCATTGTAAAATAATTAAACGAGAGAGAAGCAAGCACAGAATAAAAAAAAGTTCAGCCTCCAACCACCTCCGCCATTAATTGTAACACAAACGTGCGTCACACAAGTCGTATCCACACATTAGTGATAGCATCAGCCATAAACAGCGTAAAATCTCCAGAAAGTCGCAAGCGAACCACACAGCGTATGAGAACCATTTATGACGAGTTTTCCTTTCTGCTTTAATCGGTTATTCCCATTTATTTAAAAAATTCGCTCTTTTGCGAATGTTTACATTTTTATAATATTTACAATTTCTGCACATTTTGCAAGATTTTACACAATATTAAAATAGCGTCATGTAATAAATAAAATGCATACATAAAGTATCTCCATTCAGTGACAACATTCATGTATTCTGCAAAAAAAGTGCTAATAATCTAACCCCTTTTTTTTTTTATAACCTTGGCCATCCCGACACCCAAAGCTGTGTATTGAGATTTAGAAATGGTGGACACGTAACGTGACATATTAATAATAGTCCGGCAAAATAGATGCATATTTATTCCAATTGTAAAACTTAAATTACGCCACAGTAAAAGTTGCTACTATAATTTGCTACTCAATGCTTAGAGAATAAAATAATATATATATATATATATATATATATATATATATATATATATATATATATATATATATATATATATATATTTATATATATATATATATACACACACACATATATATATATATATAATGTATTTAAATATACACTTGGTGAAATTATAATGTTGCAAAAAGTCTGTAAAAATAGAGACTGCTGTTTTGATAGTTTGAGTATCTACTGTCTATTTAATGAATGCTTTAACTTTTGAAATTATTTAGTTTCGATTGATAATTTTTTTTACAAATAATATTCATAATGAAAATAGTATTTAAAAAAAAAAGAAAAGCGAAGAAGGGCGGAGTTCTGGCCTTCTAAATTTCAGATTATATAAATTAAGCTCATTACAGAACTCAGTGCCCATCCATCCAGTTCTCAACGCATACATGTGTGGCCAATTTCCAGCAGACCTACGTCATTAATATGGGCATTTCAGTATTTATGTCACGAGCAGGATATTTAAGTAAAAGTGGCGTCACTGGTTTGGATCTCAGCTCTTTACATTTTGGACCAAAAGTCCGTGCATTGCAACTTCTTTCCTATTTAACCAGCTACTGCCCTTTATAAAATCCCGTTGTGTTAGTCCCAGATACCTCACTGCTGGAAAGCACGAGCCGCACGATATCTGTTTCCTACACCAGACAAGGATCTCTTTAATCCCCCCCTGAAGGCCACCCTCTTCTTCCTATCCACCAGGCATAACACCAGCTTCCGGCAGCCTCCCGGAGGCACCATCTTATCTTTATCACTGGATAGTCCACCAGTGTCATACACGTTTATTCCCATTCGCAGTGAGTACATTTTTAGTACATATTAAAATAACTACAACTATTAGGTTTTATAAATATTTCGTTACATTTTAATATATTAATTTTATTTAGAGATTCGTTCTATGAAATAATCGCTCGTGGAGTGAAACACTGCGTTGCTCCAGAGATGACGTCAGTTTTGTGTAGGGAATTATAATTTACACATCAGCAGGACATGGCACAGCGCGAGAAAACTTCTGAGGAGGCAACATGTGCGAACTTGGTAGCACGCTCGCGTGTACCCGTGGCTGGTAGGTTTTGACTTAAGTTTGTGCATTGCGTCCAGACACTGGCTGCTGCATTTATCTTTCTAAACTTGACTCGAGTGCGCGCGCAAATCTGTGAGTGCGCGTGCTCAAGCCTAGGCATCCACTAACTAGTCCCTGGAGTGACTTTAAATATCGAAATATAACACTGGTTTTAACCTCATTTAAATCCCCGACAACACATTCCACAGTTATATTCATCGGATGGACCATGCAAAAGATAAACCTCCTCTCACAGAAGAATCAGGCTGCACTCGGGTGCCTCACTACTTCTGTCTCTCAAAAATATTCAACAGGAACAAGAAGGCCAACACCCACAACAAAAACTTAGAATGGTGTCTACAACAACAGACCCCAGCCCACTGAATCTGAGAGAGATTTCTATGTAATCTCCTGAACACAAAAGTCCCAAAAATTTTTTTAAGTCTCAGGAAATTGAAAGTACACAATGTTCTTTTATTCAGTTCATAATTCATCCACATGTATCCAAGAAGGTCCCCACAGATTCCAGTAGCCATCACGTGTTTCGTGGTTGTGGTTACATCACCACTGACTTCCTCAGGGCTACAAATAAATAGAACAAACCAACTATGATCAAATCATATCATAACAATACGGGCTCCCATCACCATATCCTTGATGTCAAGGAGCTGAGGTACCAAACCTTTTACATACATTGTACAGTGTTCAAATGACAACATGAAGCTGTACAATCCAAGGCCTGGCACAAACATCAAGCTAATATCATGTGAGACAAGTCGAGAGCAATCGTGCAAACTTAAAAACCATGGTTGAACTCAAGTGACCACCATGTAACCAAGTGGACAACTCATCTGTGCAAGAAAGGAGTCAAATGTTAAAAAGACCCCTAGCTATTATATAATCAAGTGTTGGGGAAAACCACGATGTGAAAAAACACGTGGGAGGGAAAAGAACCCCTTTATATAAAATTCACCCATAGTGAGGCTTATGCCACTCCCTGTTATGTCTTGCAAAAGAATTCTCGTAGTATTTTGTAGTATCAAGAACGCCGTCAATAAATATCGTAAAGTAAGAGTTAAAATCAAATTTACAACACACAATTAGAAGGATATATCATATGCTAAAGTAAACTAAAGTATCACTGATATCGCATAACCAAAGTCCCACACCGTACCTAACGGAGTTATGTATTATCTGTATCAGATAATAAGTTCACCTTAAATTCCACATCCACCCAACATGTAATTACAATATTCACATAATAATGTTGTAGACCATGTCTTTAAAACCTGACTAACAAACTCTATATCAAAGTCTCATTTCAGAAACCTCCAATTTACCTCTATATACCATGAAACTGCTTCAATAAGCTTAGATATGTCCATGTATATTATGACCACATATACAAACTGCATAAATATCCATTACTGCACGACTACAGGTTAGGAATCATTTGCCTCTGGCCTAACGTATATCCCAATAAGGTGTGAACCTCTATTCACTGTGTTATCTGTTTATGCCCTATCTGATAGTCCAAAGAGAAGATTGTGGAGATATTAGTGTTACATCTGCCACCAACATATTTCCATCCCCGACCTGGATGCATCACAACTATTTATTTTTAACCATAACCCCGTATAGCTAAACAAAATCACATAGAGCAAAGCTCCCATCATTCTTAATTATTGACAATTCACGAAGAGTGGCAGCTCCTGGAGGGAGTGCTGCGGGGTGGTGCGGTGGGGCGGCGGAGCGTGATGCAACAGCAATGCATTGCAGCGCTCGTAATGTAATTTGTTTTATTTCTTTCTTTCTTTACCTAACTCCGATCTGCTGTATGCCAGAGTTTACTACCCCCCACCCTGCCCCTCCCCCACCCCGCCCCACCACCCCACAGGACCGGTGGGGCCTCCAGGAGTGGCCACTACCACTGACTCCAGAAGTTGCCACTGTTCAGGACTGCCTTACCGTGATACAAAAAAAGGAGAGTACTCCAGCCTGCACGTGTGTTTGGCAGTGTCTAATTTTAGCGCGTCGCAGATCTTGTTTTCGTCTGTTAGATGTCTTCTGACAGCGATTAGTTTTTGGAAACCTCCATAATCCATAGTTTACTACCCCCCACCCTGCCCCTCCCCTTCCCCACGTCACCACCTGGCAGGTACTCTCACTATCGATCACGGCTGGCCGTGGGTAGCGGTCAAATGGGTTTGCAGAAATGTCAGCAAGTTTTATCGCAGAGTCTTGTCTTTGTCTGTCAACTTATCTGAAAGACCACTGACAGACACCGAAATAAGGGTCCTAGAGAAAGGAATGGGCTTTGTGCCCACCCCCAGAACTGACAGATTAACGACTGTGAAATTCAAGCATTTTTCAGAAAGATTCGCCTGAAGGCTTTCTTTCATGATACCTTACCTGACGAAAACTAAGATTCAAGACTTAGGAACCCCTCGACCTTCACCCCCAACAATGGGATGGTACCCCCGGAAGTACTGACATTCGAGAAAACGGTCCTCAAAGAGCTAGACGGGATCCCAAACGCACAAACGTTTAATAACCTCTTGAAAACTGAGCAAGCAGCAGCGAGATCCCTAGCTGAGGACACTAGTATCATCATAAAAATGTCGGACAAAGGGGGAGCCACAGTTATCCAATCCACCGATAACTATGACCAGGAGTGTAGGCGTCAGTTGAACAACACCAGATACTACACACCAATTCAGACTGACCCCACACCCAGACTCAAAACTGAGATCACTAGTATGGTAACTGAAGCTGACGCTAATGGATGGATATCCAAAAAGGAGGCAGAATTTCTGATCACCTCAGATCCCAAAACACTCTATTTCTACACACTGCCCAAAATACACAAAGGCACCTCCCCGGTGAGACCAATCGTGTCAGGAATAGGGTCCCTCCTGGAACCACTCTCCAGGTTCTGCAACCACTTTTTACAACCCATAGTGGCGGGGACGCCAGCTTACGTACAAGATACTACCGACATCTTATGCATTCTCGAGGGGATAACTGACACATCCAACGTCAACCTACTGGTCGCATTAGACGTAGAGCAACTATACACCAACATACCCCAGAGAGATACACTGGATGTGGTAGAAAATTGGTTAAGAAATGAGGAGGTGGATTCTCAAATGCCCATCTCATTCATCATGGGGTGCGCTACTATGGCACTCACAGAAAACCTTTTTGAGTACCAGAAACAGCTGTACCATCAATCCAGAGGCACATCAATGGGGAGCACATTTGCTCCAAGTGTGGCCTGCCTTTACATGGCCCATTTTGAGGAACACATCATTAGGGGCAACAACAATCCATACATCAATAACATCATACTGTGGAGGAGATTTATAGACGATATCCTGATCCTCTGGAAGGGCAACCACACCACATGTGAATCATTTTGTGAATGGGTAAACACCCAAAACCAACACCTCAGGTTCACCCACACAATTTCGGCAACTAGCATACCCTTAATTGACCTCAATATACAGCTGACAGATGGAGTCTTCACCACTACACTCTACCTCAAGCCTACTGATAGAAACAGCTTGCTACTCTATCAGAGCTATCACCCAAAGACACTCAGGGATAAAATTCCATTTGGTCAATTTTTTGCGTCTCAGACGCAATTGCAGCTCCACGAATGAATACAAGATAGAGGCCAAAGTCCTAGAGGAAAACCTCAACACTAGAGGTTACCCTATCAAACTGATCAGGGACTCATCGAAAAGGGCGCTTAACAACCCCAGGGAAACACTCCTGCAGAAAAGACAACGGGAGGAGACTGAATCACTAACGTGTGTGACCTCATTCACCCCTAACTCCACACGCATCAAAGGGATCATTAAAAAACACTGGTGTATCCTCAACACAGGTTCACTAGATCTCCCGGTGTCCAGATTTGCTTTCAGACTAACACAAAACCTAAAGGATGTAATCATACACACTAGACCAAAAATCCAACAAAGCAACCCACAGAGAACCCTCTGGGATCTCCCCGCCGTCAAAGGACACTACCCGTGCGGGGGTTGCTATGTTTGCAATCAGACCCGAGTGGCTAAAACCATCACCCTAGCCGACTCCTTCACTTGGACATTGAATAAGCATACTAATTGCAATACCTCCAGGTGCATTTATCTGATCACATGCCCCTGTGGCGACTTGTACATAGGGATGACGATGAGACCAGTTAAGACCAGAATCACCGAGCACAAAAGTAATATCAGGTGCCACAGATTGACTACTAAGATGTACACTCACTACCATGAGAAAGGCCACAACCCAGAATCACTTGAATGGCAAGTATGAGAACACCTTCCTGGTGGCACACAAAACACACTTTTCAGAACTGAACAGCGCTGGATACATCGATTGGCAACATCCACCAAGGGGCTCAATGATGACATACCGTGGGCATCACTGAACAAAAGATGAGCCCAGGTTGCACGTGCATATAAACCAGCTGTTTCGTATTAGTATACATCCCTAAGGCACAGATAGTGGGAACCCTGTAGCATAAACCAGTAACTGATAGACCGCTATCACCAATGGATAGATGCCCCATAGCCTAATGATCAGACAGCGACCTTGTATCCCAATCTCGATACAACAGTGAGGTCTGTGGAGCAGGTCCATTCCACCAGCTCAACTTAACACTGGGCGCACATGCGGACATCTAGACCACAAAAACCGCCGCCAGAGATGCCCATACATACACTATGCCCCCATAAGGAAAGGATGCAGATTTTTATAATTGGAATATAGTACAAAACGGCCCCACCTGAAACAGGACATACACCGGAAAAAGCGGGTCGAGGTTTCCACTATCACAAATTAGGTAGAACACCAGTAGTAATTAATCTTGCATACCACTTTGGAATATCTTCTGGAGATGTGCAAGCCCATCAACTTCACAGAGCCATAAACTCCAGCTTAACCCCTTCGATGCTCATGACGAGCTCAGCTCGTCATGGCATATACCTCTAGGGTGCTCATGACGAGCTGAGCTCGTCATGACCACACCCATTAACATTAGGGCCCAGCACAGGAGTGGAATGAGTTCAGCATCCACAAGGTTAATTTTCAATAAACAACACCCTCCAAGCTGGCCGACAGAGCAAGCCATGGCCACAGCTAGCAGAGGTTACACACGTCTCCCCGGAAGTCCATGGTCGTAACCACACCCCTGACCACTTGCGCGCACCTGGATCCTACATATCGCCCTCCAAACATGCCGGTGATACCGGTGATCCTGGGACGGGCGGCGAGGGTAGGTTCTCATCGTGGACTCCATCGGGGACAAGTAAGTTGTACCAAGGGATACCTTTTGGGAACATGTGGGGTCACTGGCACCTCTGCCTTGCGGGGAGCCGCTGCAGCCCGGAAACGGCCAGAGACAACCTGCCGGCACATCTCGATGCGCAGCGGGCCCGCCCTCCGGCTCGGTGTCAAGATTGCAGCAGGTTCCTTCGCCCGCGGCGCAGGGGAAAGTAACTTCCGATACGGACTCATACTTTTGTTAGGTGAGCTCGGACACCACGACTGCACCCTAACCTGCCCATTTCTCTATTTCTGCACCGAGCAGGGCTCCTACTATTGAGGCGCCCCTACGACCTGCCCGCCCATGTTGAGGCACCTCGTACCAACTAGGGAGGTGAGTCAGGGCATATTAAATACCACTTTGACAATAAAAGCACCAGCATTAGTTCTTTGCGAATAATGACCAAATCGAGCTACCGCTTTTTTAGATTAAGTATGCATTGACACCACTGAGTGAAACTTGCATGAACTAAGTATGAGTGAGAGAGATTTTTCAGTTTTTAATGTTTTTAAGTTTCAATGATTTTATGATTATTGCACTGTAACATCAATGCTAAATAGGAGGTCTGGACCGCAGGGAATGCCAATGTGTACATTTTGGAGTCAACCTTGAAATACACCGATTTACACTGTCTTGATCTCCTCTTTTTCCATATTGTTTATCTCCCTAGGTCCTTTTCAATGACTACACAAGCTTTGATATGTAGTCGGTTCTGAATGTTATGTTATGTTATGTTATGTTAGTAACTTTTATTCAGCGCACAGCTGCCCCAGCGAAGGGGCGTCCTGGCGCCTGATCCAGTACCACAACACAACAAATCACCGCTGAAAAGAAACACGATCAATCAACAGAGGTGAACAAATAGGTTTTAATCGCGCGTCTGAAAAGAGTCAGGCTATTAAGGGCACAGATGTGGACAGGAAGGGAGTTCCATAATCCAGCCGCCATGACTCGAAATGAACGGCCACCCATCCTACTCAGTCTGAATCTAGGCGCACTCACTAGATGAAGAGATTCCGACCTGAGAGACCGCCTGGGAACATACGGGGAGACAAGACCCACCAAGGCAGGAGGTGACGAAAATTTCAAGATCTTGAATGTCAGACAGAGTGCCTTGAATTTAATTCTCTGTCTGACCGGCAGCCAATGAAGGGAGGTTAAAACTGCAGATACAGAGCACCGTCTCGGGAGGCCCACAATGGCCCGCGCAGCGGCATTCTGCACCCTCTGCAGTCTGGTGGCCTCGGCCTGGTTGACACCAAGCAACAGAGCACTCCCATAGTCCAGCCGAGAGAGAATCGCGGCTTGGACCACCAGTTGCCGAGTTGGGGGGTTGAAGAATTTGAGGACTGGTCTCAGTCCTCGCAGAATACCATAGCAGGTAGCTGCAATCTTCTTAGTATGGCTGGTAAAAGAGAGATTGGAATCCAGCCAGACCCCCAAGTTCTTTACTTCGGCCGCTGGGATGGGAGTCATCCCCAATTCAATAGGCCACCATTGATCACCCCACAGTTCCGCTTGCTTTCCTAAGATCAGGACTTCGGTTTTCTTAGCGTTTAACTGCAAGCAGTTAGTACGCATCCAATTCGCCACGGCTAAAAGCCCTGCGCGAAACCTGGGGGCAGTCACCTCAGGGTCCCCACTGAGTGTCACCGCCAGCTGCGTGTCGTCGGCATACGATGTCATAGTTAAGCCAGTTTGTCTGACGACAGCAGCCAGCGGTTTCACATACAGGTTAAACAAAGTGGGGCTAAGCGCAGAGCCCTGAGGTACTCCTAGTCCCAAAGAGTGGAAAGAGGACTGACCAGGTGGAATGGCCACTTTAAAAAACCGGTCCGAAAGGAAGGAGCGGAACCATTGAAGAGCTTTCCCCTCAAGACCCACTTCCTCCAGCCTCCGCAGCAGAATGTCATGAGACACCGTGTCGAATGCGGCGCTCAGGTCTAACAAAAGGAGCGCCGCTGTCTGCCCCGCATCCAGCACCGAACGCAGATGTTCGCTCATAAAGAGCAGCGCAGTTTCGGTGCTGTGTTGTGCGCGAAAACCATTCTGACTCTCGTCAAGAATATTATTGCGAGAGAGATGGGCAGACAAGATGGAATTTACGTGTGCCTCAGTGACCTTGGCGGTCCAGGGCAGGAGGGAGATGGGGCGGTAGTTCTCAGGTAACAGAGGGTCAAGACTAGGCTTCTTCAAAATGGGGCTGACCACTGCTTGCTTCCAGGAGGCAGGAACCACGCCCTCAGCTAGTGAGAGGTTGATCAACTCCAAAATCGGCTCACGGCATAGAGGCGGGAGAAGGGTAATAAACTCTGGCTTCAAAGGGTCTAGAGGAGAGCCAGATTTGATTTTGAGGCTCAGAGTATCAAACGCCTCAGCCGATAAAGCAGGTAAGGAGGACAGAGGTTCGCAATCCGAAACTCTTACAGCCCTGGGCTCGTCATCTTGCACAGATGGCAAAAACCCTCGGTAGATTACCCGCACCTTCTCCACGAAAAAGGATGCCAAGCTTTCACAGTGGGAGTCCGTGCAGATTGCTAGCGAGGTGGCCCGTTTACCCATCAGATCTTTAAGCACCTTGAATATTAATTTAGATGGGTTGGGGCTGTTTGAAAACTCAGAGGCATAATATGCCGCCCGGGCGTGACAGATAGCTCTGTGATAGATCTTAAGCTGGGTGAAATACAGTGATTTTAATGTGGGCTCGAAGGATTTCCTCCACGCCCTCTCAGCTTGCCGGCAAGTTCTCTTGAGCTCGGCAAGGGTCTCATTATACCATGGGCTGCGAGTTTTAGCATGACATTTCGACCAGCGCATTGGTATAAGAGAATCAAGAGCAGTATGGACCCAGTTACAGAACTGTTCGTATCCCTGTTCCACATTCGACAGGATGCCCAAGGGCTGAGCCTCCAAGATTTTAACGAATTCCTCCATTTTAAGCTTACGCCAGTTTCTTTTCAGGGTCAGCCTGTCTACAGGTTTAAATTGTTGGTCATCCAGGGGACATGACACTTTAACCAACAGATGATCAGTCCAGCCCACCACCATCGGGTCAGATACCCTAGCCCGAACCAAGGTGGTAAAGAACGGGTCAAGGATATGACCTCCTATATGTGTGGGGGCGGTTACTAGTTGGTTCAGTTGCATGGCTTCAAGGTCCACTATCAAGGAGCTAATAGGTAAAGAAGACGTCTGATCAAGATGTATATTCAGATCGCCAATGATGTTAAAGTTAGCATATTTAAAAGCTGACGAGTTAACCAAGTCAACGAGAGCGGCCTTGAAGACCGTGTCATTCCCTGGCGGGCGATAAATAAGCAGGCCACTAAAAGTGAACTGATGACTGACAGTGACCTTAAAAGAGGCGCTCTCGCACATCGGCAGATCAAGAGCTTTCCAATCCGCCGGGAAGCAAGATTTTATCGCCATGGCTATACCTCCTCCTCTAGAAGTACGGTTCAAAGTAAACACCGTATAGGTGGAAGGAAAAGCCAGGACTTAATTAGAAGCACCATTTAGTGTAGATACCAAACACCACTTTTTCACATATTTTACACATATAGGTCCTGAAGAATTGCCACGGTACTTATTGAACCAACAGGGCAAGAAACATGTCGACCCATAGAGTAGAGCATAATATCAAATGAATATCCCTCATCAGGGCTTTGCCACTCTATTAGATATTATTTTAGTAAGGTGGATTACCAGCCAGAATAAAGCTTATCTACTTGGAATATCCAACCTTTTTTTTATCATAATACGCACTCACTGCACCACACCATATCTACACACCCATGGGCCACACACCCCCACTTCATCATACGGCAAAGGAACAAAAGATCTCCGACAAAGAGCCCCTTCGCGGGTGCCGATTGAGCATTGCACGCCGGCCCAACGAGGAGCAGGTCCATTTGATGAAGCATGACACCTAGCTTGCTGGGTGTGTGAGGACCCTAGTACCGCAAAAGCGGGATCCCCCCATCCCACTACCTCCTTTTTTCCTGTCCCATCTCACTACCACAAAACAGCTGGCAGGTGACATTCAACCCAGAGGAACAGCTCCAATCTCTTTTCTTCAGCGTGACTCAGGTGGGCACGGAGCCTGGACCTCTTTAATAAGCCCCCCTTCTATCCCCCTATTTTGTTAAGTTTGTCTGTCTGAAGCCTTCTGACAATGATGAGTTTTGGATGCCGAGGTGGTAGCCTTCTAGCATTGGTAAGTTTTGGATGCCGAGTCGGTAGCCTCACTGCTCCACATTTATTTGAGCTTTTTAGTCGCTGACCATCGGTCAGAGCCCTCCTGCCTGCATCGTAATCACTGATTCGGATTCCCGTCCGACCAAGCCATTTCGATGGGCTCAGTCGGAAGGGAATCCAAATCAGTCTTCCGAATGGCTTACGACAGGCTTGGAAAGCCCGCCCACCATTTGGAAGGCCCCAACAGGGCTCGGTCACATCCTAATTCCTGGACTGGAACTGACGACTGGAGGTTGTTCGGTTCCAGAACGATGCCGGAAGGACTCGGGTCCTTCTGGCATCGTAATCAGCCCCTCTATGTCTAGACTCTACCAGTGCAAAGCTCTTCTCTATGCCTTGACTCTACCAGTGCAAAGCTCTTCTCTATACCTAGACTCTACCAGTGCCAAGCCCTTCTCTATGCCTAGACTTTACCAGTGCCAAGCTCCTCTTTATGCCAACACTCTACAAGTGCAAAGGTCATCTTTATGCCAAACTCTATCAGTGCAAAGCTCTTCTCTATGCCTAGACTCTACCAGTGCCAAGCTCTTCTCTATGCCTAGACTCTACCAGTGCAAAGCTTTTCTTTAGGAATACACTATACCAGTGCAAAGATCTTCTCAAAGCGTTTCTTTATGCTTAGACTCTACCATTGCAAAGTTTTTTTTTGTGAAAACGCGTTACCAGTGCCACGCTTTTCTTTATGCCTAGACTCTACCAGAGCAAAGCTCTTCTTTATGCCAACACCCTACAAATGCCACACTTTTTATGCCTAAATACTACCAGTGCAAAGCTCTTCTTTATGCCTAGACTCTACCAGTTTAAAGCTGTTCTTTATGCCAAGACTCTACCAGTGAAAAGTTCTTCTTTATGCCTAGATTCTACCAGTGTAATCGCCTTGAGACCATAATAGGTGAGTAGTTGCGCTTCACAAGAAAACTGATTGATTGATTGATTGATTAAGTGAAGGCTCCTCTTTATGCCTGGAGTCTGCCAGTGTAAATCTCTTCTTTATGACAAGACTCTACCAGTCAAAGCTCTTTTTTATGCCAAGACTCTACCAGTGCCAATCTTTTCTTTATGCCAAGACTCTACTGGTGCAAAGCCCTTCTTTATGCCAAGACTCTACCAGTGCTAAGCTTTTCTTTCTGCCAAGACTCAACCGGTGAGAGTTCTTCTCTATGCCAAGACTCTGTCAGTGCAAAGCTCGTCTTTAGGCTTAGACTCTACCAGTGCCCATGTCTTCTTTATGACAACACGTTACCAGTGCCAAGCTCCTCTTTATGCCAATACTCAACCAGTGCCCAGCTCTTTTTTTGCCAGCACTCTACCAGTGCAAAGCTCTTCCTTATGCTGAAACTCAACCAGTGCAAAGCCCTTCCTTATGCCAATACTCTACCAGTACATCGCTCTTCTTTATGCCTAGACTCCACCAGTACCAATCGTTTCTTGTAGCCAACAATCTACCAATACAAAGCTCTTCTTTATGTCAATACTTTACCAGATTGAATCACCATACAAGATCACATACCAATGTTGAGTGGGATGCCGATACTGTGTTTTGGATGATGACTTTATTGTCTTGCCACTCTGAGGCAGTGGTCTTGTCCATTGATATATGAAAGGGGCTTGAACCCTTGCGGTGGGACTATTTGAGAGCAGTCATTAATAGGATGTAATTGGTCGAAGGATGGAACAAATGGGTCACCCTGCTGTTCACGTTTGCTCAAGCAAGAGTCCGCACAAGTCAGTGCATATTGAATCCATTTACAATTTATCAAGGAACTATGCAGGGCTGCTCGCTCTCGCTTATGCTCTTTGCGGTAGTAGTTGAACCCTTTTCCATAGAAATGGAAGGCAACATAGGGGAATCCAGCAGTTCAACAGAGAGCATGTAGTCTTGCTATATGGAGACAATATACTTTTATACCAGATGTGTGGCATATAAAAAGGTTTAACCCTGTCTATTTTTTATCTATTTTTATTTTATGGAGTTTTATATAGCGAGAACTTGACCCAAAGGTATCGGGTATCAGAGCGCCTTACATAGCACCAGTTGCATTACATGAGGACACATTCATTTTTGTTAGGCACGGGGAGATTAAGGGATTTGGCCAGAATCACAGGATGTTCAGGTTCGTTGCCGAGACTCGAATCTAGTTCCCCAGTTTTGACCACCCTAGCCGTTAGGCCAACTCCTCTATCACAATAATTGGTAAGACGCACCCAACATTCGTATAGCAAGTATGCCCAAACATGCCAGAAAAACGTCAAAGTGAAAATTGTGGAAACATAGTCCAGATTACGGCTCCTTTCCACTTGTTAGCCAACATTATCATGCCACAAAAGGCAGTCCAGCTCAGGTATAGTAATACAGGACAATAAGCAGCCCAGAATATCATGCAAACCATCTAGAAAAATGTAATCCTTAGAGATGGCTAGTCAAAGTGGGAAAAGTACGAAGGGCCCTCAGAGACTCATCAGTATGTACTACTGTCCAACCACCGTAAGTCTTCACATTTTGGCACAGAAGTTAAATCAGTTACCTAGATGAGCAGCTTTAAATACCCAACGTCTTACGTGTACAAATCCTAACACCTGAAAGTGAAGCCAAGTCGAGCGCTATATTAAAACTGTTGGCCATCTTGTAGCAGCAAAAATGTGCTACTAACATAATTTACGCGGGCTTTCTCTTATAATAACTTTGACTATAGAGTCCACAATACGTAACATTAGTGTATCTGTACTCTAGTTGCTGAATGCATCTCTCAATCAAATAGGGATACTTATAAATTTACAGCTCTATCAGCCCATCATGACGGCCATATTGGAGCAGGTTCTTGTAGTCAAAAAGAGGGACAATCAGGGAAATTAAGTCAAACTGCTAATCATCATCGACCCCCTTAGTGGCTGTCAATATTACCCTGATTCAAAAGCCCTCTCTCTTCTTCTAATCATCCTCAAAGTTTATACACATAAAGATGTCCCTACACCGGGTCATAACATGTAGCTCCTAGCCAGAATAAGCTACTCATAAAACACGGACTCACTTGAATAAAAACGGTGGCCATATTTGAATGAACTATTGAGGTCACTACACAATATCAGAAATAAGAAGCCGGCTATAGTATCAACAGAACACTCTTTTATAATGATAAAAGTATGAGGTGCACCTCGCCCTTCCATTCATATCCTAAGGAATGACAGCTATCACCTAGAGATACTTTTTCCAAAATTAAGCGAAACCTCTAGTCCCGAAATCATAATCCACAGTCCACGTTCCAAAGTGTCTGCTCATAATCACAACTTGTTCCTTACTTTCCGGAACCAATACTGTTGCATACCAGTTCAGCTGGAACTATATTCAAAATACCTGGCCAATAAGACTCAATACACTTGCTACTTCCGTAAATTATACGTTTTTTTGCCTCATCATAAAAGTCACAAACTACATGATGTACACAAGTAAAAAAAAAAGAATAAATAAGACATGATAAAGTCTAGTAAGGATGCTTCAAACATTTGTGTGGAAAAGACAATTATAACATACAAGTGCCCCACACTTTCTCTACTCCTAGAGAGATTTGCAATGATATCCATGTCCTGCAACAACAGAAGATGAAATAACGTTTCAGGAAATGGTAAAACTCATGTTCTTAAATGCAGCCAAATTCCACTGTTCTAAGTCGTGCTATCCATTTAGCCTCACATTATCTCAATGTGAGTTCTCTATTCCCGCCACGAGCATCCGCTATCACAATATTGATTCCATGGAGTTTGAAAGGGCAATCTGTGTCTTTATTGCGGCTAGCCCTTACATGTTCCGCATCCTGAGTCTAAGCTCCCTAGTTGTGCTACCTATATAAAGCCTATTACCAGCGCAAACAATAGCATAGACAATATAAATGGTGCTGCAGTTGAAAAAAGTTTTGCTCTTATACGTCCAACCTGTGTTGTAAATAAAGTTCATGGTTTTGTTCATGCCGCAACAACTCATGTTACAGGTGTAAAAAAAAACTCACATTGCTGTGGTAACTAATTGCTAGTACTCTCATTCTACACTCTTGTGCAAATAGCTCAGACTGACAGTGTCCCTAATAGTGTGTCCTCTTCTGTAGGTGATCAGAAGTTTACTCATTAGGGCAGTTTCCAAACCAGGCACACTAGCTAGTAGTCCCCAATGCCTCTTGAGTATTCGCCAGATCTGATGGCGAAATAATTTATAAGTAGTGATGAAAGCTAAGTAAACATCTTTCTTATTTTGCCTTTGTTTTTTTCTGAAGAAGGTCCTCGCTTTTGAGATTGTCATCTCCCTTTGTGTATCTTTGAGGTACCTAATGTTATATCCCCGCCTCGCTGATCCATCTTATTTGCCATACGCAAGATCCCTGAGTACATTACTCCTCTTTACTACAGTTTGTCTTGATCCGTAACATCTCACCAAAAGGAATGGACTTAATGGTTCTTAATGGATATGCACTGCTCACCAACAGGGAGCTGTAACATGCTGTGGGTTTACGATACAATGTGCTGAGAATTCTGTTATTGGAAATCTAAAAGGTAACATCCAAGAAATCTATCTACACTTCATCGTGAGTTTCACATTCCAATGGTTGCTGTTAAGAAAAACAAATTAGTTTTCCATTTCTGACAAAAAGCTCGTCCTTATCACTATGACATCACCAATATACCACCTCCAAAAATTAATATACTTAGTCCACTGCGCTTCGTCAGAGGACCAGGCATGCCCCTCCTCAAACCAGCACATAAATAGGTTGGCATAATAAGGGGCAAACCTGGAACCCATTGCCATAACTTGTAGTTGTTGGTACCACTGCCCATCATATATATATGGAAGTTGTTGGTCAAGATTAGTTCTGACATTTCGAGAAGCATTTGGGAGAAAGTGCTCATAAAAATTGGCATGTCTGGTCGATAAAAAATTATCCAAAGCTCTCAAACCAAGTTCATTTTTAATACACATGTACAGGCTCTCCACGCCTAGAGTTACAAACATCATACTGTCCTGATCTCACACCACATCCCCAAACTTACTAAGGATGTCTGTGGTGTCTCGTACAAAAGAGGGTAAATTAACAACATAAAGTTTGAGAAAAATATTAACAAATTCCAAAATATGCTCTGTAGGCGAGCCAATGCCTGCAATAATAGGGTGGCCGGGTGGAATGGCCACCTCCTTATGCATTTTAGGGAGCATATAGGCATGGGTATCTCAGGGATTTAAACTCAAAATCTATTAACAAGCAAATTTCGTGCCAGTGAGCCAATTTATTGTTAACAGTGGCCACAATTGTAATAATGGGATTATGATCATGGGCTCTGTAACCGTCTATGTTGTTCTTTTTCCACACGACCTCTCAATGATATTGGGAGCAATTCATGACAAAAAGTTGCCCCCCTTGTCAGCTTCAGGTATGATTATTGAATTATTAGATCGCTGATTTTGTAATGCTATGTACTAGTTCTTTGTCAAAGGTTTTGACCTGGTGTTTGAGAAACCTGATTTCCCGCCAGCTTAACTCTGGTACAGGGAGAAATACTAAGTCATTCATTAATTCATTCATTCAGAACTGCCCTGAAGAATTATTCAATGTGTGCCAACGTCTATGATTCAGACAGTCATGTGAGAGACTGAAGGATCCGATGCAGAGTGATACAGCTCATTTATTGATACAGCTCATTTAGAATGTATTAATTTATAGTTGTATATACTCTATTCATGCAACGTAGCAAAGAATACCGCAAGATGAAACTATATTTCTTACCCACAAATCCTTGCTTCTTGTGTCTTGGGTTTATGTTCAGCCTTAGTTGTGAAGCTGAGACATGTTATTAAAACTGAGACACTGTTAGATACTTTGAAAAATGAAGAAACTTGATATACTTTGGTATGTTGTATAAATCATTCATTGTCAATGTTTATATTATAGACCCTGCAAAGAAGCTTGGGATATAAATAAATAAGGGGCAAACATACAGTAGCTCAGCAAGTAAAGTCTGAATGCTGAAAAAAGAGAGAACGAGTAGTAAAAACAACTGAAAATTAGGCACTAGTACATTAATTCAATGAATGTTCATAAGTTACACCTGTTCAATTAAGTCACACATGTTTTAGAGTTTAAGTTAATAGGTGTTTAAGTGAGTGAAATTCACAACAAAGCTGACTTTGGCCGGTTTTCCATTCTCTCTGTGAGAACATACTCTATACTTTGGATAGTTTATGCATGCGTCGAGAAAATTCTGATATATCTTTTGATTTCACTTTTTCAATTTCGATTTGCATCATCTAATGTATCCTTTATTTCCTGTGCAATATATGGCAACTGGAGCGCTTTCACAGACATTCAGGACTTGCCCCGTGATCATAGGTAAAATCCGGGTGGGCTAAAAGTCTGGAAATGCATTTACCATGAGCTTATTGATGATGGTGTATTTGCACAAGTAAATGGGAAAAGGCATGCAGGAACAGAAAATTTACATATGCAAATGCATCTGTTGTATTAACACATATTTAGCAGGACACCCTAAACAGTGGCCTGAGTGGGCATTAAACACATATTTATAGGATCCCCCAGTGACTTCACATATCAGTGGGAGCACCGAATGCCACAACTAAAGTCTAAAATAGCGATTCCTAATCACAAAGCCTGTCCCTCTTCTTGTAGGAACATTCACTGGAGAATATCGACTATCACTATAGCATTAATATAAGCGTATACAGGAAACCGCAGATTAACTATTACTAACTACACACCTACTTACCTAGTCGATATACACATCATCAAGGTACCTTTTTGATATACCCATCTATATACACTTAGCATCGTGGTACTGGATATCCTACAGTCGTTATCCTAACTGTACACTGGTGCTTCTTTTTGTCAACAGGAGAACCTCTCTCTCCACATTCAGCTCCAAGGCACCATTTACTCTGCTGGCATGAATGCTTTGTGTAGATACCCTGTCCTCATTTCAACGCTATAATTTCCGCTATAATTTACGGCTTAGCATCATACCTCAAAGAAACACAGATCCTATTATTCCAGGACTGGATATCCCCAGTTTACCTCTCTACACGCAGCTTTGAAGATACAGAAATAATGTCCATGTATCTATTCCTAGGATGTGCTCAGGGCTGGCTTTAGGGCAGTGCGACTGGTGCGGCTGCACTGGGCGCTGACCTGTGGGGGGGAGCACTGTGACCTCAGGGGTGCGCTGTGCTTAGCAATATCTTATGATAGGAGAGATATGGGGCACTTTTGCAGGTGGTAATGAGAGAATCCGAGGAGGGGGTCATGGGTCGTGGGGGCACCAAAAGTGATTGTCGCACAGGGCACCACCAGTGCTAACGCTGGCCCTGGCTGTGCTTTTAAGTTAAGTGTGGCAACGGCCCGAGCAGGGACTATAGGAAGTCAGGCAAGGCAGGTCCACTCTCTGGAGCTTATTTACAAGCCCATTGTGCCACCCATACGTCACTTTTACCATGTTAAAAATGACGCAAAAGTGGTGCAAGAGGCTTGTAAATGAGCCCTTTTGTTTCTTATGATCTTGGACTGTCATCCTTCATACATCAGCGGTGTACTATGTGGTTGGAACAGTGTACTGACCTCCTCTAGGAGAGCCTGCTCTCTGTTTTGAGCCATGACTGGATTCTGGCCCATGTCCGACATGTACTGTCTTGTTTTCAGGACTTACTTTCCACACAACATAGCAGGGTTCCACTGCATTTGAACACTCACATCTATACACGTTGCTGAATAGTACCCTTGATTGTTCAACACTTTGTTTTTTTCTGAAATTATTTTTGTGATGAAAGTTATTTTTTCACCATTATTTAAAGTTCCTCCATCGATAAACAGTAAGAAGGCAAGCATCTGAACTCTATGTTCATCCATTTAGGAGCCCGGGAAATATATAGTACATTGTGTTTAAAACCAGTTATTGTCAATTTCCTGAAGAGGCAGCTCTTCAAACGTTGGAAGCAAATTTTCACCAGGCAACTACTTTTAAATATAACACATTTCATGGGATTTGTACTGAACTTCTGCAAAGGAACAGATCTCGTGAGACTCAAAGTTCTGACGATGTTCTGAACATAACTAGAGAGTCTGAATTTCCTTCCTTCTCATAGGTCTGATGAAGAGGAGCTGGAAGGTGTGTACTTGGTGCTCCAATTACCTCTTTATGAACATACATCAAGAAAAATGCTACCTCTAATTTCCATGCTCCAGAGCATTGTGATGGGTTGAATTAGGGATATCGTTAGTATATTTAGAATAGCTATTTCGATATGCAGACTTCCTGACTTTCTGTCCAGCAGAAGACTGTTCAATCGGTGTTACTCTTCCCTCCTCGCTATTTTTTTTGTAGGCATTTTTATTATGTGTTATTCCAGCACAGTACAGATGTATGCATACTATTTATTAATACATAGCCCAGTAAAACGAATCCAGGATAGACATTCGATGTGCATCGTGTGACATTAGGATTAACACACTCTTCCCTCCTCACTAATACTTAAAATACTGTTCCTTCGCCCCTTGCACCAATTGGTTTTTGGCATGGAGTAACTTCATTCTCTATAATCATATTACCCTTTCATTGCCCGAAAATAACTTTAAAAAGCCCAGCAGCATGATATAGGGGAAGGGAATTAGGCCCTGTAATAAGATGGCTTGGTGAAGTGGTGGTGTAAATCGAAGTAGTAGAGTAGCAAGGGCACTGGAACGTTATTAATTACTATAATATTATATATATAAGCAGGTTGGCTTTGTATGATCAATATATATATATACAGTGCTATTTTAGCATGATACGATCAAACTAAATCCTTGTATTTCTTGCACTAATTATATTTTTGCACTAATGAATATTGAAACGATAACGTAAGTCTTTCTACTATTACCATTGAGACTATGATCACGTGAAGCACTGCAAAAAATGAGCACTGTTACTTTAAAAAGCTTACCACACTACAAACAGTTGTCGAGTGAACAAGCGGCGAGAGGCTGCGAAATGCGTCTTTGACTTGGGAATAAAAAATTCAGCACTTTAATATGGGTCCTTGTCCTGCTTGATGTGCGCAGCGCGTGAGTGACTATGCAGCGTTACTTTTCGTGATATATATATATATATATTGCGCTCCAATTCTTGCCAGATATCGAAGAACTACCCACACTCACGGGGTTGCCATTTTTTGAAAAGGTTGCTTTTATTACAGACAGATATATATATATACTCCATGTTTGCTTCGGTAAGCCCACCACCTCCAGATCAAAGGGTGTGTCGGCGTTACGGACCTCCGAAACTCATTCCAAAATATGCAACACTCTTCCAATGAAGGAAAGTCGACGCTGTGTCGTTTTGCCACAGTTACTTATGTGACTTCCTGCATGGATGTGTGAGTGGGTGATTCACTAGGTGTATGGGTTCATGAGTGCATCTCTGAGGGTTTGTATGGGTGGGTTAGTGTGTGTATGGCTGTGGTATTGAGTGAATGGATGTCTCAATTGTACATGTATACGTAACTACGTATGTGAAAGGCAGTATATGTGAGTGTTGGAATATATAAGTGACTATATGTGAGAGTGAATGATTGTGAGAGTGGCTGCATGGATGAGTGTGCGCTTGTGTCAGTGATTGTATAAGAGAGTAAGTATGTGTTGATATCTGTATGAATAGTGTGTATAACTGTATAATGAGTACATGACAATGTGATTGATTCTTTGGGTGACTGACTAGGTGTGTGAGTAACTCTATGGGTGAGTGGCGGTGTGTGAGTATCTGTATATGTGCATGAGTGCATATATCAGTGGCTGTATTGATCAGTGACTGCGTGTATGACTGACTGTATGGGGTGAGTGGATGTGTGTGAAGACCTATGAATCAGTGAGTGGGTATGTACTAACTGGTATTGGTGTGTCTATGGTTTCGAAAATGGTAGTCTGTATTTTAGAGTGGGTGTATCAAAGTTATTAGGGTGTGAGGAGGTGCATCAGATTATCACGTGGATGATGTCATCAGTGATGTCATTTGAGGTGTCATCAGTGATGTCATCAGTGATGTCACTGACCATGTCATGAATGATGTAATATGTGACATCATCAGCAGTGCATTGTGGGGGCGTGAGTTATACTTAGCTCAACTAACTATAAGGGCCAAATCTCTCTGGTTTAGTACGAGTGAAATATCCAACTAACTATAACGTCCCTGAAACCTATGGTTTTTTCAGTGAATTTCAAAGGTTTTTTAAATGATGATTTCTGACTATAACATCTCTGAAACCTATGGTTTTTCAGTGAATTTCTAAGGTTTTTAAAATGCTAATTTCTAACTATGCCTACAGAGGTAGGACATGTGAAGAAAGAGGAAGAAAGGTGCCGAAAGAAGCAAGAGAAATGCAGAAAGAGGCAACAGAAGTCCAGAAAGACAAAGAAAAGTACAGAAAGAAGTAAGAAATATACAGAAAGAACCAACAGAGGTGCAGAAAGAGGCCTTGTTTCAAACTCATCCTGTGCCCCCAACATTTTACTGCCTGGTACTGGTGGTAACTGACTCTGACTAACCAGGCCCAGAGCCAGTGCTATGCTGAAAGACACTTAGAATACAGTGAAAGCACCTACATACACTTGGGCACACTATGGGTTGAGACAGAGGTACAGAAAGAGGCAAGAGAGGTACAGAAACAGGAAGGGAAGATACAGAAACAGAGAACAGGGATGCAGAAAGAGGCAAGAGAGGTGCAGAAAGAGAAAAGAGGGGTGCTGAAAAAAGCAACAGAGGTGCTGAAAGAAGCAACAGAGGTGCAGAAAGAGGCAAGAGGGGTGCAGAAAGAAGGAAGAGAAGTGCAGAAAGAAGCAACAGAGGTGCTGAAAGAGGCACAAAGAGTGCAGAAAGAGGCAAGAGAAGTGCAGAAAGAACCAAGGGAAGTGCATAAAGAAGCAAAAGAGGTGCAGACGGAGGCACAGGGGGTGCAGAAAGAGGCAAAAGAAGAGCAGAAAGAAGCAACAGAGGTATAGAACGAGGCAAGAGTGGTGCAGAAAGAAGGAAGAGAGGTGTAGAAAGAGGCAAGAGAGTTGGACAAATGGGGAAGGGGGTGCCGAAATTGGGAACAGTGGTGCAGAAAGAAGCAAGTGAGGTGCCGAAAGAGGCAAGAGAGGTGCAGAAAGAGACAAGAGATCTGCAGAAAAAACCAACAGAGGTGCTGAAAGAGGCAATAGAGGTACAGAAGGAGGCACAAGTGGTGCAGAAAGAGGGAAGAGGAGTGCAGAAAGAAGCAACAGGTGCTTAAAGAGTCACGAGGGGTGCAGAAAAAAGAAAGAGAAGTGCAGAAAGAAGCAACATCCCTGAGGTACGGAAAGAGACAAGAGTGGCGCAGAAAGAGGGAAGAGAGGTCTAGAAAGAGGCAAGAGAGTTGCACAAATGGGAATGGGGTGCAGAAAGAGGCAGAAGGGGGGCAGAAAGAATTAACAGAGGTGGTGAAAGAGGCAAGAGAGGTGCATAAAGATGTAAGAGAGGTACAGAAACAAGCAAGATAAGTGCAGAAAGAGCTAAGAGAATTGCTGAAAGAAGCAACAGAGGTTTAAAAAGAAGCAAGAGAAGTGAAGAAAGAGGCAAGTGAGATGCAGAAAGAAGCAAGAGCAGTGCAGAAAGAACCAACAGAGGTGCAAAAAGAGGAAAGAGGGATGAAGAAAAAGGTAGAAGGGGTGCAGAAAGAGTCAAGAGAGGTACAGAAAGAGGCCAGAGGGGTGCAGAAAGAAGGAAGAGAGGTACAGAAAGAGGCAAGAGAATTGCAGAAAAAGCAACAGAGGTGTAGAAAAAAGCAAGAGAAGTGCAGAAAGAACCAACAGAGGTGCTGAAAGAGGCATGAAGGGGGCAGAAAGAGCAAGAGAAGTACAGAAAGAGGGAACAGAGGTACAGATAGAGGCACAAGATGTGTAGAAACAGGCAGGTGTACAGAAAAAGGCAAGAGAGGTGCAGAAAGAGAAAAGAGGGGTGCAGAAAGGGGCAAGAGATCTGCAGAAAAAAGCAAGAGAGGTGCTGAAAGACACAAGTGAGGTACAGAAAGAGGCAAGAGATCTGCAGCAAAAAGCAACAAAGGTGCTGAAAGAGGCATGTGAGGTACAGAAAGAGGTGAGAGAGGTACAGAAAGAGGCAATAGAAGTACAGAAAGAAGTAACACAGGTACAGAAAGAGGCAAAAAGTGTGCAGAAAGACATAAAGGGGATGAAGTCTACTTGTGTCCTGAGGTCCTTAGGACACAAGAGGACCTCATCACCCCACCAGCAGTGTGCAAGAGGTGCGTTTGCAGAGTGGTGTAAAAAGGGCCATGGCCTCCGACTACCTCTCCGCAAACCAGCTATATGGCGCTTACTGAAGGTACCTGGTGGGATAGTTATCCCCCAGGGACCCTCAGTATTCAAGGTGACTGAATTTCCCAACTTACAATGCACCAGGGGGCGCGTTTGCAGAATGGTGCAGGGAGGGGTCTCTGCCGAGATGCCAGCTTTTTTATTTTATTTTATTATTTTTACTATTTTTGGGGCCTGACCCCTTTTAAAAAAAAAACAACGGGAACAGGACCTCATTGCCCCCTCCATAGGTCAATTTCAGCCCCAGGGACCCCATCCCCCGAGGAATGGCCTCCTTTTTTAAATGTATTATTTGGTAAGGGCCCACATGGCCCCCCTTCCCTAGGCCACCATTGGCCCCAGGGACCCCATCCTCTGGGGCCAGCCGGCCAGTCGTTTTTTAAATTTATTTTTTATTTGCAGGAGGGGGGCTGTGTGGCCCCCTCCCAAGCCACTTTTGAGCCCAGTGACCCCATCCCCCAGGGCCTGGCCTCACTGTTGGGGACCGGGGGGGGGAGCCCCAAAGACCCCACGGTCCCGCCGGCTCCCCGCCTCCTGTGGGAGCCGGCATTGCTTTTGAGCAAGGGGAGCTGCTAAAATGCAGCTCCCCTTGCTCAAAAGCAATGCTGCTTTGCTTCATTGAAAGCAAAACAAAGCAGAGTTTGCTCTGACAGTGCGGGAGCCATGCTAGCAAACAGAAATGTTTCGGGGGTGGGCACCCCTGGACATTGCAGGAGCCGGCCCTGGGCGGTCCCCAGGGCCATCAAGGGATCCAGGAGGGGGCCACGTGGCACCCCTCCCAAGTGGTGGTGGTCCCCGGGGCTTGGAGGGGCCTGCAAGGCCCCCCGCAAATAGTTGAAGAAAGCCGCAGGGAGGTGGCGGTCCCGGGACTTGAGGGTCCATGAGTCTCCCTCACCCACATTTAAAAAAAAACACATTTAAGCCCCGGGGATGTGGCGGAACCCGGGGCAGCGAGGGTGCCACGTGCCCCTGCACATACTTAAATACAGCCCCGGGGAGGTGGCAGTCCCCGGGGCTTGAAGAGTCCGTGAGGCCCCCCACCCACATTTAAAAAACCAAATTTAAGCCCCCGCATATAATTAAAGAAAGCCCCGGGAGGTGGCAACTTAATTTGGCATTGCCCCTGGGACCTAGACCAACCGGGGGCTTATACAAAACAAAGCATGGGAGCCCGCGTTTTGTTTTTAAAAAACAAAAATGTGTCCGGATTTGCGCACCCAGCGTGAATTTTGCGGTTTAAAAAAATATATATGCTTTTGTGGCCCTGGGGGGGTCCTGTGGAACCCCCTGAGCAGGCATAGGGGGTCAGAGTGTTTCTACCCTGCCCCCTTTTCTTCTTTTTCCCCCCTTTTTCTTGTGACTCGGTTACCGAGTCAATAGATAATTGCCAACACTTCCTGGTTTGGAGTGTTGGCAGCCAGTCAGAGTGAAGCTCGTGCTTGGGGGGGTTTGCAACTCCTCCTCGGTGCTCAGCTATCAATATTCTTCTTTTTTTAATTTCACAGGACCTACTGAACAGATTTACACCATTTAAAAAAAAGGTTACTTTCTGAACCAAAGGCTACCCTTTTGCCAAATTTGGTGCAATCCCGTTCTGCAGTTCAGGCTATAACCTGTTTCAAAATTCCTAGGGAAATTAACATGGGAAAAACGTGTTTTTGGGACACCCCTTTTTTTCTCCACCCCTGCTTAACTAATAACCTCAAAACTTTCAAGACAGGAGCTGACCAAAGCGGGCCATTAGTTTTGAAAATGTCGCAAAGATTCGTCAGACGACGCCACAGATATTGGCAAAAGAATACATGATTTTTTAATAGAAACAAGGTCCTAACTATGACTACCTACTGTTGGCCGCCAGTAGGCAATATTACCTACTGGCGGTCGCCAGTAGGTAGTTATAGTTAGGTCCTAGTTTCCATAGGAAATCCACAACATTCTATCTGGAATAACTTTGGCGCTGGTAGATGAATCTTCGTGAATTTCGCCAAGAAAATGGTGTGCTCGGTTCCGCTCCTTCCCTGAAAGTTTGGGGGTGATTCGTCAAGTGGGGGCAGAGAAAAAGGGGGGTCACAAAACGTGTTTTACCCGTGCAATTTTCCATAGGGACCTTAAGCCAGGGCTACAGCCCGAACGGCTGAACAGAATTACACGAAATTTGGCAGAGAGGTAGAGTTCTGTTCGCAGATTGTGCTTTTTGTTAAATGGTGTAAATCCATTCAGTAGTTACTGAGAAAATTGCAAGTAAAATCATAGCGATATCTAGAGACGGAGTTTAACACGCGTACGGAAATCTGTTCAATTACGAGTGTGAGCTGCATGCTGATTGGCTGTGAACTGTCTGTCAACACTCGAAACCAGTAAGTGTTGGTGGCCCTCTAGGCTTGCTCAGGGGGTTGTATATCAATGATTAGGCTCTATTTTTTAAAGAAAAATCGCGGCGTACGCTTATGGAAATACGTACAGTTACAAGCAGGAGCTGGATTCTGATTGTCTGTCAATACTCCAAACTAGGAAATGTTGGCAGCCATCTTGTTTGTCGGGAGAGCAGAGTCACAAGAAAACAGTAAAACAAAGTTGAGAAATAAGGAAAGGGGGCAGGGTAGAAACATTCTGACCCTATAGTGTTGGTCAGGGGGTGGTACATGGATGTTTAGGCTCAATTATTTTTTTTTTAAATGAAAAATGGCGGGGTACTCGTGCAGTACTTGTACGTGGTGGAAATGGTGAAAAAAAAGTAGAAGTTTGTTTTATTCATTAGGTCCTGGGGGGGCAAATTACGGGGCAATTTTTCTGCATAATGGGGGCTTGTAAGGTGCCAAGAGCACTGGGGAACGGCATTGCTCTGGTTTTATTTGGAAGTATGCAGGGGGGGGGTTACGGTTCTACTCCCCGCAGTCTCGGTGTGCGGCACCCCTCGGATCTTTTTAAAAAAAATATATGTTTTGAGCTCTCTCTCTCTCCCCGTTCACGTCGCGGGGTTAGCCACATTTCTGAGGGAGTGATATGTAAAAAGACTTTCCAGCTCCGGGTACCTGCATTGTGTGGAGTTTTTTATTTATGTTGGGAGGGTGGGCTTGATAATACGTCCTTGTAAATTCCCATAGAAGCCTATGTTCTGGTGTTAACATGGGCTTCTATGGGATATAACAAGGCCATATTATCAAGCTCATTATCACCGTTTTATCAGCAGTTTCCTGCCAATAAAACAGTGATAATTTTAACACCGGTCCTTGATAATATGTACCTAAGTTTACTGGTCAAAAAAAGAGCAATGGGCCATATTATCAACAAAAGGCGATACATTATTGTCGCTTTTATCGGCAGGAAACTTCAGATAAAGCGGCGATAATGAGCTTGACAATATGCCCTTGTGAATAACCATAGCAGCCCAGGTTAACATCAGAACTTGGGTTGCTATGGGAATTTACAAGGGTCTATTATGAAGCCCATTATCGCCGCTTTAAAAGTGGCAATAATGTATCGCCTTTTGTTGATAATATGCCCCTTCATTTCTATGATAGTATGTAAAACTTTCCTCTTTTTTGTGTAGCAGTTGTACTCTCTACGCATGCGCAGCCTCGTTTCGAAATCAAAGTTTTTTTCTTTTTCTTCAAGTTCAACAAACAAACCTTTCTTTATTTCAGGTATTAAATTTGGCGCTTTGTTTTCCCGGGTCGTGTGTGTCATCCGCTGTTGTACTTTTGTAATGTATTAATAATCGTACTTTATCTACATTTATTTGGAACGTAGTGTAGAGGCGCCAACAGTTGATGAGGTACTCCGTCCACTGCCATTTTAGTAGTTTTTCACCGTTGTTTTTATATCTGTTACTTTCATTTTATCGTCCTCCTATTTTCTTTGTGATCGACGAGATTTGGAGGCTCAGACACCACGGTGTTTGTCCTTGTTTGTCCTTAAACTCTGATGTTATCAGAGTTGGTCACACGTATACCTAAAAACTAATTTGAAGGACGTAAGTCACAGCCATTACAACGTGTGTTCGTCAACACAAACACATTATTAAGATTATCCCCGCTATTATCGGTAGGAAAATTGCAGATAAAGCGGCGATAAAGGGCTTGATAGTAGGCCCTTGTGAATTCCCATAACAGCCCAAGTTAACACCAGAACCTGGGCTGCTATGGGAATTTCCAAGGCCCTATTATCAAGCCCATTATCGTCTTTTTATCGGAATTTTTCCTGCCGATAAAAGCGGCGATAATGTATCGCCTTTTGTTGATAATATGCCACTTAGTTTCGTGTCCTGCATCGCATTTTGCGATTTAGGGTGCAGGATACAAAATTTATTTTATTAATTTAATTATTTACTTACCTGCAATCATCCACATTCCGCTGTTTATAACCCCCCATCCTGCCCCTCCCCGCCCCACTTGCCTACCTCACCACAACTCCCTCCACGGGCCGCGGCTGAGTCAGTTACTTGTACTTACCTTAAGCATAATAAATAATTAAAAAAGTATATATTATAAAATTGTTACCTGTGGAAGATAGAAAAAAACACAGTTACTAGATATATTTTACAACACAAAATAATTTGTAAAACATTTAATTTGCCTTTTTTGCAGTTCTCAGAATATATTGAATTTCACTAAAAACAGTGAGTTCAGTAGTACTCATCACATAACAGCGGGCAAAAAAAGACAATGCATAAGGATATCTTAAAAAAAACAGTCAACATTCTCAATAACAATATAAAAAATTAGAAATAAAACATATCTTAAATGTTTTTTTCTAAGAGCAATTTCTTACGTAAATATAACATATCTCAAACTATCATAAAATAACAATACATTCGGATTAATTTTCTTACACTGTAAATAATGTTACTTACAAATAGATGCTGACAAAATACACAGCAAAAAGTCCTTAATAATTTTGCACACTTTTCCTTACGGCCAAATAGTGTGCATCAAGTCCTTTGTCTGGAAGTTGTTCAATAGAAATCCTGAACGTCCGCCTCCCAGCCTTCTGATCCAAAACCACCGACATCATCTAGGGGTCCCCCAGGACTCATCCATCAGTCTGACGCTGTTCAACATCTACATGGCCACCCTAACACAAGTAGCCCACCATCACAACTTCAATAACATCTCCTACACAAAGAACACCCAGCTCATCATCTTTCTCACGAAGAAGCCACATACTACCAAAAGTAACCTCCACAACACAATGAAGGACGTCACTAACTACATAAAGAGCAGCACTGTAAACACAAACTGGCAGACGATGAAGGTACTCATCCTCAGACCCACTCCATCAGCCTCAGACAACTCCTGCTACCTGACTATAATGTGAAGAGTACCAACACCTACCAACCATGTGCACAACATAGGATTCAACCTCAACTGCTCACTCTCCATGTGTAAGCAAGTCTACACCGTGTCCTCGTACTGCTACAACACTCTTCACATGCTCCGCCACATATACAAGTGGATTATAACCAAAAGAAGAACAGTGACACAGGCCCTCATCAGCAGCAGACTACACTGTGGTAAAACACTATGCACATGAATTCTAGCCAAACACCTACAACAACTGCAACAAATCTAAAAGACCTCTACGTGACTGATCATCAATGTCCCCGCTGCACCCACATCACCCACACTGCCTCAATATCAACAAAAGGATCACCTTCAAGCTCCTCACCCTCCCTTACAAAATACTCTACAACACCAGACTAATGTACCTTAACAGCAGTAATCCTAAAGGGCAAATTTTGTTCTTAAAATTTTGTCTTTAAAAATATTAGGTAAGAATTTGGTAACTCTTTCGGCAAACGTTGCTTAAAAACTAATTGAGTATCATTACACTGTATCCAACCTTTCAGACATTTTAAATAAACAATGTAATGTCCAGATGCGGTAGAAGGTCCATCATGAAAATTAATAGCAACAGCTATAAAAGTTATTTCTGATATTGAACATTGACCAGCTACAAAATTATTAATTAAAGTTTTCAATTTTGTTCCATCAGTTCTACACGTTGCAGCATTAAAGTAACATACTGTTCATATCTCTGTATAAATAATGTTGATGACATTTCTGATTTACATTGGCTACACTCCATGTTTTGACTTGCTCCTCTAATTAGATTGTTAAAAGACACTGATTCACAGTCAGGTAAAGTCAAATATATAAATCTCTCAGTGTCTATGTCAGTGCTACATGTAAACAAACAATTTTGACAGTCATGATGCCATTTTAAGAAAGGCCAAAGAGGTTTTCCACATCTATACCTTCATCTTCCAGTACACCAAGCATAAACATTAAAATTTCCTGACAATCTTGCTAAATATTCTGTGTAAATTGACTAGAACCAGAACATATGTCCGAAACATTTCGAATATCAGAAACTCTTTGTATTTTACTTTTATCACTAGCACATTTGTCATAAACAGAATTCAACGATGAACAGAATCTTTTGTCCCGATTTTCTACAATTTGCTGTTGGAAACTTTGAAGAAAAAAAACAACATTAACAACTACATTAGCATAGCAGTTGACACGAGAACTATTTTCAAACCGATAACCAACATTCTCTTCAACACTGTCCTTTGTCTTTTTGCTTGGAGGCGCAACTTCATCGTGTTCTTTTTCTTTCTCTACAGTTTCAGAACAGATATTCTCAAATCTTCTTTTTCTACCTACCACACGCTTTTCAATCACTGGATATTGACCTACATTGGGTGCATATTCTCTTCTTAACCTATTATACTCTTTCACACAGTTTGCATCTGCAGAAACCTTTGTCTCATCAAAATCAATCAAGTACAATCCAGATAAAGTTCTGACTCGAGACAAAGCAACAAATGCCATCCCTTCTTTAAACACGGTACTTCCAATATTTACTAAAGCACAATCTACACTTAAACCTTGAGATTTATGAATGGTCACCGCATATGCCAAACAAACAGGAAACTGTTTTCTGCAGACATACAAATCTTTTACAAGCAAAAAACGAGCTGCACATTGACTAACTTGTTGTACTTCAGCAATTTCATCAAATTTGATTTTCAAAAATTCAATGCCAGCTCTGTTTACATAATTAACAAAATCAATAATTTTACCCATTGCTCTATTTACTAAACCTTTTTGCACATTCAAATCACGTCGCAAAATGACCCTACAATTTACACATGCATACAAATTCTTTTCTAAACCAGCAGTTTTACTTATCGATTTCTCTAAACAATCCAATTTCCTGTTCAAGTTTTCACTCAAAATAATACTGATTCCTTTATGTTCTATTTTATCAATTGCTTCCAATTTTATAATTTCTTCATTTTCCAACTTTAACATTTCTTCATTGAATATAGAACATTCACGCAGTGTTGGCATTAAGCAGATTACAGATTTGTTTTCTGCAATTCTCATGTACATTTTCTCTGGGACAATATTTGCATTTGGAAACAAATTGGAAAGTAATCGTGTCTGTAAAGCTTGTTTGCCATGTTTGGTCAATTTTCCAATTCTTATATCTTGAAGAATAGTTCCATAATCAAGATCATTTGCTTGTCGCATATTTGTAGTAAGTTCCTTATACTGAAAATATGATCAAATGTTTACATTGCCAATACTCCCCAAAGACTTTCTAGTATCTTCATGCACCAACACTGGCTGTCCTTTTACAGGAGTAAGTTGTAGAAGATTTCCAAAAACTATGACGTGTTTTCCTCCGAATAATACGTCATACTCTGTTTTAATAATTTGCTGCATTCTTAAATGCACAAAGGTAAGCATTAAGTTTGAGACCATGCTTACCTCATCAATAATGAGAAGCTTCATTTTCTTCAACACTCTTGAAACTTCATAAGAAGCTTCTCCAGATAGCTTGTGGTATTGTAATTTGTTGTCATGCTCTACTGGTAGCATTAATAAATGATGTAAAGTAATTCCTTTAATATTTTGTGCCGCCAACCCAGTTGTAGCAGTGACAACACAAGACAAATGCGAGTCAGTTCTTTTCTGTAGAAAACTTGTGATTAGTTTAATTAAAAAACTTTTTCCTGTTCCAGCTTGTCCACTCACATACATACGGATAGGTTCAAATGATGAGCAAGAGCACTCTTTCTTCTCATGAAGAAATCCATGGTCAATCTGTTCTCTCACTTGCTCATATATTTCTTTCTGCTCAAGATTTAGTTGTTCTTCCAAGTTTCCTAAGTTTGTTAGATGTTCTTGACCTTGATACATTACTGCTTCCACCTCTTCCGTAGCAGTTGCTGCTTCATTTAGAACAATTGGTTCTCCCAGTGGGTCCTGACTCAACGGAGCAGACGTTTCACTGTCTTGAGAACTTTCTCTAGCAATCTCAGCTGCAATTGTAGCTTCTTGCTCAATTTCGTCATTCAACATTTTGATATAATTAGCAAAAACAGGACATTCTATAGTATCTTTAGTTGCATTAAAGGAATCTTCATAGCTCTCAAAATTTCCAAGTAATTCCAATTCTGAACGCCATGGCTTGAAAAGTTGCAAAAGAGCTAAATAGTAAAATTCCCTTTTGTCAGATGTTTTGCAACTCAGTTTACGGTGATTAATCAAATGTCCTTTTCTTTGCTTCACCAGACATCCTTCAGAACCAATAACGGCAAATATACAATTATTATTATTTTCGGTAATATTCGGTTTAAAAATATAGTTTTGCAGCACTTCATAGAGACAAATGTTCTCAAGATGATGACTTCTATTTGGATAATATGTATCCAACATATTTGTTTTCACAATATCAGTACTTTCTGGCTCTTTTTCAGCTAAATATTTAATTTCTTGTACAGATTTAAGAACTCGGTTTCGTGTTGCAGCAAGACCTAAACTCACCCAAATGATTCTTCTAGATTTGGAGTATAGACTTGCAGATGATAAGCGATCTGAGCATTCATAGGCTCCAATTTCTCGATGAGATAACATCTTCAAACTGTAACTGTATAATTTCTTACTTAGACTCTTCTCATGGGAAATCTCTTCCCACATTTCCTTTAATTCCGTCTTTTCTGATTTTGTTATGTACAATGTCACATATCGGGCAACAGCAATGGAATTGTCTGCAACATATTGAATATCCATATTAGCATTACACATAGACAAAATGACTGAGTTATAGTCATTTATGTATTTTGACTGTTCATTTCTTCTTAAGTTGTAGGTATTTTTTGGAGACTTTCTTGTGATATTATGTCGCAAAGATGACATAAAACTGTTCACTCTTCCTTTCGATATTACAGGTCAAGGAAATGTAAAACGGCATTTGCTGTAGAATTTGTCCTTAGATTTGTACTTTCGATGACAGTATTTGCCACAACAATAGCTTTGGAATCATAAGACTTGTTGTCTTAAGTCCTTATCTTGTGTACTTTTGGGTACTTCACATGTAGCATATTCTTCAATAAAAGACAACATAGTATCATCTGAGTCTGTTCCAAATTTGGGAGCATCTTTGATCCATAATAGCATATGTATGTGAGGAGCACCTCTCGATTGATACTCCTTTCTCCAAAAGAAATCCAGAACCTCTCCAAGAGGAGGATTTTTTTTTATTGGTGATAAAAGACATCATAGCTTTGAATCTATGATTGAAATACCTGCATACATTAACAGGATCCAAAGAGCACAATTCTCCAGGTGTCTTGTATTCGATATTTGGTATATTAGAATTTGCCTCTCGAAGAAATTAAAGTAAATCATCCCAAGCAAATTCAGCGCAGCTTAGAGTAAGGAACCATGTAGGAGTTCCTAAGTTCCTTAGCATACATTTAAGTTCTCCATGACGACGGTACCAGTACTCATTAGTACCACGCTGACATGCCATCAGATTAATCAGCTGAGTTTCCAAAACATTATCTTTCTTCTGTACTTTATCCATAAATTCCTTTGCCGAAACATTTTGCATATGTACACCTGTTTTCAATAAGTGGTTTACTGCATAAGAAAGTCCAGACAAACCACTCTCAAACAAAAGATGAAACAAATATGGAATACATTGTCGAAATCTTGCTTCATCTGCATATAATCTTGATGTCCGGTATTCAGATGCAGGAATCTGCACAGGTCGTTCATCTTATCGTCCTCCTTTTCCTGTAGGGAACAACTGAGGGAAACAACGAGCTTCCATGCTTTTTATCCATACACTAATGGGACTTCCTTTTGCTTCTTTCATTTGAAATAACTCTTTAGAATTCCCCATCATTTCTTTGGAATGCAATGGATGAACACTGTAATGTTCGTAGATTTCTTCAGTTCTGGACACATCCACTTTTTCAATTTGTCCAGATGGCAGGTCAGTATCTTCTTGTACAGTTATTTCTTCTTCTCCTTCATACACATTTTTGTAATATTGATTATTTTTTACCAGATACAACGTTGCCTTTTTCACTTTCCTAGCATCCACTAATTCTTGCCAGATTGTCTTACTCTTAGTAGGAACGCAATTAACAAGAATAACTAAAGGTTCATCCTCTACATTTTCTACACCTATAGTTTCAATATTTTTCTTTAAATCTAGAGGCAAATATATAACTCTTCCCTTTAATCCTCTTTGTAAATCAGAAGGAGGCAATTTTCTTGTCTTAGGCTCCATACGAACAATAGCCTGAAATGGATGCACACATTGAATAAGAATAGACTCATAGGTATTTAAATCCATCAGTTCAGAAGGAATATTTACCAACTCAAGATTATTATGCAGAGCTCTAGCAGGCATTTTGTTCTCTTCTAATTTGTTATAACAATATTTACAAATACGCTGATCAGAACCCAAATCAAAACAATTCTCTACCAACAAATAAGTTGCAAAATCCTTCCACTCATTATTATTTTCCTTTTCACTTTTTAAATACAGATCAACAGTCCTGGGCTGATTTTTATAATGAATTCGTCGACAACAGATACAAGAATAATTTGGCCTTTCACCTGAAATCACCTTAAACTGTATAATTTTTTGCTCACAATTTTCTACACTGCACTGTCCTACATTCTCTTCCACATTTTCTTCTATTAATCTCTCACTTTCTTCAATGTCTTCCTGAGGACCAAAGTAACTAATCTTAATTTCATCACAAACATTTGTTACATCTGATACAGATCCATGCAAAAGAGCACTTTTCAACTTTTTTAACATTAGTGCTGGACTTTTCGCGTAATACAATGTTCTGACTAATTTCCTCATCTGAGTATGATGAACTGCTAACATCCTGAAATGGTGGAAAACACTTCGACATACTTTTTTAGAAACACAAGGCAGAGAATGACCTTGCAAACCAGTATTTTCTCTCACTCTGCAAGGGTCTAGTCCTTGTAACATCTTAATCTTTTGTTTAACACTTTTCTTGGTAAAATTACGTAAGAAATTGCGTAAAAAATCTAAAGATTCTTGACGCACACTGCAAATACTACTACAATTCCAAGTGTACACTGGAGCTTTAGGATGTCTCCCTAAAACTTCACCAGCTAACACCTCTTCTGCATTTCTAGAAACAATTTTCTCTTTCTCAATAGGACAACCATTTCTAACCTCATAAGCACGACCAGTTGTGTCAACTGCATGCAACAAATCATTACTCTGAAGATAACTTTCTTCATTAAAAAAAGGCTCAGAACTTGAACTATGTTTCCATTCACCCAAAAAAAACTCACAAAAATTACTTCTGTTAATTTGTCTTCTCCACCTACTTTTGCCCTTCATTAAATGGATTGGTTTATCTAGTGATCTAATTCTATTGATTACTAAAATAAACATTTTTCTTTTCAATTCCAAAGCTTTCTCAATTACATTTTCTGTAGCTTTCTTCTTCTTATAAAATACTGTTTTTGTCTTATATACCTTAATTTCTTTCATTAAATTTGATACCAATCTATTATAAAAAAAATGTTTCCTAATTTCCATGAATTGCTTTTTCCTCCTTGTACTAGACACAGTTTTGTCTGCACTTGATTTTCCATTATTCTTTTCTTTATTAGTAGTTTTTTCCCCGTTGCTGATACGCTAAAGACATTTTTCTGTTTCTGAACACTACTCTTAGTCTTTAGTATTTTCCTCAAAAAAGTGCTCCTGCTCGTACCAGGACTTTTTTTCTGTTTGTTAAGACATCTCTCTTCATGTAAATCTTCTTGGTGAGTTCTCTTCAAATACACACTTTTCTTTTGTTGCTTTCTCTTTTGGTGCTTCGTTGGCATGATGCAGTATTTTTAGTATCGCTAAACACAACCTATAATAAAAATATATATATAACATTACAAAACAATATATATCGAATATTCTATTATATTACTTACAAGAACAGAGGGAGGAGTATGAGGACAAACCTCGGAGTATAAAAATAAGAGGACTTACAGTAAAAGAACAAGGAGTATGAAGCAAGGAAATTTTAATAAAAAATGAGAGTATAAATATACAATACAATATAACGGAATATAGAAACATCCACGGCCCTGGAGGGAGTTGCAATGGGGCAGGCAGGTGGGGCGGAGGAGGGGCGGAGGAGGGGCGGAGGAGGGGCAGGGTGAGGAGTGATAAACAACGGAATCTGGGGGCATATTACCAACAAGTAGCGATATTTATCGCTAAATAGGGTTAGCGACAATTTTTTTATCGCTGCCTATCACTGGATATGTTGGCGGAGAAAACATGCTATTAGCAACGTTTTCCTCCATTGTGCTAAAATATCCAGCGATAGCGGCGAAATACGTGAATATCGTTAAGAATACAGCGATATTCACGCATTAGAGGCGAAATGGTCTTAGCCATGGTATCCACCTGCCATTGGATAACATGGCTAAGAACTGGTCTGGGCAGGTGTTAGTGTTTGGAGATATTCACGGTTAGCGCGAATATTTCCAAGGGTACCCCTGCCTTGCTAATAGAGGATAGCGACGTTAGCGACTGCTTTCAGTCGCTAACTGGTTGGGTACGCCCAGTTTGCTCTTCATTAGCGATAAACATCGCTGACATGCAAAGCGGGCCCCAAACTGCTCGCTATCACCTAAAAGCTGTCGCTAACATCAGTTAGCGACAGGTTGCTAATAGGGCAATAGAATTATCGCCGCTTAGCGGCCGAAAACGGATGCTAAATCGGTGATAATTGCCTATCGCCCCCCTTGGTAATATGCCCTCTGGATCATTGCAGGTAAGTAAACAATTAAATTAATAAAATTAATTTTGGGACATATTATCACAAAAGGCGATAGATTATGGAACATATTATCAATAAAGGACGATACATTATTGCCGCTTTTATCGATAGGAAACTGCCGGTAAAGCAGTGATAATGCTCTCGATAATATATCCTTGTGAATTCCCATAGAAACCCAGGTTATGGTATTAACCTGGGCTTCTATGGAAAATCACAAGGATATATTATTGAGACCATTATCTCCGCTTTAGTAGCCGTTTCCTGCCGGTAAAAGCGGCGATAATGTATCGCCCTTTACTGATAATATGGCACTGACGGGCATATTATTAAGGACCAGTGTTAAAATTATCGACGTTTTATGGACAGGAAACTGCCGATAAAAAGGCGAAAATGGGCTTGATAATATGTTCTTGTAAATTGCTATAGAAGCCCAAGTTCTAGTTTTAACCTGGGCTGGTATGGGAATCCTCAAGTGCATATTATCAAGCTCATTATCGTTGGTTTATTGGTATTTTCCTGCCAATAGAAACAACAATAATCCCTTAATGTACAGAGGCACAAAATGATATTAAAGAAAAAAACATAACAGCATGCATTGTAGCAAAACACATATACTACTATAAAACGTTTAACAACGGATGAATATAGGAGCATATTATAAATACAGGCGATAACATTATCAATACTTTATCGGCAGTTTCCTGCTAATAAAGTGGCGATAATTGTATCGCCGAGTCCTGATAATATACCCCATAATTCGTTAATGTACAAAAGACACACCACACACACGCACTCCCATACAACTTTTTAACTCACCTTTCAAATTGAATTCTAGATTAACAAGAATACCACTCACACAGTGGATATTCTTCTACAAAATCTCTGGAGTTTAGTGTTTGCAGCACAACCGTCAAATTGAACATTTTCCCTCTCATTTTACGCATACATACATATAAATAACCAATTAAAATCCTGTTCACATTAATTCAAATGAAAACACTCATTTCTATTGGTTTAACATTCCAAAGCTTTCAAACTAATAGAACTTTCAACCCTTCCCCCGTTCCAGAATCTGCCAGTTACCATAGAAACACTTCAGGGAACACCTTACTCAGCACACAGGTGAAAAGTTCATCATACATTGTTGCAAATTAAAACAGCAAGTGTGCTTGACTGGAGAATATACCAGCTTATTTTATGTAACGTTCTATTTTATCACTTTTTCTTTACCAATAAAAATAAGGCTTTTAAAAAACAGAATGATGGAACCTAGTTTTCTGTAAAATGTTGTCAAACAACCAATCATTTCTTTTCTTTTTTTGAAAACTTTATGTTGTCCACCATTTTAGAAAAATCTTACTTTTGAAACTAGCATTTCATTTACAGAGACCATCAGAGTGCATCCAGACCTCTCTTTAAAATGCTTACAGTGTGGATTGTGGGACACAGCTATATTTTCTGGTGTCAAAGGTACGCACAACAGAAAAGAATTCACAAGGAACTAGGTTTACCAAATGTAGACATTAAATGGATTGGACAGAGAGGATTAAAGTTGTACCAATTGATGCCATTGGTGAAATCCTTTATGCATCTCGAACACCCTGACCTCATAATTGTGCACTGTGGTGGCAATGACCTAGGCACTTTGACGGGGGTAGCTCTGGAAATGCTCATGAAGGACACCTTTGCCCAATTGATCACACTGTTCCCCAAAACTGTCTTTGTATATTCTAATATATGCCAAAGGCAGAGATGGAAGCGGTCCAACCATTATTGTCCATAGTTTGAAAGAGCTAGGAAATATGTGAATAAATCTGTTTCTGCCTTTCTCCGAGACTACCGAATGGGGTCCATTTACAACAATAATCTGCGTTTCAATATGCATGGCATCTATAGGAGAGATGGTGTACATTTTACAGATGATGGGAACAGAGTGTTCCTTAGAAACTTAAGACTCTGCATCGGTACTTACTTGTAGGTACTAAAATCTCATAATAAACACAACGGCTCTTTTTAGAGCCACACAACAAATACACTTCATAAATATCTAAAATAATTTTTAGTTTTCTTGCTTACGTACGCTTACGTGACGACTTTCAACATTACAGCTGCACGTCGTCCATACGTAGTTGGTACGCGTACAATAAATCTACCACCCCCTGAGCAACACTATAGGTTCAGAATGTTTCTATCGTGCCCCCTTTCCTTATTTGTCAACTTTATTTTACTGTTTCCTTGTGACTCGGCTGCCGTGACAAATAAGATGGCTTGCAACACTTCCTGGTTTGGAGTATTGACAGCCAATCAGTAGGCAGCTCCTGCTCGTAATTGTACATATTTCTGTACGCGTACGCTGCGATTTTTCTTTAAAAAAATTAAATAAATAGAGCCTAAACATGCATGTACAACCCCCTAACCACGCGTGATCGTCACCACAAAGCCATTAGCATGCATTTCGGGTCATATTATCGACAAAACAAGATGGATTATGGCCGCTTTATCAGCACTTTCCTGCTGATAAAAGCGGGGATGTGTCACCTTTTGATGATATCGCATTTTGTTGATAATATGGCCCGAAATTCGTTTTATTAATGTAATTGTTTAGTTACCTGCAATCATGCAGATTCTGTTGTTTATCACCCCTCACCCTGCCCCTCCCACGCCGGCCCTGCCTGCCCCATCGCAAGTTCCTGCACGGGCCGCAGCTGAGACGCGGTTGCGATCTAGTCATTTACCACAGAGTTGTGGGGAATCCTTGGTGAGGCACGCGTTCACTAACGAGTGCGCACTTCATCGAAGACGTTTCGGAGTTCAGACCCGTTTGCAGTTGCTCTTTAGACATTCCTGAAAGAAAGTGGAAATATTTCTGTGAGAGTTAAAGGACGTTGTTTGACAAGTTAGTGACTAAGTAAACTTACCTGACATTATAGACAATATTGAATGTACTCAGTCGATGTATTTTCTCTAACTTAAAACAAGAAACGATAAAATTCGTGTTAAGCAAGGTCTTAAGGGAAAAGAACACATTGAGTTAGGAATAGTAGAAAGACTTTTGAATTAAGAAGGAATATTAATGAAAAACACAAGATATTGAAGGATTGACAGAATAGATAACAAACAAGCAACTGCATAAAGAAAAGTTAGTAGAAGAACAGAAGGAAATTAATAATATAAAAATTAGATAATAAACTGAGAGGCCTAGGTTAATGAATGTTAGGTAATTATAGTTGTATAATTTTGCAAAGGACTAAAAGTCTACTAATGGAATGTTATTAGATAATGGTATTTATGTAGTACTTTTTGTAGGCCAAAATAGGTGAAAGCGGTAGTTTTGTATTATATATTACAAAAAGTGATACAATTAACTGTTTATATTTTTATACAAGGAGCAAGAACATAAAGGAAAAGTTATGGAAAGAGAGCAGCCTGGTTCTCAGGAGATTTAGGATATTACCTTGAGTGTAATTGAAGAACTAATCGTATCTGTCACAGGCAATGAGAGTGAAGAAGGGGAAATTAGTGCTGCAGACATGAATTGTGGTTTTGAAGACGAAAGCTTTGATGGAGATTTCACTGAAGTTTTAAATTATATTGAAATTATGGCACACATTAAATCAGAACCTGCTGACGAGGACATTGATCTGAATGATATATCTGATGAAGTTGTATTGGAATGTCTGTTAAATTATGAGATGTTACAAGAATAAATTTATTGTTGAAAAATAATAAAGGCTTGAGCACTATCTACTAATGAATTTATTGTACTAAAAGTGAAGCAGTTATAGATTCAGTTATATATTCTTTAAATGTTTGTATTGATTTAAAATATGCAAAGTGGGTTTGAGGGTATCGATTGCTTAAAATCCGTATGGAGTATACATGCAGTCTTGTATGCAGGTGCAAACTACTTGTGTTTTATGTCTTCAATTCCCCAGTCTGTATCCTTAGACTTCCACCAAACACCCTGACACTGCTGTTTTAGTATTGTAGTGAGCCACTCAGCAGTATGTTCTTTTTGATTGTACGGTGGTAAAATTGAAGCTGTAATAAATTTAGTGAGGAACTTTCTTTGCTGAAGTGTAATGATCCAGTCAGTATCTAGATAGTCATGGGTTAACAGAGGACTTAGTGCATAGGCTGTTTCAAACCTCTATGGACAGTGGATGCACTGTTCTATGCACCAGCAAACTTATGTTTTATACGTTCAATTCCGCAATGTGTATCCTAATACTTCCAGCAAACATTCTCACACTACTGTTTCAATATTGTAGTGAGCCATTCAGCAGTATGTGTTTATCTGTATACTGTGGTACAACTGAGGCTGTTATAAATTCAATCAGGTTCTTTCCATGAAGTCTTGTAATCATCCTCCCACTATCTAAGTAGTCATGCTTTAAAATAGACCTGAAGGCATAGACTGCTTCAAAACCCTTATAGACGATGTATGCAGTCTTCTATGTACTTGCAAATTTGTGTTTTATACATTAAATTTACTAGTTTGTATCGTTACACTTCCAGCAAACACTCTGTCACTGTTATTTTAGTTTTGTAGTGACTCATTTATCGGTATGTAGTAATCCTATCACTACATTAAAACACTAATGGGCACATATACAGTAACTGGCATATCCTCAGGAATATGTCAGTTATTGTGCTCCGTGACACTACCACCATGGATGCGCCGTATTTATAATGCGGTGTACCATGGGACAAAAATTGAACATATATGTGATGTATCTGTGCTGTAAAGGTGGTGCATTGTTTGAGTTATGTTGGAAGTGCAACGTATCTCTAGCAATGGTCTGCGGGCCCTATGCTCAGACTGCTGTGTTAATCCTTACACCTGCTTCAAGGTTGTGCAGGGTTTTGACACAGCATGAGCGCAAAAGTGACAAAGTGAAATCTTGTAGATTTTAGTGAGCCACTTTTAGGAGGTGTTCCTGCACCGGAACACCCCCCCCCCCCCTCCCCATGTAGGAATGTCTCCTTCTGGTACAGGGATTTACAATGTGACGCATCTCCCACACATGTCCCATTCTAAATATCACATACCATGGCCCATCTTTTGCACCACTGCTTTATCAGAAAAGTGATGCAACGGTGGTGTAAAAGAGGCACAAGGGTGTTGTAAATCTGCCCCTAACAAACACTTACAAATTCACCCAGGCAGTTTCACTAGCAGTGCATTCTTTTTGAATTTACTTTTGTTATTATTTTACATTAAAAATAGGAAATGTAACTTTAAAAATAAAATAAATATTAGTATTCATAATAAAAATGTAGGCAATTACTATAAAAAGAAAGAAATATAATAATTAGTATATTTCAAAATTATCATTTACAAAACCTTTGAAATTCACTGAAAAAACCATAGGTTTCACACACGTTATAGTTAGGAATTAGCATTTAAAAAACCTTAGAAATTCACTGAAAAAAACATAGGTTTCACCCATGTTATAGTGAGCTGGACATTTCTCTCATACAAAACCTTTGAAATTCCTCCATTATAGTTAGCTCAGCTAACTATAACTTGCGCGCCCGCAATGCACAGCTGATGATGTCACATATTACATCACTCATGACATGGTCAGTGACATCACTCATGACATCACTGATGACATCTCAAATGACATCCCTGATGACATCACTGATGACATAATCCTTGTGACAGACCTCCTCTCACTGTAATATAACCTTTGATACACACGATCAAAAATAGAAACTAAAATTTTCAAAAAAATGAAGATAGCAATTCCAGTTAGAACAATCTATTCAGTAATTCCAAAATCTACATACACATCCACTCATTCACCACCAGTTCTATATAGTCACTCATACATGTACTCACTCATCATATGTACTCATACCCTTATATATCCTGTTATTCAGCGGCACTCATCTATAGAGTTACTCACACACATACTCACACATTCAAATAAACTATGAAACATCCATTTAGTTGCATATACAGCTATACACACACCACTACACTAACTTCTACAGAATCGTAGACATACTTACTCTCATAAACAATCACTTATAGAAACTCATAGTTATTTATACAGGAAGTCTTAGAATCTCTCGCTCTCACATATACTCACTTATATACATCAATACTCACATATACTAGTTTAAAACATATGTACTTATCATAAAGATACTATTGAGACAGTCATTCACTTACTATCACACCCATACACACACTCATCCACCCATACAGTCGTGCACACATGCTGTCTTCAAAACACATACAAACAGTGAGTCACCAATTCATGCATCTATGCGGTAAGTAATACCAAACAGACACTCACACTGATACTCTAAAAACCAACTAATAACCCATATCAACACTCATGTAGCTAGTCACCAACCCATGCAGCCAGTTATACACAATGTGAGACACTGATACAGATATTTATATATTTAAACATTACTCGCTAATACCTGGGATACAATTAATAAGTCAGTTATACAATCATTTTTTTTTAAAAACCATCCATTTAGACACTTATTTACACATTTATTCTTCCATCGACCTTTAGATATAGATATATAAAACATATTAATTTTTCATAAAGGCACACATTCACTGGATGAAGTCATCAGTGATGTCATCAGGGATGTCATGTGAGATGTCATCAGTGATGTCACTGACCATGTCATGAGTGATGTAATATGTGACGTCATCAGCAGTGCATTTCTGGCGCGCAAGTTATAGTTAGCTGAGCTAACTATAACGGAGGAATTTGAAATGTTTTGTATGAGAGAAATGTCCAGCTAACTATAACATGGGTGAAACCTATGTTTTTTTCAGTGAATTTCTAAGGTTTTTTAAATGCTAATTCCTAAATATAACGTGTGTGAAACCTATGGTTTTTTCAGTGAATATATATATATATAGATAAATTACCCTACCTGAATATTCTTTTCTAAAAGTGGACAATCCGGTACTGCCAATCTTATATTTAATACCTAAGATTCACAAACAAAAAGACAAGCCTCCTGGGCGTCCCATTATCTCCGCTATTGGGAGTCTGTTTAAACCTACCTCTAGGTATCTAGACTAATTTTTGCAAACACATATAAGAGAGCTACCTGCTTATATTCAGGACACAGGAGATTGTTTGAACCAGATAGCCAATGTAAAATGGGAAGATTCATATCTTCTAATTACATTAGATGTTGTAAGCCTATACACCAGTATTGCCAATGAAGATGGTATACGGGCAATGAGGCATTTTTTACGCAAAAGACCTATCAACATGTACCAACATACAAATATGTTGATTGAGGTGGTGTTGGGGTCGGTGTGGATCCGGAAGTGCAGGTGTTCGGCGGCGTTGAGGATGTCGTCTGCGTGGGTGGTGACCTTGAGGGGGGACTTGTGGACGATGGCAATTCCTCCTCCGATGCCGTTGGCGCGGTCCCTGCGGGTGATCTTGTAGCCGTCCGGGATGGCAATGGCGATGTCTGGTGCAGAGGAGTCGTTCCACCACGTCTCGGTCAGGAAGGCTACATCCGGGGCAGTGGCATCGAGCAGGTCCCAGAGCTTGATGGCGTGTCTGTATGTGTGCGGAGCGGGTGTTGAGGAGTATGCAGTGGAGGTGGTTGGGTCTGGTCCTTGATGGTTTGGTGGTTCTGTTGCAGGTGAAGCTGCAGCTGCGGCAGGAAAAGGGTCCGTGGGTGCGTTTCGGGGCGACCTGGTTGCAGCGTTGGTCTCGGCCGGTGTTGAGAGTGTGGAGAGAGTTGGCATCGTAGCTGAGGCTGGGTATGGTGCGGTGGGGTAGGCAGGGCTCAGGGGTTCTGGTGCAGGGCGCGGTCCAGGCACGGACGGGCGCAGACAGGCTTGCCTCTGGCGCGCCAGAGGCGCGCCCTCTGCGCACAGCGCCCTGCATTAAGAAGGGGTGGAGGGAGGAGCAGCTGGGAGGCGGGTGGCGAGAAGTGAATGGGAGTGGAGGGGGCGGGGCTGCAGGGGATGAAGCGGCGGGAAAGGAATGCAGGGAGTGGGGCGGCGAGGAACTAAAGGCACAGCAGAAGGAAACAGGCAACAAAAACACAGGCAACAGTTAATTAAGCAGTGCACAGAAAAACAGGCAACAAATACAATACAAATACAGGAAACAGTCACTAAAATAGCGCACAGAGAAAACAGGCTACAAATACAATATATATACGGGAAACAGTCACTAAAGCAGCGCACAGAGAAAACAGGCAACAAATACAATACAAATACGGGAAACAGGCAGTAGATCAGACAGAATACTTTCCGCCCTCCACTGGGCCACCTGTGGGTGGAGGAGGGCCTCGAACTCCCAGCAGCAGCAAGGGGCAGCAGACAGATGATACAGCACCAGCAGGGAATGCTGGGGCGGTGGGGGAGGAGCGTCCTGGCCTGAGAACAGGTCAAGGTTCAAAGATGTACATAGGAAGCACTATCCATATGGTTCATGTCTGTATCATACAACACCTAAGAGCGATAAAAAAGAATGATAAGAATTATGTGGTAGCTCGCAATATCAATGAAGTACATAACGGAAATATGAATGGTATTGTCTATTTTGCAATAGATCAAGTTCCTAAAAACCTGAGAGATGGTGACAGGGAGAAGAAGCTCCGTAAATTTTTAATCAAAGTACATACTCTTATTCAATACCAAGAGTCCCAATGGATTGAATGTAGAGGAAGACTTACAAGTACACTTTTTATAATTTAGAGTTCCGTTTCAAAGATTTTAAAGAATAAGTCATATTTTAACGAAAAAAGAAACAGGGAAAGGAAGAAAACTATGTATCCAATAAGCAAGGATTGAAGTCAAGGCCAAGAAGTCTAAGAGATGTGAGGGGAGTATAGACATATGTTGATTGTAGTAAAGGAAGAAAAAGGATAAACTGTAGAAAGGATAATAAGTATTCTGTTTTAATGTATTTATGACATGTTGCATTGTAAGCACTTGCACTTTATTGATTAGTAATTGGCGCTATTTGCACATGAGTATTTATCAAATATACTGTGAATAAGCACTAGAACTTTATTGATTTATTTGTAAATATGAACCAAAATGCATAACATATGCATGTGATTTGCGAATTTTTGCACATGGTATTGTATGTACTGAAAGCACTCGCACTTTATTTATAATATTTCCGTTTAAAGTTCCTATGATATTACTCCTGTTTCCATGTGTTTATACTAAAAAGGAAATATTTAATTTCTTGGCAGAAATTGAGATGAAGTTTGACTCCAATTAAGGGTACTGGCCCAACATCATTGTTGCTTAAAGAGTACTGAGACCCAAGCACAAATGAAAAAAATAACAAGATGTGCTGATTTGGAAGAATGTCAAAGGATACTGGCAAGAAATGGCGTTCTTATTGAGCTTCTTTGAGATTAGATCAATAAAGAGCATTGGAAAAATCCAAAAATGAATTTTAATTATGAAGTAATATTTAGAGTTAATTGTTAGTGACTTATATGTATTGCTGCTATATGAATGAATTGTGTCAGTACATTTCAAATGTAGGAGCAGGTATTAAGGTTTTAATCAATAGTGCTATTTTAACTATTTGATTTTAATGTGGTCGCAGCTATGGAGAGTGATGTTGTTTGTAACCATATAGTCTTTCTTCCTTATCCATTGTGAAATGGTCAAGTGACCTACACCGTCTGTTTAAAAACTTTTAATTTTGTTAGACTGCCCATTGTGAAAAAGTCAGGTGTGCCAAAACGCATCAAACAGAGAAAATAAACTAAGCTGAAATGGCAAAGCCCATTCCTGTGTCGGAGTCCGATTTTTGAGAAGGATCTGGAGTGATTAAAATATATATATATATATATATATATATATATATATATATATATATATATATATATATATATATATATATATATATATATATATATATATATATATATATATATATTTATCTTGTGGTTTTGTTCATTTTGCCATCATTATTGAGTGCTGCCTGTTAATGTGAACATTATGGTAATTTGAACCTTTAGAGAATGTTTTTGCTCTCTGCTTTAATATTTTGACTATTAGCACCAGCACTCTGCAGCTCCCTAATGAACTTTCGTATGAAACAGCCCATGATCTTGTGACTGTTATCTAACTGCCACACTGAACTATAGGAGTGGTAGTCCGTTCACCAGGAGTAAGGCATTCAATCCGTACATAATGAAATTGATGCAGTTCAACTCCGTGGGATGACAGTAATCATTTACTAAAATGTGTGTGTGTGATTCACATTATTTCGTTCATGCATGAGCACCCTGAGACTGCTTCACACATTTCAGTCAACTGGCTGTATGTCGGCTGGTCGACATCACTTGTAAGAAGTGTACGAGCAATAACACGTCTCTATTTCAATTTATAACAGCAGCAGCATGAGTTTTATTTAATTTTATATTATTCAGTTGTACCATATTGCGTGGTCTCATTATGTGAAGGACAACATTTTTAAGAGAAATTGTCGTCGCCTTATGGTAATGAGGTCAAAGATGTTCTTCCTCCAGGCTTGTGATGAAATAAATCTGCGCTCATGTTCGGAAACGTAATATGGCCTATTGGTTTGACGAACACATACTGTTGATGCACTATGCAATAATTAGTTTTAACATGTATCTGCAATCAGCATTTAATACTCACAGTGCTATTACGTGTCATCACTGGCTTTAGACCTTTTCCAATGTTTTGATTGCCATGAACATGTTTATTTAAAACAAACCGCTGTAGTATTTTTTCAATGTCTGTGAAAGGCATTATAGGGGGATGGGCTATATATACTCACAGAGGTATGGTAACAATTTGATTGACAAAGGTTTCTGCGAAGCCTACACGCGTCTCTTTTTTACTGCGAGGTCGAGTGGGACCCAGAGAATAAAGAAGCCCATATGCAAAACTTCCTCGAGTACGTGCCTTCTTCCTTCTTTCCTTTCCAATATATATTATATATATATATATGTATGTATGTATGTATGTATGTATGTATGTATATATATATATATATATATATATTCAATAGCAAAAGCCCTTGAGCTTCAAGAAGTCAGCCCAGCGCTGTTCCGCCATCCAGCTTTAGTATTCCTCGAGGCAGCACTCACATCTTTTCTCCTTGCAGTCTCTGCACATTTCCGACGCGTTTCGAGGTCTACAACGCCTCTTCTTCTGGGAAATTAAGACACCGAGTGGCTGCTAAGAACACCTAAGTGGGCGTGGCTTCTGATAATTTCACCGATCAGACTTCTGGTCGGTGTAGTTTCAAGACGGTGTTAGTCATATTTGTACCTTCAGTAGGCGCAGTCCATTAGTGTTCTGATTAATTTATGTGATTAAAACCTTGAGTAGGCACCAACTTCGACCCTAAATATCCGGTGGCTCGTCACTTTAGAGAAACTCATTTCTCTAATGTGAGGGAGTTGAGTTTCATTGTTCTGGAACAAATCACCAAGAATCCCAGGGGTGGCAATAGGGTTTTGAAACTACGCCAAAGGGAGTCTAAACTCATCATTGATTTTCAAACCAAAACCCCGGGGGGACTGAACGAAAATGAGGATTTATCAGTACATCTTAAAAAATAATTACATGTGCCATATGCTGTTCAGGTCTCCCCTTGACACCAGGGCTCTGGTGTCTCTGATTTTGTTTACTATGTGTACAGCAGTGTATAGATTTTTAGTTTCCTCCTAGTATTTTCTTCTCTCTGTATAATCAGTACCTTTTTCCTGATTGTTGGTTTTATCAATTGTAATGCTATTAGCAATTTTAGCAGAATTGAGTGTAATTATGTTCTTTATTTCTATTTTATTTGCAGGCACACTCGAGAAGGGGCCCCTTTTTCACTTATATTTCACGCTCACGGGACTTCTCCCCTTCTCCTGTTTCCTGTTCACTGGGGCACTGGTTTGCTTACTAGACGTGAGAGCGGCACTAGAGGGTAGCTGGTTGACATCTTACAGTAAGGGTATCACCACTGGACTCGGGCACTTGCCCAATATTTAAAGATGCATTTACAATAGGTGCAGACAGTCTCAAGATATGCGCAGCGTTGTTGACATGATTAATGTATTGTGCACATCACGCACTTAGTGTGGCACACATGTCTATGGAGGGCGAAGTGTTGAGTCCTCTCGATCACGATGAGAGCAGACATCTCATCAGCCTCTTAAGATTTACTTTCAACTAGGCTTTTATTTAAAATTTAAAATTTAAAGTATATTATTTAAAGTATATTACGGCGAATTTCAGCTGGTACATTTACATTTGTGCAATGTTCATATTGTTTTACATTCCTTTGCGTGTCTTGAAATGCCTGACCTTTCAGTTATGTCCGTTCACCCCTGCCGCAGTCCTATGTTCATGTTCATTATACTGTTGATGTTATTTAACCTATGAACTCTAAGCATACAATCACGTGATCAAGCCATTTGTTTGGTGAAACGCGTTGTGATTAAACAGCACTTTTGAAAGACCGGCATACTCCTCTTTTTTTCCTGAGAGCGCGCTTATTTGAATTTATTTTGGACAATATATATATATATATATATAAATATATATATATATATATATATATATATATATATATATATATATATGAACAACCGCTCCAAAGGATACCGCAAGCTGCAGCACCCTCGCGGAGAAAAACGGACAACAACTTCAGGTAGCGTTTGCAGTGTCTCTTATTTTATTTTCTTTGATAAGTGCAGCGGAAGTGCTATATATATATATATATATATATATATATATATATATATATATATATATATATATATATATATATATATATATATATATATATATATATATATATATATATATATATATATATATATATATATATATATATATATATATATAAACAGCAGCAAACAGCATGCAGGCACGGACCTCTTGATTCCAAACACTGAAAAACGACCTCCACACCAATAGAAGTTTCAAAGCAGGGAAGACAGTATATATATATATATATATATATATATATATATATATATATATATATATATATATATATATATATATATATATATATATATATATATATATATATATACTCACCACAACATTATATATTATATTATATATATATTAAGATATTTACAGCGTCAATACGTCTGTTTGCTGTGAAAATCATACCTTGTCCCTTTGGAACAAGAAGGTGGTGTTTCAGCATACCCCATCAAAAGTGAAGTTTAGCAAACAATCTGTTCACTCTGTGGCTTTGAAGCCGAACTGCACCTTTGTGTCAGTACAACATGTAGTGTATCCTTAAAATACGTATAAGTAAAGCAAAGGGTTTTGTGTCTGTAGATAAGATCTGAAGGTAGATCATTGAAGTTTTCTACCCCAACACCCCTAGCAGAGACCTTTATTTATTTCTCTGCCACCCTACTGCTGTGACTGAGCAGACTGGCAGCACCTCAGCTGGCCCACATGAGGCAAACAACGCATTCTCCATCAAAGGCACAAGCAATACAGAGGGCAGCGTAACATAGGGCACAGCAGCTGTTCCAAAGAAAAACACCGAAGTAAAAACAGCTGACTGATGAGGTGGTGTTTATATTGTTTATGAGCAACATAGTTTTCTAATCTTCATCTTTGTTCTCTGTGTTCATACAAGTGGCAGCACACACCCATTGAAGCTTGGGTTTCCGAGCAACCACACTGCCCCATGAAAGACACACAGAGGAGATGTACAACAGTGCCCACAGAAAGAGCTTCGAACCACTTTAGAAATCTGTCTACGAGTGATAGGCACATAATATACATTGCAGAGAAAACTCTTCAGCTTTTTATTCTGTGTTGATTAAAATGCCATTAACTGATGAGTGTAAGTACACTCTACAGTAAGGCCTAGAGATGAAACTAATAGCAGAAGTTGCGTGTGAGGGCCAAGACTAGGAAGCAGGTGCTCGAAAACGTTGCGTTTTATTGGAACTTAGGCATTACATCAATTCGCCACAAATCGAGGTGGTCCATGCTTTCACTTTTTCGATAGTTAATTTCATGCACGTTCCTATAGTTGTTTTCAAACACGTCATCTCACTAGAAAACTACAACTATCGAGTGACATTAGGATTAGCTTACATTTAAAGTGCATACCATGTTTTGCAAAGCAGTATTTAGGTTAATGTATTTACATCTACAAAACAAATTTTGTGGATGGTAGGAGAGCAAAAAGAATATTAAAGGCACTTTTTTTATTGGATCTCCCATTTTGCACTTCTTTCCATTTCGTGGTGAAGGGAGGGGTCTTAGCACAGCAATAGAGCTATGCAGAACTATCAGCCAGATGCATCAAGCCAAAAAGTGCTCGCAAAAATAGCGATTAGCTATTTGCGAGCGCTTTTTAACATTTTCCAATGCATCAACCAAAAATGACAATCTCGCAAAATACAGAATCGCTAAAATAGGGAAAAGAGATATTGCGATTCCATATTAGCGAGAAATCAAAAATGCGATAGCAAATAAGGAATCGCAAAAAAAAATTGCAATACTATGCATGAAAATTCGCAAATAGAGATTTTATCGAAAATAGCTATTTAGCAAGTGCAGATTAAGGGGAATCACAATAAGGTGTTAAAAAAAAAAATAATCCTAATCGGCTGCAAATCATCAGAAGGCTATTTAAACTGACCCATGAGCCCAGAGTGGCCTTTCATAATGGCAGCACTCTACGTGTTTGCGAGGAGGAGGAGGATCTTTGCAGCAGGCCAGGCCAGAAGGAGAATCCAGGAGAGAATCTTCCGCCTGCGCATCACTTTGTTGGGACAAACTGCTGATCAAATATATGATAAATACAGGCTGAATGCTGCAATGATTCACTACTTAACCCCTTCACTGCGGCGGCTATTCCACCGCAGTGCTAAGGGGGTGGGGCGGCCGCGCGGCGGGCGCATGCTGGTGACGGAACCACTCCGTCACAGCCGCAGTTGCGCTGTGCTCATGACGAAGCGGGTCCGTCACGGCCCCGCCCGCTCAATGGAACGCTCCGCGCAGGCGCGGAATCCGCGCAGGTTGTGCCGAGCGGGCTGTGACGGAACCGCTCCTTCATCAGCACAGCGCCACCGCAGCTGATGACGGAGTGGTTCCGTCACCAGCAGGGGAGGGGTTAATAGATGAATTGGAACCACTAATCCAGCGCCAGACACTTAGGACCCATGCCATCCCAACTCATGTCCAGGTGCTATGTTGCCTGCACCTGCTTGCGTCAGGCAGTTTCCAGGATGTAGTGGCAGAAGCTGGAGGGGGATCAAAAAGCTCCCTTTTGCGGTTCTTCAAATCCTTCCTGGCCGCCATGATGGCTATGATCCACAACCACATCACCTTCCCCACAACCCAACAGGAATAGACCCAAACTAAACTCGACTTCTACCAAGTTGCCCAGTTTCCACACGTGATCGGGTGCATAGATTGCACCCACGTAGCCATATGTCCCCCAGCAGTAAATGAGTATATCTTCCGTAACCACAAATTGTATCACTCCATAAATGTTCAAGCAGTGTGCAATGCGAAAAACATCATAACCGACATTGTAGCGCAATACCCTGGGAGCACCCATGAATCATACATCTTTAGACATAGTGGCATTTACACACGTCTGCTCAGGGGCAAATTTGGCGAAGGACACTTGCTAGGTAAATTAAACACATATACTCATCACTGAAGTATGAAATGGCAATGCATACCTGACACTAACACTTTGCATAATAACCTGTAGGTGGCAGTGCATACGTCGTGAGGGATTTCATCATGACTCCATACTTGAACCCAGCCAGCCCACAACAACAGAGGTACAACGCAGCCCACATCAGGACACGTAATGTCATTGAACGGACATTTGGATTTCTCAAAAGTCGCTTCCGCATCCTGCATAAAACTGGAGGAGCAATGCTGTACCAGCCGGAAACATGCTGTAGGATAGTGGCTGCATGTGCAATGTTGCACAATATAGCAACAAGGAGAGGTATCCCCATAGAGGAATCCGACACTGAGGGCAACCAGCCCCCCGCACTCCCACGACGGGCCCATTTCGCCAGTTCAGCGGAGGGACAAAGGAAACGTACAGACATCACCCAGCATTATTTCGGAGGTATGTAATGATGAGACACAACACTTAATTTCAGGAAATGAAATGAATTTATTAGCATATGAAGCGGTAGGGGTGTTTATTTAAACATAGCTGGTGGCCATTAGCACATTAACTGCATGAACTAAAGGACAAATGAGACACACAAAGGACTTGATACTCAGTCACAAAGAATGTCTTGGACATGGTTACGTCACTGTGGTAAATTCCAGTAATCTAATTTTGTTTAGCGTTTCCTCCCTCTCACACCTAAACGTCTTTCACCTGCATCTGCATCATCACTCCTGGATGCAGCGGGAGGTGTTGGTCTACGGGTACTGCACCTCCTGCCAGTGCTGACTTGCGCAGAGAGGCTGCTAAGGCTGGATGCCTTACCCTCTTCCCCTGTAACATTGCCGTGCTCACCAGTACTAGACTGCATCAGTTCAACGGCAGTTGTCATTTGGCCAAGTGCTTTGGGCACATCCCCACAACAATGGCCCATATCTATTTGCATTTCCACCGACCTACGTGACAGCAGTGCAATGCTGTTGCATATCTTGTTGTTAGACCTGGTATAGCCAGCCATGCACGTCAAAAACTGGTGATGCCTCCTCCTCTGTGTGTTGTTTGATTGTCTGTTTGCTTCCACAACTGCTGTAGTCAGTTCCCTCACACTCTCGGCCATGACTGATATGCTCTTATTCATTTTTGTCATCTGCAGGTTAATGGCTCCCATATGCCTCGCTTGCAGGCGCTGCACCCGCAACATCTGTGACTCCACGCCACCCCACACATTGGGAGTTCCTGCCTCCTGTGCCTCAATAAGGGTCCTTGGCCTGTGTCTTCTACTCATCCGGACATGTGCCTGAGGTGTAGTTGTGGGGCTCACACTTGGACGGCTTGTCCCAGGAGCAGTTTCATGTTCCTGATCTGTCTCCATTGGCTGCAGTGGTGTGACTGTGGCCCTGCGTTTTGGCGGTGCCTTGGGTTTGGTTGGTGTTGTCACAGGTTTCGACACTGCAGCCTCTTCAATGACCTGTGTGCTGTCTCCACATTCACTGTCATCAGTGTCTACTTCTGCTGCATCTGTGATGTGAAACAGTGCAAAATTATTTCGTGTTGGTGCTAATGTTGTGCAACATTAAATTACTTTACATTTAAGCTCTCGTTCTCTCTCATCACTGACTGTGCTGCAATTGTGTAGCATTTGGGCTTACAATGTTGTATTATGACTAGCAATTTAGTTCTGCAGCCTACAGGTCGCATAATACATTTGGGTCCCTATGTGAAATGTGGACTGGATTTCTTTTTCTGTGATTTTGGTGGTTAAATACAGATTGGGCACAATTAGTATGTACATTGATATGTTGATTTTCATGCATCTTACCTTGTGTGCTACTGGCCTCCCCAGATGTATCCAGCTGGGTTACTCCCACCACTGCTTCAGGCTGGATAGTGCCCTCAACCAGGTCCTCCAGGGCTGTGTTGTCTGGGACTGTTGAGGTTCCTCCTCCGGTCACATTAGCCTCCTTCAGCCTTTGTGCTATCCGCTCCTTGGCACGGCTACGCAGGTCATACCATCTTTTCTTTAAATTATCTATGCTGCTGTATGCCACCCCCACAGCATTTACTTTGTTCTTGATCCTGTTCCAAATCCTTCTTTTTTCTGCTTCAGGTACTTTCAGTGAGAGCTACCCAAACAGCTTATCATGGCTGTTTGTCACCTCCTCAATGAGGTTCTCCAGTTCTCTCTCACTGAACTTTAACTTTCTCTTCCTGGCCACTGCACCCTCTTCTCTTGGTGTTTGGGACATTTTGGCTGTCTTAACCTGTCAGCAAACAACAATTTGTATTTTCTGCTCTCTTCCCCGGCACTCTGCTTCTGCCTCTCAGTTCCTCTGCGCAAAGGGAAGCAGTATGGGCTGATTGACTTCCTGGTTGTGAGGTCATCAGCCTGCTCCCAATGCGACTCTAGTTTTTCCGATCTCGCAATTAGCGATCTCACAATTTGCGATCTCGCAAATAGCGAGATAGCAAATAGCGAGATCGCAAATTGCGAGAACACAGGTTTTACACATTTGCGATTCTTTATCATGGAATCGCTAATGTATTTAGCGATTTTTTGCGATTTTTATTTTTTCACAATCGCCATCATGCATAGGTAATAGCAAATCCTTATTTGCGATTCCTTAAAAATTGCAAATAAGGATTCTCTATTTCTTTGCTTGATGCATCTGGCTGTAAGTTCAGTATATCCAGCAAAGAGAGGGGACAGCACATTTTTCTATAGGTAGATTCAGTGTTAATAGTTTTGGCTTTAGCTAGTGAGTCCACATTCATGGCCTCTTGAAGTCTGGGTGGCATTGTCAATGCAGTATTTGATTTCTATTTTGTAATTCATGACTTTGAACTCGTCATCCTGATGTTTTAACAAATTAGAGACTGTAGTGAAGGCCATGGACAACATTAGATGGTGGTATGCTGCTACTAATCACAAAATCAAAAAGTAGGTGTTAGAATTTTGCAACACAGACAGTATTACAACAACCAGTAAAAACGTGTTCCCCTGTTTGGACAGTAGTTGCTCTGTCTTCATTAGCAATGGTGGTGGACTTGTTAGAAACTCACATGCCAACTTAATTTGGCGATGATCTTTGCATCCTTATTTTGCACTGGTGACAGGACTACTTTTAGCATCAATAATGTCTTTTTCATAGGCTGCAATCACATCAGCGTCTTCTTAAAATGCTGGTGGCCTTTGATTACGCGGTGTATTATTGAAGCCTTCCACGACATTAAGGCCTTCTTGCTCACACGGTAGAGGAAGGCTGGGAAAAGTAATGATTTCTATCCTTGACACCACCAACGGTACTGAAGGATGCTTGTTCATTGCCTGAATGTGTCATGGGAATGTATGACGTTACAACGCATACATTTACAATGCATGCCTTTACAATGCAGTTTTTACATCGCAGCATCCTTTACAACGCATTCTTTTACATAGCCTGCCATTACATCGCATTTTCAGAAACTACCTTTACAACGCACTCCATTACTTTGCATTATACCTTTACAACGCATACCATTACAATGCATACCATTACATTGCATATAAGGTAAATGTTGGATAGTATGGGGGTAATAATTACTATTCTAACTCCACTGAGTGCAACAGTAGGGTAAGTGTTGGATAGTGTAGGGGTAGAAATTACTAGTGTAGACTTGCAGTGTAATGCCTGCTTTGTAGTGACATGCATTGTAATGACATGCTTTGTAGTGACATGCAATGTAATCGCTGCGATGTAATGACTGCTATGTAAAGGTTGTTTCCCTGTAATGGATTGCATCGAAGAACGGCCATGATGCCCCTTCACTGGATTCTTCTTTATATCTCAGAACAGAACCCAAAACATAAACAAGTTTAACTTGAGCACAATATTAACAGGTCCTACGAAACCAAACAAACAACACAATGCTCTCTGTTTTATTAGGTCAAGCCTAGCAGCGTGCATGCGATGCTCTGAGAGGCTTCTTGTGTATACTCCGTGTTGGTCTAACTCCTCTCACACATAGGATTGGCTTTTGTGTGTGTCTTTCAATAATGAAAGCACGCAAATGGCTAAAGGCGGGCACAAGTCCCACCTCTTTTTAATGTTCACTCCCACTGCGTTTTGTTCATGGGAGCGAGCAGCGGCGCTCAAGGTGGCAGCTGCATTCCTTGTGGCTCAGGTTACATGCAGCATGCCATGCTTTTGATTTTGCTTGTTTTATGGGTGTGTTCGGGCTCCGCGCTGCCTCCCAGGCTATGATTCTTGTTTGGAGTGAGTTTGCCAGTAACCAGGAAGTCCAGTGTGCCAATGATTGTTGGAGCTGCTTGAGGGATTCTTCGGGGCCTCCTCCGGTGCTGTAATTTAGTCTGAATTAATACCATGTCACCGCAGTGCTGCTTATAAATTATCAATTGCGGAAACATTTTATAGTGGCGCGCGGGGAGCAGAGCACATGCTCTAAATAGGCCACACACGTAGAGCGGTGCCAGGCTATGGTTTTTGACAAAAGGTAACATTTACCTTCCATCAGGCGCCCGGTTTCATGTTTTTTATTGGGGGTCTGTTTTGGAGCCATGCTGCCTCGTACAGGCGCCCAGTTTCATGTTTTTTGTTATGGGTATGTTCGGACGCCGCGTTGCCTCGCACGGCGCCCGTTTTCATTTTTTTAATTTTAAATATCTGCTTCTTAATCCCTCCCGTTGTCGTGTTAAATTTCTTCCCGCCCCTTCTTGTTGTCCATGCCGTCTTTACTATCACCCTTCTCTCGTTGTCTCCTGCCCCCTCCCATTGTCCGTCCTGTCTTTACTCCCCCCACCTCCCGTTTACTGCAGAAAGTACAAGAAAAGGGTCCAGGCACCTTGCGCTTACCTTATTCCCTTATAAGTTACCCTTTTTACCTTAAGATCTGGTGCATTGGTAGACTCAATCACCACTAACTTTAAGGGTAATTTTATTTTGCTTGGAGTTTCATTTTAAGGCACAGGCGTACCATTGTGATTTGAGCAAATAACCATACTACGGATCTCACCCACACACCGGGATGCTTATGAGTGCAGCATGTTTGGATCTAAAGCAGTTGCTTCTAACACTTCTCACTCACCAAACACTCTTACTGCCTCTGCTAAAATTGTGTGGAGTAAGCAGAAGATGTGACAAAACACTTTAAAGGTCCCAAAGGCGAGACCTTTTGGCGATGCCAATGCTTGTGTTATAGTAGCTTCCATGTAGAACCGAAACATCGACAGACATGCAAATGAGCAGAGCCTCGAGAGCCCTCCACTTCTAATGCTGCTCTCAGAAGTTGTTGTTCATTGGTTGGTTCCTCAAACAGTTATGCCCTTCTTTCATGCTGCTGTTTCACTCTCACATTGCTTTTTATTGCAGTCTGGAGACCCGTGGAGTACATAAGGGTGGATATGAACTTGCGATATACATTTTGAAATGTGTGTGATCATTGCACTATAAGCAATGCCTATCTTTCATTGCTACCTGTGAAGGGAAGTTATTGCCATCTGTGCCATCACTCCAGGGGCCATATTATGTATGTGGTGCATTTTCCTGGTTAGCACTGTGCGCACCTTTTAAAAGGTGCGCCCAACGCTACCCAGAAAAGTGAGCTGCATTATTGTGCATGTGGGGCCCCCAGGGCAGCCGCGAACTCGTGCTAACCTGGGGGCAGCCATTCAGGTGAAAATTGAATGGCTGCTTTGAAGCCGCTCTGTGTTTCACTATGCAGGCAGCAACCCACCTGCAATTTGAAGGGGAATTAGAGAGCCTCTTGCAGGCAGGGATAGTGAATGACTGCACCCACCTGTAAAGAGATGTCTAGGGGTCCATGGGACTGCCTTTTCCCCAATCCAGAGGGCTGCCTTCAGGGGGCACACTGACAGTGCACCAACTCAGTGTGCAACCTGACAGCTTCTTTGTCTCTGCACCCGTATCTGCAATATGGTGCATACGCAGAGGCCAAGTGATTCCATAATTTGCATGGGGCCACGCCCCTATACAAATGAGGGAATGCTTTATTTGCGCCAGCGCTGTTGGTATTACAGAAGGGGATGTACAAGTGCCTGCAGCGTCCTCTGTAATGAACCCTGGGCGTAGTTCGCGTAGCAGCGCTATGCGTAGCTACGTGAAGTGCACTTCGCACTACGCAAGCTATGCGTAGCTACATGAACTGCGTAGTGCAGTAGGGAAACTGCTGTTCGCACTGATTGCACAGTGCCGGATGCTTGTCCGCACTATGCAAGTATTGCAAACGGCATCTTGCACAGTGCAAGCGGTCGTTTTCTGCCGCTCTAGCAGATTTGGACTCGAGCAGCAGTTTTCTCAATGAGGACTGGTAGTTTCTCATCGCGAGCGGTCGCGAGCATTCGCGACCACTCGCAATGAGAAACCTGACCTCCCTGCATTGAGAATCTCACTGGGAGGTTTATTTTCCATGCTCGCAATCGGAAACTTGAGAAAAAGTCTCGCCGGGATGTCATTTTGCTAGCTCGCGGTCGCCAACTTGACGTTGAGGATCGCTAGCAAGCAAAAAATGCCTGCTATGCTACCCTACGCATTTTTGCATGGTGCTACATGCAATTCGCGTAGCATGTAGTTGCGCAAAATACGCGAGCGTAGCATAGTCCTACGCCCAGGGTTATATGTAATACCAAAGTGCCCAGGGGGTGCGAAAAGCAAACACAAATGCCCGTTGCGCCCCCAGGGCACTCCAGTAATTCAGCCACAGGAAGGGTAAGTTTATCCTATCACCTGCTCCAAAATGCACATTAGAGAGTCAAGTGGTAAGGAGTACTGACACCAGATCCACCAGTGTGCTCCTGAGCTTCCAACATTGTTTCAAGTACCTTGCTGCGAAGTTTATGCCAATGCTTCTTGAGATTCACTCTTTTTCACTGCACTTACCTACTCACACTTCCTTTGTAACCTACTCGCACTCCCTTTGTAACCTACTCACACTCCCTTTGTAACCTACTCACAGTCCTTTTGTCGGCAATGGTCCAGGCTGTAAGACTTGAATTGGGACTGACCTCATGGGGCATTTTAGCCGGTATGGCCCTACTTCGTTTCTGGCAACGCCTAGGAGCAGGTGATAACTCCAAAATATCACAATGGTGTAAAAAAGAAATTCAGAATAGCAAACTAAAATGGGCGAGAGAGACTAGAGCTCTCATGACGAAGCAGCGTTGTCTGATGAAGGTTAAATTGTGCCCCATTACTTACTTGATTAATATTGATAAGAAGTTACTTAAGACGCAGGGGAAAGAAATATCGCAGGTACAGGAACAAAACTACCTTTCAAACTAAATCTTAGTACATTTTATGACTGCTGCATGGATAAACGATCAATGCTTCCCCTACGTTGACAAGTTACCCGATTGTCATTTACGAAGAGAGGTTTTAAGGGTAAGAATTGGGGTGAACCCTTGTTATGTATATAATTTGGCAAAAAGCTCAATGATCGTTAAGATGGGAAGATGTATTTGCACTTTGTTACATATCTTAATGGATTGCCAGAAGTTTCTTGATATTCGAATTATGTTTTTAAGACCGATATTTATGAAATATGAGATTAGAAATAGGGCCCAGGCAGTAATTTTGGTGACTGAAATGAGCCATTTAGATATTGCCGATGCCTTTGGGAAATTTATGCAAAGAGTGAAGCCATTTCTTTTTTAAATGAGTTTTAGCATAATAACTCACCCTGATATAATTGATGGAGGGTTTTATGATAATGTGTGTTTTAAGATGTGTTTTTATGTCTTTAAGGATGTGTAATTATAGATGTATTTTTTAAAATATATGTACTGTTTGAGTACCAACGGTCCTAATAAACAGGAGCAGATAAGATAAGATAAGACTTACCTTCTGGGAGTATTTCTCCCACATTCCATGTCAAACATCATCGTTGTATGACCTGTGCCGACACTAAATCGCATGGACACATGAATAATAACCTCATCCTTGACTACCTCAAGTTTCTCATTTGAAATTGTTGTCTTCCTCTAATGGCGGCCGCCATGATGTAGGCCAACACAGGTAAGCAACAGAGTTCAGAAAAAAGATAAAGCCACTCTGTAGTTATGGTCAATAGCCATTCCCCATTGTGCCCAGACACCACTTGTCTCAAAGGATGAGTGCCATTTGAAGCAATGCAAAGTGCTAGAAAATGGAACCCTCTTCTCCAACTCTCACAGAAACTTCTCATCAGCAACTCGGTGCCCAATGCATCAGTTTGCAGAGGCATTACATTATACCTGTACCAGGTATCATGTATGCAGGGTGGTCATTCCCACATTGAAAGCCACGTAGAATTGACACAGTGAAATTTGCGTCAAAATCCTATGCCTTCTCAAATCAGGCATAAGGATATATGCAGGCCTTTTAAAAAGGGACTCACCTATGTGTTCTGACGCATTACTGGAGTTGTGTCAGTCTTACGACCAATTCCAGCAACGAGTCACCTTAGCGCCAAAAGAAGCATCAGAATTTCTGATGCATCTGTGAATCCTTGCACTATGGAGCACTGTAATGAAAGTACAGCACATACATGGAATTGTTAGGACATTTGTGGCAGGCGCAAGAAATCTGACGCATCGATGCCGATGTGTAAGTTCTGGTAAACATGCTCCTTGGTGCCATATTACAGAGTTGGGTTCACAGTTCTAGTCTACACTGATGCATACCCTAATTTTGGTGTGCTCCCTGTGCAGACTGGCACCGTGTGCCAGAATATAATTAAATAAACCAAATAGATAAATAAACAAACAGATAAATACATTAATTCATTAAATTAACACTCTTCAGAATAGGCACTAAGAGTTTAGTCTTTCACTGAAGGCAAACTGGTTTGCCTTTTGAGGGATCAAAGATCGCCCCTGCAAGGGGAGTTAAGTCCATTACTGCAGTACCCTGTGAGGGAGTCCCAAGAGGCTCTCTGGGGCCTGTGTGTTCCCTCTCATGGGGTCCTTAACACGTTCCCTCGCTGTGTAATAGACATTTAGTGCTCCTTCACAGAGTATGTCGGCCTCTCCACCATTGTCAGTAATATGACTCGTGTGCACAGTACTGTGATATCACTAGGGTTCAAAATGTGCTCCTTCGCAATGTGCATTACAGAAGGGACTGCACAAGTGCCCGTGACCCCCTCTGTAATGCTAAATTATCACAGGGGTGCCAAAAGAAGGTGCAGCCACCATCTGCCATTGAGGCATCTTTGCTCTCACCATCCTGGCACTTCTGAGGTTCAGGATGTTTCTCATCCTCTTCCTTCCTTCAGTCTCTTCTTCTCCTCCATCCCACCGCCCCTATTCCCCTCATGTCCTAAAGCTCATTTTCAATGCTGTAGTGATTAACGTGAAAGATAATGAGAAGGGACAAGTTCCCACTAAGAGAAGAGGCTACTTCTGCAGGAGACTCTTATCTAACGCCATTGTGTAAATGAGGCCTAAATGTATATAATTGAGCAATTACTACTAGGGTTCGATAATGAACCATCAGTCAAATGAGTTAATTTTAATGGTGAAGGAAGAGCTCATCTGAGGAAGAGGAGGATATTGCAGTAATGTAATTGTATGAAAAACATTCGAAAAAGAAATGAATCATCAATACAATTAGGGGAATAACCATGTCACTACAGACGTGCATCTGTTTTAAATGTGATTGAATAATTATGAAGCACAAAGGGGGAGGATGAATGTTGTACGTTGCTTGAATTTGACGATATCTTTAATTTTTACTGGAAAAAAAATACGACCTTTTTGTTTGTTTTATATGCATTTACATATGTTTTTGAAAGGATTGTATACATTTCTAAAGCGAAGCGGCGATCACCATGTGTTCCGCTAGGTTAGCACTAACATTTCAGTGGATGTGTTTGTCTTCCTTACACCAGCAAACAACGTCAATCAAGAAGGATAATTGAATCGGATTAACAAAATGGACGTCGGAGTGCACTCATCATTCTCTCATAATAACCTGTGGCTATCACCAGCAGTGGAGGCGGGTGACTTGATGCCCCCGCCGCTTGGGTGTCCTCCCTTACTGCAGTGAGTAACTCAGTGAACCCGAAATACCGTTGGCAGTTTGAGATGATTAATAATCACACTGATAAACTGCAGCAGTGCTGTCATCTGCTGCTCAACTGTCCTGCAAAGCAGGTTTTGTTGTCATAGAGGTGGGTGGTGGATGCGGAGAGCTTCGCCTCTAATCTGTGCAAATTGCAGGGAGGCAAAGTAAAACAAGCATTGGCAAAGCAACTTTTGGACTTTTGTGGACCCCGGTGAATCATGCCTGGAATCCAGGGGTCTCCGCTGCGTCAACATTGGAAGTCATAGACCCCCTTCCTAAGCAACTTCTATGATTTGAACCCCAAAGTAATACACAAAAACAAGTTTGCACCAGAAAAATGCTCAAATATTAAAATATCTTCTTTAATTCACAATCAAACATAGAAATACTTTTACAATTTTCAGTTTTGCTTCTCTATTTGTATATACTTTATTAATTTTAATGTTTTGATTGTTATTTTTTTATTTTGTAAAACAGTTGCGGACCTGTGAAAGGGCCTCGCGGAGCCCCAGCGTTCCCCGAACCACCGGTTATGAACCATTGCTTTAGAGCAAGCACAGGTGGAAAATATTAGAGGCTAATAGGCACTAGTTACAAACACAGGTAACACGTAAAGTCACATCCATACAAAGCACAAGCTGACACAGCATGCATACATGCACCACAAGGCAGTGCATACCATACTTGCCTGTGTGTATGAGGGACTGCATGCTATGCCTAAGCATATGCATGCATGCAGTCTGTGTGCCTGTGGTCTACTTTGTAGTCTCTGTACACACACATATGTTAGCTTTAGCAATGCTTTGGTCCAACAGGCCTACACCTCTGTGTCTGGACACCCATCTTGGAGTTATATCACAGAGGTAACCCACAAATCTCCCTCCAAACTCGTAGGGTAAGCAAATTAAGGGCCTCATTTCTGGGTTTTTTTTGCCGTAGGGCAGCACAGCAGGCCTTGATGCTGCGCTGCCCTACGGCAAAAGAAAAGGGCAGTAATGCACTGTATCTATTCCTGTTCTTTTCCCCTGTGCTGCGCACAATGGGCTGCAGTGTGCCAATGCAGGCACCTTTGCACCATGGTGAATGGCTGCCTGCGATGTGAGGATGAATATTTGTGTGCAGGAAGGAAAACCTTCCTCCACAAAAACAATCACAAGAGGCTTTTTCCTCTTTCTATGTGTGCTGCGGAATGCATCACACATAGAAAGACGAAAAAATGAGGAGAAATTAAGATATTTCTCTTCTTTGTGCCTCCCTTACGCCTTCCCTGGAGAGGAGTACGTTTTTGGCGCTTTTCTGCATGAAAGGGGCACATATTTATAAAGCCATGAAAAGCTATGTGACGTGGCTTTATGTGGCCTTATAAATATGCTAGTGGCACATTGCGCCACAGGAACGTAAAAAAAAGAACGTTCCGGCGGCGCAAAAGTGCCAGCAGGTCCTCATAAAGGAGGCCCATTGGGTTTAGCTTATCACAGCTGCACTTGCAACATTAACAATAAATCTCATAGGGTATGTCACCTTAATGGACCAACCAACTAACATTCCTGATGTCTGGGCCTTTTGCCGTTGTTGCTTTATTAAGTTCAGATTCTACCAATGGGTTCAGCTGGAGACAGACACTTTTGGGTGTGCCTATGAATTTATCAACCTAATCATGCATTTTTTCTGTATTGTCTCTGGAATTCCATCGCAAAGCACAGCAGAACAACCACTCTGCAGGAAACAGTTTAATTTTAGATGAGACAAAGTCATGCACCCAATCATCCCAAAGAAAAGAGCTCAACTGGAAGCTGCCATGAACATGGGAGCGGCTGGATAGCACAGCTGCTTCTCTCTCATAAACAAATGACTAAGAGACCAAGCCAACCCTTCCCACTGCAGCTCTCACAGCAGCAGGGGCGGCCCGTCTGCAATAGTGGAGGAGCGTCGCCCCACTGGCTCAGATCCAGCAGCAAAATTAATAAAACAATATTTCAATGGTTGGCCGTCTTGGGCCGACCAAAACTCACATGAGCACTTAGGTTTCTCCTGCCGGGCTGCATTGAGCAGCCCACCTGGAGAAACCCCACAGTCTCTCTGGTCTGAGCAGGTCGTCATTCTAGCCTACCCAGGCCAATCCCAGCTCTGCTCTGCAGTGCAGGGATTGGACAGTGAGTCTTTTGACGTAGTCACAATGTGTCTTGCTGGGACAAGGAAGTCCCAGCACCGAGGAGTAAACAGGAGGTGTCCAGCAGCAGGTAAGCGTAACATAAAAAAATAAAATATTTTAAACTCCCCCGCGCTCCTTTTCCCTCCACCCCTCCTCTTTTTGAATATGACGGCCGTCACTGCACAGCAGCATGATCACCTCTGAGTCAGGGCAGGAGCAGCGGCTCTTCCCTTATATTATTGCTGTAGCTCTTTCGCTGGACACACCGAGGCCAAAACTAATAGAAGTGAACACGCATTAGTGAGATATCGGGTGGCCTGACCTCAAGATGGTCACTGGAAATATCACAAAATGTCATATTTTGTTACTAATTTCCACAGACTTCAGGTGCCCATCTTGGGGTCACGTTGTCTTAACATGAAAATGGGCAAACCAATGCAGCAGCCATCTTACGGTCAAACTCACATACGAGTCCTGACATAGGCATTTAAATAAGCATGCTGCTGTTAAAAAAAGACTGTTTTCTGAAAACAATGCACTAAACAGAAAACAGTATGATGAAGAGACTAAAATACTCCTATGGACTGATCTACGATCTCACTGATAGTGCTCCAAGCGATGGCAGTAGGAGTATGAGCCTAACCTAGATAAGGCATTAATTGAAGAAGGCTGACCAATAGCCTCCCAAAATATAGAGTGAACAGTAGCTCTTGTAGACAGATGTGGTGTCTAGCCAGAAACCCGCAGCAGTTCAGATGTATGCAGTAGTATTGTAAAACATCCAGGTACATTATCAACAGAAGAATGCTGAGACTATAGACATATGAGACTCTGTAACTTGAGTAGACGTGAACCCACAGGATTAACTAAATAATTGAGTTCTAATTCAGCAAACAATGAGCACCCATTGAACCACAAGAACATACTTTGTCAATTAGCTTTAAAATCACCCTTCAAATTTAGATAATGAAGGCATCCAGGAATGGTGACTGTCCAAAAAAGTGAACAAGAAAGAAATCAAGAAATCCAGGCAGAGGGATACATAAAATATCTAGCAGGAGCAGCAGCCAGCCCAGATTGCCAGCCCAGATTGGCTTGCATATAAAAGAAAGAAGAGACTCGGTCAGAGATTAAGCCTGTAACAACCATGGTGACAACAATTGGACTAAAATAGGGAAGTTAGCCATCCCTAACAGAACCTAGTAGTGGTGCTACAGCACACCTGGATGCCCAACAGGAGAGTCCATGCAACTCTCTCAAAGTGACTCTTCATTCAGTTAATAAATGACTGAAACCTCCAGTCAAAAAACATATTGGGTATGAAAAATATGACCATTGTTTTCTGCTTCCCGGCTGCTTTATGGAGACTCAGATCTGAGGACTGGGATACAGAGTGGTTAAGAATATTCTCTCACTGCTGACTGGTTTCTCCACGACTGCCTGCTCTTACTTGGTGTTTTAATACCCAGACAACACGTCATGGTACCTAAATCTAACTCATGTTAGAACTCCAACCTCTGATTCAAGTTACAAGCGTGGTGAGATAGATGGTTGAAACCTGCACGCCTAGACTAGGATAATAAAATGAGACTGACCTATATTCCCTCTCTGAAATTACGCTACCAGGAAAAATAAGGAAACGATGAGAGGGCTTATCAACCTGCACTTGTAATAACTGCCTATAGGAATAGAGCGTGCTGGGGTAAGCACTTATCAATAATGTTAACACTTATTACCTTTTCAAAGGTCTCTTGGTGCCATTCATCTGGTGGGATCTAAAACAGGAATGTTTGTAGTGCTGCCTTAATACTGGAAAATATGGATGATTCTCTGAGCTGTGTGGAAGAGAGTTCCACAGAGAGGGCCCATTGGCTGAAGAAGCTTAGACCCCCTTCGTTCTAAGCTTGAACCCAAGTGTCACCAACAGGCTTGACCCTGACTTTGGAGGAGAAGAGCAGGTATTAGCAATATGTACAAAGATTTGGACAGTAGTGCCCTAGGTGATGGTGGAGCAGTGTAATTTAGACCTCACCCTTACAAGTCACAGAAATTAAATCATATACTCTGATATGACATTATATTCCCTGTGTGCCTTCCTTAACTTCATTAACATGAGTGAAGTATTTAAACGTATTAATGAAATGTATTCACTGTAGGCCCCAGAGATTGATACACATGTGCACTAATGTTCAGTTTAAACATGTGAGTATGAATTCTTTATTCAAGTTTTTACACTCACACTTTAAGTTATATTTGCAAGAGTAACCGTACACTTTTGTTCAAATTTTACTTTACTCTTCAAGTTACACATGCACATGTATAATCGTGTATTCAAGTTCATATTAAATGTTAAGCTAAATTTGCCTGACTACATGCCTCATTTGAAATGCATTTTGCTTTGCCAACATGTTTTCCTTTTCTTTGCATGTGTATTATCATGACTCTCGTTAGCTAGAGAAAGGCTTATTGTTTGTATTAAACTGCTGAAAGAGAGGCCTGGAGGGAAGAACTTGGCAGTGGAGAATTAATGGCTGAAAGAGGCCTTCTGAGCATCATGTATTAGGACCAAAAGATGTTCAAGGTTGAGAACTGCAAACCCAGTTCAATGCGATGAGAAACTGAAGCAATATTGCAGATGCACTCGAGTACTAATTTGATTTGATCAAATTATGATGGTGTGAAAGGAGATAAGGACAGTTCTGAATCCGATGTGACTTTTAAATTGGTGTTCTCACAGTAGGAAGACACTGAGATTCCTTTTAGATTTTGAGAGGTGCAGACCTCTGCTTGTCCTATTCTTGCAAGTGTGAAGCTTTATGCTAAACACTTTTTCCAAGACTTCTACTGATATCTGATCATGCTGACACCTTCTATGCTCCCGAAGTAGAGACTCTATATTTGACTTATTTTAGAAGAGAGAAGGGAAGTTTCTTCATGGAACACATCTCTGCTTTAATCTTTAGTTCTGTGGCTGTCATAATTCGGTGTTTCATTCTATTGCGCCTTAACCTACTGAGATATTTCAGATTGCCTATTGTATTGCTGCATTTATTGAACTTACTTTTGGCTTGCATATATACTGGGTTGATTGGTAATCCAAATGAAAGGTAATCCTTAACTACATTCAGTGATTCCTGGTCTATATTGTGGAGTCACATTGGCTTTACAAGTTAAAAATATATTGTTGATGTCTTCTCCTTTTCAATGTTTTACCTCAACCAAAAAAGGTTCGTAAGACCAATGGAGGGGAACACTTTTTGACAGTGTGACAAAGAGATTACATTGTAGGGTCTAGCGCTCTTTCAATGGTAACCTAAACATCTAGGAGGCTAGTTAAAAACAAAAACGGTCTTTAACCTTCAAGCAAGCATATTGCCCTTCTTGCCTGGGAGACATGATTTTACCATCTCAGCCTGACAGTGGCTCTAACAGCAGCATTTTGAAGCCTCTGCTCCAAAGTGATGGCAATTTCATGTAGACCTGTGTAAAGGAAATTACATGAACCCAACCTAAATTTGTTCATTATCCCCCACTAACAATGTTTTATGATTGAATGGCGATAGGGAGAAAATAGGTTGAAAAAACATTGTTTACAACCTTTCCACTCTGGGTGGCTAGCGATACGTTTTTATAAACCGATCTCAAAAGTTCAAGGCCAACAACGTGTTATCCCCATCTGTTCCTGTAACACTAGGAGTCCCACAAGGATCTTCCCTATCCCCAACTCTGTTAAATCTAGTCATGGAGCCACTCACCACCTTGTTACAAGCATCTAATGTACACTTCCACATGTACGCCGATGACACTCAACTCTATCTCAAACTACAGTCCCCAGAAGACATCAAACTTCTGAACTCTACGCTCAGAAACACCCAATCATGGCTGGCCGATAATCACCTCAAACTAAATGCTCTGAAAACTGAGTTCCTTCTGATCTCACCGCCTGCGAAAATATCCACCACCCAAACCTGGCTCAAGCACCTAACTGCTTTCAATGTCCAACCCACTATCGTGGACTGCGCAAAATCCTTAGGCATCACACTTGACGCCAATCTTAACATGCAACAGCATATCAGCAAAGCAACTAAGGGAGCTAACTTCCAAATAAACACCTTGAGGAAACTTAAACCCTTCCTCCCAGCTAAGGACTTCCAAACTGCAGTACAATCCCTAGTCATCCCACGCATAGACTACGGAATCGTCGCTCTCTGCGGACTCCCCCTAGCAACAACTGCACCCCTTAGAGCCACCCTGAATGCTGCAGCGAGACTTATCACTGGATCAAAAAAACATTCGCATATCTCCCCTGATTTAAAATCTCTGAACTGGCTGCCTTTTGAAGCCAGGATACAGTTGAAAATCGCTTGTATGACTCACATGGCTGTACATCACAAGTCACCCAACTACCTCACTCAAAAGCTGACTATATCAGGGGGCTTGAGATCCACCAAAAGCACAAAAAAGCTCCTCTTGAAACCGCGAAGATTCCAGAAGGAAAAAACCTATAAACGATCCTTCTCCTGAATGGCTCCCAGGATCTGGAATGCACTCCCTCCCGAAACAAGGCTTATCTCCTCCACTGCATTTTTTAAGAAAGAAGTAAAAGCCATCCTTATGGCTAAATTCACTTGAACTTTTTTTTTGTTTGGAGATATCCAGAACATTGTACCAACTTTGTATTTTTTGTATTATATGAATGTCTAATTGTACTTTTGTTTTTATCTGATTGCTATCCTATTCTGCTACTCACACACTACCTACTACTATTGTGTACCGAAAAGCTTGTTTATTCGCTCCCTTGTTTCCCTTACCCCTTGTTCTGTAAAGCGCTCTGATATCTGCAAAGATCTTGTTCACGCTATATAAAACTTTGAAAATAAATAAAATAAAATAAAATGTGAACCATAGCTGTTTATCAGGGGTGGACAATGACTGTGTTTGGTCCAAATTCACTGGAAAATGTGCAGACCTTGGGTTATCAGGGGGAACCACTTCATAGATGTATTTGTTTTAGACACTGTTCTACTGCAGCTGATTCTGGTGCCTTCATCTCATGATATTAACCAGAAGCTACTGCAAAGTATTACAATTATTGGAAACCCAGAGGCACCATGGATATAACTTCATGTTAATATCTGACTTCAAAAACAAGTTAAAGAGGGGGCAACATAGATATTAAACCTCCGACAGGGCAGACCCAGAGGGAACACCACAGTCAGGGGTAATCAGTGACAGAAATGAGCCCAAGGTAACTGCCGGGACGTAAAAGTCCTCTGCATGGTAAGATACATATACCCGTGTCCTAAGTACCCAACTGTACTGTTGTCTGGATCCCAAGTGCTGTTTTTTTGTCACAGACGAACACAGTTCATGCAAGTGCACATGACATAGGCCTGTGTCACAGATTGGACTAAAAGGAGCGACCAAAGCACTACCCACAGAGTGGTGGAAGGCTACTGCCGTTAACAGGAGTTAAGCAGCACAAGCTCAGTGGGGGCAACATATTGTGTACTGATCAGTAGTATTAAACAGGACCTTTTCAACGTGTGTCACTGGAGTGAGGCCTGCAGGTTCACTCTCCTTTTTAAAAGTCCTGCTGCTGTGTGGTTAACTCACACTTGGCCCACATCTGGTAGATGCAGAGTGCTGCATAGCGCAGAGTGGTGACTCTGCGTTAGTTGTATGTGTGCCTGGGAACGGTACTGTACAAGGATGGACGAGCAGTGCTACGCAGTGCATGTGTGGTTATTTTATGTGCTGGGTGTATCTGTGCCTGAGAGGAATCCAAACATGAGAGATGTGCTGTGTATGGCCATGGACAGGATGTGCTAGGCATATGTGTGCTTGTGTGAAGTACAATGTATAGAGGTTGAAGTGTTGTGCAGCACACACATAGTGAGTGTGTTGTGCTGGCAGAGTGTGTTTTTGTAAGGAGCTCTTTCTGGTTAACCGTCAGTCCTGAACAGTGCACACAGATTGAGTGTGTGTACTGCGTACATGTGTACTTATAGGGGTACAATGAATAGAGGTAACAGTGCTGGACCCAAAGTGTTCTGTGAAAGTACACCGAAGGATTGTGCCTGCAATGGTACATTGTATGGAAGGCCCTGCGTTCCATTTTGGGATGCCCAGGTCTGCCCGATGAAGACAGGAGGAGGAGAGTAGTCCCCCCCAGAAGATTTGTGTATTGCTGTATTCCTGTGAGATTGGTGGGGCCACATTGCAGGGAAGGAGGAGACTCCCTTTACATCTCAAAAGATGGCTGTTTGATTCAATGATAGATCAAAAGGAAGTCGCCTAGACACATCTCCAGAAGGTTGATGGAGCTGATAAGACATGAACTGATAGGTTGGGAATAACCCTTTGATGCACATATCACTGTGGCTGACATCCAGGTGTAAACGTTGGTGAATTATGTTGTGGACAACCAGCTTCAGAGTCGTGCCTGCTGTGGCGGACCTATTTCATGAAGGAAAAAAAAGGAGAAATGCCCACTTCAGAAGAAGAACCCCAACATAAGACTTTAAAGACCCAGACCCTACATCACATTTGGTGTCTGAAAAAGGACTATAGAGGGGGAGGTTGAGTTCCCACAAATGTGTCATCTGCCAAGCAGCCAGATGGGCAGTGTGAGAAGGAGAAGCTCTGCAAGACTTCTGTCTGTGACCAGGACTGGGGGCAGAAGGCCAACTAGTCTTCCTGCTGGGTGAGGACATCAAGATCACCTGCCCTGGAGCCTGGAGAACCATCGCCTGCCAGCTTGCCAAGCCCAGTGTGCCCTGTAAGGGAGAGGAGAGTGTTGGAGGGAGCAAGGTCCAGAGCGGAAAACTGCACAAGGATTCCCTGAGTGAAGTGTGAGGCAGTGCACAGATCGAACCATTGCCCAAGTGCAGTATCGGCTCAGTGATCCTCGTATGCCAGGAAAGCCTGTGACGGCTCTGATCGGCAACCCTGTATACCAGGAGGGCCACCGTAGTGAGAGCGATTGCCCCAGACCAAATTAGAACTACTGTTACCATCGTGTCTAGCCTGCTGTGAACTGCACCTGACGAAGTCCCTGAGGTTCACTGAGACCCCCCCCAGCTAGGGGGAAGAGCATCTTACTGTTTCCGTCCACCAAGTGGGAGCAGGTCTGATCACTGGAAACCAACCGGCAGGACTGCTCGATGGGAACAGCCTGCGCCGTTAGGTGATGCCATGTTCATCATGAGCGGTCTGACTTCACTGTACAAGATCCACACTTGGGATCGCCTGAGGAGAGAGCACTCACGGCACTGCTGGACACTGCGGAAGCAGGTAAGTCTAAAACCGGTACTCTGGGGGCGGGGACTTGTTGCTAATGGTGATGAGGTACCATAGACACTTTTGACTATGTTTTTAAAAGGTTAGAAGGGAGAACTCTTGAGCATGGCCGAATTGTTTGTAGACACCAGTGAATGGGGAATAGCCCTAAACACGTTACATGACAGAGGTTGGGAGAGGGATTCGTTTGACAACTAATAGAGCCCCTGCCTCAAGGGGGATTGTGCTTTTGCATTTGAATGTCCCACCTCTTTACCTGTGTAGAATTAGAAATAAAATACTACTTTTTCTTATAATAGCAAGTATTTTGTTGGACATTTATTTATTGTTCGCACTGCTTGCATTTTGAGTTATGAGTCATGTTCAACAACCTATATCTCGATACCCCGGCGGGAGCCTAGACTGCTTCACCACAACTATTAGTTAGAGTCAAGTGCAGAGTGGGTACTTGGCCCAGTTGAGCGGGATCCATAGTAGGTTGGGTACCAGGCCTTTTACTCATGAGTAAAAGGCCTCAACCACCATGGTTGGGCCCAGTAGCCTCTAAAAAGGATTCTAACAGCAACTCTTTGGGTTCTTTGCCTCCAGAAGGAATCTAGCCACTTAATGACCAGTTGCTCAGCTTACACTGCCTCCATAATCCTATGAAGAAGAGTCTGAGGGTTCACCGAATCAAAGGCCTCTGATAAATCAAGCATAACCAGGAGGGAGCATGACTCCTCATCAGCCCATCGCAAAGTATCAACCCACACCCCAATTACCTACTCTTGGTGCCAGGGTGAGGTCTAAAGAAAGCCTAACTGAAAGGTACACAGACATTTATGAACATCCAGATGCTGCTGGAGCTGTTGTGCCACCAGCTCCTTCATGATCTTGGCTATGACAGAGAGATGGATAATAGGTTTGAAGTTTGAAAGAATAGTGAGGTTGGAGTCGTTGAGGGATATCAATGACTTTTAAGAACAGACTGCTTATCAGATTAAATAAAGTTTGAGAAAAGGATGATAACTCTAGTCTAAGGCTATCTTCTTTAAACGATGAGGGGCCTGATGTAGGTAGCTAAATACCGGTCAGTAACGGTCGAAAATCGGTAAATTTCCCGTTACCAACCGGTATTTAACCTTTTCCAATGTAGGAGGCTGCAAATAAGGATTCGGTAATTTACCGATTCGTTATTTTAAGGAATTGGTAAAATACTGATTCCTTAAAATAACGAATCAGTAAATTACCGAATCCTTATAACCAATGTAGGTAGCACTCAAGTGAGTGCATTTTTGCATTAAGGAATCGTTATTTACCACCAACTACAAGTTGGTGGTAAATACAGAAAACCTTAAATAAAGCAATTATTTGTTTTTTTCACAGTGCCATGTGGCAGACATACATGCCCTTAGGGCATGTATGTGCACCACATGTGCACACATGCACGATTCAGGGGTGCAACAGGGTGTCAATGTGACACCCTGCCACCATTGAATATGCTCCCGCTATTACCGATTCGGTATTTACCAAATCGGTAATAGTGAATGTATTCCCATTCATTCCTATGGGCCTCCAGGCCCATAGGAATGAATGGGAAGGTGATTCCTTATTACTGAATCGGTATTACCGATTCGGTAACAACAAATATTACCGATTCGGTCGTTTTTTACCGAATTACTAGCTACATATGAAATATCGATTCCTAAATACCGAATCGGTAAAATTCGGTATTTAGGAATCAGTATTTTCAAATTACCTACATCGGGCCCCTAATCTCCAAAAAGAGTTATTTTGGAACTCTTTCTCAAGTGGTTGTGCACCTCATTCCCAAGAATGATAAAAATAACATGATATACAACAATTTGAAGTACATCCCTTTTCAACACTGATTGGAAATTTTAAGAAATTCTGGTTCAAGGAAAATTCGATAGATCCTGAACTCATTAAGAGTGAGCAGACTAGTTTTGTTGTGCATTAATGTTATTCGGACAATGTTTGTGTATTATTAAGTGGTGTAAGTAAAGTCTCTTCTTCCAAATTACCTTTTTTCCTCAGTTCCATGGATGCCAAGGAAGCTTTTGACAGTTTAGGTTGGATGTATTTGTTCATAGAGCATGTTCTTGGAAATGGTTTATTGAAAATGATCTCAATATTATATTATAATCCAAAGTTGTTCTTCCTATAAATGGTATCCAATCATTTTTTATTCAGTCAAAGGGAGATATTTTTCTTTTTTATGGTGTAGAATACTGGTACTGTAGCTCATGGAGTACGACTGCTTGGTCTGGCTCTGTATACTGGTGTACAGCACTGATACTGTAGTATCTGGAACAGAAGTGCTTGTTCTGGCTCTGTATAACAGTGTAGAGTGCTGTGAATGTGTCTGTAAAATGATGTGAAGCACTATGCCTGGCTCTGTATAATTGTGTAGAGCAAAGAACTTGGCTCTGTAGCTCGTAGTGTATAAGCACAGGGCTTCGTTATTTGATTGTGTAGAGTACAAGCTCCGTATAATGGTATGAGCACAATGTCTGACTCCGCATAACGGTGTAGAACACCATTCCTCCTTCTGTATAATGGTGTGGAACTCTGTGTTTCACTCTGTATAATGGTATAGAGCACTATATGGCATGTGCTAGGCAGGGGGTATAAATATATGGAAGACAACTTGAGGCAGAGTGTTGTAGCATTGTGGGAAAACAACATGTGAAGTGTTGAGTTAGTTGAAACTAATGGATGCTAGGTGGTATGTAGAGGTGTGGAAACCAGATTATGCGCAAAGAATGGCATTAGCCTCAGCAGGTGCTTATCCTTTGCGGGGGATGCCAGGAAATGGATCCTTCTAGTCAGAAATATGAAATTAAAAAGAGATACGACTCAAGGATTCTCCTATCCATGTTACTTTTTATTTAATCGCTTGAAACCTTTTTGGTGAAATAAAACAGAATCATCTTATTAGGGAGTTAGATTTAGCAAATAAAGTAATAGTCAGGGTATGCAGAGGACATTATGTGCTCAAAAAAGGATTCACTCATTTAATTTTTTCAAGAAGTTGATATGTTTCCAAAGATATCTATCAACAAAACCAATATGAATAAATCTGAGATTATCCCTCTCTAAAGATAAAGATTATCCCCATCTAAAAATGTGTGATAGATTTTATTTAGTTTGGAATACAGATAAAATGAAATATTTAGTTTACGGTTCACTAATGATATTAAGGAGACAGTGAAACTAAACCCTGAAACCACCAAAGAAAGCATTCTAACCTTCTTGAGAAGTGGAGACAATTAGCTTTCTGGCTGAGCAAATTAGATACAATGAATTATATACACTCAGCCTATATTACTGATGAATATTCCCGATTCCTGTTTTAAAAACATTGAATTCTCATTCTCTATTGTTTGAAGAATTGTAAGAAACCTCTGAATTACATTAAACTGAAACAGCTAAAAATAAATGGAGGAATTTGTTTTTCTAATTTTTCAATATCTTATCTTCTTTAAAATAAGCACAGTATTATTTGTAGACAATTAATGAAACTCAAATTTGGGACTTTTATCTCACTTTTTCCATTTAAAGTGTTGACTACAACGACAAAAATACTCCCTGTTTCTTTTATCCCATTCTTAAAAAAGGCTTGCTAAAATCTACCGCCCATTATTTTTTGTAGAAATGACAGAATATGGAAAATTCTCTATATGCTATAATAAAAATGATTAACTCAATTAAGAGTGTTCTTTTGGAATAATTGGAATAAAAAAGACTTTGCTCAGTTGTTTCAGCTTTTTAAAAAAGAGACCTGGATTTAAATTTTTTAATTATAAAGTATATGTAATTTTTATATTATGAATTGATATTTAAGTGACTTTCCCCACCTTCATTGTGATGAATGTGAGAGACACGGGATTCTTCATAGTAATGTAACATGGAAATGAACACCTGTCAAAGCTTTGGAAATGTATTCTGATCTTTTTCCTAAAAGGAATAAACTATCATAAGTGTGAAAAAGATTGGGAAGCTGTTTAAAATGTTGTTTGTTCAGCTGATTTTAGGAATAGAATATGGGAATGACCAATGTGCTTCAACATCACACAGTACCCTAAACATTTTATTTGTTCCTTAACAGAGCATTCTTAAATGCCTGCTTTACTGAATAAAATTAATCTTTCCCATAAACATTTATGGGTGACAAGTAAAACTGACATTGGTGCTCTTTTAATTTATTCTTTAAATGTAAGAGGTTACATTTATGTCTAAAAGTTTGAAATACAGTTAACGTCTTCATTAATGCTAGCAATCAATTTCATTGTTACTATGTTTTATCAACAATGAATGACAGCGCCTTCCAGCTAAGGGAAGAATTTTAGATTTACTCACTAAAATTGCTATCCAACAAACTGCTTTAACCTGGAAAGAGAACGGCAAAATTAATTTTGCTGCCTTGTGGAAAGGTATTTGTTTTAACCACAAAATAGAAAGGATTAAACTAAGTAATTTGCCAATTTTTAAACAATTAGAGATTATGTGGACCCTATTTACTATAATTATATGTATTACAAATTATCATGTTATACATGGGTTGGTTGAAAATGTTGAGGTTTCTTAATCTCCTGGAATTTATGACATGATTCCAGAAGTTGGCATATTATTTAATTATGTTTCCTAAATTGCCTGCTCATTTTTATTGCCGATACCAATATTTGCATTTTCATTAATGTTATATTTTGATTTTATGAATTCTCTAACGACACCTTAGTTGTATTTTCCCCTCTTTTTTCTCTTTTCCCCCTTTCTTTTTTTCTTCAATATTTTGTCTTTAATTTAGAACTTGGGAAAATAGCTGTCATTATATTGCTCTCAAAGTCTTACAATCTTTGTGTATGTGTAATTGGTCAATGGGTATATTTAGTTATATACCCATTATTCTTTTTTGCATTTTGTAAACCACATAGCTTCTTGTTTGTTTTTTCTGAAATAAATGACCGATGTTGAGTTTAGTGGATGGGATACTCTTCACAAGCACAACAGATGTCCCATCCACCTTTTTACAAGTGTGTTATTTTCTAATACACTTGTAATCAGGCGAATGGGATATTGGTCACATTTGTGACAAACTACCTATCTGCCAAACTCTGAATCAGGCCCTTGAATGCCAAACTTAAAAAAAGTAGGTGAAAGGTCATATGTGTTTAACCATGATGCACAATCTCAACATTTGGACACAAATGTTAGAAATATTGTTGATAGGGGAAGTTTTTTTTACATTTGACTGATTGTGCAAGAGGATCGCTTACACAAGTCTTAATATTTAAAATAGAATACAGGCACCACAGACACTCCTGTACAGGTGCACTAATAACCGCTGTTTTAAACAATTTTAGTTCATAGAATCATTTTAAAGTATGAACATACTGTATAACTCAAAAGCAACAAGGATAAAATAAGGAAGACAGAAAAGATTGAATGGTTTAGAACAATTTGTTTAGGCGTTTTTCAGTCCAAGTAATTTCAATCCAAGAGAAATTGCATATGGATGTAATCACTGCTGTGGTGCAATGGATATCAATTATAAAGCAACCGATTCAATGATCACCCAATACATTATCATAGATTAAATGTAATCCCATCAAGGGAAAATAAAACCCTTGGAAAAAGGACATCACAATGTGGCTGCACTGGCTGGTAACTATGGAATAGCATCGGCTGAAATAGGTTAATTAAATAAAAACATATTAGCGGGACGGTCAGCATGAAGTGGATGCACGTAATGTAGTAGGAGTGTGCAAAATCTGGATATTTTTCTTTCTGCAATTGCGCAACATTACGGCAAAATGATGCGAAATTGTGTGAAACGCGAATCCGTTATTTAACGCTATATTTTAGCATAAAAAGCATCCTTGCGTAATTTATGGCACGAGGATTCATTGAATAAAATCAGCGTGAACAACAGACGCTTGCGTTCTGTTGTTGCTGGGCTTTTAGTTAATTTTTCATCATGTATTGTATTATTAGTTATAAATATTTACTGTGAATGCCACATAATTACATAAAGTGGCGTAATGAAGTTAGCTTTTTATGCGAAGTTCCTGAAATTGCACGAAGTACACTGCAACCTTTAAATTTTCCTTACACACAATTTATGGCTATTAAAGAAGCAGAAAGAGTCAAAGCTCAGTCCTGATGCGCATATTTCCACAGGCATTCTCACACTTAAAGATTGACACGCAGCGTAAGTAAGTGTACAGGCAGGTCACTCCCCACACTGCACAGCTAGCTCCACCTGTCTGTGCCATGCCTCCCCACCGCTGCTGCCCCGAGTTCTAGCCTCCTGTGGCCGCTCTTGCTTGCTTTGTTTTTTCTCACTGGAAATTGCTTGTATTTCTCACTGTAATTTGCCCCCTCTTCTAGGCTTGCACTGCCTTCCTTTTTTGCTGTTTTACTTTCTCTCCATTACTTGGTCCCCTCACTCTCCGTAGCCCCCCTGGTTCCAACTTTCCTGGCGCTGCGTCCCCTGCGGTCTGCCCCCCCTTGCTCGCCCATTCGTCATCCCACCCGCCTCCCAGCTACCCCTCCCACCCACCTCCCCTCTAAGTGGCGGCCTCTGCACGGTGAGGAGATCGACCCTTGACCCTGTGTATAGGCAGGTCGCTCCCCATGCCGCACAGCTAGCTCCACCTGTCTGTGCCATGCCTCATTACCGCTTCTGCCGCTAGTTCTAGCCTCCTGTGGCCGCTCTCGCTCCCTTTGTTTTTTCTCACTGGAAATTGCTTGTATTTCTCACTGAAATTTGCACGCTTTTCTGGGCTTGCACTGCCTTCCTTTTTTGCGGTTTTACTTTCCCTCCATTACTTGGTCCCCTCACTCCCCGTAGCCCCCCTGGTTCCAACTTTTCCTCCGCTGCATCCCCTGCGGCCCCGCCCCCTCGTTCACCCACACGTCATCCCACCCACCTCCCAGCTGCCCCTCCCACCTCCCCATCTTAATGGCAGCCGCGCCGAAGGCGCACCTAAGGCTAGCCCACTTGCACCCCTCCATGCCTGGACTGCACCCAGAGCCACACCTCCTGGCCCCCGCGAGAACCACGACACCAGATGCCAGTACGACGCCAACCTCCTCCACGCACTCAACGCTGGCCGATCTACCACCTGCTTCCAAGCCATCCCAAAGCACACCCACGGACCCTTCACTTGTCGAAACTGCAGCTTCACCAGCCAGTGTACCCCACGTCATGCCCCCCCACCAAGGCAAGTCACAACCATCTCATATGTATACTGCTCAACACCCGCTCCGTCCACAGGCACGCTGTCAAACTCTGGCACCTGTTCGACTCATCCTCCCTGGACGTCGCCTTCCTGACGGAGACCTGGATGAACACCTCATCGGCACCCGACGTTGCCATAGCCATCCCGGAGGGCTACAAGATCACCCGCAGGGACCGCACCAACGGTGTAGGAGGAGGAATCGCCATCGTCCACAGGAACACCCTCGGAATTTCGACGAGCACCAAAGACACCCTCAGCACTGACGAACAACTGCACTTCCAGATCCACATCGATCCCAACACCACCCTCAGAGTAACCCTCATGTAGAGACCTCCCGGACCCCGGCCACAGTTCAGTGATTCCATCACAGACGCCATCAGCTCGCACGCCTTGGCCTCCACAGACTACATCCTCCTCGAAGACCTGAACTTCCACCTCGAGAATGCCAACAACAGCAACTACATCACACTTCTGGACAACCTCGCCAACGTCGGTCTCAAACAGCTCGTCACAACACCCACCCACTCCGCCGGACACACGCTTGACCTCATCTTCTCCGCTAGCAACCACGTCACTTTCAGCCACACCACCGAACTCCACTGGACAGACCACCGCTGCATCCACTTCTCCTTTAAGGAAAACACAGCACACAACCACCCGCAACTAATACCCCACCACAGCTGGAATAGGGTCACCAAAGACCAGCTTATCACCACCCTCTCCCGAGACCCACCAACCGACTACACCGACACCAACACAGCCGCCCGCACCCTCAGGCAATGGATCGACGAGTGCGCCAACTCTCTCGCCTCGATCAAGAAACTCTCAAACAGACACACAGACAGAAGGGCCATCTGGTTCACCGCCGACCTCCAGACATCCAAACAGACCTGTCGAAGACTCGAGAAGAAATGGCGCCTCAAGCAAACACCAGACAACCACTCAGCCCTCAAGAATGCCTGCCGCAGGCACCACCAACTCATCCGAACCGCCAAAAGGACCTCCTTCAAGGAACGCATCGACAACAACGTGCACAACAGCAAAGAGCTCTTCAACATCGTGAAGGAACTCGACAGCCCCAGCCCCAGCTCCAAGAACAACCCGCCGACACAAGACCTCTGCGACTCCCTAGCCACCTTCTCCACCGCAAGATCATAGACACCCACGACAGCTTCAAAACTCAAACCCCTCCTACAGCCGCCGACACCACAGACTCACACTGGCCTTCTGACCTCCTGCAACCAGGTCAATGATGAAGAACACCCTCAAAACCATGAACACCATCCGCTCCGGCTCACCATCAGACTCCTGCCCCCACCACATCTTCAACAAAGCGAGCTCCATCATCGCACCCCAACTTCGAAAGATCCTCAACAGCTCATTCGAAATCGCCACCTTCCCAGAAAGCTGGAAACACGAAGAGATCAACGCCCTACTCAAGAAACCAAAAGCAGACCCTAAGGACCTCAAGAACTGCCGGCCCATCTTCCCGCTACTATTCCCGGCGAAAGTCATTAAGAAGATCGTCAACAGACAACTGACTTGATTCCTCGAAGAGAACAACACCCTGGACTCATCCCAGTCCAGATTCTGCAGCAACTACAGCACCAAAACAAATCATCGCTGCCACCGATGACATCAGGATCCTGCTGGACAACGGCTAAACAGCAGCCCTCATCCTCCTAGACCTCTCGGCTGCCTTCGACACCATCTGCCACCACACCCTACGCACACGCCTCCACACCGCAGGATACACGACAAGGCCCTGGACTGGATCACCTCCTTCTTCACCGATACAACCCAGGGAGTCCGCCTCGCTCCATTCCGATCCAAAGCCACTAAGATCATCTGTGGCATACCCCAGGGATCATCCCTCAGCCAGACCCTCTTCAACGTCCACATGACACCACTCGCTAACATCGTCCGATAGCACAACCTTAACATCGTCTCATACGCTGATGACACCCAGCTGATCCTCTACCTCACCAAAGAACCCGCTACTGCCAAAACCAACTTCCACAAAGGAATGAAGGCCGTCGCCGAATGGATGAAGAACAGTTGCCGGAAACTGCACTCGGACAAGACGGAGGTCCTCATCCTTGGATCCACTCCCTCCATCTGGGACGACTCCTGGTGGCCAGCCTCACTGGGAACTGCACCAACACCCACCAACCACGCACGCACGCAACCTGGGGTTCATCTTGGACTCATCACAGTCAATGACCCAGTAAGTCAACGCCATCTCCTCCTCCTGCTTCAACACCCTCCGCATGCTTCGCAAGATCTACCCATGTATCCCCACTGGAACCAGAAGGACGGTCATCCAGGCACTCGTCACCAGCCAGCTGGACTATATGGCAATGCCCTCTACGCTGGAACCACAGCCAAACTTCAGAAGAGACTCCAACGCATACAGAAGGCCTCTGGAAGACTCATCCTCGACATCCCCCACCACAGTCACATTAGTGTCCACCTGAGGGACCTACACTGGCTCCCCATCAACAAGAGGATCACGTCCAAGCTCCTCACCCATGCTCACAAAGCACTCCATGATGCCAGACCAGCATACCTCAACAAACGCCTCACCTTCTACACTACCAACCGCCAGCTTCGCTCCGCTGACCTCGTCCTCGCCACCATTACACGAATCCACTGAACGACCACCAACGGCAGATCCTTCTCCCAACTCGTCGCCAAGACATGGAACATCCTCCTCATCCACCTCAGACAGACCCAGGACCTGCTGACCTTCAAGAGACTTCTCAAAACCTGGTTGTTCGAGCAGTAGCAGCCCCTCCTCAGTGCCTTAAGACCCTCACGGGTGAGTAGTGCGCTCTATAAATGATTGATTGATTGATTGATTGATCGAGTAATGAAAACATTGCAATAGTCATAATAGCATAAGAAAGGGAGGGTAATGCAGACCTAGAAAGACCTATAGTATAATTGCCAAATTACATCTAATCCTTTGAAGTTGCCCACCATCTTTAAGAATCTCTCTGTGATTAACCATACAGAATGCAGTGAAGGGAAGTGTGAACAGTTAGGATGGAAGAAGGCTTTGATTATATTTTACACTATGAATATAGTTCACTTGGATGTGATAAAGGCAGTAAATTGTCTAGAAATTAGCAATGGCTTTATAATGAGAGAAGATGGCATTAACATTAGGACCAAAACAGTGAGACGTGGTTATCATCAGATGAAGATAATCTGATGAAGATAATCTGATAAAGGATAATGTGCTGAGCAAAATATTTCTGGATAAATTAATGGCCACTACATCTAATTCTAGTAATATGGTCCCAGATGATTTGATTGAGAAGGAACAGAAAGAGGTATCCCTAAACTTTATTGATCAAAGGGTGAATCACACTGTCGTTAGAAATCAAATGGGAAAAAACCCACATGTGAAAGTGATTAAAAGCATCAATCCACATACATTTACACTAAGATCAGTCCCTAAAGTTTGGGAAAGAAACTTTCCAACAAAGATATACATAGTAAGGGTAACAAAGAAAAGAGCTAGACGAGGAGCTACGAGAGCAAGAGCTATTTGATTATTAAGGTATTTGATTTATTAGGGTGAAAGATTCTGGCATTCAGTACAGTGAGCTGATATTAAAATGACCAAACAAGTACAATGGCCTGTAAAGCAATCTTAAAGAAGAAATGTCGGATGTATGGAAATCAATTAGGTAATTGAGACATACGTTGAAGAACCCAAGGGTAATATAAGCAGGCTGTTTCTACCCAAGGACCTGTCTTCCATTAGGCATGGAAAGTCACTTAAAAGTAAAAACTGCTATTTGCATTGTCAGAAAGCCCTAACTTTGTACTCTGGACCCTACAGGAGTTATGCACTCTTCCATCCTGCACCACAGCCACCATCAACTTCACACAGTTAGAATATGCAGACTTAGGGCCTTATTACAAGTGGGCTGGTACATTCCTACCTGTGCGTAAATTCCTGTTTGTGCACAGGTCGGAAGTACAAATTTGGCTGTATTTAATGTATCCGATAATAATAGGATGTATTAAATACCTCAGATGTCATTAAATTTCAGCAGGTTAAATCTGCTGGAATTAAACTGGGGCAATTGTATAGTATTTACCATACCATGAAGATTTTGGTGCCCTAAATACCAAAATATGCATGTTATTCCCCACAAACTCATGATAGGTGTTATTGCACACAATAAATAATGTACCCCGTGGTATCAATATTGATCAGGTGTGATAAATAACACCTAAACTCGTAATTTGGCCCTTATAGTGAAAATGTGGAAAAGAGAATGGGATATGTCGGTCACTAGATAGCACTGTTCTGACTCATCACTCTGCTAGACACTGATATCTTTAGATCAAGATGAATATTCAAGATGAATATCTAAAGACAAATAGGAGAGATTCAATAGCCTGTCATTTAGGCAGATAATCTATTGCTGACAGGGGGTTAAGATATACCATTAGAGTAACTCTATATAACCAACTCTTTCTGTTTTTGAAGTGAAGAAGATATTTTAAAAACTGAAACATAACAATATTCAATCTATACTACTATAATAAAGTAAAAACTTTCAGGTTTTGAGGTGGGTAAACTCGGGAACCACAGCGTCAATCTACACACCCGATACACTGTTGAAATCGTTAGGGTGTGTAGATGGGTATAGGCTATATAAATGACAAAATAAAACGTTATTTACAATATTTGTATTTTTAAAAAAAGTAGTCCACCCCCAAAGTAGCGCCGGCCGCGACGTGCGCGCTCCCGTCAGCACGGGGAGGAGAGGCGTCCAAGGAGCGGCGGACATGGTGCGGGGGAGGAGCGGTGACGTGAGTCAAGCGGCGGTAGGAGCAGCGGAGAGGCGGACATGGCGCGGGGGAGGAGCGGCGGCAGACAGGCGGTGAGGAGCAGAGCGGCGGGGCGGAGAAATAAGGACCGGCGGCTGAGGCGCGAGGAGTGGTGAAATGAGGACCTGCGGCTCAGTTAAGGCTCCGGGGAAAATGTCGGGGCAGGCAGGGGACGGGAAATTGGAGCGGTGAAATCAGGACCTGCGGCTCAGGTAATGCTCCGGGGACAATGTCGGGGCAGGCGGGTGTCAGGCCAGGCAGGGGACGGGAAATTACTAAAACAATGACCGGGGTCGGGGCAGGCGGGGGACGGGGCGGGGTGGGGCCACAGGCTGCTGGCGGGGCGGGCGGGGGCACGGGCTGCTGGGCAATGTCGGGGCAGGCGGGGGTAGGGGAAGCCTAAATGCTCCCGGACAAGGTCAGGACGGGCTGCTAGTACTCTATAAATGATAACAGCCCTCCATCTTTAATGATTAGAAAACGACTTTCTACTTCACCAATATATACTTTCTTAAGATGATACAGTTTAGTATCTAATTGGCATGATTGTACAGCAGAAAGACAAAAATTATTCATCGGAATCCAGGAATTTCTACATATCCAGCAAAATACATCACTTAACCACGTGTACAGAAAGAATAGTCTTTGTGCATTTAACTTCCTGTGCCTTCATTAGAGGCCACCCATAGATCCTGTAACTAAGTCCCTATAATTCCACCATTGTTAAACCAAATGTTCTGAGTAACTCAAAGTTTGTTTTCTTTCTACACACCTTGAATTCTGATTACTTCCCTGAATTTTAAACTTTCTTCCAGTAATTATGAATTTGAGTTCTTCAAAGGTAAACACAAACCCAAGCTCAGCGTCCCCTTTGCAGCTACATTGTAGCACAATTGCCTGGCAAGGATACAGGGAAACATGAGAGTTTCAGCTTCCATCTCCAAAACAATTGCGAGTTCAAGAAATCCTGATAAACATGGTTCCCCTGCTGATCAGCATGACCATAGCATGTGTATTGACCCTTTCCAGAAATGTAAAGACCTTCGCCAGGTAGTGTTGACATTCAGTGACCACCTTTAATCTTTCCTTCCTCATAATGAACTCGGCATAAGCAAGGTTGGAGTATTATAGCGCCACACCCTCCAAATCCTGACAAGTAAGCCTTGCATATTGATAACACCTTTACTGATGGTGTTGGTATAGTAGTCATGGTCAAGACTAATGGTTATCTATCTAGATTTAAATATGTGCGGTTGGTCTCTTGGCATGCAAATGGAAAACAGGAAAGCGGAGGCTCTTGGGAGATCGTATCATGATTGTAGGATATGCAGCCTATAAAAAAGAGGTCTCCATCTGATCCTGGAAATTATTGGATGCTGAGGAGGAAAATTCGAAAGCTCCATATTCGATCTGGGAAGGCATGGTGCCAGGGTCAGAGTTACTGAATTTATGGCAAGTATCCCTAAAATTCCTATATCACACTGTTAAACCTGCTAACTGAAAGAGGAATCATGATTTCACCCTCAATAGAATATTTTGGGTGCCCCAAAAGAATGCACATTCACAAAAGCAAAGGGTCCTGGATGTAGAAGATGTGGTTGCTCCGAAGCGATCAATGAGCATACTTTTTTCACCTGTATATCACTAGCCAGTTTCTGGCAGAACGTAAGTGAAATCATGGCTGGAATTTAAGAGCTACATTCGAGGTAAGCTCCACACCTGTTCTATTCAGTGTTGACACAACATCATCCAATCTTCGCGATAGATCTTAGCAACCTCTGTTAATCTATCTGCTGCTTTCTGCTAGACGGAAGATATGCAAAAACTGACTAAATCCTACACCTCCCTCCCCTATGGCATGGTTTAAGGCCATTCATCATAATTATAAATTAGATCCTGAAGGTGCCCCCGGAAGGGCAGATACCATTTGGGGCAGATTCTTGAGATGGGAAGGTATGGTGGCTCCGCAAAATCGATCAGTCCTATGATTACACCTTAATTATTGAACCACATATAGACAAGAAAATTAGTCCTATTTAGGGACAGCGAACAGGACCCTCCGTGGTTGTTTTTAGACCCTCACCTACTCTGTTAGTAGTTTTCATCATCAGACTCACCCTGGTCCATATAAACTGGGGGGGCTAAACTATATTCCAGGGAGCTCTTTGTATGTTTATTTAGCCGGGATCATTTATTTTATTTTATTTATTTAATGAGTTTATATAGCGCTGGCTAGACCCGGAGGTATCAGAGCGCTTTTCATGAGAATCATGAGTTACAGGTTACAAGTTACATTTGTTACAAAAGCATAGCCAAACATGGGATAAAAAAGCAATGTTGCGGTAATACGTCAGAGGGAGGGGGAGGAAGGGGACAAAACAGGGAGATGGGGAGAAACTGTTTCCCATGTCCGACTGGGTTGGTGACGGCCGAGGGGATAAACCAGGGCCGATCTCTATAGCTGTCTAGGCATCTCCACCGGGCAACGGCCATAATGCTTAGACTCCGCTGTCAGGAAATGGTCAGGTTTAGTCTAAGAATGTCGAAATGAAACGAGGGAATAGGAGAGATGAGAAATCGCAGTCTGAAAAAGGATGTTGTTTCGGTGGTTATCAAGGATCATCAGCAGGAGGCTCGGTGTCCGGGAGAGGAAGCTGCCTGCCAGCCGGAGAAAACTGGGGTCAGTACGGAGTCCGAGGGTGGGCACCATCTTAGGGGCGGTCGCCATCTTGGGGGGACGGCAGGGCAGCACTCTAGTTGCTGGCTGCCTCCCACCCTCCTCTAAATCCTATGTAATGAACACTTCTCCCCGACGGCGCAGCGGGTGGGCGGAGTGGGCGCGCCTAAGTCAAGCCCGTCTGCGCCCGTCCGCGCCGGGCCCGGGCACAACGCCAAAAACCCTGCTGAATTTCCTAAACTTCACTACTCCAGACTGGAGCTGTTAAATCTAGACCGGAACATCTGTAAACACCCAGAAAAGTTCCACCCTGAAAACATCTCCTTGGCCCCTAGCTGCGCGGTCTGTGGCCTTCAAATCCAAAAAAACTTCTTATTTATTCCACGCCTGCTGCAGGCCTCGACCCTGCTCAAAAACGGTCACCCCACACAAAATCACAAGCTCTCTATAAACAGTAATAATTATCAACACATGGTACCTTCTCCCACCATCAGAAGTGGCATCCTTAAATGTATCTTGCTAAATACCAGATCTATGCCCAAACATAAACATGAGATCGAGGTATTGATCATTGATCATGCCGCGGATCTAATGTTCCTTACAGAAACCTGGGGAACTGACACCTCTGGCCCTGATTGGAACGCAGCAGTGCCACATGGTTACTCTGTAGAATACCTAAATAGATCAGGTCAAACAGGAGGAGGAATTGGGATAATCTATAAATCCCACTTAAAGGTATTCTGTCTTTCCCAGCCCGATCTGGAGGCTGAAGCTCTGAGTTTTAAAGTAAAATATAATAACCTTATGGTATTCTCTGGCCTGCTCTTATACAGACCTCCAGGCCAAAAAGGACCTTTTATAAAAGCGAATCACACTTATCTAGAATCCACCTTGGACTTACCTACCTTCACAACTTTGGGGGATTTTAACTTTCACCTCGCCCCTAACACTGCTAGGGAACTATTTAAAATAGTTACTCATCTGGCAAAGACCCCCGTAACACAGTTTTTACCCCTGATCAAAATTTTGTCACGAATATTGCCTCCTTTTTTTAACATAAGGTCCAGGCAGTCTATGATGATCTGAATACTCTGGCAACAGGCATAACCACTAGTCATAATGTCTCTGATATCTCTATGACATCGACAACTGTGGATAAGGATGAACCTGCCTCTCCGACTTTCCTCTCCTATTCCAATTTCCTTTTACTGGACGAGCTGCAGGTCACTGACCTACTTGTGCAGATGAAATCAGGGTCCCCCTTAGACCCTTGCCCTCCCCATATATTGCACTTGATCCCACAGTCTATAACGGGAGCCATGACTTCTCTACTGAATAAGGCTATTAGCCTGGGGGAATTTCCAACTAGTTGGAAAAAAGCCTGTATCCACCCAATCCTTAAGAAGGAAACTCTGGATCCGACCGAACCAAAACACTATCGACCGATTTCATGCCTGCCTATACTTGCCAAGATTCTGGAGAAAGCCATGAATCAAAAAATAATGAAATTCATAGCACTAAACAACCTATTAGATTCTTCCCAGCATGGCTTTCGGCCCTGCCACTCGACGGAGTCGGCGCTAATTATGGCAACAGAGGACATACGCAGGACTATGGATGAAGGTGGTAGAACGACCCTGATATTATTAGATCTAACAGCGGCGTTCGACACCGTTAACCACCTGGTTTGTTAAATAGACTGAAAACATTAGGCATTACAGATGTTGCACTGGCCCTTCTAACATCTTTTCTGACGGACAGAATACAACAAGTGCACTGGGATGTACCTCAGGGCTCTGCCTTATCACCTACACTGTTTAATTTATACGTAACACCATTGGCTGCCCTAATCAAATCTCATTGCATGAGGTTAGTGTCGTACGCTGATGACACTCAAATTATTGTGTCCATCTCCGAATCTATAGAAGCAACTGCAGGGCGTTTTAGAAACTGCCTCCTGGACGTTAAAAACTGGATGAGCCGGAATTTTCTCAAATTAAATACAAAAAAGACCGAAGTGAAAGAATTCGGCCAGAAACAATCTGTCTGGAGCCAACTGTGGTGGCCTCCGGAGGCTGGTTCCTGCCCTATCCCAGCTGAGAAGGTCAGAAATCTCGGATTCCTGCTAGATAAAACTCTATCTTGCACAGCACAAATTAATCAGGTGACCTCTGCCTGCTTTCATACTATTAAGGTGCTTAGAAAAATCTTACCCTACATTCCGCCCACTCTAAAGAAGACAGTGATGGGAGCCCTCGTGATGTCCCGTGTGGACTACTGTAATTCACTTTATTTGGGTACGGGAGAAAAACAACTGGTCAAATTACAGGCAATTCAGAACGCGGCAGCAAGGGTTCTACTGAATCTGCCTAAGCGCCACCCTACATCCAAAGCCATACGTGAACTACACTGGCTCCCAGTTAGACGGAGAGTCCAGTTTAAGGCCCTATGTCTGGTACATAAATCCCTGTATGGGAAAGGACCAGATGACCTTGCTAAACTCTTACCCCGTTATGTGCCACAACGCACTCTAAGATCTGCCAACCAGGACCTAGTCTACATGTCCAGGATACGGGGAGCACGGTGGGGAGGAAAATCCTTTTCCCACCAAGCCTCTAAGCTTTGGAATACGTTGCCCCTCATGCTTCGTTCACAAAAATCTAAAATGAGCTTCAGGAAATCACTGAAGACCTGGCTTTTCTCCCTCCCCTAACTGGCTCTACCCTGTTTTCTGTACTATAGCGTCAAGACGCCACGGCATTCGAGCGCTTTAAAAATACTTCAGTCAGTCAGTCATGGTCAGGTGTTTTCATGGCCAGATCTTACAGGAGACACCATGTCCTAGAAATACCCCCAGATTAGAGCGCCGACGTAAGGGGGGCCCAGATGGAATGCCACAACAACTCAGTTTGGGAGTGCCCCGGTCCCTCAGGGGACCATGCGGTGCTGATCAAGATTGGTCTCAGTTGCCATCATGAGGTCAGGCACTGCCCTGGAAAGGCTCAGCAAAGAAAATATTGGATTCAGCAAGGTCACCGGGCCAGATCTCTATGTCAGGGGGATTCCTGGTAATGCCCCACTGCTACCATTTAACTGTTAAAATGCGCTACTTGGAAAAACCCCTATACATTCGCAACAGGCGACACCTTGGAGTCAGGCACTGGCCCGGGTCTCGATCACAATGTGTTAGAGCTCGCTGTAACTTTGTGGCTTATTGTGGGAATAGCGTCTGTTAAGAGTGCCAGAGCCATCTGTGTCTTCCCCCTATGAGTCACCCTCATAAGGCTCAAGCAGTGCCGGTTTTGCACCCTTACCGAGCCTGTAAACCGCATCGGGCACATCACCGCTCCTCCACCGCTCTTCCAATGCTGCCCATCACACGCAGACTCTTGTCTGCCTCATGGTTGGATCCTCTTAACAGACAGTAGAGAGGAGGGCCGGCTCCCCACCCGCATCTCTGTCCCAAGGAGCTTCCATCTTTGAATTAGGCTGCAGGGATCGCCTGCATCTCAATCTTGCCACCTCTCAGGGTCGGTGCTACGATAGCCTGGTGAGGAGCATCTGCATTCCACTTTCAGAAAGCACTCACCGAGGTGGCGTTCAATTCATCAGGACTGCTCCGCTCGGCTCTGTGAGGAAGGCTATGGTCACAGTAAGGAGTCGCTCTCCCTTTCCGGAGTCCCTCGAATTTGCCAGCCAGCCCATTTTGCTATGATACTCATTCACTCCCCGCTTGTCGTTTCGGTTTCTCTAGCGGTATCGGCGATCCAGGGGCTATAAGGGTCATAACCACTAGCTCTGGGGATAACTTGGGAATTCAAACCACGCGTCGGCCTCAGTGCCTCATCAGGTTGCTTCCACATCTTAAAGGCTGGATTTGCAGATCATTCACAGTTCTGGTAAGTCAGTACAATAAAACCACCGCGATGGTGTAGCTAGAGGCTTGTTAGCAGTCCGAAAACTAGGATAAAAGCCAAAAGGCGATCCTTAGCCCGGGAGCTCTCGGCCAGAACTCCTTCCCGTCGGCCATCTTGTGGCTATCATATCAAATAAAACACCTTAGGGGCACCCAGGTATCCCTTTATTCGTGGGTGCCCATGGTATACTAAAACAGGAATAGGGTGTCTGCTGCAAATAGTGTCCCTACACCCTGTGTTGATTCGACATGTGTCAGCCTTTTAAATGGTGGGTTTCTTCAGGACCATATATATTGCCCCAAATCGCTGTTATAATTTTGTGTGCAGTCAAGGGTCCATTCCCTGATAGTCTGGATACACAGTTACAGAAAACTTTGCATCTGCATTGCAGTGCACCTCCATATCTCTGTTATGTATGTTCTCCCAGTACAAACACTGCATTTTCCCAGGTGTGTTCCTTTTAATTCAGATGGAAAGAGAATATACTGTCTCACAGAGCTCAAGTAATCTATACAGATGTGAGCATTGTTCTCTGCCATTAGTTAAATAAGAGGCATTCATCACATTCATCAGCCATTGTTTGATTTTAACTATCATTCATGATTATGAAGCTCTGCCATTGCAATAGGGTATATGGATCCACTAGGCGAATGTAGACTGGAACGAAAGACATTTCACAGTCCACCCTAAATACAGTAGATTGTGTAAATGTCCTTCCTCCAATGGTCCCTATTCCATCAGGCTATCGTAGAAAGTAGTCCATCGGTGAAGTCAGCGATGGCTCCATCGACGGAACACCATCTCTAACTGAGGGGAGCAGGCTGAAAGTCTGGTGAACAGAGAACTGTCACCTTTCTAACAGAGTACACAGTCTGCCAAACACTGAATCACACACTAAATCTTGCCTAGCACAATCATTGTAAATTGGCGACTGTGTTAAGCCTGGTCCGTGTTAAGGCAAACACTCAAGCAGTATACCCAGCACACAGTGCATGAGTCGTAGTTAAGGGGGGGTCAAGTAAAACATATTGGGTCTCAGTAGGAGTAAACGATTAATAAATATTTTCACCAACTGTTGGATATAGTCAATTGATTTGGTCATGGATGACTTACTACCTTTGGTGGGGGTCATACCAATGCTTCCACACCAGCAACTCAATAATGCTATTTGAAGTCTCAAAAGTAGTGCTTAATTTGTGCCGGTTGTTGCAGGTGGTAGGCAGGGCACTCACTTTTAGGAACCATAAATTATTTTCATCATCAGACTTTGACCTAGATCAACAGATAGAAAGGTAGAAAAATGGAAAAAGAAAGGAAAACTATGACAAAGGGATGAAAATGAATACGTAAAAGTGATATAAAGAGACAAGGTGTAGGGTGGTGAAAGAAAGAAACATGAGGAGAAATCAAGACTGCCAGCCTAGGTATTCTGCAAACCTAGCATGTAGAAGCAGGCTCTTATGGAAAACTTGGATCCTGGCAGTTCTTTTCTTTTTTAGGTCGAGGACCGAAGGCTGTGCTTGTGCAGTCTCCGGGGGAGATTTAATGATTTGAAGTATTTTCTGTAAGGGGGCTTGAACCCGCCTCTCTCCTCCATTGGCTAGCTTCCTAAACGGAGGCCAGCCATTGGAGGAGAGAGGCATGACTCCATTAAATCCCCGTCTCTTTCGGATTCGGGGGCGTGTTTTTTTGCGTTCTTTCGCCTGTGACGTCATCCGTCACTCAGAACGACAAAAACACGCCCCCGAATCCGAAATTTTCGGATGTTTGCGGCCGCCATTTTTTTTTGTTGCCGTTTTTCTTGTTTCACTTCTTCCTGTGTATAAAAGCACTTAAGGACGAGCAGGCTGCCCAGTAACAGCTCCCATCGGTTTCCGATTGAGCTGCCGGAGTGAAACCTCAGCTCGGCGTTTGTACATGGAGGGGGCGCCGCAGGCTCGTGCTGCGCCTGCCTAGGATGCGGAATTCTCACAGTAACAGATGATGGCTCTCCGGGAGCTCAAAGTCTGTCTCCTCGGGGTGAGTGCGACCGGGTACCCGACTTCCTTATCGATACGGCTAACCTATTTTGTGTTATGGTGGCTCTTATTGTTACACCGTGTCCGCTGTGTGCGATGCCCTCGAGCTGTGTAGCTTTGCAGTACTAGATGAAGGGCAAAACACAAGAGTGAGGCCTCTAAGCGCTAGCCAACAGCATAAATTACACCCCCTCGCAGCTCTTTTTCCCATTGAGAAGTCTGTGGTATAAAAGTGTCAGCCAGTGACACGCCAAGAGTGAACGGTGCTCTGGAGGAGTTAGACGCCACAGTCATCCAGTATTCCAGGTGTAATCGTGAGAAGGTAATTTATCCAGTCCAGGTTTTCTTTCCATTCCGAATTGCTGCCGGAATCCACTTTTCTCCCTCCGGGCCGCCGCGCTGCCTGCGATGACCCAGAAGTAGTGGGCAGAGAAACCGGAAGCGGATGGGAGCTTACCCCGCGCTCCGGTGCAGAGGAGTGAGGCAGAGAGGTGAAGTCCGCGGGGCTCCCGTGTTATGGTAGAGCCCCGCCTGCGGCCGTGAGGAGAAGGAGCAGGGACACAGAGAAGCCGCCTGTTCCGCGTCGGGGCTCCCGGGTGAGGAGGAGAGCCCCGACAAATGCTGGGAAATTGACTCAGATAAGTATAATGCCATTGCGGCGGATCGTCCGGCGCGGGGATTTAACAGGAAATTGCATCCTCAACCTTTGCCCTCTTCTCCCTTCTTTCTCTTCCCCATCCCTCTAGTTCTCTTCCCCTCCCCACTCTGCACTGCGTGCTCCAAGAGGCACTTTACAAGCCCATATGTGCCACTCTTCCCGTGGGGTACTTCATTCTCAACTGGGTGAAGTCATCACGAGATGGCCGTGTGGGCAAGTCTAGCGAGCAGGTGTGCCTTCCCACTAATGAACTTCTATCATACCCCCTACAGGCGACAACTGTAAACTGGCACAGATACCCCTTTTGGGGTTTGGCGCAGAGCACACTCCAAATTATGCCCCAAGCCGGCTCTGCTAGGAGACACAGTGCAGTACAGCGAGCCCTCCGCCAACAACACGAGCACGTGTAAACTGGCATGGGAAAGTCACTCAAGAGATGCCAGGATACGATAACTCCAGGGTGAGAGAGTATGGGATGACAGCAGGTGCGGGGGTGGGGGGGCCCGAATTTACACCCGCCTCACTTCAGAGCCTAGAGACCACGTGGCTTGCTTCGTGAAGCTGTAGCAGTCCTCAGTCCTTCAACATGCCCCCAGTTGGTGCAAAGAGTGTACCCACCGCTGCATTCTCTGAGTCAGAGCTTAGGGCACACCCACAGCTGTCTCCTGCTGTGGCTGGAACCAACCCAGGGGCCCGGTAACCGAAAATAAGTAGGAAGAAGCAGAGCATGGCATGGCTTTAAGTTCGGCGGGCCCTGCCAGTGCTCCGCACTCCCAGTAAATGAAAAGCATTGCCCCCCTCCCCCACCCCCACCCCATCATTCGTGCCATTAACTTTACAAGGAAAACACAAATTTAACTGATTTCTAACAGTGTGTGCAAGAACCTTTAAGGTTATTAAAGTCAGCGACTTAGTCCATGTTAAAGTTCGTTCGCTTTATTTAATGGTGAACTATGTGTGCGCATCGATTTCCTAAGAATATGTTCATATCTCAGATGGGTTTCAGTAATGTTGTTTTTTATGCAATGCACGAATTTTGCATAACCGCACTGCAAGCCCAGTCACCTCAAGGTGTCTGTGTGAGTTCAGGGTGTGGGTGATTGTTCAGGACTGGGCATGATTGAAAACTACAGCTGAGGCTGAAGGCAGTTCGACTCTCTGACAGAGCCTCGCATAAAGGTGTTCCTACTAAATGCTCATCCAATCCTTGGCCTCTCTGCTGGGCGCCCAGAACGATGGCCACAGGTGTGCCAATTGTAACGGCGATTCTATGGGAAAGTGTATGGTGGTATGCAGCTGTCAAAATAGGGACAGGGCCAATGGAAAAGAAAATGCAGGGTGTGTGAGAGGCGTTCAAAGGAAGGATGTGTAGGAGAGAGTGAAAGACAGTGGTGCAGATGGCGTGAAATATGTAGATGGATAGATTTCAAAAAGATGAGTGGAGCACAGGGTGTAAGCGAATAACAGAGAGAGGGGGCCTGCAGCAGGAAGTGATGTGACAGGAATAAAGTGAGTGACTCCTTAATGTGACATAGTATAAAATCAGTGCTAACAAGCATTGGTACAGCTAATTGATCAGGCCTGTTTTAGGTGTTTGTGTTAGCTGATGTGTGATGGTTTTATAAGCACTACCAGACAACACACATAAAGGTGCCTTGAATACTTGTCAGGTGGCATGCAGCGTTTAGGTCACGTTTAGGCACCACCCATAATTTCCCCAAAATATCCTAGTTACACCTAAACTGCAATGCCCCTTTTGGAGACCCCACCACCTTTTCCAGCCACTTAAAGCACTGACATGGGAGATGGGGTCCCCAGAGAGCAGCTTGTGTGTTTTTGGGGTGGAGGCGAGGGTGGGAGAAGGAACGGGTTTGAAAGCCATAGGAGTACACTACCACAGATTAGTGATACAATACAAGCGACGATTATTCACCATTTTCCACCTCCCTGCCTCCCTCTCACATGCTACCTTTTCAGGTGCTTCCCTTTCCTTTATCATCTTCCCCTTCCTTCTCCACTTCTGCACCCTCACCCAGGACCACTGCAAGGATGCGATTCTGCAGTTGTGGTGTTTTTACTCATAATTAGGATTCTGCCACAAAATCCATCACAGACTGCATCGTTTGCAGACTTTAAGAAAATAAATCGCTCAAACAGAATAAATGTTACTAAAAACTGAGAGATATGTGTTGCAGCTCAGTAGCATATTGCTGCATATGTGAGTGTTAAACTGGTACTAATGAGGGGAACTCTTTGCTAAAACAATGTGAGCTTGGAGAAAAAATACTATAATCAAGTAAGAATGTCACAAAATATGCTGCACTGTGCTGCATAATTTAATCAACTCTGCCAGCTACGTATTTTGATCCTCTCTTGCCGCATAATTCCAGTGGCCTGCCCTACCCCCATACCTATCTTTAGCTCAGCACCTTTTCTCCACTGTGTCAAACGCTCTTTCCCTTATCCATTTCACATTCATCTAGCCATTCCTTTTTCTGTCTCTATTTTGTCTCTCACTCTGTATTCCTGCCCCTATATCACTCCTTTGTTTGTCTTTAGCTCACTCTCTTCTCTCTCCCTTTTCACCTCTGTGTCAATGGCACTAGTTAATTCAACACTTGTAGGCTTTGCTGCAAAATGGCAAACAACTTTGTTAGTTTTCTAACCCCGCATGGCTGGCACTTGCTAATCCTATGCTTAAAAACTCTGCTACAAAAAGGGACATTTGAGATGAGCAGTTTTAGAGTGTCTGTTGGTGGGTGTCTCATACAAAGGAGCTGCTCTCAGGTCAACACCCTCCCCCCACCCTCTCACCCCCTCAGGTAACAGGACCTCACCATATGTCCACGGATGGTCCGCTTTAGGGCTTAACATCGTTGTGTCACAGGGGCAACCTAATTTCTCACTTTCTCACCAAGGTTCTGACCGTAGCTGTGAGTGTGGGGCTCTGTGTGTGTGTGTGGGGCTGTGTGTGGCTCTGTGTGTGGGTCTGTGGCTCTGTGTGGGTGGCTTTGTATGTGTGTGTGGGTGGCTATGTGTGTGTGAAACTGTGTGGGTGTAAATGCAATAGGTCATGCATTTGCGAGCTATTAAGCTATTTGCATTGTAAATGACAATGCCATTTATTTAACGATTAAGCTATTGGCAATGTAAATGACAATGCCATTTATTTAGGATTTAAAAAAAGAAAGAAAAAAAATGTCATGAGCAATGCCAATAGCTCTACCTTTAATAATGCCGAGACCATTGCATTGTAAATGCTTGTTTTATGGTCTGGCTCGACAGCGGACCTGTCGCTAGATAATTATGCGAGCATCACTAGAGGGGATTTGGCTCTGCCCACATATTGGGAACCAAGAGTACATGTTTTGATTGGGCAGAAATCGTGTGGTTCCACAACAAAAGTGCTTGCTCTTCACACAGCTGTGATCATTTTGTTTATTTATCCAGCTGGCTGAGATTGAACTTTCAGGGGCACACACATAACATGACACTTTTGTAAAAGTGTCCCAGATAACTAGATAGTTTATGGTGCTTGTCTTCCTCTGGCAGCATCACAGATGGGAGGAGGGCAGTAATTAACCTACATGGTAAGACAGTGCAACTGTCACCTGACCTTTTCACCTTCACTAATATTATTCTCTCGGTCTTTGGTTCCACACAATACATTTTTATTTCCATGCTATTTATTTGTAATGCTTCACCTTATCATACAGCATTCCTTTAAAGCCAGATCTACTAGCATTGCCGATGCTTGTTTATGGACTGGATAGATAGTGCAGCTATCGCTAGACTATTATGTGAGTATCACTAGGGAGTAGCTTTGCTCTGCCCAAATATTGGGAGCCAGGAGTGATTGAGCACAAGCTGTGTCCTTTCACAAAAAAGGGCTTACCCTCCAGACATTTGTGATCACTTTGTTTATTTACTTAGCTGCCTAATCTTGAATTTTCAGGAATACACAGATGACATTGAATGCTATTAAAGTGCCAACATCCCTTTAAAGCCAGATCTATTGGCATTGCCAATACTTGTTTTTTTTAAGCGATTAAGCATAGCTCATGAGAGCTCTTTAGACTGCACGAACTTCTGCAAGGGAACCCAGAAAGGCCAACCTCCGTTTCAGGCCCCCTTATTTACAGTCAGTTGTTGTGAATGATACCGGAACGCAGTACACATACTTTAACACAGTTGTTATGACCCTGACTTGACTAACTTGCAATTACTTTTCATATTCTGTAAAATACAATTAGATGGTTTGTCTTTGAAAGTACGTTCGTCTCAATTGTACCTGTTCCAGTTAACAATAACCTCCTCTCTTTTGTATGCAATCATTGTTTATGCAAACGAAGGACAACGTTACACGGGTACTAGAGTGCTAATTACCCCTGAACTGCTAGACAAAACATCCATTGATAAGAACAGGATGCAAACCAAAGCAGTATGAAGCGAGCCCAGAAACATTTCTGTACTATTGTTATGGTTTTGAAGACGATGCAGAAACATATGAATGCAGTCTTGTGGGTGTGTATTCATTGTGCAAGGATACCATGGCTTTCTGTTTCTGCGCACGCTCAGGTTGAACATTAACCAGTGTGAGGTCAAGAACAGGTCTATTGAGATTGGCTTAAGTTATACATATTGCAATCACAGTGTGGCAATTGTGCTCTGAAATGCTATGTGATCTTCAGTAGATATGGAAGGTGTGCTCTGAATTATTTTTGTTTTTCACAAACATTGGCAAACCCAATAGGTCACGCATTTTGGATCTCTTGGTTTTTTCAACGCAGTTTGGTAATGCTCTACTGAATTGACAATAATAATTTTTGACAATAATAATTTTTGCCAATACTGTGCAGCATCATCTGAAAATAAAAACGGACTGGAACTCCTGAGAGTACCACATCATAAGGAATAGTACTCAAAATGGGCCTTACTATAAAACATGCTCTGCAACACACTACATGTGATACCATAAGTCAAAGGTAAGTGATGATACCTGATGCCCTCTTCTACTGATGCTGGTATTTGCAAACACACATAAAAATCTTTTGCTTCCATTGCATCCACATATTCATACAACAAGCGAGCATATGCATTTAGCGTAAAATCTCCTTTTGACAAATCTGCGAGTAGCATTCGACTAGTTTCCCTAATCTTATCTCTATCTTTGGCAGATGCACCCTCTCCTACGTCTGTGGTAGATGGGGTAGATGTCACTTCATTCTTTTCAGCATCGTGAGACCCAACCAAAGATTTAACTATCAGCACAGATATGACAATAAGCACCACAACGATACGGGTACCAATTATGCATTTCTGCTTGCGTTCTGACTTCTCGGACTCCATTTTGAATTACTGTTTTGATGTGAAACATAACTGAATTCAACAAAGTCTCTGTTCTTTTTTAATTTGCTAATTTTGGTTATTTACCATGTCTTTTTATTTTCCTTTTTTCAGTTGTTTTTTTCAATGTTCAGTATAATGATACGAAAACTTTTGAAGAGACTTAGTCAGCCCTAACCCTCAATTCTTCTTTCTATTGAAAGTTCCTAATTTTAAATCTTCTTCCTCTTGGAGCTAGGTTATCTTCTTCCTAAGGCTAGTAAGAGTTCTGTTACAGTTCAATCTTCATCATTTATGATATTAAATCCAAGCATAGCAAGAACCACCTGTAGTAGTTCAGCACGGATTTCTCCCATTTCTTGTGCGGTTGGCTGTCGAACAAAAGTAGGGAAAGCAACCTGGTTGAGGATCAAAATGCGTAACACACTCAGCCTTGGTGGATCGGGAACTGTCAGAGTCAAGATTCCGAAGGCATCAACTCAAGTGTCAGGGCTAGGGTGGCTTGCGGTCTAGGGCCCGCCCCACTCTGCAATCGGGGGTTCTCTGCATCATGTTTGGTCCCCCTGTGTGGCAAAATGCATCAGTCATCCTTGGGAGGGCGTTGGTGGCTGACATGTGTTAAATCTGCTCTAAGACATTGTTAGCCTTCTTGTACAAACTGTCCTTGAATGTTGTCATTCTTCAAAACACTGTTTGCTGTTACTCCGCCTAATGCGTGAGGTTTTGCACCTTGAAAGCGTCCGCCTAATGCGTGAGCTTTCACTGACTGGTCGCATGCGTGAGCATTCGTTTGGGCGTTGTCACGTTAACTTACGCGACCGCGCCCAATCTTCTGTGCTCACTATTCTAGGCATTTCGAGGAGGAAGCAGTGGGTTTCTTTTGCTCCGCTCTTTTTCTACAGATCTTGGGAGTTTATGAAGAAGAATTCACCGGAGGCTTTCGGTGAAGATTCCAGTGGGCGTGGCAGCTTCCAGCTTCTTTCGTTTGGCAGTATCCTGAATAGAAGAGTCCTTCGCGAGTCCAGAGAGAGAGTTTGGACCTTCAGTGAAAGTAGAGTAGGTCGTACTCTACAGGTAGGGGAGAGAACTCGTTGCTCATTGTGCAAATAACTTTAAGGTTACATCGCTAATTTTAAAAAGAAATAATTAATCTAATTACCATTTGATTTCTTGATTGCACAAAAGATCTAAGTCTCCTCATACGCTATTTTGCACATTGAAAAGTTCCTCATTGCTGGCAATGATTATTCTTTGTTTAAAGTGGCGCGCAATGCTTAAAGAGGTGCGCAATAACAATGCTAATCACTGAATATTTTGGCGCAATTCAGTATTGAGTTTTTGCGATAAGTGATTTTCTAGAGTGAATATAAGCATAACTTTGTGATGTTTTGAGGTAAAAACTCATAGAGTAATCGGTTCAACCTTTGGTAAAGGAGTCAATTTACTAAAGAGAGTTTCTATTTCTTGAAGGAAAGAATCAGTCGCTATTCACAACAACTCTGAATAAACAAATGAGTGAATAAGAATTTAGGTAATGATTTTGAATAACAGTTAGCCTCTTTAAATCTTAGGAATCTTAGAATCATATGTTTTGTGGCTTGAGTTAGGAAATTCCCAGATGGGTTTTAAAAGTCAATAGCTAAGCATTAGGCTCAGAAGTATTTGTTACTTAACTTTTCCTTTTCAGATCTCCTTCCCTGCTGTTCCCTTCCTAATTCCCTTTTCCCCCCCGCTTGATCACTCCAACATTCTGTGTAATTATTACATTCGGAATTGGAGGTATCGAGAGGTGGGTCCTTATTACTTCACGACAGACCCTGAGGAAGACTTCGCCTGACAGAATAGTGAGCCCACTAATTATTTTCCTCCCGGTCTGATCGTGAAGTCATAATGACTACCATCAATGATTTAATGTCCGCAATTGTGCGTATGCAAGCAGACTTAAAAGAAACCATGAATGTAACCGCTTTATTAGCTGCTAAGGTGGACAATATTCAACTGCAGAATACTCCTCTTCCAGAAGATGTTCAGGAAACTGGTGCTGCTAGGGCAGCTACGAACATAGCAGTTACTGTTCCTCCCCAGATTCCTCTAGCAGCTCCCGAACGTTTTTCTGGGGATTCTTCCAAGGTGCAAATCTTTTTGACTCAAATAGAACTGCATTTTGCTTGTAGACCAGCTGCGTTTCCAACCCCTCAGTCCAAAATAGCGTTTTTAATTTCCTATCTAACTGGAGATGCTGCGAACTGGGCAGTTCCTTTGGTTAGACAAGATGATACTTTGTTATATAATTGGAAACGCTTTGTAGAGGAATTTGAAAAAGTTTTCGATCGACGTACAGTGACTTTATCTGCAGATCGAGAACTACTTCAGTTAAAACAAGGTAACAGGGATCTAGTTACTTATTTGTCACATTTTAACAGATTAATCGCTGAAACTTCTTGGCCAGAGGAAAAGAGAGCAGCTCTTTTCTATCAGGGGTTAAAAGATGATCTAAAAGATGTTCTGGCGCAAATTGACCCACAACCAACAGCTTGTTCTGAATTGATTAATCTAACTTTACGCTTAGATCATAGACTCTCTGAACGAAGATCAGATAAGAAAAGAATAGACAAACCTAATTGGAGAACTGAAACTAAATCTAGACCTCAATTCGCAAACTCTGAATCAAGTTCTGAGCCAATGGAAATTGGGACTCTAAGGCAACCATTATCAAAAGAAGAAAAAGACAATAGACGTAAAAATGGACAATGCCTTTATTGTGGTCGCAAAGGTCATTTTGTGAAGGATTGTTTGACGAAACCAAAAGGCAAGTTTCCAAGTGCCAGTAAGACAGCAGCATTAGAAAAAACTGATCAAAAGTCGGAAAACTAGCTTGCCCAAGATGTTTTAAGGGAGATCTCTTGGGAACCATTGCCTTCCCTTCAGTGAATTCATGTGTGTCCAACTACAAAGCACATTTCAGATTAGCTGTCCAACTTCGGTTAACTCGTGAAACGTGCCAAATGGAGGTTTTAGTTGATTCTGGAGCAACAGGTAATTTTGTGGATTTAGAAACTGCTCAACGCTTACGTATAATCTGTGAACAAAAAGAGACTCCAGAGATTGTTCAAGCAGTAGATGGGAAGATTTTAGCTGGAGGTCCAGTAACCATGCAAACTACTAAAGTGACTATGTACTGTGAAGATGCTAAGCAACAATTACATAAGGAAGAGGTTCAGTTTGACGTCATCCAAGCACCTCAATATGGTTTTATTCTAGGAATGCCTTGGCTTTGTTTACACAATCCGTTTATCGATTGGCAGAAGAGAGAACTGGTTTTCCTATCTGATTATTGTCATTCTACTTGTCTAAACACTACTAAACCAACTGTAAGTCAATTGGCCACTGCTGAAGAGAAGGAGACAGTCTTACCTAAAATTTACAAGGAGTACGCAGAGGTTTTTAGTGAAGTAAAAGCAGCCCTTCTTCCACCTTATCGTAGCTACGACTGTCAAATTGATCTCGTGCCAGGTTCTAGTGTCCCAAATTGCCGAATATATGCCTTGTCTGAAAAAGAAAATCAGCATTTAAGACAGTATCTAGATCAATACTTAGAAAATGGCTTCATCCGCCCTTCCAAGTCTCCGGCAGCATCTCCGTTATTCTTCATTCCTAAAGCAAATGGGGAACTAAGAACTTGCATCGACTATAGGGCATTGAATAAAATCACAGTCAAGAATAAATATCCTTTGCCACTCATTCCTGTTCTGTTGGACCAAGTTAAAAAGGCCGAAATCTACACTAAACTGGACCTTAGGGGGGCCTACCATTTGGTACGTATTAGACAAGGAGATGAGTGGAAGACTGCTTTCAAGACTCAATATGGATTATTTGAATACTTGGTTATGCCATTTGGTTTGTGCAATGCGCCAGCAGCCTTTCAGTTTTTCTTGAATGATGCCTTAAAAGAATTTTTGGATCTCTTCGTTATCGTCTATATAGACGATATTTTGATTTATTCCAATTCACTAGCAGAACATGAAGGACATGTCAAAAAGGTATTAAGCACTCTCCAGTCACACAACTTGTATTGCAAACTATCTAAATGTGATTTTCATGTTAGAGAAGTTGAATTTTTGGGGGTTCTTCTTACACCAACTGGCATGAAAATGACTGATAGAAAAATTAAAGCAGTTGCTGAATGGCCTACTCCAAAATCAGTTCGAGACATACAATGTTTCTAGGGATTTGCACATTTTTATCGTCGCTTCATTGATCACTTCTCTGCAGTGGTAGCCCCCATCACACGTTTGTTGAGAAAGAAAGTGAAATTTGAATGGACTTCTGAAGCCGAAAATGCATTCCAGAATTTGAAGAAAGCCTTTACTGAAGCACCGATTCTCATGCATCCCAACGTAGAAGAACCTTTTATTGTTGAAGCTGATGCTTCTGATGTAGCAATTGCAGCCATTCTATCTCAAAGGCATCGCACTTCCGGACAAATGCATCCAGTTGCATATATGTCTCGAAAATTAAATCCAGCAGAACAAAATTATATTATAGCGGAAAAAGAACTACTAGCCATACTTGAAGCCTTTAAAGAATGGAGACATTATGTAATGAGTGCAAAATTTACCGTAACAGTGTATACGGATCATAGAAATTTACAGTTCATGAGTTCAGCCAGGATGTTAACCCCACGACAATTGAGATGGATGATGTTTTTTGCCGAATATGATTTTGTAGTAACTTATCGTCCAGGTCAAGACAATAAGAAAGCTGATGCCTTGTCCAGAAAAGACTCTTCTTTGCATCGCTTTGAAGGAACACCACAATCTATAATTGATCCTGGCAAAGTAATCAGTGTACTATCTGCAGACCAATTCTTGGAGAACCTTCATGAAAGTTTTCCTCCTTCTCAGTGGAAACAATGGTTGAATCCAAAAAGTAACCAGACTATCAAAGAAGGAATACCTTTTCATGGAAAACAAATTTATCTGCCATCAGTGAAATTACAAGAAACAGTGTTCAACTGGTTGCATTCGCATCCTATGGCAGGGCATCCAGGTTCCAGAAAGACTGTGGAGAAAATACAAAAAATGTTTTGGTGGCCAACGCTGCAAAAAGATGTACTTAAAATGGCTAAAGATTGTGAAACCTGTGCTAGGTTTAAAACTGATCACACTAAACCAAAAGGTTTCTTACAAGTATTACCAACGCCAACTGAACCATGGAAACATATTTCTTTGGACTTCATTACTGATCTACCACCAGTCAATCAGCATACAGTGATTTTGGTAGTCGTTGACAGTTTAACGAAGTATGCACATTTTATTGCTTGTAAACAGTTGCCAACTGCTGGACAATTAGCACAACTATTTCTGCAGAATGTGGTGCGGTTGCATGGTTTGCCTTCAGTCTTACTTTCAGACCGTGGTTCTCAATTCTCCTCCAAGTTTTGGCAACAATGGTGTCGAAGTTTGCAGATTTCTTCTAATATGTCCACTAGTTATCATCCCCAAACTGATGGGCAAACTGAAAGATTGAACCAAACTTTGAAGCAATACTTGAGATGTTATGTTGCGGACTCCAAGAGATCTTGGTTGGATTTGCTTTGGATTGCTGAAATCGCATACAATACTGCGCCTCATTCGTCCACAGGATCTTCTCCTTTTGAGGCCCTTTACGGTTATGTACCTAATACCATTCCGTTAACTCTACCCAAGGATGTGAGCGATGCACCGGCAGTGAGAGACTCTGTGCAGCTTACGCAGACAATTCATCGGCAAGTTCACAAGCGCTTACTACAAAGCAAAGAAAAGTATAAAGAACAGTATGATAAACGACATCGTTCAGGTCCGCTGTATGCCCCTGGAGATAAGGTTTGGCTATCCACGAAGAATTTGACCTTTAAACACAAGAGTATGTTCCAACCTAAGTTTATTGGTCCCTACCCAGTGCTACGTCAGATTAATCCTGTGACATTCAAATTGTTATTGCCCAGGACCCTATGAATTCATCCAGTGTTTCATACTTCCCTTCTGAAACCTGCTGGTCAGAACTTGGTTCCCCGACCAGCTCCGATTTTGGTTCATGGCAATTGGGAGTTTGAGGTGCGGGACATATTGGATTCTAGACGTCGAGGCTCCAAGTTGTGGTATCTTGTTTCATGGAAGGGATACGGAGCTGAGAATGATTCATGGGAGCCGGCTGAAAACGTTCATGCCCTTCGTTTATTGCGATGTTTCCCCCTCCTCCACCCTTTAAAGCCGGGCCCTAGACCGCTCCTGGGAGGGGGGAATACTGTCAGGGCTAGGGTGGCTTGCGGTCTAGGGCCCGCCCCACTCTGCAATCGGGGGTTCTCTGCATCATGTTTGGTCCCCCTGTGTGGCAAAATGCATCAGTCATCCTTGGGAGGGCGTTGGTGGCTGACATGTGTTAAATCTGCTCTAAGACATTGTTAGCCTTCTTGTACAAACTGTCCTTGAATGTTTTCATTCTTCAAAACACTGTTTGCTGTTACTCCGCCTAATGCGTGAGGTTTTGCACCTTGAAAGCGTCCGCCTAATGCGTGAGCTTTCACTGACTGGTCGCATGCGTGAGCATTCGTTTGGGCGTTGTCACGTTAACTTACGCGACCGCGCCCAATCTTCTGTGCTCACTATTCTAGGCATTTCGAGGAGGAAGCAGTGGGTTTCTTTTGCTCCGCTCTTTTTCTACAGATCTTGGGAGTTTATGAAGAAGAATTCACCGGAGGCTTTCGGTGAAGATTCCAGTGGGCGTGGCAGCTTCCAGCTTCTTTCGTTTGGCAGTATCCTGAATAGAAGAGTCCTTCGCGAGTCCAGAGAGAGAGTTTGGACCTTCAGTGAAAGTAGAGTAGGTCGTACTCTACAGGTAGGGGAGAGAACTCGTTGCTCATTGTGCAAATAACTTTAAGGTTACATCGCTAATTTTAAAAAGAAATAATTAATCTAATTACCATTTGATTTCTTGATTGCACAAAAGATCTAAGTCTCCTCATACGCTATTTTGCACATTGAAAAGTTCCTCATTGCTGGCAATGATTATTCTTTGTTTAAAGTGGCGCGCAATGCTTAAAGAGGTGCGCAATAACAATGCTAATCACTGAATATTTTGGCGCAATTCAGTATTGAGTTTTTGCGATAAGTGATTTTCTAGAGTGAATATAAGCATAACTTTGTGATGTTTTGAGGTAAAAACTCATAGAGTAATCGGTTCAACCTTTGGTAAAGGAGTCAATTTACTAAAGAGAGTTTCTATTTCTTGAAGGAAAGAATCAGTCGCTATTCACAACAACTCTGAATAAACAAATGAGTGAATAAGAATTTAGGTAATGATTTTGAATAACAGTTAGCCTCTTTAAATCTTAGGAATCTTAGAATCATATGTTTTGTGGCTTGAGTTAGGAAATTCCCAGATGGGTTTTAAAAGTCAATAGCTAAGCATTAGGCTCAGAAGTATTTGTTACTTAACTTTTCCTTTTCAGATCTCCTTCCCTGCTGTTCCCTTCCTAATTCCCTTTTCCCCCCCGCTTGATCACTCCAACATTCTGTGTAATTATTACATTCGGAATTGGAGGTATCGAGAGGTGGGTCCTTATTACTTCACGACAGACCCTGAGGAAGACTTCGCCTGACATCAAGGGACTATTAACTGAATGCCAATTGTCAGAGTGCTCTCTCAGTGACTCACTGTGCCGGTCCTCATCCTCCCAGATCTCTCCGGTCTCTGCATCTGCAGCAAGATATGTCCACTCAGGAGATGTGTACTTTCGAGACAGTAATCTCTCCCTTCTGGATCGTCTTAGACCATTCGGTCTTTCTTCGGTTTAACTTTGATCGGATTCAGATGTTTCAGGAATCAGAGCGAGATTTTTCTCAGATGCAAGTCTTATGTTCAGCCTTTCCTTCTTTGTTGGCCACTTTGCTGTTGCTGGATCTGCTCTCCTCTCTTCCTCTTGATCTGATCCTTCTGCACCAGGCTGTTCACTCTGCTCTGGTTCAAAGTTCACCTCCACAATGTCGTCTATCTCTGAGTCTGCATTCTCTTCGGGAGCTGTTTGGATTATTCTTTCTTGCTCGGTTGATTGTTCCACCTCATCAAGAGTTCCCACGATCTGACTTGTTCGTTCTGTTTCTGTTGCACTCTCAATTGCATTTCTGGGAACAAGAGGAGTTGTGTCCTCAACAGGTTCTGGGACTCGGCGAGTATGTGAAGAGTGGATCCAGTATGGCAATCCTCCATACTGCACTGCTATAGTTGTAACCAGAAGCACCTGATGTGGTCCTCGCCGGCGAGCATCAAGGCAGCTCTTCTTCACATGCTTTTGAACAAGCACCCAATCCCAAGGGTTAAGATCATGCAGCAGGTCTCTCGAGGTGGATGCATTCGCAGCCTCAACCTGGTGGGACACAGAATTAACCACATCAGCTTGTCCCTTACAATAATCCATAACCAAACCATCTGTGATGTTTATCAATGCTGCATCTGGCACCATAGGCAGTCACATAGCTCTTCCCATCAATATTTCGTGGGGAGAGAGCCCTGTCCTCCTATCAGGAGTACTAAGCAGACTCATCAACACTAGTGGCAACGCACCTGGCCATTTCAATGAAGTGGATGAACACACCTTTGACACTCTCATCTTGATTGTGCTGTTTATCTGTTCCACAAGACCAGAAACCTCAGGCCTGGAGTTACAATGCAGTCTCTGGTCAATTTTTTTAAAGCTGTACACAGTAATTTCATGATTTTATTATGGAAGTGTGTTCCTCTATCTGTCTCCACCGAGGTCAGAAATCCAATCCGCGGTATCAGTTACCTTAAGAGCAGTTTTGACACTGTGAGACTGTCACATCGTCTAGTTGGATACGCCTCAACCCAGCGTGAAAAGATACACAACACTACCAAAACATATCTCAGCCTATTGCATCTCGGCATCTCAATAAAGTCCAATTGTATCCTATTGAAAGGACCTCCTGATCTTCCAATGTGACTCATCGCAACCACAGTTATTTTTCCCACATTTATTTGTTGACACGTAACACACCGTTGACAGACTGCTTCAGCATGCACACGAAATCGGGGGTTAAACCACATTTGCTTAAACACTCGTATCATGGCATCTCTTCCAAGATGAACTACTCTGTGAATCTGCCTTGCCATTGGGCTCAATACACAGTTAGGTAACACTGCCCTTTCATCTTTTGATACCCAAATACCATCTTCTCTATTTTCACATCCTGCTCTAACCCATGACGTAGCTTCCTCCTCCGAGACCTCATCCTGCAACCTCATCCCATGTATTGGCAAAGGCTAACAACATCCTGAGCTCGGTCTCTTCTGTACTTTCTCCTACATACTCTCCATTAAAAACACAAACATGTAATGCACAAAAACGAGCTACTTCGTCAGCATAGTTATTACCCTTGGTAACAAAATCTTCTCCTTTCCCATGGGCTGCACATTTAACTACAGCTATTGCTTTGCGTCTCTGTAAAGGCTTCTAATAATTGACATACATATTCTCCATTACGGATAGGGGATCCTGATGACGTTAAAAATCTCCTTTGAGACCATAACTGTCCAAAATCATGAACCACTCCAAACCCATATTGACTGTCCGTATAGATAGTCACTCGAACTCCATCTGCGATGGTAAAGGCAGAGCGATAATTTCGGCCACCTGAGCAGAATATACTCTGTTCAAACAGGCAGCTTCAACCTCCCCCAAAATAGTACATACAGCAAAAGCTGCTCTCAAATACCCTTCATTATCTCTTAGGCATGAACCATCAACAAAAAGGAGCAAATGCGATTTGGGCAATGGTTCATCGACAATGTCAGGTCTGGGTTTGGTAGATAGTTCAGTAACATCCAGACAGTCATGCTCTTCACAATCTTCTCCTTCCTCTTGTGGAAGAGGCAACAGTGTAGCAGGATTCAAAGTTGTACAGCGTTTTAGAGTAACATTTTCAGTAGCGAATATAACCTGCTCATACTTTGTATTCTATTGTATTCTACTGAATGTGGCACATAAATAATAAGCGGGTGACCCATTACTAGGCTTTCACATCTTTCAATACTGACACCTGTTGCAGCAACAGATTTAAAACATCCAGACAACGCAGGAGCTACAAGATATAATGTAGCAGAAAAATAAGCCACTGGTCTACAGGCACCTCCATGTGTCGCTACAAGGACCGCTAATGCACATCCTTCTTTCTCACAGCAGAAGAGTGAAAACGCTTTGTTGTCATCTGGGATTTCCATAGCTGGAGCACGACATAGGCTCTCTTTCAGCTCATGGAAGGCTCTTAAGCAGTCATCATCCCATGGTACCGGATCACTAATGTCCTTTCGAGTCAACCTCAAAAGTGGCTTTGCTTGCAAGGAAAAATTTGGGATCCAGTGCCGACAATAGCCAACCGTCTCTATGCGATCTGGTGACACCCTTCGTTTTCCCTTTTCAATTCGGTGAGCTAGATACTCTGTTTGACAATACTGAAGCTTGTTTGGGGACATCTTGTGTCCATTCTCTGCCAAATGATTAAGCAAAGCCACTGTATCGATCCTGCAAGCATCCTCAGTCTCTGACGCGACCAAAAGGTTGTCTATATACTGGACCAGGACTGAGCTCTGGGGTATCACCGGTCCTTCAAGATTCTTTTTCAAACACAATCTAAAGATAGAGGGACTTTCTGTATACCCTTGAAGGATCCTACACCATGTTAACACACGGTCGTCCATCCTAAACGCAAAAATATATTCGCTATCTTCATGCAATGGTATGGAGAAAAACGCCTGGCACAAATCGATGACTGTAAACCATTCAGCCTCACATGGTATCTGAAATAGTATAACAGCTGGATTTGGTACCACAGGACAACATTGGATCACAATTTCATTGTCCCTGCACAAATTCAGCACTATTCTGTACTTGCCACTAGGCTTCTGTAGTCCCATTATAGGTGAATTACACCTCTTATATCCTTCAGAATGCCTTGTGCAATCATGGACTCAATTACAGGTCTTATTCCAGCCACAGTTCCTGGAGTCAATTTGTACTGCGGAATTCGTGGGAATTCAGCATTTGTTTTAACCTGCATCTTAACAGGTTCAACTCCTCGGATCAATCCTATCTCCTCACCCGTGAAATCCCACACCTTCGAAGAAACTGAATCTCTCAAGTCATATGGTAGGTCTTCTTTTGTGAGAACCGCAAACAGCTCTGCACACAAACTCATATTGGCCATTTTAAAATCGGCATCGCCATCATAGGTTTGCAACTCCACACCCCTCGGAGTGCATGATATGATACAATTTAGCTTGCACAAAAGATCTCGTCCCAATAGACAGACTGGGCTGGAATCACACACCACAAATTGGGGTCTGTCCTGAAAGGGTCCTATCCTCACAGGTAACTCATTTGTTAACGGATTAGTCATTCACTTGGATCGATTTTCCTGACAGGGATAAACCTGGGACCACTTCAAACTGTGGAGACTGCAGCTCCAGTGTCTAACAAAAAGGTAACAGGATGTTCATTCACCTCTGCATCTACAAACAGTCCACTCTAATCCACTTCCAGAGCAGCACCCAAAGTACACTCTCCCTACATCCCCTCTGACACTCATGAGGACCTTGTATTTGATCTAATCCATCTTGTATCTCGAAGTAAAGCATCTGACTATATGTCTGATTACTCAAGGGTACTCTTGGAGGCTGAGGTATTTGCATTTGGGGTTCTGCATTTGGCCAATCGACGGCAACCTTACATGCCATCCATAGATCACCCGGAACCACTATGTCAAACAAGGTATTCAAATCAATCCATAACACCTTCAAAATCTAAACAAACCTATCAGTTTGTTTATACAAGTCAGCAGGTTTTTCCCTCAGCCAAGGAAAATCACTGGTAAATGCTGCGAAATCACCCCTGCTCCATGGCACATGTACATACCCCCCATTCTGTACTTCTCTCAATGGGAAATTTCCTGTTGCTCCCATCCCTCCACCTGGATGTGGACTATCTCCTATCACTTTCTTGGCACTTTTCTTTTTAGCCCATCTTTCTTCCTACTTATCCAATTCTCTCCACAGTCGTATTGCTATAATCAAATCTCTAATTTGGGCCTTTAATCCTGTTGTTCGCTTTCCACTAAATCTTGATCAGTATAATTCAATCTGCAGCTTCCCTGCATCAATTTAGTTTTGGCCAAATCCACCTCATACCGTCTTGCCAACTGTACCAATGCTTCATGAGCTCGCTTTGCCTTTTTAGTAACATCCTTAGCTACAAATAGCAACTCGCTTGGGTCATATGTTTCAATCCTGTACAATGGCAGATTCCCTTCTATCACTTCATCTATTAAAACTTTCAATCTGACCACATCTAACAATGGGGCCTTTATTGCCACCTGTATGATTCTCTGACCCTTCTCACTTCCTGTTTCTTCTCTGCCGCAGCTTTGTGCCCTCCTTGGACCTGCACTCTCCTTCATTCTCAACACCGGACGACTTTCTCTCTCACAACTTCGACTTCTCCAATGGTTACCCTCACACAAACATTACTCTAGGGCAGTGGTCTTCAAACTGTGGGGCACGACCCCTGGGGAGGCGTGGAGTGACACAAAGGGGGTCGCACATTTCCAGTTAAACTTCTGCCCAGGCCCATAGAACTACAAGGGCTTCAGCCCCCCTCCTTCTCGTCTGTGTCTCAGCCCGGGCTGTTGCAGCTCGAGCTGCTGTGGGCTGGGCAGTGTCTGGAGTCTTATCTCCGGCACACCCGAGTTTTTGACAGGTCGTTAAAGACCATTTGAATATTTACATGCCTTTGTAAACTAGTTACAGATTCTTTGTTTTTTTCTGGTTCCAGTACACAGTGGGCCCCCACTCTGCCTATTCCTTACATTTAAACAGTTTTATCACACAGCAGCTGTGAATAAAACTCCAAGAAGTTAAGAAGGCCACAGGTCAACAACAAATGAAATTAACCAAGAACAGAAAAGACATTCATACATCTCAAAAGGTTTTTTTCTGTACACCAAGGGGTGGATTTAAAAGCCTGTTGCGCCACTTTTGCTTCACTTTTCCCATGTTAAAAGTGGCGCAAGGGGCTTGTAAATCTGCCCCAAAATGTTTTTCACTTTTGCCAATTTCTATTATAAGAATAATTTATCTTATAAAAACATTATATACAAGTCCCATTGCATCTCGGCACTCGTGAGAATTTGGTCCTGTGGATGTGCTGGAGTTGTAAAAAGTTTTAAGCACTATAGGGCAGATTTACAACAAGTAACACAGAATGGTGCAGCAAGTAATTTTGCTGCGCCGTGCTCTGTTAGTTTGGAAAGCATAGAGATGCGACATATTTTACAAGAATATGTTGCATCTCTGTCCTTCCCCAGCGCGGGCACACAAGCTTCAGTCATGCGCCGGCGCAGGCACCCTTGCACCATGGTGCAAGGATGCCTATGTCGTGGGGAGATTGTTTTTGTGCAGGAAGGGGGACCTTCCTGCACAAAAATAATCACTACAGGCATTTTCCTCTTTCAATGCCTGCTGTAGAATGCAGCACGCATTGAAAGAGGAAAAGATGAGGAGAAATGAAAACATTTCTCCTCGTTGCGCCTCGCTACGCCACCTCTAGAGTGGCGTAGCATTCGCACGCATCTTCAGATTTACAATTTCTCGTAAATATGGAGATGTGTCTTGTTCAATGGGTGTTGCGTACGAACACCCGCAGCAACACCCATGGAACTCCCCTTCCACGCACAGTGGTGCATATGAGGGGCCATAAAGTCACTCAGGGTGGCTTTTCCTCTCCTTGTAAATATGATGGTGCCCCCTGCGCCACCAATACCTCACGAAAAAGTGACATAGTGGTGGCGCAGGGAGCTTGTAAATCTGCCCCCGAGTATGTAGGTGTAGGAAACCATTTGTTAACCTGCGGCACTGGCAGAGCCGTGAATCCAGGCTTTTTGCCCACTGCTGCCCTGGGACCAAAACTTGTTGTGCTGCCTGGACCAGAGCTGGAGCTTGATGCATGTGCAGATTCTGCCTACCGGTTTGGACATTTTTGTCATGAGGTGGTCCTCACACCTGAAAATGTCGACAGGGGGGTCTCTGCATCCACAAGTTTGAAGACCTCTGCTCTATGGGATTCCTGTCTCATACCCCCCTCTTCTCTCTGTAGCATTGACTCCCTCACTGGTGGAACCCACATTCTGATGTCTGACCTAGAATTTTCAAAAGCTCCTGTTCGTCTTCGTTCTGACCCACTGTCCATCCTTGATGGATCAGCAGTGGCTGGCAAGGGAGTACAAGCTTCCACTGGTATCTGAGCCATACCTGTTAAACTCATTGTAAGACTCCCTCCTGACATAGTCTCCTTCCCTTCTCTGGTTTGCTCTCTCATTTGGGTTATAGTTCGAAACAACAGGTCCAATTGTAACTGGTACAGGAAGAGAGTCTGGTAATTGCATGGAACCTGCACTTCCATTGTGCTCAGGATCAGCATATCCTGGCCCTCCAGACCCCCCTGGAATTATTATTCCAGCTGCTATTCTCCCTCTTACACCTATTGTCTGCTCTTCTGAACCAGTTTGACCTACTTCTAAAACTTCCCCAGGTTGCTACGTTCTCTCCAGCTCCACCCTGGAATCATACGGTGGAGGACGTTCTGCTAACAATCTCTTTAGAAAGCTATCATCTGTATCACTGTCCTTTTCTGTCTTACTCTGTCCTACAGAGCCTCCTTTTAGCAACCTGAATGGATTTCAGCGATCTCCCTCTATGGTGTCTACTCTCCACCTCTTCAATTGTGCATCCCACCTAGCATCCTGAAATGCCTTCATTGCTTTCTTCATTCTTCCCTGTGAAGCTTCTCCTCTCTTTGCCATTGCTGCTCTCATCCATGCTTCTAATGTCTCAATTGTGTTGGTCTAGGTGGAGGCTTCAGAGAGGACCTCACTCCTCTCAGCTGATATAGCACTTCCATCAGAAATGACCCATAACGAGCGATGTCTCCCTCTTTCTCTGTAATTTTATGCCAATTTTGCAGCCACACTATAGTATGGAGTCCGACATTGGTTGCCATATAATGTGCCAGGGTATCCTCTGGTGGAGCTTCTTCTCCCACCCGAGTTACCACCCCAGTGTCACCTCTACACAAATCACACACCACCTTAAACCATCTCATTGTGAAAATCAATTAATTGCAATCCAGAATTCAATAGTGAACTTCAGACGAACCACCAACCGACCAATCCCAGCGTGGCTCACACTGACGTCACAACTCCCTCCTTGTAGCGGCTCACCCTCCTTTACAATTTCACTTCGTACACTCGCTCACACATTTGTACTTAAGTAACTGTATAACCAAAAGTTATTAACCGAGTAACTGCTTCCTACTACAGCCACAATAACTTACAGTCACATAAACAAAGTAATTGTCCGTCCATTAAAAGAACATCCGCTGTGAACCTCGACCTGCGTTGGTCACCCAATTGCTGTAGTTTACCCCCGATACCTGAGGCTGTCCACCGTGACATTACTCCTACATTCACACAAAGTTCCCTATCACAAATGGATCGCCAATAGCGCTTCACGACACCCACAATTTTGATCGGACAATCAAATACACAAAACTATCCTGGGATCTTGGACTTTTCTTGAGTCCGCTCACCAAACTTCCTGATCCGCACGTGTCCGGACCAGTAAACTGATTACCCCACAATCACTCGACTTGCATTCTCACTTCGCAAGACAACATACAATTAATTCATCACCGTAATCTAGCACACCACGCGATTTCATACTCACACTACCACTGCTTCCGCCGCACCTTCAGCATCTGCCGACCTCCATCGATCTTCATTTCTCGCCGTCGTCTACTCCAAGTCCAGAGCCAAATTTTCCTCTGCTTTTACTCTAAATCCCTCACTTTAGAGGCAAACCATCCTCTGCTACCATTTGATTACGCCAAATTTAGTCCTTACCCTCTCTTCCAAATTTAGCACTGGTGGTCTTTTATTTGCCTGCTGAAAGTGGTTGAGGGGAGTAAACACTTCAAGATTATACTTAGAATTTATTCATGCTTAAAAGACCACAGACTCCGAATTCCAGTTTATGGATTTTATTATAAGGCCTAAAATAATTGAATGTAAACACATCTGAGAATCAGCTAATATAGGTACATAAAAATCAAAACAGAGCCAAACCTACGCTTATAATTAATTCGGCACAGAAGACATAATATGACAAACTCCAGAATTAAATTACGACATAGGATTGAGGCGGAGTCTAACTCCTTATTCCTTAGGAAGGAAAGCATAAGTTATCTTTCCCTATGCTGCTCTCATTGAGGTTCCTGGCTGTATCCCCTAAATTCTTTCTCAAAGGTGTCAGCATGTGTAGACTTCCTAAGAAGTACTTACGTCAAGAATGGGTCTGAGGAACCAGAATTCGATCTGGGCCTAGTAACACATGTAAGTTCGTATTAGTAATTAGCTTGGTGTAGCTATTATGCAGATATGAGGCTTCGAGCACTGATATACTAACATACAACGACTGTTTTAGAACTGACCTACACTTTATTATACGTTATTTTAACTGACACGTAAAACACAGGTTGACCCGACAAGTGCCATTTTGTGACCTAGCCGCTTTTCGAGTTCAGCATCAGCCCGATCCTTTTCCAATATTCATGTATGAGCTCCATTCCCCTGTGAAATAGTACAACTGTAGCAACCTGCTGTTTCTGCACGTTAGGCCTGTCAAGGTTATAGGTGGGGGAGGCTTGGGCAAGCACATTCCTGGGGAGCGCTGTTCCGACTCTCTCGAAGCTAGCAGAAGGGAGTCACCCGCTCGACCTTGCTATAACGAGCTGTGCTATATCTGAGGGGTTTTGTGTTCCATATACGGTCTTTCCTTTACACCAACCTGTACCAGCCTGTATTTTTCCATCTAAGGTAACAACTTCGAAATGTAACAGTATATATGTGATGCGCTAACGATGTGCCGGTACAAAAGGGGGTGGTGATGGACGGAGCATCTGAATCAATCAAACACTCACACCCAGTCAAAAGATCTGGGTTTAATCCATCACCATTCTTTAGTCCACTCTGCCACCCCAGTTAAGACATGGCTATATGCAAATCAGTCTGACCCTGTGCCTCATGGGAACAGTCCAGCCCGAACTGCCAAGCCATGTCTTCCCTGGACCGGAAACAAGCTTCCGAGGACCGGTTTCTGGCTTTCCAGCCGTCTTCAGCCCGGCTTGCTTGAATCCAGTGGCAAAGTGAGCAAGGGACTCACGTCTGAGCATACCCTGCCACACTTATGGCGGCCAAAAGCGGTACAAAAGGGGGTGGTGATGGACGGAGCATCTGAATCAATCAAACACTCACACCCAGTCAAAAGATCTGGGTTTAATCCATCACCATTCTTTAGCCCACTCTGCCACCCCAGTTCAGACATGGCTATATGCAAATCAGTCTGACCCTGTGCCTCATGGGAACAGTCCAGCCCGAACTGCCAAGCCATGTCTTCCCTGGACCGGAAAAAAGCTTCCGAGGACCGGTTTCTGGCTTTCCAGCCGTCTTCAGCCGGGCTTGCTTGAATCCAGTGGCAAAGTGAGCAAGGGACTCACGTCTGAGCATACCCTGCCACACTTATGGCGGCCAAAAGCGGTATAAAAGGGGGTGGTGATGGACGGAGCATCTGAATCAATCAAACACTCACACCCAGTCAAAAGATCTGGGTTTAATCCATCACCATTCTTTAGCCCACTCTGCCACCCCAGTTCAGACATGGCTATATGCAAATCATTCTGACCTTGTGCCTCATGGGAACAGTCCAGCCCGACCTGCCAAGCCATGTCTTCCCTGGACCAGAAACAAGCTTCCGAGGACCGGTTTATGGCTTTCCAGCCGTCTTCAGCCCGGCTTGCTTGAATCCAGTGGCAAAGTGAGCAAGGGACTCACGTCTGAGCATACCCTGCCACACGTATGGCGGCCAAAAGCGGTACAAAAGGGGGTGGTGATGGACGGAGCATCTGAATCAATCAAACACTCACACCCAGTCAAAAGATCTGGGTTTAATCCATCACCATTCTTTAGCCCACTCTGCCACCCCAGTTCAGACATGGCTATATGCAAATCAGTCTGACCCTGTGCCTCATGGGAACTGTCCAGCCCGAACTGGCAAGCCATGTCTTCCCTGGACCGGAAACAAGCTTCCGAGGACCGGTTTCTGGCTTTCCAGCCGTCTTCAGCCCGGCTTGCTTGAATCCAGTGGCAAAGTGAGCAAGGGACTCACGTCTGAGCATACCCTGCCACACTTGTGGCGGCCAAAAGCGGTACAAAAGGGGGTGGTGATGGACGGAGCATCTGAATCAATCAAACACTCACACCCAGTCAAAAGATCTAGGTTTAATCCATCACCATTCTTGAGCCCACTCTGCCACCCCAGTTCAGACATGGCTATATGCAAATCAGTCTGACCATGTGCCTCATGGGAACAGTCCAGCCCGAACTGCCAAGCCATGTCTTCCCTAGACCGGAAACAAGCTTCCGAGGACCGGTTTCTGGCTTTCCAGCCGTCTTCAGCCCGGCTTGCTTGAATCCAGTGGCAAAGTGAGCAAGGGACTCCCGTCTGAGCATACCCTGCCACACTTATGGCGGCCAAAAGCGGTACAAAAGGGGGTGGTGATGGACGGAGCATCTGAATCAATCAAACACTCACACCCAGTCAAAAGATCTGGGTTTTATCCATCACCATTCTTTAGCCCACTTTGCCACCCTAGTACAGATATGGCTATATGCAAATCAGTCTAACCCTGTGCCTCATGGGAACAGTCCAGCCCGAACTGCCAAGCCATGTCTTCCCTGGACCGGAAACAAGCTTCCGAGGACCGGTTTCTGGCTTTCCAGCCGTCTTCAGCCCGGCTTGCTTGAATCCAGTGGCAAAGTGAGCAAGGGACTCACGTCTGAGCATACCCTGCCACACTTATGGCGGCCAAAAGCGGTACAAAAGGGGGTGGTGATGGACGGAGCATCTGAATCAATCAAACACTCACACCCAGTCAAAAGATCTGGGTTTTATCCATCACCATTCTTTAGCCCACTCTGCCACCCCAGTTCAGATATGGCTATATGCAAATCAGTCTGACCCTGTGCCTTATGGGAACAGTCCAGCCCGAACTGGCAAGCCTTGTCTTCCCTGGACCGGAAACAAGCTTCCGAGGACCGGATTCTGGCTTTCCAGCCGTCTTCAGCCCGGCTTGCTTGAATCCAGTGGCAAAGTGAGCAAGGGACTCACGTCTGAGCATACCCTGCCACACTTATGGCGGCCAAAAGCGGTACAAAAGGGGGTGGTGATGGACGGAGCATCTGAATCAATCAAACACTCACACCCAGTCAAAAGATCTGGGTTTAATCCATCACCATTCTTTAGCCCACTCTGCCACCCCAGTTCAGACATGGCTATATGCAAATCAGTCTGACCCTGTGCCTCATGGGAACAGTCTAGCCCGACCTGCCAAGCCATGTCTTCCCTGGACCAGAAACAAGCTTCCGAGGACCGGTTTATGGCTTTCCAGCCGTCTTCAGCCCGGCTTGCTTGAATTCAGTGGCAAAGTGAGCAAGGGACTCACGTCTGAGCATACCCTGCCACACGTATGGCGGCCAAAAGCGGTACAAAAGGGGGTGGTGATGGACGGAGCATCTGAATCAATCAAACACTCACACCCAGTCAAAAGATCTGGGTTTAATCCATCACCATTCTTTAGCCCACTCTGCCACCCCAGTTCCGACATGGCTATATGCAAATCAGTCTGACCCTGTGCCTCATGGGAACTGTCCAGCCCGAACTGGCAAGCCATGTCTTCCCTGGACCGGAAACAAGCTTCCGAGGACCGGTTTCTGGCTTTCCAGCCGTCTTCAGCCCGGCTTGCTTGAATCCAGTGGCAAAGTGAGCAAGCGACTCACGTCTGAGCATACCCTGCCACACTTGTGGCGGCCAAAAGCGGTACAAAAGGGGGTGGTGATGGACGGAGCATCTGAATCGATCAAACACTCACACCCAGTCAAAAGATCTAGGTTTAATCCATCACTATTCTTTAGCCCACTCTGCCACCCCAGTTCAGACATGGCTATATACAAATCAGTCTGACCATGTGCCTCATGGGAACAGTCCAGCCCGAACTGCCAAGCCATGTCTTCCCTAGACCGGAAACAAGCTTCCGAGGACCGGTTTCTGGCTTTCCAGCCGTCTTCAGCCCGGCTTGCTTGAATCCAGTGGCAAAGTGAGCAAGGGACTCACGTCTGAGCATACCCTGCCACACTTATGGCTGCCAAAAGCGGTGCAAAAGGGGATGGTGATGGACAGAGCATCTGAATCAATCAAACACTCACACCCAGTCAAAAGATCTGGGTTTAATCCATCACCATTCTTTAGCCCACTCTGCCACCCCAGTTCAGACATGGCTATATGCAAATCAGTCTGACCCTGTGCCTTATGGGAACAGTCCAGCCCGAACTGCCAAGCCATGTCTTCCCTGGACCGGAAACAAGCTTCCGAGGACCGGTTTCTGGCTTTCCAGCCGTCTTCAGCCCAGCTTGCTTGAATCCAGTGGCAAAGTGAGCAAGGGACTCACGTCTGAGCATACCTTGCCACACTTATGGCGGCCAAAAGTGGTACAAAAGGGGGTGGTGATGGACGGAGCATCCGAATCAATCAAACACTCACACCCAGTCAAAAGATCTGGGTTTAATCCATCACCATTCTTTAGCCCACTCTGCCACCCCAGTTCAGACATGGCTATATGCAAATCAGTCTGACCCTGTGCCTCATGGGAACAGTCCAGCCCGAACTGCCAAGCCATGTCTTCCCTGGACCGGAAACAAGCTTCCGAGGACCGGTTTCTGGCTTTCCAGCCGTCTTCAGCCAGGCTTTCTTGAATCCAGTGGCAAAGTGAGCAAGGGACTCACGTCTGAGCATACCCTGCCACACTTGTGGAGGCCAAAAGCGGTACAAAAGGGGGTGGTGATGGATGGAGCATCTGAATCAATCAAACACTCACACCCAGTCAAAAGATTTGGGTTTAATCCATCACCATTCTTTAGCCCACTCTGCCACCCCAGTTCAGACATGGCTATATGCAAATCAGTCTGACCCTGTGCCTCATGGGAACAGTCCAGCCCGAACTGCCAAGCCATGTCTTCCCTGGACCGGAAACAAGCTTTCGAGGACCGGTTTCTGGCTTTCCAGCCATCTTCAGCCCGGCTTGCTTGAATCCAGTGGCAAAGTGAGCAAAGGGACTCACGTCTGAGCATACCCTGCCACATTTATGGCAGCCAAAAGCGGTACAAAAGGGGGTGGTGATGGACGGAGCATCTGAATCAATCAAACACTCACACCCAATTGCATAATTTCATTTAACATCAAAACATATAGTTTACCATTACTAGATACAGTTTTTATGCAGAAATCTTAAAGCTCAGGAACTAGCTGAGATCGTCAAGAATCAAGGGCCAACTCCAACCTTACTGCTTGATTCAATTTCAATTCAATTTGTAATCTTTATTCGATGATTAAAAATCACCATATAAGTGCAAATATACATTCAATACATTTCTTTTTTTAAAACAGACCATCACATTGACCTGTATCCTGATATGAGTACAGCAAGAAAGTCCCAATGAATTAAATAAAACATTATAATCCATTAAAAACAATCACAGAAATCTCACAGTCCCCCCCCCCCCTCTGGTTGCTCTTAAACGAACAGCTACTTTAATAAAATTATTGATGCAGCACAATGTAAGGGGGTCCGACGCCTGTTTTAAAAAAATCAGAGCCTCTTTAGCACATTTTATATTAGATTTTTTCAGAATATCTACCAAGAATCTACGTCTGGGTCAGAGTAAAATGAACATAACAATACAAAATGAAGGGAATCCTGCGGAGACCTATTGTCGCAGCTGCATATTCCCTTCTGCTCAATAGTAGATGAATACCCTAATGGTGATCCCAATAAATATGGTAAAAAATTGAGCCTAAAACGGGTCATTAAAAACCTTTCCTGTGCGTTGTGTAACACATACAGGTAAGGTTCCATTCCCTCTGTAATCTTTACAAGGTTATATGCGCACACCGTGATCTTAGCCCTTTCTTGTTCTGTTCTCTGTGCGACTTTGTGTGCAAAAAACGCTTTTTTAACAATTGTCTTATGCTGGAGGGTGATCGCTGACGGCTTGATTCACAGAGCCTTTTGGGATATTTAGAAGAGTCTTTAAGAAGAAACTTTCGAAGGGGATCCCAATTGACTCATAGGCCAATAACAAGTAATTGAGCTCCATAAAATCCATGCTGTATTATTTGCATAATATAGTTTTCTGGATCACTGACATAATATCGGAATACACAATATAGTATAACAGAAATATTGGGTCAAAAAAAATTGTTTACAAAAATATCAATTTCCTATCCTTATAATGGTAAGCACAAAAATATTGGGGGAAAAAATGAGTTTCACACTATTGTAAAAAAACATGGAAATATCGTTTCTTAATATTTGTATAGTTTAAAGTAGTAAATCTTAAAGATTTAAATATATACCATTAATATAAGGTTAATGAAATACATCACACCAATGTTTAATGCTATATATAAATATATATACTGTTTTAAAATTATAAACAAATATTAATAAAAATATATTTAACCAATGACAGGAAATGTATTGAAGTCTGGGAATAATAGGTATAGTGTTTCCACTCCAGTTTATTCAACAGTAGAGAAATAGTACTACTACTACTACTACTAGCAATATATATTTTTGTAGCAGTCTTTTAGTGATATTCTGCTAATTGTACAAAACTATATGTAACAGCAAATTTAATGTAACATGTTGGCATTTATTATACGAATAGTCTCTGTTGTCTTCACATACAGAAATAAGTTTGCTGTTCTGGCACTAGAGCATCATGGCCATTATTTCTTTATCCATGACCCTCATGTCTCCTCTTCTCCTCACATTTCTTTCCAAGTCCGGCATCCAGGATCGCAAGTGCTAGCTTTCATCCATGGCATGTGTGGTGATGTCAGATACCACCTATTGTTGATAATGCCTTGTAGATGGCAGTGCCCAAGACCAAGGTCAAGTGATGTCTCCTCCTGGCACAGCGGAAAGACACACTCCGGCACAGTATTTGCTCTCCAGGCACAGCGTGTCCAGGCCAGATTCGGTCACAGGCAACATCTCCTTATCACACAAGCTTCCTCTCCGCTGCTTTCCTTACTGAGCTCGGCTTCTGCGGATGCCACTTCCTCTTCCGCAACTCTGTGTCCAGGGCCTACCACCGCCTGCTCACCCACACAGAGGCTTGGCTCCGAAGCAGTAGCCCTAGGTCTCATCTTCAAGCTTGACTGCTCTGCTGCTGATGAACCTCTCTGCCACCTCTGACTCAGTCAGCCCTGTGCCCAGAGCCCCTTCGTCCTGACAGCCCACATGTATGGAGACTCTCCATTGAAGTGGCAGCTAAACTGTATATTATTTTTGTAGGTTGAAGTCCTACATATTGGGGACATGTCAATAGCTGACTTGGAACGCAACTTCACCCGATGGCTTTTTGTTTTGTTACTCTTATTTTCCTACCTTCTACAGATATTTTTTAAGGCATGGGCATAGTAAGTGCATGTGTTTCCCCGCTGTCTGTGATTCTTCCCTCTTGCTTGCTTCGCACCACCTGCATTCTTTCCTTCACCAAAGTTCCTTCACTCCACATGCTCACATTACTTTTTTTTAAATTACCAATCCAACTTGGATAGATAAATAAACAAAAAGAAAAAAGTGTTTGTGTCAATTTGTAGGTGCATTCAAGCTTGGTATGCGCACCTTCAAAATGATGCAGCTGCCCGCATAGTTTTTTCCCCCCAGTTTATGAGCCATGCTGCACAAAATCAAGGATGCCGTGCAGCATGGCAAACACCATTAGCAAAGGCAATAGACCCCAAAATTGTGGCATATCGGCTTTACCAATGCTTGTTTGCCTTGCGACTGTATCAGAGGCAGAAAATTTCCCAAAACAAAAGTCTGGCTTTAGACTTTAACAACACCAGACAGACTAGAGAAACACAACCTGCAGCAAACTTCACTGTAGAGAAAAAGAACAGGGACTTTGTAAAACGTGCACAAGTTGCTACCCAGCTTCATTATACCAGGGCAACGGGTTTATGGTGCTTGGTTTTTCTGCAACAAATTTCCATCAGATTTATTAATGCAATTTGTTCATGAGAAGGAATGCATTTCCCAAAAGAAGAAATCATCCATCAACCAGCAACATTCAATCTTGCCTGTTCTAAGTGGCAAGGGATCATTTTCTTCAATATTGTTATTTCATAGTCAACACACAACTGCTGAAATGCTCCTGTAATGCCCAATGTTTCACATTTTACTTGACAGGAATCTTTGCCCTTATAATCCTGTATATATCTTTATTCTCAGAAAAATTATGGTATTCGGTTTCGAATACTGGGTGGAACATGGTGCCAGGTGATGCACCAAACCCAAGATTGCCTGAAGCTTGATTAATATAACAAAGCAGATGAAACAAGTGCCGTGGAACGAGGGTAGGGCATTGAACTGCTCTGTAAGACTGCCAACTTCTTTTAGCTTTGCAGAAATTTACCAAACGCAGCCTTCCTGTAAACACCTGTTCAGCTATGTGGCTCTGAAATATATATGTGTGTATAAAAAACACCAAGGAAAGGGAGGAGGAATGAATGTCCTATCAATTCCCCAAATGCTATACAATTAATCAAACGGTGGATAGGACACTTGTAACCACGTGACACGGAGGTATGTTAGATAACCCTCATAAACGCTGTGTATTGATTGTGCGGTTTATATCTTTTTATAATACTTGTAATGACAGGATTTATAATAATTTATCACTACTCCAACAACGAAGGATAGCGCCTATGTTGTGGATCATCGCAGTCCTCTCTCTATTTCCGTAGTTCGGATGTGTAGAAAATACCGCGGGATTGGCCAATTCCGCGTCCAGGGGGCAGAGCCAGCACCAGACGCGGAATCCGCCTTCCTCGCGGGTAAGAATGGCGCCCAACATGAATTATCTCCGTGGCGTGTGTACCTAGTTAGGATCAAAACCCCCACTCTTTTTCTCTTTTTTAAATGCAGCCTGGGACGAGATAGTCCTTCCCCCCTGATGACGAGAATTGATTGAGACAATAAGGTAAATTTTACACACTGACTCAGAATACGATGTGGTTCTGTATTAACTATTCGGTAATTTAAAAATGCCTTTGCCGATTTCTTTTGTGTTCCCCCTCCCTCTTCTCTCCATCTAATGCAGCATTTTCTAGGAGAGACCACCATAAATTTAAGGTAAAGGAATCGTCTCCCTCCTTGAAAAAGTATGGGGAACCTACTCCCACTATATGCCTTAATTATTATTTGTGCCCTTAAGATCGTGCATTTGAAAGTATATACTTGTGGTTTGTGCTTTTTGTTCGAAGAATCGTACAGAATCAGGTGCAATCAGTTTCTCAATTACGGCAGACATCAGATACCTAACATTCGTGTCTTGATTAATATAAAGTAGATTTCTCAATGACATTATGTGCAATACCTTGTCGCCTTCTACTGTAATTCGCCACACCTTCCTCTAGAGTGAATATAATATCGTGAAAACATCATAATATGTGTAAATAAACATAATCATGTTTTTTCTAGCCACACTAACCCCTCTTTAATCATGACAATGATCCTAAAACCATTTATTTTTTAGGTGAAGAGTACCCAGTAAAACAATTGGGTAAGAAAACCAAAAAAACTCAGATACACTGCACAAATCGTGTAAGTAATTTTAAACCCTAATTTTAAACCCTTATTTCTGTCCTGACGAAGGCTCCACAGACCCGGCTGGGCCATAAGTAGCTGAAACATGTCGACGTTTTGTATGTTCAAGTGATATGCAACAGACTTAGTTACGTGGTCTGTCTAGCATACCCATCATTTTTTAAGTAGTCATCCATCTAACAAAATAAAAATTCTACTGTTTGTTTGGAGACTAAAGCTTTTTAACTATCACCTTCATGTGAGGGCATAAGCACGGAGATTCTCTGGATACTGCCACGCAACACTAGAGAATGCCTCTGGTTGAGGCGGGCATGAAGCACGTTAAGTTAACCCGATGATAAATGCCACAACGTGAGTGTGGGGCGGAAAAAAGATATAAACCGCACGATCAATACACAGCGTTTATGAGGGTTATCTAACATACCTCCGTGTCACGTGGTTACAAGTGTCCTATCCACCGTTTGATTAATTGTATAAAAAACACAACAGGTATCACTTTAAGGCAGATCAAGGATGTATGCAGTCAGCATTACATAAGAAAGAAACAAGGACACTCATGCGGTTTAGGAGCTTACTATTCACCAGTTCAACAAAGGGCGTTTCACATGGAAGTACAGTTAGGCAGCACTGTACAGAGGAAATCATGTGACAACCCGAAGGCACTTGGAGAGCCAAATGGTAAAGCAATGGATCATCCAACATAAGAGCAGAATTAACTGCAAAGTTTTGACCACCCCACTGGTAACACACTTCCTTGACAAACAGCACCTTGACACAGATCTGAGATGGACGGTCATTGAAAAACCTTCACTGCCAACCAGAGGTGGAAATATGTCCAACCTGTTGAACAGAGCAGAATGCAAATGGATTTCTCGCGTTGACTCGGTCAACCATGGCCTCAACACACTCGATGAGTGGAACAGTACTATCACCTTGTAATACCATGAACTATTTGACTTGCGGGACTCTGAACTTATAGCACCTGTCTTGACAAACAGGATTGCTTCCTGACCCCGCCCTACCTACTTTGACCACGGGCGCTTATCTTACGTAAGCCCCCCCAAACAACCCCCCCTCCCCTCCTTACCTTCATTCATATATCCATTGGTTGTTCCCTCTGTTCCACCCTGTGTCCCCACAACTCTGCTTTACTCTAATTAACTTGTACACCCCATTACCAATACAGAATTGTTCCAATTATTGTCAACTATGTACTGTTTGCCTTGTGGATACAGCACTTCCCGGGTTGACTTACTCGCCCAGGTTTAGCCTGTATAACGTGTAAATTAATTGCCTGTTTTTATATCCCATTCAATTATTGTAAACGATGCGCTCTTTGTCGTGTGTATACAGTACTCGCATTGGCCGCCCAGGTACTCTGTGTAATCCATGCTGTTTTCAGTTGCTGCATCTTTCAATAAAGTTTTCCCCTTTCACCCACCGTTGCCCTAGCAACGCACCGACACAGCTCGACCCCAGCCCCGCCCCCAGCCACGCCTCCCCCGTGACGCTACACCGCCTGCTACCCAATCGCACCTTATGTATAGCGTGGAACCCCTTCCGGGTCCACGGAGCTGCTCCAATTCACAGCGAGCCTCCGGAGCCTTTTGAGCCTTCGCTGCCCCCAGCCGCCTTGATTGATTCAGGTATGTGACCCGCCAATTTAACGGCGCATTGTACTGAAATGGCCCATCACGGCACCTACCAACTCTGACACGCATCTCACTCCCTCCTACAGGCGCTGCCCTCCCCAACCCGCCCCCGCCTTCAACAAGTTACAGGTAATTATTCATCCATGTGTGCCTGCTGTAATGTCATGCCCTCTTCCGGTCATGACATCTAATGCCCCCGTTCTCCCTTAGATTGTTTATACACTGCCTTCGCCCTTGGACCCAGGAACCACGCGGTCATCGGCTAGCACTTAAGTATGTTTTGCTTCCTTGTCACGCACCTGCCCTTACACGTAAGCTTCCCAGCACTTAACTCCCGTTTCCCTTCCAGCACGACTGGGACTCGCCAATATTCATGGTCACCGACCCAGATCGCCCCGCAGCCCGCCTCCTGTGTTGAGACCAGGTATACTTCCACAGTTATCCACCCCCCACTCGTGCTGAGTCTCCCCAGCACGCATCTCCTTCCGGGCACCTTACATCACCACGTACTTGTCCTAACCTATAGGCACACCAGATCGACTTCACTGCACGGACAGCTACCGGCACCTCCGCACTCACAATGCGATATTACTCCCAGGCCTCTACCACAGCCCCCTGGACCACTCGAGATCCACAGTGCGACCACCCACCTCCTCACGGGTGATCCAGTTGACTCGCTTTATACACGCTCACCACTCGGTGGGTTGGCAGTTCATGCTGACACCCTCAGGTGTACTCCGGTCCCCTTGTTATGTCATCTGCCGATCTCACACCCACACTTCCCTACCACCCCCCTTGGTACCGTCCAAAGGCCACCGCGCCTCCACCATACTTGCATGCTTCAATTATACCTCTCCTTCCCACCCCCCAGCCATCCCGCGGTCCCAGCCCCCCGGTCCCTCCCCCCCCCTTCCCTCATCCTCCCTGACCCGTCCTTTCTCTCTGCAGCACTTCCTGAACCCGACAACCCTGTCCTGAAGACGATCCCGACTCACGGGGATCGAAACGCCGTCGACATCACAGCGGAACTCTAGGGCGCATCTAACATCTTTGGCTCCTGGAAAAATACTGAAATCTTGATCTAAGTGACCAATAAGCAAGCCCTTCGGAGCCTTCACTGTATATTTCTTTGTCACTTTGCGCCGTTCACGCTGTTCACATTCTGCACTTGCATCATCACCCTTCACCAATTGTACATATCACTACTCTCCAAGTGCCTTCGGGTTGTCACATGATTTCTTCTGTACAGTGCTGCCTAACTGTATTTCCATGTGAAACGCCCTTTGTTGAACTGGTTGAACTGAGTCTCCTTGTTTCTTTCTTATGTAATGCTGACTGCATACATCATTGATCTGCCTTAAAGTGATACCTGTTGGGAATTGTTTTTTATACACATCCTACACCCATCCTGACGTGGTTTATGGGTTTTACTCCTGTTGTTCTTTCACTGAAATATATGTGGACATCAGAAAACAAAAATGTGAAGCTTGCCATTCATTGAAAGTTTAATGTGTTTAATGGACTGCAGCTGAGCGTGTCACAGGCTAGGTGACAAGTTGGCAGGCAGTACAAATATGTTGTTTCCCTGTGCAAGGGAAAACAGCCACTCTCTATGTTTTTCTTGTCTCCTGCCCACAAAGTTGGGAATTGAGGGAAAAAATAACACCAAAAAAGCATACCTTCCACTGCCCTGATACAGACAGCCACCTCAGTGCTTGAATCCAGGCAGTCTCTGGGAAGGCACAGGCTTCTCATCAAATCCAGACTCTGCTCTCATGCTAAGAAAGCAGTAACAGGATTGGTCCGAGCGGGCTGCGCTGCCACTCAGACACTGTCTGGGAGCCTGTGACTTTTCTCCAACCCGGCTTTGAACACACTGGGGTTGGAGAAATAGAAGTGTGCATGTCTGTTTGGCAGACCTGAGTCAACGGTCAAACTTACATGCGCACTTCTATGTGCCCATCACTCCTGCCTATTTTGGCCCTGCCCCTCACCAACGCATGCACACACCGTCAGCCAGAGCCCCTCACAGAAAAATTAAATATTATTATAGTTTTAATATCATTTTATTTTTCTGTGACTGTCTCAGACCAGTTGGGTGACGCTCCTCCGCCATTGCAGAGGAGCCGCCCCGGCTCATTCATTCCTGTTGTATGGTCTCTTGACTCACAAAAAGCATGTGGTAGCTTTTTGACTTGACTATGTATTATCGATGCCATGCAGCTGGTGGGTGCCTGATGCTGGGCAACAACTTAGTGAGCAGCACCAAAGAATTAGTTCTCCAATGCAAGACAAAGCAACCTTTCCCTCCTCCCCTTCCCCCCAGTGTGTTTGGGATTGTGACGTCACAGAGCTTGCAAGGCCACCCTACACCTTTAATTACTTCCGGGGCAGGGTGAGGAGCGTAAAGGTGATTTAAACCTGCAGCCTGCAAGGCTCGTTCTCTTTTGTATATCTGCTGTCAAACCCATCATACTGACACCCCTTACAACTGTTTGTACAGTGAAAATTATATTATCAGTCTGTGTGTACAACAATTGCAATGTAATGTTGTGCTATTGTAATATTTATAGAACATTTTCTGAACTTTGCTGGCAGAGTTATAGGGCAATCCAAAGGATTTTGGTGCAGAAAACAAGAAAGTGCTCAAAAGATGCTGCAAGTCAGTATCCTGGGAGACTTGATGGCAGGGCCCTGGGATGAAAGTTATCGCCCTAGTTACTCCTTTGGGGCAACTTAAATTCTGAAACACTGATGTGGCCTACTACTGTAAAATCCTGTTATAGGACTTACGTTTTCCTGAGGTAAGGAAACCAGAGTTTGAGGGGAAAACCAAAACACTTTAACAGTAGGTAATGCATTTATTTATAAAGTTTTATATAGCGCGGGTTGTTGGCTTTACAGGCAGGCAGTTAGCTTAGGTCATACTGTCACTGACTGGCCTTCCATCACCTGAATTTAACCCATTGTCTTGTTTTAATAAACCTGCAACATACTTTTCTTCCAACAGAAACCTGGTGTGGTCTCGTTCATCTTGTCGTATTATCTCTATACTTCAGCCAGAATTTCTTACACTCCATATCTGCTGCACAGATGGGTCACAGTCACACCTGCATACTTCATGCTGATTACGGACATGTTTGTGCTATGTAAAACTTTATAAATAAATAAATAAATTAGTATGTGTAGAAAACAGCATACAACAAGTAGTGACAAACCTGATTTCTTACAGCGCATGTAGATGCAGACAACACTGCAGGCCGATAACACACAGTACACCGAGTACACAATCAGTCTCACACCAGTGAAAAAAACTAGGAGAAAATGCATGCGTTGTGATGCATGTGCTAAGTAGGCAAAACCGATCGGTCAGGATGTATTTATGCTGCACACATAAATTGAATTTTCCTGAGGCTTCATAAACCTGTCCACGGCGACTTTTTAATACACTCAATAAACACTACAGAGATTCCGGATATTTTTCTGGAAAGCAGATAATATTAGTTCGCAATGAGCCTTTAGAAATTGTTCAACCATTGTACGAGATGGCGCCACTGTGTGCTGATCTATAGAAACAGAATCGTTCAAATTTCGCTGAAAATGCAGCAAAGTAGTTGTTCTAACGCTCCATGGTAATATGCAAGTTTCTAGTTGCTAGTACTGAGCTTGTCATCTGTACTATCGTACAACTATTTATTTCTAGCTGCAGGCCCCAGATGTCTCGTCTCCGGATGTGCCATGCCGCGCGCCCTCATCCTCCCCAGCCTCATTTGCAAAGCACTATTTCAGCTGGTTCTTTTGTACGCGGGGAAGACCAAATTGCAACATATATCGGATACTGTCATTTAGCGGGAAATGTAAGGGCTGCTTTGGTATGTGGTAAAATATTTTCACTTTTCTAAGTGGGGCACAAAGAGTGCGGGTTAGCCTTTGCTAAAATTTAAAAATACACGCCAGATTAGCACTTCAATTTAAGCAACACAGGCAAACAGATTAGCTGGATAGGATTTTTATAGTAAACCATTTGGAACAGAAGCATTCTAAACATATCTTCTTGCCATTTCGAAGCTGGAAACGTTCCCACTTTTGGACTGAAGAATGAACCACAGCTACAATGGCCGCCCCTTTGCAGAATATCTGCTCACGTGCCAGTGCGTCGCTTCTTAAAGCTCACTTCACTGTTATCCTTTTCCCCGCTATCTTGCTCTTTTTGAAAGTCATTATTGTGAGCGCGCTGCCTACTTTAGATAACAATGCCTGCCTTATCAAGGTTACTTCCTGCCGCCCATTGACTGGTCACCATCTTTGCACCTTCCCAGCTGCAGGCTATTTTAAGCGGGCACTCACACTTTTTTGGTACTGGCCAAGAGTGACATTTTTATTTTATTTTTAAATGTAACTGTTTTAATATATTATGAAGTCTTCATCTTTAAGCAAAATAATTATTGAGCTTTTAAATCCATTCTAACTTTAATAAACACTCTAAGGTACTTACACGCCGTTGAATATAAAAAAAAGACCACAATTCGGCTAATTTACACATCTTTCAGTTTCTCACGCTCCGAGCATTGCTTAATGATCCTTTGGTCTCTGTGTTTCCGAGCATGTTTCAAGGATGAATGGCAGGGAAGCGTTTTTAAGAAAATACAAAATAATGTAGATTTTAATGAATGTGCAGTAATAAAGTGTAAACTTAAATGAAAGAAAATGCATATAGAAACACGATATAATGTACACAGCTACCATATTTACACATACTAGGTCTAAAACAGATAAAGTAAGAACTGCTAAAAGTCTAACTCACTTAGAAATGCTTAAACACATGAAATGTTATTTCCTAAGCAGGAGATAAAATCATCGAAAAATGTGAATATAACAAAATGTTTTATTCTTGACTTCTAAATAGAAATGCTTTTGCATAATGAAGTTAACATTTTATAAAGGTTCACATATTTCTGAAGAATGTTTCTACTTAAACAAAGCGTACTGTTTAGACTTTACTTTTTTTTCGATGCAACCATACATGTAGAATCAGCATTTAAACTTGATTTTGACCCGGTCAACTAACTTGTATTTCCTTTTTAGTGCATATTTACTGCAAAATGTTTCCTTTTGTTAAAGAGATGTTTCAACTTTTATATATTAATTGTGTAGATATTAGATACGAAAGGGTACATTTATACCTGGAAAAGTGTGACTGACTATTGTTCTCTTGATAATATTATGAGGGTTGATCCTGCTCCCAGGAAAACATCGGACACCGATTGAATGGGAGAAGTCGAAAATAGAAACAGTTGCAAAGTTTAAAAAAATGTGCTGTTTATTTAAGCACGTGTTCCTAGAGTAGGTTATGCCATCTCATTATTGCCACCCCTTTTGCCAGACCTCTCTGGCTATTGCGATTTCCCTTTGCCCCAGACTCTATGACACATTACTGTGAGACTCTGAGTTTCATGAACTTCCCTTTATGGGACGTTCTGCTTGATATTTTTGACTTATGAAGCTGAATCTGCTGAAGATTAATGCGTACTCCCACTCTCTCGATATAGAGCTCATTATGAGTTCTGAATGACTCCTTTCGCCCATTCTTAGAATAGGGATTCTTTCCTTTACGGGACACTCATTGTTTTTTTAAATTTTACAAATTGATTTGAACTTAACAAGATTTTATAACACTTATTGATGAATTTGTTGATGACCTAATAAAGATGATCTACTAAGAGATTTCCAATTAATAAAAGCCTTAAAACTTTCTCCTGACCATCTTCATTGGCTCACAAATAATATTGATGACTGTGATTGTTAATATACTCAATGCTTTTTCTCTTCTTGCCCAACAGTCAAGAACTATCTGCCTGACAAAGCGAGAATTAGCTTTAATGATAGTAAACCAGAAACTTTAACTTAAACCTGATTCTTGCTCCAGCAAGGGTATTCGAAGTCAAACGTCCATTTATCACCCATTCGCATATATTGCTCTCGAGCTCCGTACAAGATCAACATGCAGCAGAGTAAAAATAACCATTAGGCATGTAGGCTAGTCTGATGGTAATGCTCTCAGACAAGGAGGTGTTTTCTGTCATGTGAAGTCTCACATGTAGAGTTAAAGTTAAAGTACTATCTTCAGCTCTTAAGGAGTCAATAGTGTAAGAGCTCTATCTATAATTCGATAAGAATTAGCAGCTTATCAGCGTTACTTCCTCCTGGGGAAACTCTGGCCTCCTGGCAGCTGTTTCTCTCACTCACAGAGGCGGGCTGGACTCTAGCACCAGGTAACAGAAGGAAACAAGCATTGGCATAGCCAATAGGTCCCGCCTTTGGGACCTTGTGTGTTTAGCCAGAACATTTGGCTATGTTGTAGAGGATTGTGGCTACTGTGTATCATGCTGAAAAGTTTTAATACAACGTGTTAAGCATTGTTGTTACTTTTATACAAACCATGACGACATTATATACAACTGAACAACCTGATTAAAAATGATTTGAACATAAAAAATGTCTTCTAGTTTTTTTGTTGTTGCACTTCTGGCAACTTCCTTCTGCTTGTTCTCATGCTTGTTTGTTATCACTTTTTTTGTTTTTTGTTATGGGATAGCGGGACATAAATAACGGGGGATTGGATGTTGGAAAACAGGAATTTAATTAGAACACGAGCAGTGGACGGACTCTAGGGGAGAATCAACATATGCCAGATTCCGAGGTCAGACTGACGTGATGCTTAAATGATGTTTAGGTGATGCTTAGGTGTGTGTAATTATGTGGCACTGAGTAGTAATATGTGGAGTGTATTTATGTTGCATTGAATATAGTAATTGTGACGTGTGATTATGTGGTACTGAGTGGTATTATGTGGAGTGTATTTATGTTGCATTGAGTTGAGTGTGGTGCTGCTGAGGGATGCTGTGGTGGCGTTGAGTGATGCTGGGCTGTGGTGGCACTGAGTGATGCTGTGGTGGCGCTGAGGGATGCTGTGGTTGTGCTGACTGATGCTGTGGTGGCGCTGAGTGATGCTGAGTAATACTGTGGTGGCGCTGAGTGGTAGTGGCGCTGCATGATGCTGTGGTGGCACTGAGTGATGCAGTGGTGGAGCTGAGTGATGCAGTGGTAGCACTGAGTGATGCTGAGTAATGCTGTGGTGGCACTGAGTGGTAGTGGCGCTGCATGATGCTGTGGTGGCACTGAGTGATGCAGTGGTGGCGCTGAGTGATGCTGTGGCTGCGCTGAGTGATGCTGTGGTGCTGCTGAGTGATGCTGTGGTGGCGTTGAGTGATGCTGGGCTGTGGTGGCACTGAGTGATGCTGTGGTGGCGCTGAGTGATGCTGTGGTAGTGCTGAGTGATGCTGTGGTTGTGCTGACTGATGCTGTGGTGGCGCTGAGTGATGCAGAGTAATACTGTGGTGGCGCTGAGTGGTAGTGGCGCTGCATGATGCTGTGGTGGCACTGATTGATGCAGTGGTGGAGCTGAGTGATGCTGTGATTCCGCTGAGTGATGCTGTTGTGGCGCTGAGTGATGCTGTGGTGGTGCTGTGTGATGCTGTGGTGGCGATGAGTGATGCTGTGATTACGCTGAGTGATGCTGTGATGGCACTGAATGATGCTGTGGTGGCGCTGATTGATGCTGTGGTGGCCCTGAGTGATGCTATGGTGGTGCTGAGTGATGCTGTGGTGGCGCTGAGTGATGCTGTAGTGCTGCTGAGTGATGCTGGGGTGGCGCTGAGTGATGCTGTGGTGGCACTGAGTGATGCTGTGGTTGCGCTGAGTGATGCTGCGGTTGCGCTGAGCGATGCTGTGGTTGTGCTGAGTGATGCTGTGGTTACATGAGTGATGCTGTGGTTACGCTGAGTGATGCTGTAGTTGTGTTTGTTGCTTCATGATGACACACCAGCAGCAACCCAGACATTTTTACATGCTAAAGTCTTGTTCACGCAGTGCTCGCCGCCTGTCTTTGTACAAAGCTGCAGCATTAATCCATCACTGAAACTGTAGTAAATGTCAGTCAGTGAGCGCTGTTCTGGCTGTTCTCTCGCCCTCACCCTTCTCTGTGTGCTCTGCTTTCGCTTTATTGCCGATATTAGTGAACATCGGAGGTAACTTCGACTCTGAGCGAAACACTTTTATATCACGCAGGAAGGGGATTTACAGCTTTAATTTCCACGTGGTGAAAGTGTACAACGGGCAGACAATTACACGGAAATAATGCATGCTATATAACAGGCCTAACATCACAACATATGCTGCACACACCAGTATTTAATGGTGTGATTTAAAAATGTTATGCAATCCGAACTTGTAAAATGTACATATACCCATAGGGTTTTCGGGCGCTAGTGAGGAGACTGAAAGTGACAGCAGTAACAGGGAAAACAAGCGCAGAGTTTAACAAGAAAAAATGCGAGCACCATCTGTTTGCAATTACCGCCAACGCGATAATTGGAAACAGATGGGGTTAAAGCTCGCTCCTGCGGACCCTAGGTCATCGACTAAACAAGGTGGGACAATCACCGGCCTTGCACCACTTGCGTGCTGTGTTGTTAAAAAAGACACATGCACTGGCCAATTAAGGGCTAAGAAAAAAAAAGCACACGCACAAGCATGTGTTCAGAGCTCAAAAGCCCTTACTTAATGCCTCGCATAGCAACGCATGCACGCTGGCTCAGGTGAGACCTAAAAATGGGCTTCAATAAACCCAACAGGTCTCTTCTTCGGGACTTATTGGCTTTGCCTGTGGTTTTAACCACGCTGCATGGCAGCCCTGAAAAACAGCAAATAAACAGGAAAAACAGACTATGAGGCCAGCGGCATCCTTTTGCAGGAGTGCATACCAAGCATGCACACACCTACAAAATGATGCATTTTTATTGCTTAATCACACTACTGGGGAAAGTAACAAGGAGGGCGTGGGGCGAAAAGCAGAGACAAAGAATATTGGAGGGGTGACAGACAACAAACAAGAGAGAGTGATATATGGAGTTTAAGGTCATGTGAGAGTGGTTCGAATAGCAAGCCTATAAAAAGTAAAAGCATGTGAAGAGGGGCTCAAAAGACAAAGGGCCTAATTTAGAGTTCGGAGGACGGGATGCTCCATCACATATGTGACGGATATCCAGTTCGCCGTAATAAAAGTGCATTATATCTTTTGGCACTTGTAATACAGCTGACAGGATATCCATCACATTTGTGACCGAGCATCCTGTCCTCTGAACTCTAAATCAGCCCAAAGTTGTGGAAAATTATATTTTTATAATGTAGTGAAAAGAAATGAGCTGAGAGATGCACGTAAACAACTGAATAGTAAAAACTCATGCACTCTGATCGAATGCTCATCTTAATAATTGTTTAAGTTTTTTAAATTATGATAGTCGTTGCTTAATTTTAACCAATTCCTGCCAGTGGGGGTTTCTGGTACTATTTTTGGGTACCGGCGCTTATTTTTCAGAGAAAGCAGGAAATTGCACCAGTGAGCTAAAGTGGCATGGAGTATATGGCAGTGGATTAAAGAGTACTCTGTCAGGATGTGATGAACTCCCTCCACTTTTGCTTAGATGGTACAGGTGTCCGAATATATTGGAGTAGACGCCTCACTCACTTATCGTGACATGATTCATCATCAGCGCCTATCCACACCCGGGTGAGATGATACTACCCGGGTAGACTCAACCATAGGTGGAATGGGAGGTCTTAGATGAGCAATACTGGACTTGCAGGGATCCAGATGAGTGATGTTTAAAAATACCTCTAGGTATACCCAAACACTGTTTTATTCTGAGGGTACCTGGGGTATGTATAAAAACGTGCATTCAGTTGTACCCCTTTTAAAGTGCCAACATGTTTCGGCCTTTGCTAGGAGCCACGTGTGGGTGATGGAGCGGTAATTTCTTCTGGTAGTTTCTCAATGCAAAACCCTCATGCTACCTCTAATTTACCGCTCAAAAGGTGTTGGGCCCTTCGCACCATGTATTACCTTCAGGAGATTTTAAATAATCATGAACAGTAAAAACTGCAATTATTATTCAAGCCAATAAAGAGAGTTGTTGAGTATTTTAAAGGGTTTTATTTATTTTATTTTCTAGTCAAAAGTTAATTTTTCTCTGACCCTTTATTCATTAGTAAAATATCAATCAGGTTACAGAATTTGGAGAACAGGAAAAATATCAATAATACAGAACACATTACAGTCTGCATATTAGCATTACATGTAGTTATGAAAATGTGGCGCAAAATTTTTAAAGAGTTTCTAAGAAAAATAGTCTTGCAAGGCTAATCAATAATTAAATAGTTGGCAAAACTCTCCCATAAAGAGAAATAAATGCATAAGACAAATAAATCTTTTCAGACCTAATTATTTAGTCAAAGCATAAACTTAAAGTTTAGCATCTAAATCTAAAGAGCCTTTCTATCTGTTGCTGTTCTGTGCATCTCTCTGTGTCAAAAGAGCAAAAAGGAGGGAGACAGCCCGCCCTTCACCAGATCTCAAAGGAATGTGGCCTGCAGTGCCAAGATATGACGTGGAAGCAAGAAAGCTCCCCCTGACTCCTCGGACGCACCTCCCCTTCAGCAATCTCCCGGGACGTTTCGCGTACCTAACCCATAGAAGCCAGCTCAGCTGAGAAAGCCAGCCCCCATCCAGAGAGGACATTATTTTATACTCTAATTATTGGCAGACTACACAAAGATGTAGCATCTTTCAGGAAAACCTGTACGTGATTGGTCAGTCATGATGGCATGAGTTCTCACTCCCCTGGCTCATTCTAAAAACCTGACTTCACCAGTTTTAACATAAAAAGCATACATGAATAACTACATTTATAAACATTTGCAACATTTACTAGGAAAAATGTTTCATTCTAGTTCTCTTCCTTCCTTTCTCAGCGCAGTCAGGACGGATACTTTTAACTAACTGGTACATTGGCACAGTCACAAGAATCTACAGTTCAAGATGACCTTCACTTCTTGTCATGAGGAAAGCTGCCACAGTCTGCGCATGCTCCCTTCTCATTAAATTGCAAGCCATAGCCTTGATGGATTCACAGGCAGCCATGTTTTGTGTAGGCCCAAAAAAAAAAAAAACACAATATAATATTAATTTCATGTAGATCAGCCCATTATGTTTCCCAACTCCATACTAATACCCCTTATAAATGTTTACCTAGCCAAGCTATTAGTTTCAAGCAGTTTTTCTATTATTTATGACAAGATGCAAAATAAATGTGCAACATAGCATTTTCATGCATTTAGTGTAAAATTTAAAAGCACACACAGTTACTACAGCGCACACAGCAACATGCATTAGTGTTTTAGATAGCTTTTCATGCAAAAAGCATTTAGTCCCCTGTGTAGTGTTTGGTGCATTTGTTAATTCACACACATTATAAAAAGAGGTGTTATTTAACTGAAAATATTTATCAAAATATGCAACAAGTCAAAGTCTATTAAGACAGGAATAGTAAATTTAGATTACATGGATGAGCTGGGAAGAGAGAAACACATTCTATTAATCTTCAAAGGTAAAAAGGCCACTTTTCTCTACATTGCAAAAAAAACACATGTTAATTCAGCAAAAGCATTTTCAGACTGAATAGGCCTCACTTTCATGTTTTTCATGTGCCATGTTTTTAACCTGCACCAAATTGTGCGTGGCAATTTAAATGCAGCCTGTCTGAAGCACAAAAAATAAAACAATGCATGACTGCAGATGAAATCTGCTCCATCATGGGGATGGAAAGGGAACAGGGGAAGTAGAAAATATTGGTAAAAACACAACTAGGGCTAAGGAAGCCGTATATATGGATAAAGAAAAAGGTAGTTCCCTGAGAATAGATCTTCCCTTGGACTCATACCCCTACGTAGTAGTTTTATCTGGCGTACCGGAGTTGGGGGTATGATAAAACAGAAACGTACCATGAATTAAAAAACAAGGTTACCTTCTGGTTAAATAAAAACAGACCCCTCCGACCGGATCTACATGGAGAAATTTTAAACGTCCATAGAGTGAGTTGGGTGGGTCACAGAAGAAAGGATATGGATGGGGACTGTAATATTGTTAACTTTAGAGATAGACGTGTGGTACAGTACATAGGTGGTTTTTATCACCAAAGAGGACTGGGCGGCATTTATACTTTTGATTTAAGTTATTTTTATCCTTCCTCTTTTTCTGCCCCGTTAGGTTTTATTCCCCTGGATAGACAGCGAGGAGGTCTCATGACTCTGTTTGAAAACCAGTTTTACATTCCGATAGGTAATCTCTTTGAATCGTTGTCTGGGCTTGGGGGGGGTAGGTTGACCGAGTTTAGAGAAGGCCACTGTTAAATCTATTGAGAACCCAATAAATGAGATCCCAGTGGCCGATGACATTACATTGAGAGCAATCCCTTTATTAGTGGTTCCTGGGGTAAGCACGGACCCACCGAACCCTGGAAAAGCAGGCAAAATAATAAACAAGGATAGTGGAACGAATACTTTGATTAGATACGTTGATACAGTAGATGCTGGGGTAGTACAAAATGAGAAAAATAACCTGAACAAGAGTACCTGGTCTATTATGTTTTGGAATATTGCTGGATTAAGATCCAAGATAAGTAACCATATCTGGGTAAAGCTCATAAATGAATATGATATAGCTAGCTTACAAGAGACCTGGGCTGTAGAAGCGCACCATTTGAGCGGTTTTAAAACTATATTCACGCCAGCTATAGGCTCAGTACATGGCAGAGCCAAAGGTGGGCTGTGTACTTATTTATCTAACCTTTTTAAATATGAAAAAATTGAAATATTACGGAATAATAGATTTTATCATATGGTTAGGATTCATATTAACAAAAAGCTGTGTTTGATAATTGTGAATTTTTATAATAATGTTCCCTTGGATGACATTGAAGTAACTCTGAAAACTTTGAAAACTGACATCAACTGTTTTTAAGGTGGGAAAGCCAAAGAGACTGTAGTCGTTTGGGGTGGTGATTATAACTGTCCACCATGTAAGAGAGGAGACCAGGGGACGTGTGGTTTGATGGTGGATAGGGAAACTAATTTAATGCATCTTGATCACACTGTTTGTGGGGATTTTCTGAATGACATCATCTTTTCATGTGATCTGGGTTTTGCTAACAGATTGTGTCAACCTGAGATCCCATTTTGTCCCACATTCAATGGTAGAGGAGTATTTTCAACAATTGATTTTATAATGGTATCTTCTGGTTATAGAGATAATATTCTAAATTTTAAAACGTTAGATAATCCTCTAAGTGACCATTTTCCTATAAGTGTTGAGCTTTTAAATCCTCATTTTGATCAGGAGCGCGACCGCATACACGGGCATTACTTGAGCAACATTGCCCTAAAAAGTCAAAATGGATATACACTAAAGTGGTCAAAGGTCGTCCCCGAAGATTTCCTGTGTCACCTAATTAAGAAATGTGAATCTAGTTTTAATGTTTGTTTGGGTGAGACAGTTGAAAATTCCGAAATAATGAAATACTTTAAGATAATCACCTCACAAATTAAGGCTAGTCTGTGGGTAGAAGTAAGAAACCCAAAAGGAAAATCACCAAGCTGGTTTGACTCAGCCTGTACGAAGGCTTATTCCAACCTTAAACATGCCTTAAATGATCACGATAAGGATTGGATCTTAATTAGGGATCGGCGAAAGGCATATAAGGTAGTTTCAAAAAGAGAAAGGATGTTTTGAAGAGGGAAGCATGGGACTCACTGTGTGAGGCCTCTCAAACCTGGGACATGGCAGCCTTCTGGAAGGCAGTAAGTGTGCTGCTTCTTAATGCTAACTCTAAGGCGAGGATAGAGATTGCCTTCGCCGAGACTGAATGGGTCAGGTTCTTTGAAACCTTGCATAGTTCACCAACTTCATTATAGCAAATGCATGGTGAGGAAGTAGAGGAGGGAGCGATTGTGCCCCATACATTTTTTTAAATTAATTTGAGTATTACTCTTGAGGAAGTGACTTCGGGCATCAAAGCCAACTTGGGTGGAAAGGCGCCGGGCCCTGATGGGGTTCCGGTTGACCTTTTCAAGAATAATATGGCTTTATAGGCCCCACTCCTCACACAACTTTTTAATGCTTCTTGTTCTGATGGACTGGTATCGACATGGTATGAGTCTATTATTATACCTATTTTTAAAAAGGGTGATAGAACTAGTTGCGCGTGCTATCGCCCCATATTATTATTAGACTCAACCATAAAGATCCTTGGCAGAATGATTTTAAATAGGTTACAAACTTGGGCGGACGAGCATACAATAATTAGTGATCTCCAATACGGCTTCAGGAAAGGCCTTAGCACTGTTGACCAGGGTCTTAACTTGTATATCCTGTTAGAGAAATACACCAAAGCAAAGGGCGGACGGATGTTTTTAACCTTTGTGGATTTATCATCCGCCTTTGATTGTGTCACCCATAGCAAGCTATGGTTGATTTCGGAACGCTTGGGGGTGGAGGAAAATATTATCTTATTCCTTAGGAATCTTTTTAAGGGGGCTAGGGCTTCCATAAGATTTGGAAAGAACGGTGAGTGTACCAAGACATTCAGCATAGCTAGAGGAGTACGACAAGGATGCGTCCTCGCCCCATTTTTATTTACCATCTACATCAATGACCTAGAAAGAATGTTACTGCAGGAATGTCAGGACATGCCATTGGCATCAAACTGATCAATACCCACATTACTATATGCAGACGACGCGGTATTGATGGCTAGGACTCCACAGGCTAAGCAAAAAATTATAACGTCTTTTACAAATTTTATGACCAAATTTGATTTGAAAATCAATTGTACTAAAACTTTCTGTATGAACTGTGGTTCAGGGGCAGATAAGATAAAGAAAACAATGTACATTGATTCTAAACTTTTGGATTTTACTAAAACTTTTCCATATTTGGGCATTTTGTTTGATCAATCGTGTCAATGGAATAATGCGTTAAAAACAAGTAGACTGCTGTTCTCCAAGTCTATAATGGCCCTTCTAACTTTTAGTAGAAAAATGGGGAGGAAACAGGTCAAAGAACTCTTATGTATTTATAATGCAACCTGTGTTGCAATTGCTATATACGGTGTGGGTATCTGAGGACATGCTAATATAAAATCGCTGCAGGTGGCTGAAAACAGTTTTTTGAGATGTCTCTTATCTGTACCGGATAGTGTGTCCACCTATCATTGCCACGCTGAACTCGGACTTCCGTACCTGGAAGATGTCATCAAGGTACAACCGGTTCTTTTGTGGCATAGGGTATGGACCACTGAGGAGTGTTCTTTAAACTGCTTCATCCTGAGGGATGCAATAAGTCTTGATCATGCACACAAGATGAAATGGCTACAGTAAATGAAGACGTTCCTTATACAAATAGGCCACCTAGATTATTATGAAGAACCCTCATTGATGTGCCAGATCCACAGGAAAGAGCTGAAAAAAACTCTGTATGACTCACCTGGTGGATCTTAGGAATAATGTGGAAATTACAAAAAATTTGGTGGTTTCCCATCAGCTAATAATGATTACGAATTATATCCAACCATATATTACCCTACAGATGAAAGACTTTGAAAGGTTTTTATTAATACGTTTTAGACTTGGTATCATATTTAGGTTACTAAGTTTTCCCATCATGAATGATTGGTCAAGGCAACTTATTAAATGCCCATGCGATGATTTGTCCAATCAATCTGATATGCATATTTTGTTTTTCTGCAAATTGTATACGTTCCCTAGAAAAAGATGGGTATTGCCCATATTAAAGTATATGGATTTTAGACAGTGTCGTCCTGTCTTTTTAGTTATCCAGAAGCTAGATAATATTTTTACTGTTGCATCTGTCTCGGCTTTTCTTAAAAATGGTTTTACCTCACGAAAATCAATGCTTGTATGAATTGAAATGAGCCTATTGTACTGAACTTGGACACTTTTTATCTTCTTTTTTATAACAAGATGTGATTTTATTGTACGTTTACAGTTATCTATGTATAATAACCGAATAAAGTTATATTGAATTGAATACAAGCTAATATAAAAGTGGTCCATGCTAGATTGTCCTTAATTTGTGTGTTCCATTACTGGCTAATTCCAGACCTTCAGCAAATTCAGTTTGTTGCCAAAAGTATATGTTCAAAGTTTTAAACCTTGATATATTTATTCATTTTTAGGTCTCGCCTGTCAATGCGCATGCGCATTGAGCTTGCGAGACTATGGGGGCTTAAACAGACTTTAACCAACTTGCGCTATTTCGTGGCGATTCCTTGCAGTGCCCATGAAATGGAAGCTCAATGCGCATGCGCATTGACATAAAAAGCGCGTGCACATGCCTTCCTCCCACAGGCATCCCCCAGCGTGAGCTCTTCAAAGGAATGCTCTGCCCTCCTCTGCCACTTCACACCAGCAGCTCTTCAAAGGGATCCGCTCCGCCCCCTGCTGCATCAAAGACTTTGATTTCGCGGCCGCGGTTTTTATTACTTTCATTTCGCAGCCGCATTTTTTTTCTGCCCCTGTTGTGCCGTCCGTCCGCCCTCCGTCACTGGTAATCTCCTTCTCTCTCTCCCTCTTTTCCCCTCCCAGCCCCCACCTATGTCATCCTGTCACCCCTTCCCATGCGTCTGCTGCCTCCATGCCCCTCACTTCATTTGAATCCTGATTCCCATGCGTCTGCTGCCTCCATGCCCCTCATTTCATTTGAATCCTGACACGGCAGACACACAGAGATGAGGTTATTTTTTTTCTGCCCCTGTTGTGCCGTCCGTCCGCCCTCCGTAGGCTTTGATTTCGCTGCCGCGGTTTTTACTTTCATTTCGCAGCCGCATTTTTTTTTTCTGCCCCTGTTGTGCCGTCCGTCCGCCCTCCGTCACTGGTAATCTCCTTCTCTCTCCTCCTCTTTTCCCCTCCCAGCCCCCACCTATGTCATCCTGTCACCCCTTCCCATGCGTCTGCTGCCTCCATGCCCCTCACTTCATTTGAATCCTGACACGGCAGACACACAGAATAATCAATGCCTTCCCTATCCCCGGTCTCACTATGACCATTGGTCGGACACTGTTAGCACCCCCGACCCCAATCTTCCTTGACCCCGCGCACTGTCTGTATCCCCGTGGTGATCCCGGGCTAATCCCAGCGTCGCTGGTGTTTAACGGTGTGATCGTGGGCTAATCAGCCTTTTTGCTGTAGCTGTGTGAAGGAGTTAATCACTTGTATCGCGATGTGATCAGATGCAGTCGCGACATTTATCCCAATGTGTCCATGTGCAACTCGCAGCGCCGCGTTGTACTTAGTGTGACAATGATTACTCCCCTCCGTCTCATGGATGCAGCGCTACATTATGACTGTGTCCAGTTTTAGAAGCATCTTTCTTAAAAATAAAAATAGTTTTATATAGCGCCAACTCGGCACCAGTTACCATACACTAGGTCGGGTTTGTATATTATATGTGTGTTGCCCTATACCACAGGATGTTGAGTCCAACCCCGGTCCACAGTCCGCAGCTCTTGCACTTACACACCCCACCATTTTCTCTTGGTTGGGATTGTCCCCTCTTTCGGTGTTCGTCTCCACCCCAGCTTCGAATCGGTCAAAGTTTTGACCCCACTTGAAGAGTCAGTTGTGCTAGCTAATGCGTCGACAACCCCCCCCTCGCACTGTGACCTCTGAACTTCCCATCATGCACTGTTCCTCTGGGTTTCTTCTGTCCCATGAATGCAGGGCTGCAGTTCACAGCATCACTGGTTCAAATATGTTCTTTCAATGTTTCAAGCTGTTTTCCAGCTTTATTACAAATCACAAAAAAAGTTAATATTTCACTTCTGTTCTTGAATTTTCGTCACTATAAAAAACACTGAACATAATCTTCACAAAAGTTAATTACAAAAGTTTAAGCTATTGCCATTACAAATTAAATAAATTATTTAAGTATTAATTATTTAAATAAATCAAAAAGCATTGTTATTTGTAATATCAATACATCTAAGTCACGTAAATACAAAACATGTTGCATTACAAATGCTATAGGTGTCACATTTGCGAAAGTTATAACTATTGGCATTGTAAATGACAGAGCTATTAATTTAGCTATTTTAAAAAACAAAACATAAATTAAAAAAATGTCATTTATAAGACCAATAGCTCAAACTTTCCTAATGCGAGACCTATTCCATTTCCAATGCTTGTTATTGAAATGTTATTATAGCACACACCTAGCACCCCAGTGCACAACGGAGAGCTCCAGAATACAAAGGAAAAATTAAAACCAAAACAATAGAAACTATTTTGAACAAGAACAATGGCTTCTCCCCATCCACTTCATAAACTTGGTACAACAAAAACAAAATAAAAAATAAATAACTGAAGAGGCAGCTCACAAGACCCACCTCCACATCAAATACAGCATATGAGTGGAAATACTTAGTTTAGGGAATGAAAAAAGGAATAAACAATTGCAAAATATTTAGAGACAAGAATGGTTTTTAGCTCCTTTCAAACCCCTATTAAAGAAGAGTTAGCAGTAAAGTAGCGAGAAGGTTGTTACACAAATAACGACCAAAGAAAAACAAACATTAGTGTTAGACCTGACAGCCTTAGGGTGGTCTTCCCCAAACATTTTGCCTGTTTTCCTCCATTTTGCTGAAATTCGTTTTTCTTGGCATTAGAACTCTGTGCACTTTACCACAGTGCTCAAGTGCTTGTGCTCACTCCCTTAAATATGGTAACATTGGTTTACCCCTGAGTGGCATATTTTATTTACTTATAAGTCCCTTGTAGAGTGGTGTACCATATACCCGGGGCCTGTAAATTAAATGCTACTAGAGCCTGCAGCACTTACTGTGCCACCTACTCAAGTAGCCCCTCAAAGCATGTCCTAGGCCTGCCATGGTAGCCTGAAAACAGTTTTAAACTGACAATTCAACTAAGCAGTATAACCCCCTTGCCAAGTCTTAAACTCCTCATTTATTGAATATAAGTCACCCTTAATGTACGCCCTGGGTAGCTCATAGGGCAAGATTCATTGTAATTGAAAAGGCGGACATGGTCTTTTACGTTTAACATGTCCTGGTAGTTAAAAACTCATACATTCATTGTTCACTTCTGTAAGGCCTTTCTGTCCCATAGGATAACATTGGACTTCCTTATTACATTTAATGATTGCTAAATTTTGATTGGGGACAGACAGCATTTCAAGTTTGGTATCTATGAAATTGTAATTCAAAATCCTCTTTAATAGTAACGTTGGATTTTAAATTACAATTTTTTTACAAAGTTGTCATTTTCCTGCCCTCTTTCATTTGGTGCCTGTCCTGGATCACATGCACGGGGTGTAGTTAGCAGATTGACTTTGTGAATTCCTCCCAAACAGTCACACAATGGAGGGATCCGGTGTGGCTCAATGGCCCATCTGTTGGCAGGGTGGGTACACAGCTGGGCACAGCCCTACTTGCAACTGAATAGGCTGTGCTCTGCCTTCACACAAAGGCTGTATCCCCATTGCATTGCCTCTGCAGCCAGCTTGGAACCAGGGCAGTAGAGTCAGGAACTTCCAAGCACTTCAAAGAAAAATCTATAGAAACTACTCCTACTTCAAAGAAGGCACCTGGTATATTATTAGGGCCTTAGACCACTCTTCCTTTCACTTTCTGGGCCTGCGGGTGGACTCTCAGAGAACTGCCTACTGCTGTGGCCTGCTGTGAACTTCACAAAACTGCTTTGCTGCAATTGGAAGGACAGCGTTGCTGCCTGGAGCCTGCCTTGAACCTTCAGATGCTTGTCCTGCTGCTTGAGCCCTACTTCTTCAGCTGAACGAAGGACTAACAGAGTGACTCCAAGGGCTAGTTTGCTGGCCTCCTGTTCAGAATCACAGGGACATAACAGGCTCCCACTATCTTGAATCCACACCGGGATCCAGACTGAGTGAGTCCTAACCCCCAAAGCGGTGCCCCTCCGGTCCTATACCCTTTGTGGTGGTGCTATAGATGTCCAGATAGCCAAAGTCCAAAACTTGGGATGTGAAAATGTTTCTGCTAAAAACTGCTCTGAGAACCAAGAGTAGTCCGGGACCAACCTGCTCATCTAACTGTCCATGGTGCATCGCCGATCAGCCTGACTTCGTGGCAGCCACCACTATTTTCTTCTCCGTAGCAGCAGATCCTGTTCAGCAGTCCTTTGCTAAAGGAGTATCCGGCCTCCTGATACTCTTGATGGCTACTGCCTCCTGCCTTGTCCCGCTGGAGATTTTTGATTTTAAAAAAAGAGACTAAGTCCGAATGCAGAAAACTTTACCGCAACTTTATCCAGTGGCTCCCCGACTCGAATGCTCCCTCCTTGGACACTGCCTTCTGGCTTGCCCCATGAAACTGTACCTTCTCAGAAAATATTTCTTGAAAATTCTTCTAAGTCCGAAAGTAAGTGGCAATTGGGCCAAATCAACCTCTTGTATCCGACTCGCATTCCATTGCGGTCAGCCATATTTTTCGACTTTGACAAGGTCTCGCACAACTAGAAATCCGTGGTTGCCGAATTGATCTTTTAGGCATTCATTTTTATTAAAAACTTTAAAACTTCTACTGATGGGATTATTGTGGGTTTAGTCTCAAATATTTTATTAAAGTTTACTCTGTTTTTCTAAATTGGTGTGGAATTTTTCTTGTGTTGGGCTTTCACATTATTACTGTTTGTGTGCTGCATAAATACTTTACACAAAAACCTCTAAGTCAAGCTTGACTTCTTTTTGTGCCAAGCTATCCAGGTTTAAGCGCAGGTTAATTTAGTAACTTTTTGTCATTCACCCTGACAGGGATTATGGCTGTTGCTTGACCGGCGATAACACCCCAGTCTACCAACAACCCAATTTCTCACAATTAGAAAAGCTAATTATTCTGGCATTAACTGCAAGCTGTTTAACTTTTTCAATACTTGTTTTGTCATAGTTTTTATGTTGTGAGAGGTTCTGGGCACTTGCCAATACAAAAAAAATGAATAAAAGCAAAAATTATTTTCAGTCCTTGCCACTGAAAGGCTGAAAGGAGTTACTTTGTGTGTGGATGTCCTTCTTGTGAAAGACCAGAATGACTTCAATCAGAGTGAAGATAGCCAATCAGGGCCAGACTGGCTGTAGCAGACACCAGGCATTTCTGCAGTGGGACGCCTTGGTGGGGGCAAATTTACGGCCCCTAGGGTGACCCTTTTTGTTACCAGACCGGCAATATCGACCCCCTATAACAAAATCGGCTGAAACCTGCACTAACAAACAACTCGGTGGCACCCCCCTAGAGGGCCATCCAAGCAGTTTGCCAGGGCTGGTTTTGGTTCCCAGTCTGGCCCTGTAGCCAATGAATGAAGTGGGCTGAAGGCTGACCTATTGTCCAAGCTAAATACAGTAGTGGGTGGAAATAAAATGTGTATGCCACAACAGTAGATCAATGGATGATAATGGACTGGAAGAAAGACAATCTAAGTATATTATGTCTATTATGTTATTACAATTAAAGGGCCATATGTATGAAGCAAATTCGCATTCGCAAACGCCGAAATTGCAAAATGGTATGCATAAAGGAAAATCTGGTGCAAAATAAGGAATCGCAAAATTTGTGATTCCTTATTTTGCAATTGCATTTAAGGAATTGCAAATTTTGTGATTCCTTTGTAGTGTAGTTCCTATATTCCCAATAGGCTCTACACTACATGGCGCCATGTAGTGTAGTTCCTATATTCCCAATAGGCTCTGCGCATAGGAATAATATATTCAGCAGTGTAGACGTAGGACTGAGGTTATCTAGGTCTCTACTGATTATATTAGACTTAAGTTTTGCCAGCAAGCTCAGAGGTCACTAGAAACTTTCTCGAATAAACGAGGAGGAGTTTAACCTCCCTTGATAGACAAGAAGGGATTAGCTTCTGACAACCATAAAACATGACAACTTTGCTCTCCCTGAATAAGAGTGTATCTCTAGAGTCGTGTGAAAACAAAAGACAGCTATTTCACTCAGTCAAATGTGCGTACTTAGTTTCACCAGAATGCAGAGAAAAGAGAGACGGGCGTTTTCAATAAAAGATGTTATTTATTGAGCAGTCTTCTTCCTCATACAAGAGAAATGAATTGCCACGATTGTAATGCTCATGGTAAAGTAAAGTGCGTACAGTAAAAGGAGGATTATAAAATAATACTGTAAAAGCATTGATATGGTTTCTTAGCCATATGATACTTTAAAATAGATAAAATATATACATACATATATACATTGACTAATCGTACTCAACTGGTGCTTCTAAATACGCCTACCCCGGTGTACCTGACCTAAGCCTAATACATGGGAAGGAGTAAGTAAGTAGCAGTTTAAGTTAAGTTTGTTTTGCCAAGAATCTGACTCAAGAATTCTCTGTAAGCGTTTAGTCAGTTCCGCACCTGGGTAATAGAAAGCAGGAGGTCTGGTATCTCTCTCTCAGGACTCGATATCCCAGTAACTCGCGAAGGTATCCGGAAACACCGGAGCTGGATTTTCTCGGCAGGAGAAAAGACAGCGTCTTTCTCAGCGCGTCAAGGAGATGGGGCAGCGTCCGTGGGCTCTCGCATCAGCTGGGCTCCCGGGCAAGTAGATTGCTGCTCTGCTCCAGCATCACCACCGTGTGTTTGCTTAAGGCAACGTTGGTATATTTATACCTGAAAGGTGCCTGGGTTTGACGTAAGGTTGTACATAAGACGTCAATAAAGATGTCACTAGGAACTGGCCGTTCTTACAGTGCTTTACAGGAGTTCTAGGATGAAATCAAAACAATAGCAAGGGGGATTTCCCAGGTTGCTGGAGGCTTGGTTTTGTTTAGAGAACTCGGTGTGCTTTACTAGGGGGCCGGAGAAGTAGCCTTGCTTAATGTGACAGCATGTGCTACGACTGAATTATGGATATGATTATTATGCCATTGTATGGATATTATTGATTATTACCGGACAAGGGCATAAAATAGGAATATCGATTCAGGTTTCCTAGATAAAACACTACACCTTAAATGCAATGTATGAAGCAAAAAAAATGGCAAATTGTCCCTAAGGAATCACAAATTACCACCAACTTCAAGTTGGTGGTAATTAGCGAATTCCTTGAAAAATGCCCATATTTGCATTTTTCAAAGTGCCAGGTGACGCACATACATGCCCTTAGGGCATGTATGTGCACCACATGTGCACCCATGTTTATTTCAGGGGTGCAACAGGGTGTCCTTTAGACACCCCTGCACCCTTGAAATTATTCTCAATTTGCGATTTTCAAATTGCGAATCGCAAAATTGAGAATACCTTCCCATTCATTCCTATGGGCCTCCTGGCCCATAGAAATGAATGGGAAAGTATTCCTTAATTGTGATTCGCAATTTGCTAATCGCAATTAAGGAATACTAAGAATTCGCAAAAGAAATGCGAATTTGTACATACATACCAATTTGCGATTCTGAAATAGCGATTTCTTAAAAATCGCTATTTCAGAATCGCAAATGGGTACCTTGATACATATGGCCCAAAATGTCTTGCCTGGTGCAGACCTAAAAAACATGCTTCCTAAATTTTAGAGCCTAATTTAGAGGAGAGTTGTAAAGAAACGTCTGCCTTAAGTGCAAGCTGCACCTGCCCTCTTCTGTATGCCTCTGTCCTTTTATGAGGACAGGGTAAAGCGGTGTTCCTGATGGTGGAGTTGCTTCTGGCTTCCCCCTAACAAATACTTCCATGATTCATATCTGGTCTCGGGAAGAAGTGACAGTTAGGGGTAAAGTCATGGGGTATGAGTGGCAGCAAGGATAAGAGTAATAGGATGGCAGAAAGGGGTGGGAATCTTGGAAGCAACAATCCAACGGGTATGAGGCAAAGGGCAGGAGTCCAAGCAGCATTGCGGCACTGGGATGAAATTTTTAATGACAGGGATTGTTTACTGTATGCTTTATTTTATTTATTTTTTATATTAACTTTAAATAGGTACTTTTTTATTTTACCTTTCCTTTGGGTATGCTAGATGCTGATTTATTTCAACGTCACAATTAAGCGAGCACCCCAGTAAATGTTTTTTAAATGTTATAAGAGAGACTAAGTACTTGATTTCAGGTTGAGTGGTAATAGAAAATCTCGAATTTACATAAGAAATGCTAAATCTATATTAAATCACAGGAATTCATGCCGAAACAAACCGCATAATTATCAGGAGGATGGCAACGTAACTTAGCAGCGACTGAACTGGTAGAAGAAAAAAGCAAAAACGGACTTAAAAACTGAACAAATAAGGTACAGATGAGAGCCGGAGGGTCGATTTGTAGCAGTTGAGGGTTTGCTCAGGGGCCGTGCCATAGCGCTTTGCAGCATTTATGCGCCCAACACTGAACAAGCACCTTACTTCACTAAACTCTCTATGCGCTTAGCAACCTACTTCGCGGGGCCGATATTGCTGGGGGAGGGGACTTTAACTCTATAGCGGACACTACGTTGGATAGGTCACACCCACCGCTCCATGCTTCCCCAGTGCGCAGGCTAGCGAAACATAGGGTCCATTGGCAGGGGCAATGGGACCTCACTGACGCATGGCGCGCACAACACTCGGCTGAGCGGGACTATTCCTTCTATTCCAGCATGCACGACCTACATGTCCGCATCGACGCATTCCTATGCTCTCCTCAGGTTCTCCCGGCAATTGCGCACACAGAATACCTCACGCGTACAATATCGGATCATAACCCCCTGCTGCTCACCCTGGCCTGGATGACTGGGACTGCTCCGATTCCAACGTGGCGGCTCCGGCCAGACACGTTGGATGACCCGCCCTTTAGAACGGACTTGGAACTCAGAATCGTCCAATATTTCACTGAAAACGAGGGGACCGCCTCCTCCAGGGCCGCTGAATGGAACGCATTCAAGGTGGTGGTAAGGGGGCACTGTATAGGGAAATTCGCGGGGACGAGACGGACGTTGGTAGAGGACGTGGACAGGGCGGAACGGACGCTGCGAGCGGCCGAGCGATTGAGGCCCGGCCGTCCTGAACTGCAGAGTAGAGTTAGTGAGGCGAGGGAGGCGGTGGCGGTTGAAGTAGAGCGCCTGCGCTGCTTCGATTATAAAGCTTATGTGACCAGGACACTCGCTGAGGGGGATAAGACGGGGACACTCCTAGCCTGGCTGGCCAACCCTCACAGAGGGTCCACCCCAATACTATCCCTGGCGGGAGCGAACGGGGAAACCTATCACACACAACCGGACATAGTGCGGTGCTTCCAAGATTACTACAGAACCTTGTACGGGAAGGGGTTGGAGAACCGACCTGAGGCGACGGAAGCCCTGTTGGCAGAGGCCCAATTGCCCCAGTTAGACCCAGAAGACGCTACGGCTCTCGGGGGGCCGATCGGCCTCGAGGAAATTAGAGGGGCTATCAAGAGGATGGCGCGAAACAAAACGCCGGGGATGGACGGTCTCCCTATTGAGTTTTATGTGAAATATATGGAGCTCCTGGCCCCGAGACTCAGAATGGTGTATAATGAAGCCAGGGAGAAAGGTGAGCTGCCCCAGTCGATGCGCGAAGCGATCATGATCCCTTTGCTTAAACCGCGCAGAGATAGCGCGAACCCGACGTCATACCGACCGTTGTCGATGCTGACGACGGACTACAAAATCCTGAGCACGATTCTGGCCGGGAGATTGATCACTCATATGACGGGATTGATTCATAGGGACCAATCGGGCTTTATTCCAACCAGGAACACGACCCATAACATTCGGCGGCTGCTCAGGCTACTGGCGGACCCCCCACAAACGGCATTAGCCCCAATGGTGTTGTCAGTCGACATCGAAAAAGCCTTTGATAGCCTGGAATGGGACTACCTATATGCAGTGATGCGGGGGTTCGGTCTCGGGGAGGGTTATATAAATTGGACCACAGTGCTCTATGCACGGGCGGGTGCGAGGGTGAGGGTGGGAGCTTTGATATCGGACCGCTACGATGTGAACCGGGGGACGAGGCAGGGTTGCGCGCTCTCTCCGCTGTGGTTTGCCCTGGCCATGGAACCGTTTGCAATGCTGGCCAGACGGGGTGATGCGTACCTCGGGCTGGAAGTGCGAGGGACCTACCACCATATATCGTTGTATGCGGACGACCTTTTGCTGTTTTTGGATAACGCTGATGAGGCGGCCAGGGGTGCGGAGGATCTCCTACAGAGATTCGGGGCGCTCTCAGGCTTAAGGGTGAATTGGGAGAAGACATGCTTATTCCCACTCCGGAAAGGGGAGACATGCCCGACGACCACCAACAGAGTGCGCTGGGAACCTGATTGCCTGCACTATCTTGGGACCTACATATACCACCATCCCGCCAACTTGTTGGATGGGAACATCGGGCGATGTATCCGAGGATTGAAGGGCAATATGGCTTTCTGGGCTACCCTCCCCCTGTCTATGACGGGGCGAGTGTCCCTCCTCAAAATGATCGCCCTACCGCGGCTATTATACTTTTTTAGAACCTTGCCGGTATGGATACCGGGAGAAGTGTTCAGGCGCCTGAAGTCCAGCATAACAGCTTTTCTATGGGGAAGCGGCAGACGGCGTATAGCACTAACGACTCTCATGCGGCCCAAGGATCAAGGAGGGCTAGCGGTCCCGGACTTTGAGCTCTATTATTTGGCAGCGCACCTTCAATTCTTTACGCAGGAAGTGGCAAGAGTGTACAGGGGGCCGGAACATGAGAGAGACGCGGGCACCCCCCGCCATGTGCTGGCCTATATAGCCCTCCAGCAGAAGTTGTTGCTGAGTGGACTGACCCAGGAAGAAAAGACTCTAAGATTATGTTGGACTCGCATGCAAAAGCGTGCAGGTCCTGGTCACCCTTATGCCCCAGAGATACCGTTGGGGATGTTGACGGCACTTCCACATGGGGGGGGATTGGTCGAACCTCCAACTGTGGGAAGAGGCGGGACTTCAGATGGTGGGGGACTTATACTCCGACGGGGTGCTGATGGAGTTCCGTACTCTGCAGGAACGCTATGATCTTCCACGGGGTGACTATTTGGTGTATGCAGCAATAGTGCGGGCGCTTCAGGCACATTGGGGAGAGGGACTGATGGAACCTGTGACGTCTTTGGCATGTCAATATACGATGATGTCAGCAGGAATGAGGAAGGCGGTTACATGCCTTTACTCCAGAATGCATACAGAACACATCCCACCACTAACACGTCTCAAAACACAATGGGAAGAGGACTTGCAGAAGGAAATCCCAGACACAACATGGTCCCAACTGCTTCAGCGAGCAAGGAAGAGCACCAGAAACGCCCGTTTCCAATTAATACACCTCTATATCCTACACAGAGCCTACCTCACTCCGAATAAGATAGCGAGATATTTTGGCGCAGTAGATGCGGCATGCCCCAGGTGCACGCTAGTTGGCGCAGACTTGCAACACATGCTTAGGACCTGCCCGCGCATTCAAGAGTACTGGGAGGGAGTTGGGGACGCCCTAAATGAGGTCACGGATAGAGCACTGCACTATGATAGCGCGGTCGTCCTCCTAAATTGGTTCCCACATACGCGCAAAACAAAACTGTCGAGTAAATTTATTGACATGGGCCTTCTGATCGCAAAGAGGGAGCTCACTCGGGGTTGGAAGTCAAAGTCAGCTCCGACACACACAAAATGGCTGAACGAATTTCTGAAATGGGCAACGGCAGAAAGCACACTCAGATACCAACTGGCCCGGCGGACAGCAAATGATAAGGCTCAGGAGGCGGCACTGGCTTGGGAGGCCCTAGTCCAGGCGCTCAGAGATAGTGTAGAGTTGAGTGATGAGGAGGAGGGAGTGGCACGACAGGAAGCCCCGAGGGAGGAGGTATCGGACCCTGCACTGACACCTGACACAAGCACCTAAAGTAATGTTTCCGCAATCCTACTCACACAGCTTTGCCCGAGATTTTACACTGGACAAGTAGGCTTAGACACCAGGGGGATGGGGAGGTAGGGGGGGGGGAAGAGGGGAGTAAAATTGACCTGTTTATTTGGAGGGAGAGAGTTTGTACACAACTGTAGAGCAGGGGGGCACGATAGGCGTTGACGAAATAAAAGCGGAGAACTTTGTACAGTTGTGCTGTTTCTGCGGGTACTCACTGCACCACACTACAAGATTGACCGCCGCCCAGCCTCCGGGATGTGGGCCGAAAGGCTGTGTATACAAACGATAATTGGGCAGTGCCTGCAGTTGTGCTAGAGTTCTTGCTGATGGTTATACAGTATGGTTGACAATATCTCTGCAATAAAAATTATTTTACAAAAAAAAAAAAAATAAGGTACAGATGAGAGCACAGTCATGAGTGTTATTTGTTATATTTTTAGTTTCGTCCCACTCTGAATACTCAGTAACTCAATGAGTAATTGGATTTTGAGCAAAGGTTTCAATAACAAAGGCACGCACTATAAATAATGTAATGAAACAAGGTCAATTCAGTCATCATCATCAAAACAGCTGCCCACTCCTCCTTCTGAAGCTCTATACAATCAACTGAAAATCTTACTGATAAGAAACAAACTATGTTTTTTAGATGCCCCGCCCATTGAGTGAGGTCCAGGGCAGCATCAAAAATGACTCTTTGCAAAATTAACCAAACAGAGGATATTTTCACTGGAATGCCCATAAATGTGGAATGAGAGGGTTGCCTTGGCCTCAAATGAAATGAAATGAAATGAAAAGGAGTTTTATAACGCGCAAACGTAGCACAAAGGGCATCAAGGCGCGAGCAGTGCCGTGGTTATAAACCATGAGGCATACAAGACATCAGTGGATAGAACCTAGGAAAAAACTGTCATTAGATTTTGGGTCGAGTGAATGATGTCAGAAACTCATAATCAACAGTGTCCCCAAAATGCTGAATGGAGTCCCAAAGTGCTTCACGGAGCAAATGCCTTCATTGGCTAAAGAGGCGGTGGGTCACAATTGTGGCACTGAGCCTAAAATTTGTCAAGAGGATGACCATGTCCGATTAGGATTGATACATCCACTGCATTATGGTAGGATGTGGAAGTAATCATTTACCAAATTATTTGAGAAGGTGTCCACCGCCAGTGACTCTTTCTACTATTATGAAGTCACTTGTGTGACTGGGCCCATATCAACTTCAACAATAAAAATGTGTTAAAGTTTTGGTGGGTATATCCTCTAGCTTTTGTGACAAAAATAAACTTGCTCAGTTCATGAACCCTTTTTTTCCCGTGATACTCAAGCAAACATATTATTATTTCTTGTCTCAAGTGTCGAAGCTGTGCATCTACCTTTCTGCCACAAGAGTCGGAGGTCCTACACCGGCCTGAACTTTGGTTTGTTGTCTATTATATTACTTATTCTCTTCTCTTGCCTGTTCTTTTCTTTCAACTCTGCAGAAAGTCAAATATGATCAAACAGTGATTGTATAAATCTGTACTAGTTTCTCTCTATTTACCTTCAGCTTACCTCTTTAAAGCTGTGTGTTCAGTTTTTGTATTCCAGCCTGGTCTTCTGTTCAGTTTTATATACTAAAATCTACACCTGAAATAACAACCAACAGATATATCGTGACTATACAACTGGCTCCCGAAATATTATCCAGGGAAGTGTTTATTTAATATTACTAGCTCTAGCTTTGAAATACTTCAGTATTTTGGGGAACAATATTAAGATCTTTCCTTGACATCTTTAGGTTGATAAATCGGCTGAGATATTTTGGTACCACACCTCCTTTATGAAATATGTTTTTTAAATTATTCTACAAACTAGAGTGCAGTGCTATCCTGAGATTTTGAATGCGAAAGCTAAAAGGGCGTGCGTTAAATTAAGAATAAAATGTAAACTGATTTCATGAACATATGCAATCCCTCATAGCACAGGTTTGTTTTCTTCATGAGTGAAGTTATAGAGGATCTTATAAACAGAGAATAATTCCTAGTAACAGATATGTCAGAATGATGTTTTCAGTATCGTAGTATTTTATGGTCATTTTTTGTGTCATTTGCATTAAAGAATATCACCCAATGATGCATGTATAAATGAATTATGTGAAAAGCTAACTATGCAAAAGATATTTTTCATTTACGGTAATTAACAAAGGATGTAGGTCATCCAAGGAGGACTGAGAAACACCAATATGTCTACATGTGCTCTTTGTCACTACAAACAAATAAACAGTTTGACACCCTTCACCCACCTCCCATGCGTGAGGGTCACGACAAACATAAATCAGCCTTCTGGCCTTGCTTCTAATAATTATTTTACTTTATGTACAATGCTACTGGTAGACATAACACAAAGAGCTTCAGAACTATGACAATTGTGACCAGGGAAACATGACCCTCAAGGTCATGTTGTTAGTGAGTCGTACCATATTAATATTGTGGAATGTCAACAGTCTATGTCACATTAGTAAGAGGAAACAGCTACTACAATACTTAGCATCATTGATGCTAGATATATAAGTGATAGAGAATTATCTCACAGAAAATCAGTAATCAAACAAGCAGTGGCTGTAGGTCTGGTTTATGGATGAAAATGAGTTTTCTGTCACTGATGGTGTCAGGTGCTCAATAAGTCATTATATTGGCAATCTGTCACTAGTCTTTGCACTCATGCATCAATTCATCCATCCACTGACTCATTCTTGCATTCTCCCTCTGACACAACCACAATAAAACACACACAAACTCAACAACATATGCAAGCTAAATGAATACATGTGCAAGTTATATATTGAAGATCTGAACCACGTTTCATTTGCGTGTCCTGTGTTACAATATTCATCTGCAGTTTTTAAGGCCTTCGTTTATTAAATATAACATCCATTCCGCACTGGAGGCACGCAAATTTGTATTATTTTCAATATATGAAGTGAAATGCAATAAGAGTCATAAATTCTTCAGATCTTTTTTGTACCTCTATAAAGGAATAGGTGCATGTTAGGTGGGCTGTTTAGAAAATCAGTTAGATATTTTCAATATATTTATTAGGACCCTGAAGTATTCCTGGTGGTTGTCCTAAATTAATGCAATACCTATTTCTTAATTTATTTTTTTAGAAAATTGTATTTTGCACTTTGTATGTTGTACTATGTGTGCTGCACCTTTGTGGACAGGATATTGAATGTACTGATCATGTGCACCTTGGTGGACAGGCTATTGAATGAACTGATCATGTTTCTATGCTGTACTTGTTCTGTTTTACTGTGGCACACAATGTCCCTTTTTAGTGTTGGGAACAAGCATGGATCTATGGTCAGATGGCATGGTATATTTTAAAGTGATTTAGGGTCATGGAAATTGTTATGTTATGTTAATGTATTTTTGATCATGCTCCATATGCTGCCTGGTTTAAAGGTTGCACCTATAGAACTGCACTTTCACAGCTGCCGTTATTTAACATACTGTACATGGTGCTATGCATGCTGTCCCTTTATATAGTAATCAGTGTTTTTTAAATGATGTATATGCTAGCTTGGAGATTCTTATTGATTTTAATACGTATTGTGTATTTTTGTTTTATAATGTGGTTATGTTATGTGGACCTCCCCAGGATTTCTGTATCATAATGATATAAAATCTGAACTGAAAAAAGTTTAACTGAAAAAAGAAGTAGAAAAAAGAAAACATGCTGCAGATGACACGCATCTGGAATATAGCTGCAAAAAGAAACTAAACATAGCAGTGGGTGTCTGTCAAGAAATAGTATTGTATATAGTCTATCATTTCAAAGTTCCAGCATGGCCTCTATGCTTAGAACCAACATGCTGGCTATCTTAGAATGAAAAAACAATGATACACTATAGACAATAGCATTCCATAATGGTCATCTTATTCAGAGTTAGTGGTCATGTGCGATGCGTCACATTGCGGATGAAATGAACAGCTAGAATGATGCCAGTTAACACTGCCTGGGGAACAGTGGCAGATCTTCTGCTATTGTGCCCCACTGCTTTCTCGCAGTGCGAGAAGCAAAAACATAAAACGGTAATAACTTTTAGTTATTACCATTTTATGTATTTTTTTGCTGGCGGGCCGGTGGGCAGACCTGCTCTGCTTATGGAGCAGGGCAGGAGAGGAGTGGTTTGCCCACTCCTTAGTGTGCAATGACTGGTTGGTCAGCCCTCTCGGGCCGCCCAAACCAGTCATGCACAGTCCCCTGTTCTCCATCAGGCTGCATGGAGAAAAGATTTTGGCCCATACAGGGTTAAGAAAGGTTAAAAAGGGAACGGTATTTTCCAAGTGGTGCATAATTTTGATAATGATGGAGAATAACCTTTTAGAAATGAAGCCGTCATTTGCAAAATTATATGAAAAATAGTAAGGATCGGACTCACAGCTACCATGCCCATACAGGGCAAAATAATGTCTTTATAGGTGGAAAGTGATATTTAATCCATAATTATAGCCAATGAGCATAGATCAAGTTCTAGTCCACCTAAGAAAAAACATAAGAGAAAAGATGCACCCAGTCACTTTATAATAGAGTAGTAGATAAGATTGTACCACTTAAGAAAAGCACCCTTTTAACGTGTAAACTACAATGGATGTAAATGATGATTAATTTTAAAACCATTGTTGACTAATTACTTTTTCAATGTTTAATTTTTACATTGAGAAATAATGAATTTAATATTGAGTGACAAAAACATTTCTATGTCATTTCTATGTCTGCAAAGGAATCAAATGTAATAATAATTTAATGCATGCAGACAATTACCCGTAAAGCACTTTATTTCAAGTATTGTAGCACTTCGACACTTCAATTATATGCGTTTCAAAAGGGGTGAGAAAATGGAGATTTTATATGATGTAAACATTGAGAAGAAGTAATGTGAACTATCAAGAGATGTAATTGCAGCTATACTCTAAAATGGCTGCCCCATTTGCATGTTAAGTAAGAAAAGTCAGTTTTTGCTTCCTATAGCATACGCAATGCCGAAAGTGATGATGATTAGAGTAAATTGAATACAAATAGGTGGTGATTTATTAAGAAACTGACATTGACAAAGGCCGCGCAGGCCGGAACGCGTTTGTCAGATATGGTGGCGGAGGAATAAAGGATTGCAAAATCAATTCCTGAGTGCACTGCGTTCTTCTGTGTGGAAGGTGTTGTGAATAAATATATATGTATATATAAAAACTGTAGTGCACATTATTGCACAAAAGCAACACACACACAAAAACAAGCATTTACAATGCAACGGTCTCGCCTTTGCCAAACTTAGAGCTATTGGCATTGTAAATGACAATATTTTTATTTATGTGTCTATCGCATCACCACAGCATCACTCAGGGGCACCACAGCATCACTATGCGCTACCACAGCATCCCTCGTCGCTACCACAGTATCACTCGTCACCACAGCAAGACTCGTCGCCACCACAGCATCACTCGTCGCCACCACAGCATCACTCGTCGGCACCACAGCATCACTCGTCGTCACCACAGCATCACTCAGCTCCACCACATCATCAATCTGTGCAACCATTCAACAACTGGTTCAAATATGTTATGCTTTATTTCAAATGTCACAAAAAAAATTTAATATTTCACTCCTGTTCTTGGATTTTCGTCACAAAAAAATACACTGAACATAATCTTCACAAAAGGTATTTACAAAAGTTTAAGCTATTGCCATTATAACTTACAATAACTTATTTAAGTATTAATTATTAAAAAAAAAAAAAAAAGTAATTGTTATTTGTAATAACAATACATCTAAGTCACGTAAATACAACACATATTGCATTACATAGGCTATAGGTGTCCCATTTGCGAAAGTTATAACTATTGGCATTGTAAATGACAAAGCTAATAATTTTGCTATTTTCAAAACCAACACATAAATAAAAAATGTATCATTTACAATACCAATAGCTCAAACTTTCCTAATGCGAGACCTATTGCATTGCAAATGCTTGTTGACTCTGTTGTGAATGTTCTGAATGAAATAGAAAGTAGCCAGGCCCAACTGGCAACTATCTGTCCTTGAATCGAACCTGTCTTCAAATTTGGTCTTTCATTCTCTCTCTAAAGTTGCTATCGAGGGCTTTGATTTTTTGGACTGAACAAGACGCTTTAACCCTCCTGCGTTGAGAGGTACTGGCTGTAATATGCCCATATAAATTCTTTCCCTGCAATCCCTGCCTTTCCCTAGCTAAAAATGACTTGCTATGTTTCTTGAAATGTACTTCTGATCTATACTGGAGCTTTTACCCTCCTGCGATGAGAGGTACTGGCTTCAATTTGCCAATATATAAATTATTTGGACAACCTTGTTTTGAAGGATGACGTGTTAGACCATTGAAGGTTTCCTCAATCCGAACAGACGCTTTTACTCTCCTGCGATGTGAAGTACTCGATAGTTCTGTGGCAACGCACTAATATGCTCTTTTGTCTTTAGTAATTTCAAGAAAACTTTATAAATGATTGACGTCATTACATTTTGACCCGCTGTCCTCTCGTATCCAGAGATACGCGTTTGACACAGCTTTTGCACCCCAGTGAATTAGAGCCGCGGCCTAAACTATTGGACTGTGATACTTTATGTGCACTCACCCACACAGTGGCGTCTATCCCAGTAATCGGTCATCTACTATGGCGCATGATAGTCTCTGTCCTTTTAAGTATACGTATTTTTATGTCTATGGTGTCAGTGTCACCTAGGCAACCACATCAATCAGGCTAGCGTCTGCATCGATGCGCAACCACTCCCCCTACCACCTGTAGGTTTCACGCATCTAGCGTTGGCGTGACGTCCTTGCGCTCATCGAGCTCGTGAGCCAAGTGAGTAAAGACTGTATACTTTGCCTCGGAGTGTGGCTGTTTGTGTTCATACCCCTCCATGCGGGGTCCCACTCTTCAATACTGAGTGGGCTGGTGTAGTTGCGGTCCCCGGACCGCCACAACTATTTTAAGTGTTGACCTTTCCATTTCAGACCACGTCCTATGCCAACCTGCTCCTGGCGGCACCCGCACTTCTTGAATACTGTGATTATCACGCGGGGTGAGTGTATTGAGTAACTGCTTTCCTTGCTGTTCAGATTGCTTTCTGTAAACACGCATAGAATTTAGTTCTTTTATCTTTTATTTTCCTCCTCCAGACACCCAATTATGTCATCTCTTCTCGCTTTTGGAGCCCTGCGGGCCCATTAATACCATGTAAATCCCACATTGTGATACTGCTGATCACGGTAATTAACCCTTTTTGCCACATTAGCTACCATTTATTGCCATTTAGTGAGCCTACTCGTATATTGATTTGTTGCCTTTGTCTCCCAGGTTCCCGCCCCCCCCCACACCCCTGTGCTCCTCATTCCCTTTTTGTCCTGAAGAAGACCCTTTCCTAAATTCACACTGCTACCTAGAACCTGTGGGGTCGAAACATTGACCCTCATCCTATGTGCCTGCATTTTGACCATATTGTTGATTTATTTGCAATGGTTTCCCTTCTGATGGCTTATGATACAATTGTTTGAACATTCATGTTATAAGTGTGGCTACATTTCTTAGTCAATACGGTTTTAACTATTCAAGGAAGTAGGTCACCCTGACCAGCACTCCTTTCCGATTTCCCAGCAAACCTTCGCACTTACCTTACACTGACCTCACCTTCCCGCCTCCACCCTCCCTGGGGCACTTCTTTGTTTGTCGTATTTTGGACAACTTAATTTATGACTCAATAATCTACATATGGAACCTATGTTTGGATTCATTGTGATTAAATAACATTGAATCTAAGTTGTATGTATATTTGTTCTGTTAAAAAACTTTATTTTCTATTCAACCTTTCCTTTCAATGGTTCTGTACTGGGACCCCCTACTTATGTACTATGTTCTATAAGTCAGCAGGTTTCTCCCCCATGGCCAAGCGTATAAAGTTTTGAAGCACCGTACATAGAGCTTTTCATCACACTGGTCCCCTTCCACTTCGACAACAGCTGCAACGCTATCTTCCAACTAGTTCATTACACTCTGCGAATGCCAATTCGCTCAGAGTTCTCAAACTTAAGAACGCACACCTTAGTGGTAGAACACTTTTTGTATAAGTGGCTTGACTATGGGACAGTACGCTGGACTATCTTCATTCTGTTAGCTATCTCTGTGCCTTTAGGAAAGCCTTGAAAAGCGGGCTCTGTAAGCTCTAAAGCTCTTACATGTCATGTCTGGATGGGTCTACGTTTAGATTAGTGTCAGGATGACTTTTTTTTAGGTGACAGTTTTGCCTCTACAAATAATAGAACCTGGATTGGAGCAATTCATAACTCATGGAACTGGGAAACTTGGTAGGGCTATGGTTAAGCCATTGGGTGACTGGTTCTCTTCCAGGGCAAGCTGCAGGCAGTAAACCACTTCCTCCCCTTTTCCTGCTCTTCTCTTGTCCTCAGAAGCACAGAACTCTGCCTCACTGCATAACCTACAGATTGGTCACAAGTACTAGGGACAGGTCAGAAGGTCGAAAGCAGGACCATCGTAGGTAGCACTTTAGTGTGCTAATGGCTCTGCAAAGCGCTAACGGCCCTACTAACCCTGGAGGCACTCAGAAGAGTTTTTTAATCCCCTTTGTTGCATCGCCTTTTCTCCCATGATCCCAAAAACTGGGGTGATATATCTTACACCCATGGGTGGAAGTCCTGCCTGCTGGTTGTAGAGGTGGTAAACAGGATAAGGAGGCGAGAAAGTGTGTGCACGTTTCAGCTCTCCGCTTCAGAATTTATCATACAAATGCACTTATCATTACCAAATTTGTCCTTCTGGCATTGCCAGATGGGCCAGTCGGCATACGTACCTTGTGATGGCCAAAAAGCAGTCCGTCTTTCATTCACCGAATTCCCTTTCCATTCTAAGCTAACCCGAGGATGTAAGACGGGGAAAGAGATGACGGTTCATTCCATAGACACGACATGCATACAGTATCGCTGTGCTAGCAGAGCTGCTTTAAACCCGTGCCTGCCGACCCCCGGCGCCGTAATGAAGTGTTTTCAAGCGTGGTCATCTCATGAACAGATTTAGACGACCGGGCCGGAGCACTGTGACGTGATCAGAATGACTTGCTTTGAAGTGCGACTGTAAATGCTCATTAAACATCAGTTTACAGGCAATAAAACACAGAATCTGCTTCTCATATCCTCTGGAACCCTTCATAAACTCTACATTTTCTGTAACGTTTTCGGGTGGGAAAAGATTGGACAGATTTTTAGGTCAGGTTTGACTGCTGTAGCGGTTAGCCAGTGTCCTGTAATAACAAGCATTTACGAGGCCAACATAGATAAAGCTATTAGGGAGGTAGGGGGGGTGTTTACGCTGCATAGCAGAATGGTGTTGGGAGACAGAACTGAACAGGCACACTTAGAAAACAATGCTGATAAAAATTAAGCTTTGCAAGCAGCACTTTATAAAATATCAATTAACTTTTCATCTCTGGAACATCTAGTGAACAGAAACTGTACTAAAAGAATCCAGCACGTAACTAGTAAAGCACAGACAGGAGCAACAGAATGTTACCCTATACACATGCAGAGGATTCACGCAGCCTGAAGTGAACGTACCAGGGAAGGAAAGCAGAATGGTCTGGGCTGAATCAAGGATAAAGCATACATGCTGCAACGGCGGCTAAAGGCTGACGCGGGTCCGGTGGGGTGGGGGGGGAATTCAGGGGGAAATCGGAGTGGCCTGGGGCCAAGCTGCGAAGCGGAATGGTGTTGGGAGGCTGACGAACATGCGCCCTCAAATCAGCGATGTGCCACCAAAAAACACAAGCTCAGCGTGCTGCATTTTCTTTATAAGGATTTTGGCAGTGCATGCTATAAGAAAGACGCGCTGCCGCCATATGCACTGAAAATTATACAATTAAAAACAAAAGATTTGGGTGACCTGCTTTATATGAAGCCACTCGACCGCCATTACTCAAGATTAAATGGGGCATGGGAGATAAGAGAAGTAAAAGTTAACGCAGTAGCGAAATCGATCGTGGGGGCGTGCTCTGTGGTGGTGGAGGGGCGGAGCGAGGCGCGCTGCAAGGGTGCGGCGAGGAAAGCCAGATGGCGGCTGTGCACGTGCTCGCACACGTAACCGCAAGCTTGAGGCCAGCAAAAGTGTGTGGTTGGACTTTTAAAAGCCCACTTACTAAATGTCTCGCCAGAGCAGCGTATGCGCTGGCTCAGGAGAGACCTAAAAAGCAGTACTAATGTGAGACTACTAAATATCCAGATGACGTTGGCTGATTAACCGAAACAGCACAATTTTCCAATCGAAAAGCCACTTTCCTGATTCAAAGCTCTATTACTCTGAGACAACTTAAAATTAACAAAAGAAGCCAGAGCTGTTCCAATAATTCCTACTCCTGAAGGAGCCTTTCCATCTACTGCAATATTGCTAAATTAAGGCAAAGGTGGTAACCATCTCTGGTGGATAGAGGGCTAGATAGCAAAATTGTACTCTGCTTGCACTCCCCGATTTTAAAAAGTTCAATGAAGATTTAGAACAGCATCCCTACAGACACAAATGCCTCATATTGCTTATGACAAAAGTCTGAATGAGTACCTACTTGTATGGATTCTACCCATCATTTAAAACCCCATACCTCACTGATTCCTCAAGAATCGGTCCTAATCTAGAATGTTCTGAACCACTCTACCTAGTCCCAACTGCCATGCCCCAGATAACTCACCCATCTTTGAAATTATCTTCTCTTAACTTAAAGAAATTGCAAGCCCCAGCTTACTACTATGTGCTGAACATAATTAACTAAGGGAATTGGTTGATAACCTTGTGTATTACTTGTGTTACTTTACTATTCTTTGGCTTGTAACGTACTACATCAGTTATGTAAAAAGCACTAAAAACAATCTTATCTATTAAGGAAATCCATCATGCCTCACAACAAAGACCATCATCGACAAAAAAAGAAGGGAAAAAGGAATACTTAGAAATCAGCTTGAAGAATAATAATAATAATAATAATATCCACATTTGTAAAGCGCACAATCACCCGTTAGGGTCTCTAGGCGCTGGGGGCCGTCGGGAAGATTAAGCAAGCTATTACCCAGAGTCACATGGTGCTGGGCTAATCTGCCGCCGGTGCCGGGGATCGAACCGTGATCCCCATATTCCGGAGTCAGTCGCCCTGGCCGCGGCGCCACACCTCTTCCCTAAGGATGTTGCAATACTGTGAAAAAGGAAACCTCGAGAAAAATCAGTTTGTCTCTAGACCAGATATGCTCTTGCCTTAAACTAAAACATCAGCAACGACCAACAATCCTTACACGCATCCACTAATATTCCCAATGCAAACCCCCCCCCCCCCTCCCTATATGAAACAGTTTATCCATGTGACTTTTCCCTTCTTACTTACTTTGGTATCAGGGACGCAGTCGAGCCGTTTTCCACTAGGGATTCAAATGCAGACTGTCCAATGCCACTGCTGTCATGCCGTCTGTAGAAGATGGACAGAGCATAAGCAAATAAAATAGGAGACAACACAACAAGATTCCATTTCAGAAACAATCACAACTATTCTAGAGATACTATACATGTCACATAGAAATTAAAGCACTTTAAGCATACCACGGTCATGGTAGAATACAGTCCATATGGGCCGTGGGAGAACACAATCCCTAGAGCAAAGCCAGTAACTATCTACTGTAGGGAAATCCACAAGCCACATTAAAAGACGAGCTGAATGCAACATACTTCAACACTGATCACTTCTGCGTTTATTAAATTATAACACGACAACTAGTACTAGAAAGGCTTACAATGTTAAAAACATGGAAGGGTCATGCCAGCAAGACGGACCCCGCAAAGCGGCTCAATGAAAACTGAATCATAGTTAAAAAGGCTGCTGAAAAAATGGGCTTTGTAACTAGGTTCCCTATCACCCTTAAGGTAATACCCGTTTACCTCCATTTGTTTTCCTGGCTATCTAAACGTGTTATATCTTCTTCCACAACCGTCTTTCGACTTGCTTTCAGGGCATTAAGCACAGTCTCTCTCGCACATGGGTCTGGTGTGATGTTTTCCGCAGATTTAAATACTGGAGATGTCAACTGGTCAAAGCTGCAGAGACAAGAATTCAGTGAGACTACTAATTTGACATTTTTGGCAGTGACGCTATTCCGTGCTTTTTTAAAAATTTATTTTTACTTTTTATTTATTGAAGTTTTATATAGTGCTGGCTTCACCCAAGGGTATCAGAGTGCTTTACATTGTAGGTATGATAGTAAAAAGAATACAGGACAAAATCTATCAAAAAGAAAGAGCAAACAAGTACAGTACACAAAAATAACAATGAACGGAATGGGTATTAGAGAGATGAGCAAGAAAATATAACATTAAGAGGGTGTCGTAACATTATTATACTATACGCATTCAGCTAGGTTAATTTAACAGACTCGGGCTGGCAGGTATGGTGCATGAATAAGGTGAGATGAGAGTTGAATTGAGTTGCAAAGATTAGGGCAAGGGTTATAGTGGGGGGGAGGGGGGAGTTGGGATGTGTGGAGAGAGGTAGAGCTGGGAGGGATTTTCTCGTCAGTTTATTTTGCCGGGCATATATGGTTTGGGGAGAGGGATTAGGGTAAGGGGTAGAAGGGTGTTTCCAACTATATAACAAAATCCACTTTTAGATCATCAACAAATGGAAAACAGAACAGGTTAAAAGAATTAATTGCAAAAAAGCATGCAGCAATTTAATCAAGCTTTGAGTTGCACAACAGCTATAAACAAAATGCACAACGCTCCAACAAAAGATCCATCAGTACCACCAACAGTTTGATTTAAAGTTGAAGTCTACAAGACATCAGGAGCAATCACAGCAATGCATACAGGAAGCCGCAATGCATACAGGAAGCCAAATATGTAGACAATTGAACAAGTGTTGAATAAGTCACTTAAATCAAAATGCTCACATTCAATGCAAGGATAGCTACAAAATATTAATGCTTATTGAAAATGTCCAGCTGTCTGCACAAAAACAGCAAATAGACGCTATACACTTACATGGGAGAGCGGGCAATCTTGCTATCTGGGGAGCAATCTTCACTGTAACTGGACTGTGGATCACTGTGGCGTTTTTAGCAGTTAACACGTTCTTGCGTTGGTAGCCATCCCAGCGCATCGTGGGCGTTGCCCCCGTCATAGCATACTGTGTCTGTTGAATAGGATACCGCCGTCTAGGTGTCAGAGCAAAGCGATTCATACTTGGGAGCTCTCTGAAAAGAAAATAATGAAATACTGGGCAACTAAGCAAGGCCATTCAAGCATGTTAAATTATCAGATGCTGGAGAAAGCAGCAGCAAACTCCGAGACTCGCCAAGCATTATAGTTAATACAATCGTGTGTAGAGCAGACACAATGCAATGTATTTAGATGTTAAAGATAACCGGTGACAAAGCGACGGGCCAAGCGACAATCTCCAGCTCTGCGCTACGTGAAGAAATATATCCCCCTCATTAGAAAATTACTTTGCAAACTTTAATATTTGTAATCCAAAGAACTAGCCGGGAGCCTCTAACCTGGCAGTTGTTGAAAGGAGTGCTTTGTGTTCACCCTGGCATATTGATCCGCACACTTTCAACCCCACCCACCCCACAAATGCGTTCATCCTTCGAAAATATATTGCTAGGTCAGTAGGATGTGATGCAGGGCTTGGATTATTTTGTTACAAAAACAGTGCGCAAAATATCGAAAACATGCGCCACTCAAGACGTGTATTACCCGCAGGTCAACTTTATATAGCTTATGACAGCACCGTCATTCGCAGACACCTATCAAGCATCAAGCATACATCAATCACATCCACAGCAGAAGGCAACATTTTCTACTCAGAGCGGATGTCTCCTGTAGGACTTACAGTAGCAAACAGGTACTCTGAAACAGTGAATGCCTTTGTTGTAATCACGGTTACTGCCGGCTGTCACAATAAAGCTTCATTTATCGAACCAAACTCCTGCGGACCTGCTTCATTATTACAGACTTATTTTATTTCTATGTAACGCATCGCCTGTTACCCAACAGACATGCCAGTAAATATTGTTCACCTACTCAAAATGAAAACAGTATCATAACGGCTCACGTGGCAATTAGAATTGCGTCCCAAGAAACACCTACAGAGTGCTCACTCAACATCTTCTAAGCTTCTAGATATTCTCAAGCTGCTTGTGCTCGTGTTGATCCCATCAACCAAACCAGAGGT